>NC_050584.1:30385000-31092500 GCF_013368585.1 Megalops cyprinoides | reverse complement strand
ATATTATGATCCTGAAAGGCACAATTGTAAATGTCATATTCCACTGAAAGCAGCAACCTTTAATATCAGAGTTCTTTAATATGGTCTAATGTTGAATTTTGACTCATATAACAATTTCTTGTTACCCTTTCCCTTTCTGCACAAATGGAAGATGTTATACATTCCTGGTAAGTAGTAAAAGTAATTTGTCCCTAGTTTGGCTTCCCTAATCTGATCACTTTCTACCTTATAGTGCCATAATATCTATGCAGATATGCTAACTGTTAGCTCATATGACATTTACCATGCTGGCAAATCAAATAAGTATGTAAGCCTAATCAATGTAAAAGTTGTATTTACAAACAAGCAATTAGATACATTTGCAAGTAAGTAAGCATGATGTGAAACTTTGCTGCAAAAGCATACACTGAAATATACATATGTTAAACAGTAATTAATAAATATGATTACAGCACATTAGTTTGATATCCAGTCTTAACAATTAAATACAAACTCTTATATATTTTCTTTCTGTCCACAAACATGAAATTAAATATGTGTCTGTCAATAAATCTTATGCATTCTCACACATCTAAGAAGTGATACAATTTGACACAATTGGACAAAGAACAGATAAACAGAAACAGAAATACAAATATGCAACAATATACACTCTACTATTTTAATAAAACAATCAAACAATTTGCAATAAAATATGTAAGTTATGTAGTGTGTAGCAAAATCACAAACAACAGTGTAGCACAAACATCAGAAGATAGAGTAGTGAATATTCTTGGATTACTCCATGGATGAACACACACAAATACTACCTAGGTCTTTGTGTCTGGGGGTCTTTGGAAATGGGCTGTATAATTGCCGCATCACTTCTTGGCCTTACTTTAGTTTATGTAGTTAAATAAATCACATCCATTTCCAGATAATGCATGTACATAAAGCAAACTTGTGCCCAACATGCCAATGTTGAAAACAGTCTTCTCCACTCACGCAGTCAAAGCTTTCAAAAGCACTTGTCATGCAGCAGTTGTTGTCATTTCTCCAGAAAACACTCAGTGATAACTTTCAGCCCTTATATTAGACTAGTCAACACTATTTGCCAGTCTGATGTCATTATAAGGGCAAAGGTTTCTGTAGCATTGCATTCTGTAAGTGGTTTCATGATGCCTTCATATGGAATTCACCTTTCCGGCTTTACAGGGTAAGGGTCTGAGATAAATATAGCTGTCCTCTAAAGCACATTATGCAATCATCGTCATGATTATCCTGAAATAGTCCTTACGATGTTATCTGAGGATGCACGTCTAAGAGCTGAAAAGTATTGTTCATGGACTAAATTGTGGCTCATACATCACTTATGTAAAATGACTTAACCAAAATTAGCTATTGAATCATTTTGTGATTCAATCAAATGGTGACCCTCACCTTACATTGCTTATATTTATAAGAAAAATGCGTTTTGGAAAACTGTGAACTTCTTTTAGAAGAGCCCTGTGCAGGGCAGTTAAACTCTCAAATTTCTATTTTGCAATCAGTGTAGGGTTTCAGAACCAGTTTAGGGTTTTATATGTAGAGTGAGCTAGCAACTTCTCTTTCTTAAGGATGTTGATAAAAGGAACTTACGTTGCTTGGAAGCTAGATATTTGTGAAAGGACTTCATAGCACAATGAAAAGACTCCATACATGAACACAAACATAAACACACACACACACACACACAGAAAACACACTTTTTTCTGGACATTTGACTTTCATCGGTGATATGGTGGACTAAAATTTTATTCTCATGCCAAGTGACTTTTTTCGTTTCGTTAAAGCCAAAGATCTATAGAATTTAGTGGGAAGGTCTGGGAAGTACTGACAGAATTGTCTATAATCACAGCTTTGTGTTTGAAAAAAATATATGAAAGTTGGTATTTTAAAGTTAAGAGTTCTCCAGATTTATGCAGGAATGCAGTTGAAGCTAACACAATTACATCTGTCTTATGATTAAAACAGTTCAATCATTGTTTCCTCTAACTGGAGTGGAGAAGCTGTTGAAAGGAATAGTGCGTCATTATTTAAAAGACCCTTCAACACACAGGTATAAATGAGTAAGTACATGAGCTCTCAAAACATTCCCATCCTTCATAGGGAGATGGTACTCATTATAGACAATTAACCTGCGTTTGATTTTATTTATCTATGCAAATCACCTCCATTAAATAACTCAAGTAAAGGGAGAAGATACAACCCTTAAAACATTTCGTTTATATAATGTTTTTTTTTCTATAAACCTCCTCCTTGTCTACATGGAGAGGGTCATAATAATTCACATGCATCCTTATCGCTAGCTATGTGAATACACAAATAACATATTAACATATTAAGAAAAAAAACACATTACATCCATGTTAGTGAACAACATTAGGACAGTACTTGTAATGCGAGGCCTTCGTGCCAGAATGATGTTGTTCATTTCTGTATCAAGACGCGCAGAGGTCGTCTGTCTTTAATATCCCACAACAGGATGACAGCTTCGCGCGAAGCCGAGAAAGAATCAATTGGTGCAAACTACTCTTTCACTGTCCTATCATCGACCATGAGCAAGGGCTAATAACATGATACTTTAACTGGTAACATTCAATTTGTTCCAACAGCAACCCTACACCTAACAAGCCAATTGATTATAGCTCAAAGAGCTGTTTCAATTAGAAGAATGTTAATGAAGTTGTTAAATTACTTTCACGGCATTGACTGGCATGTTTAGACATTGCTTTGATTTTTTTCCCTGGGATTCTGGTAATAGACAATAGAGTGGAAAAAAAGTAAACAGAAAAATAAATTATATATAGATTGTTCTCTCAGACACAGGCTGTAAAAATAATTGTCACTCTAAACGTATCTAATCAACGTGGAGACAAATGTCGCTTAAGACTCACGCATTGATTTGTGCATTTGACACAGATGATTCATCATATTATGTAGATTACAATACATTTAAGCTTAGAGAATAAACAAACGGATAAAAATGTGACAAAATGTGATAATCGGGTAAAGGATGAATCGCTGAACTAATGTACAGTAGGAGTGCTGTTCTGTGTATCTTCTTTCAACACGACGTTTCGACATAAACATTTCGATGTCATTTACATGGGCCTATAGCTCCTTGTTACAGCCTACTGATTGTCTTACCTGTGTTTGTTGACGGGAAAAGTTTGAATGTTTTAAGTATCATTCTGTAGTACATTGCCAGCAGGTTGTAAGTTATATATGACCAATTTAACAATTTTACATATTTCTTTCGAAAAAGTAGCGTTGCCGAGTAAAATGGGCGGTGGGTCGCAACAAAATCGTTGTCGCCGCCGTGTGGTAAAAGTACAGATCACTGTGCGAGTGCGGGTTACATGCAAACGATGTATTGACTCGTCATTTAATCATTCGCAATAAAATGTTATATTTCTTTCTTTCTTTTCAAATATAATAGGTAGTTGTTTCAAACAATTGTCTGTTTTGACTATTGAATGAATACAACGTGTTGCTAAATTCATGGATTTGCGTTGCGTTATGCAGAGTCCTGGATATAAACTAAGGTATTTCTAGTGTACATCTACACAAACTACATTATAACTTGTTTTCAGCTTTGAATGTCTGTTTAGCCACACTTATAACGTACATGTGCTGACGTATATACATAAAAACTACCATACTGTACAACATATAAAGCTGCCATCAAATCAGCTGAGAACAGCAGCGGAACTACACCAATTCAGAGAGAAATAGAAACATAATATATTCCATTAATACCCGAACACTAAATAATACACTACTCTGTTGTGCTAAAAGACACAAGACTTACTGTTATTTGAAAATAAAAACCGTACATTTCCTTGTCAGATGTGTCGATACCGTATGTCTGCCGTTTACTTACTGAAAAGCATGTGTTGAGTTCTCTTAACTTGCAACATCTATGTTTTTGTCAATAATACACCAAAACAGCAAATGTGATCAATTCTCTCAGACCAAACTGAGTTCACCTCTAAAAGGACTGAAAATAAAGAAGATATTTTATTAATAATTCATAAAGAATTTGAATCATTGATTTCCAGGATTCATTACCATTAGCAACACATCTGTTTCACTATTAAAGTCCTGTACAGTTGCTCAATAATAATAATAATAATAATAATAATAATAATAATATATTTAGTATGATATATATTCTTAACAGAAACGGCAATTAAAATGACACATTCCATCTGATCAAGAAGAACACAAAACATACAAAATGTTAATTAAAAGCAAATACAGGACATGCGTAGCAGTCTCTTAAAATGAAGCAAACTATTCTCAGAATTTCTCAGAAAATATTGTAAATATAATTCACCTTACATTTCCATGCAGAGAGCCCAAGCAAATTCCAAAACACAAACCAAAGAAGTGTCCCACGCCGGCCTATCAGTAACAGTAAGTCTCCGCTTGACTTACGGCAGAATATTGCCAGGGAAGTCTGGCAGTCACGGCAAGGTCCACGGGAAAATGTTTCACAACAAACCTGCAGGAGAGAAGGCGCAAGTCTGCAAGAGACGAAGAGCACTCGGTCTACTCACAGGTGATATCTGTCGGTCTGTCTATAATAATACATTTTTTTATTATTATTATTATTATTTTGTATGAAATTCATATAGCATCTCTAGTACAGTAGGCTACAGCTGTGCCTGCCATATAGATGACGGTAGAGTGGGCTACAGTAGCAGCATACGGATGTAAAACTTAGGGAATTGATTTAATAATTTTTTACCAGTAAAATGAAGGACACGGACCCACAAGATCCAATGCCCCTCAAAAAGTATAATGAAACATAACTTTTCGTCTATATGTGTACTCAAATTTGTAAACTCGAATGACAGCCAAATAACATTGAATCATTAATTAGCACCTCATAAATACCGCGCTAATTCGACGTGGTAGTTAATCAGGAGTCCGACACTATCACGTCAGTGTATTACTCCTACATTCAACAAGAGACAGACTCCAGTACTGCTCCAGCAAGTCCATGCAAGTTGATATCTGTGTATCACCACTCATATTTTAGCTTTCCTTAACTTTTTCCGTATTTGACTCCATTAGCGTTTGACATGTCTCTGTTTAAAAATAACTGGAAAGAACAGGCTACCCGCTATTTGTCGGGAAAAAAAGTGTTTTCAAGCGAGTGACATTTCATACAGTTTCCCCTCATTTTATCGTTACATGCAGTTAACGGGCATGCATATGACAGCACAAACACTGGCACGCCAATTTTCCCACAATTCTAATTCTAGTTTTTCCGTATAAAATATAGGTTTCTTGATCTGATTACACATGTTGATGGTATTAACGATTGAGCAAACGAAGAATCTAGTTTATTATATGTTGCGGCAGAATTAATGCCTAAGTAAAGCGTTCTAATTTGAGAGTGTTCTATGTATGTTTGCAAGAAAACAAAATAAAGCAACACGGACGAAAGTAGTCTACATAAAAAAACAATAATAATAAAGAGCGATAATATAGCTGATTCTTATAACTCTGATCAATTCGAACTTGCAACGATATGCTTTGCTTTATCGTTTCCACTCTAAATCACAATATTAACACCTTTTTCATAACTATTTCCCCTTATCTTGGATACTATTTAAGACGGCAGCATGAGTTGTGCTAAAAAGAGCATCCAGAATTCAATGGCTGGCTGGAAATTGACAAGATAAAGTCACATCTGCTTGATTGGTTAAGTGCGTGCAGCGTCACGGTGTAACCAATGGCAAGAGAGGAGGATAAAACAGGCAGTGTGTTATAATAAAAGAGAAAATATGAGTTCCCTTTGCAATGGATGTGACGTCAGTGTAGGAAGTCATTGTAGAGCAACACTAGAACGATTACAAGCAAAAAGGGAGCGTGGTGTCGAGCAGTTAGCCTTCCGAATCTCTCTACACCTCAACTTTGAGAGAAAGTTCAATAACCTGAACACAAGGACGAGGACTACACAGAATCAGTACTTTCCTAATTTTATATTGATTGTAACAAAGTCTTGGAGCGTATTTTTTGCCGCCTTGTAAAATCCAAAAAGGATCCAAAATTTTGCTGTTTGAAATCTTTATTATTTTGTATATTTATTTATGTTTTCATAGTTTACGCAAGGTTGGTATATGGGTGTCTGTGTTTGAGTGATATTTTTTCCTCTTTTTACACTTGAAATGTATGGAGAAGTTTAGTTTCATGAAGTTTGTTATGAAGAACACTTAACATTTTTTCTTACTATGGAAGGATCCAGCGGGTCAAATTTTGGAATAGACACTATTTTATCAAACACACCCAATTCTGGTAGCCCGGCGCTAATGAACGGAGATTTTCGTCTTGGTGACAGCAGGAGCGCGGATTTTAGGAGCCAGGCCACCCCATCACCATGCTCGGAGATAGACACGGTAGGAACAGCCCCCTCGTCCCCTATTTCGGTTACCATGGAGCACGCCGATCCGCATCTGGTCCAAGACAGCCTTCAGCATCACCACCATCATCACAATCAACAGCAAAGTTTGCAGCTCTCGCCTCAGCCACAACAGCTCGGAGCAGCCGGCTCTGCCCCGAGGACAGCCACATCCTCCTTCTTAATCAAAGACATTTTGGGCGACAGCAAACCACTGGCAGCGTGCGCACCATACAGCACCAGCGTGCCATCACCCCATCACACCCCGAAACCAGAGAGCGCCACTGCAACGGACGGCTTCAGGCCGAAACTAGAACAAGATGAAACTAGGAGTAAGCTGGACAAACGAGATGATATCCAGAGCGATATGAAGTGTAACGGTAAGCAAACAAATACGTATTTCCTGGTAATCCGGTAATTTAGAGACAGTAAAGTGCGGGATTCAGAAATGAGCGAAAAGTCGGCTGGTATAGTGTGTACAGGCTATTTCCTGCTAAAATAAAAACATACTCTACATGTATAATTATAAACATGCACGATTTGTGAATTCGGTGCTGTTGAATATGTATGAATACACATTTTATTTTGAGGTCGGCTAATAGACTAAAACAATAATACGTATTACAATTATTAGTAGTAGGAGTAAAATGTATGTATTTATGTGTGTATAATAATAACAAACAGCTATAGCAATTATAAAGGTTTGTATATGTTTGCTTAGTCCATAGTTTGCTTCTCGCACTGAAATGTCAAAATGTACTTTCCACAGCAATTCCTCTCAATAAATTGTCATTCCATAGCGCTAGAAACCTGACGCACAAATATTTGCGTCCAGGTTCGTGTATTCCTGTATTTTACTTTTAATGGGAGCAGTTGCCATAAATAATGTTTATATGCTTATTATTTTAGAGTCTTGTATTAGCATGACAGAACCGAACACAGATGTAGAGCCAGGCGATTTTTCCCCGCACGCCAGCCTCCCTAGTGGGTCAATTAGAGAGATTATTGTTCTTCCTACAGGGGAGATCATGGAGCGCCGCAAAAACTGCTACAAATAGAGATGGATTGACATATCGATTTCCAAGCTTTTCTGCGAAAAAACTTAAATTGACAAATACAATCTGGATTTCTTATCAGTGTCCTTAACGCGCTTTGTAATCTCAGTCACATAATTCATATGAAAGCGATCTGTTTACCTTCATCCTTGAAATCTTTCTTTATAATTACTCCCATTTAATTATGTGACAGTATTGTCAGACCACTCGAGTAAATTCCACATACTTTCCTGTATCTTCCGTATTGTGCCCCGAATAATGCTGCACGTATCCAGTGGCATTTGAATATATAAAGACACAGTGTGGTTGTAATACGTTATATAATACGTCGATTTAATAAAATTACAAAAACTGAATTTTGACAATTAATGTAACATAATTTATTTTGTTTTGTTATTTAGCCTATATTTCTATATTTCTATAGAATGTCACGCAGTGGTCCGAGCGTTACATACGTGATGTTAGATAGATTATTTGTTTGCACTAACCAAATTATATATGCAGTAAGAGTTTACACCTCTTTTTCATTTAGGAACGAAAGAGGAGGGAGACCGAGAGATCTCAAGCAGCAGAGACAGTCCTCCCGTTCGTTCTAAAAAACCTCGAAAAGCTCGGACGGCTTTTTCCGACCATCAGCTCAACCAGCTGGAGCGCAGTTTCGAACGGCAGAAATACCTCAGTGTGCAGGATCGCATGGACCTGGCCGCAGCGCTTAATTTGACCGATACACAGGTGAAAACCTGGTATCAAAATCGACGGTAAGGATCGGCTACTTTCCTAAAAATAATATATATTTATATATATATCCGTTTTTATTGTTACCATTATTCATAATACTTAGCATTGCTATGAACACCATTATTATTATTATTAGCATTGCGATTAGGAACAGAGCCTGTATACAATCCGCGCATTATAACACCACAGTGTCATTGTCACTTATTTACAGTGCAGCCATGCGAGCATAAAAATGCATTTTCACAGCAAGACAATTGTATGAACATGACTGCGCTTCGGCATTTTATTTGGCATTACTTTTGTGATCTATTTATTTATTTCTGTGCATCGAGATGTTGGGCAACACTGTTGGTATTACATTCGATTAGGCCTATTTAAATTCCAGCCACTCCGACTGTGCGGGGTTCAATAATTCTATACGGCGCATGCAAATAATTACAACCAAAACTAAACAAGCAGAAAATAATTATTGTTAACGGGTTTTAAAGGACATTTCAGTCATGTCGACTTAAAACAAAAATTAAGTATTTCATCTTGTTTGGTGGCCAGTACCTTGGCAAAATTTAGATTTTTTTTACAAGATAAATAACGCCGAGATAAATAAGTTAAGCATGATACAAATACATACGCGCCTGAGTATATATTTTAACTAATATCATATGAAAATATTCTAATGCATTTTACTCACTGCAATGCTGTTACATACATTCCTCAATATTCCTCAGCTAAGAGCTGTTTTACATGTGTCCCTGTCCATCATAATGCTGTCAGACATTACTGGTGATTCTTCTATTCACACCTCTGTTCACCATATACAAACACTTGCACAAGTTATATTTTAATTTACACAATATCTGTTTGATAATTGACTAAAATATGGTGCATCTTAGCCTAAATCAAGACAGTGAACATAGAAATAAAAATATCTTACTTATATAACAAACACCCGTCACATTAGCCGTTGGCTTGTTGATTAAGTTTATATGAGAATAAACGATGAATTAAAAACAAAACATTAAATTATATACATGCTCTCATACGCAATATGCATTTTTTTGGTTTAAGATACAACAATTTGATGTACTATCCCTTTCAGTGCGTACTCGTTTTAAATTAGTTTTTTTTTTTTTTTTTTTTTTTGTTCAGGCAATGCAGTGAAATTCATGTTTCAAGTGATGAAGCCCATCCAATTAAAAGAGTGTTAAGGGAATTCATGGATTCTGAACCGGTTAAATAATTGATTTGTTGTATTTTGATCTGATTTCAGGACCAAGTGGAAAAGGCAGACCGCTGTCGGATTAGAGCTACTGGCGGAAGCTGGAAACTATTCGGCATTACAAAGAATGTTCCCATCTCCATATTTCTATCATCCGAGCTTGCTGGGCACCATGGACAGCACAACAGCAGCCGCCGCAGCCGCCGCAATGTACAGCAGTATGTACCGGACTCCGTCAGCGCCGCACCCAGGCCTCCAGAGGCCCCTGGTCCCGAGGGTTCTCATCCACGGCCTTGGGCCGGGGGGACAACCAGCATTAAATCCACTGGCTAACCCCATTCCAGGCACGCCGCATCCTCGGTAAACAAAACTAAACAACAACAACAACAAAAGCCTATTAAACACATGAGATGTGAGGAGCTGATGCGAACTAAAAGACTTTTCAAACGACAAGACAGAGACAATTCTATTGAAGAACAAATGGAAGTGATATTTAATATGAACTAGCTCTAATAAAACAATGAACTTTAAACGACAGCCCTTAACGAAAAGGGGACTGTTCAAATGTTTGTTTGTTTTTTATTACTATTTTTTGTACAAATACACTTATACTAACAAATAAACTTCTAAAGTTTACACGATGGAAAGAAAGGGTCGAATAAAGAAGTGACACAAAGTGAATCTCAAAGACTTCCCTATTTCAGAGACTCACGGCGGCCACGGCCTGAGAACTTCGCACTCTTTCTCGAAGTCTTTTTTATTCTTGTATTCTGAAGAGGCATGCAGCGTTAATATAAAGTGTACTGAGTGAGATATTTATTATATGTCGTCAGAGAGATCCACTTATATAAAACAAGCAGATTTGTTTCCTTCATTTGTTTAAATTCGAAATTAGGTAAAAACGAATGAAAAACAGCATTAGTTCTTATTTGTGCTTGATTGACATCATGTTATGACGGGGTTCTCTACCAATACCATTCTGTAACAACAATAAAAACTTCAATTTTTTACAAGCACTGAAACCTGTGATCAATTTTTTTTTTTGCTTTGATAAACCTCAAGTAGCCCTCGTAATGGAAGCTATGTCAGACTTTAAACAGGGACCATACATTGATCTATGTTTAAGTTGAATGATAGCCGTTTTATTGCTAGCAACAATAGTCTACAATGGTTTAGTGCGATGCATTCGGCTGCATCTTAAGGGGGTTCTTTACATTTTCTCCTTCGTTAAAATCTCAGATGGTTGAATGGCTGTATATGTATTCAAATAAGACGAGGATTCCATGTGCATATTTAGCAGCTTTCTGACGGTGAGAATAAATGATTTGATGAGCTGAGAGTCCGGCATGGGAAACGGGAAGCTGGTCTCAGCCTGGCAGCTGTTCCGTGGCAGCAGAGCGCTTTAGACAACTGGTTAGGACAGACAGCAGGCGCGAGGCTTCTCAGCGTGAGCAATCAAAGGGACCGAAAGAATAAAAGAAAAATTAAACATAAACAATTAAAAAAGATCCCCGTGATTTTCATTCATCAGCCACATTAAACGATGTTCTAATCCGGACGACTAATTCCAGTATTGAAAATAAAATTTGTCTGATGAGTGTTTGTGCGTTTATAATAGCGATAAATATGCCATAATTTAATCGAAATGTCTCTCCTTATTTTGCATTATGCCAATCGCGTAGTAAATTGGGTTCTAAATAATAGCATGCAAATAGTATACAGAACGATGTGGTTCTTAGTTTGTATTTTTAAAAACGTTTGGTTAAATGAAATCATAGCAGATTACAAAGTAGGCAATGTAGTAAAGACAAGAAACCCAATGTATGCGCAAAATACAGTAAAATAAACGAGCCTTTCTGCTTCCATCACCACTGTGGTACTTTTAATAAATCAAGAGGGACGTGTTTTTCCAGTATATCTGTGGTGTTTATAATATTTAGGATAGTCTCTGCAAACGGATCACCGTGTTGCTTATCGGGGACAGAGGTAAACCAATAAAGAGCGCTTTAACAGAGACCACAATTAAATGAACATTAAAATACTTTCTTTTTAAAGCACGATCAGGTCCCCTGGAGGATTGTGGTAAGGGGGCGCTTTCATGTGAATTGACTCTAGAATGGAAGCGCCTCAGGGCACGTTTGTTTGGGCTTCCCTAATTGGAGAATCGTTTGCTGATTTCTATGTTATTAAATTCTTGTTAAAGCCAAGATGACCTTTGCTATGGTCTATAAAAAACAGAAATAAATGACGCGAAGAACTCCTGTCGCTGCCTTCAGCTCTCACATATTTAGCGAGGGTGAGGAAAAAGAATCATATAAAATTCTTTATTAAAGCTTTACAACGTTATTTCAAGTAGCCTATATTACGACGAGACTAGAGTCTCCTCCAGACTGAATCTTAAACAGCAAGCAACCATATGTGCTTTCGAAATAATATTGTCGCATAAGCTGTAAGTACTAACATTACGGCAAAAGGTGACATTATCTAAAATTGTGAGCTCTTTTGAAAATGAAGAAGCCTGTTGCATGCATATTAATAATAACACACGTCCAGTATTAATAAGACACTTGTCCGATTGTTAAGCCTTGATAATAATCTTAAAATAAAATAAAAGCGACTCTACATTTTGCTAGGGAGCATGGTATGTGTCTTAGGAACACTGAACCGAATCTCAAATATGAACAAAAAAGAAATGGTAAATTAATAATTTAAAGGACGTTACAAATAGGCGACGGGGCACATAAACAAAACAAATACTAATTTTCCCGGAACATGCTTTTAGGTTTTAATGAACTTTAACAACGTGGTTTTCAACATGTGCACAGTACGCTCTCATTTGATAAAATCAAAACCTGTTACTTCTGCAGTTGGTGATTTGCTCATTTAAATACTAAATGCAGATAAAATAATGTGCACTCCCTCAGGCTACAGAACTGAAGAGATAATTGTGCGAACACCAATATTGTACTTTGACGATTGAAATGCACTAACAAAAGTCATTTATTCCATCAATATTACTTTAAGAAATTTATTCATTTAAAATGATTTTGGATCACATAAGAATTTTTAGCAAAAGAGAAAAACAATTTCGAACACGTTTAGAAGTTGAATAATTGGAATAAATTCATTCCAGAATTAATTGGTCCCGTCAATGAATCAAAAACAGTGAAACATTTGTAATCCTATAATAATGCACGCTCGGCTCAGGGACAAATGAAGCCTATTCAGTGTGTGAACGCTACAGCATGTTTATAATGAGACGATATAACGCGATGGAATGGACAGAAACCTTGAACCATAGGCAAACAATTCACCGTGGCGAAACATCTCAAAGAGATGCTTGCTTCCACTTCATTATCACCTGAAAATATGACCCGCCTTTTTACAAGAGGTATTTATTGAAAATGAGTTTATGTTAATTTTATTTCGGTTAAAAGTAGTCAGGGTGTTTGTAGATGAGTTTATCGAATGAAAACAGTGGCCTGTATGGGATTGTAAGTAATGTGACTTCCACTGGTGAGAGTATGATACTGGTTGAGACACTTGCGTAAGAATGTCACATACCGTAGAATAAACACCTCACTCTACACAGAAATAGTCATAATTCCAAAGTAGTCGCCTGCCTATAGGCTCAATATTGCATCGCATGTCTGCCTTCTAAGCATTACTTATTTATTGTTGAGCAGAGGATAGCTGTGCGATTCGAATTAATTAATAATAAATTGATTCAGCTATAGCAAATTGCTTCTTATGCATCTCGTGATCCCCGAATTATCAAGTAGCAGTACATCCGCTTTTAGGTAAGAATAACGTATGCTTACAAAACTTATCGTTTTGAAACAAAAAGCCTCTAAGTAAATAAAGTTATCAGCCTACCCTTGAACGGGTCGCGAACAACTTATTGTTAACTTACTGATCAGTAATTTAACCATTAATAACGCATATATCAGACGTGTTTGTTCAAAGAAGAACAATACCTCAACAGCACTTCAGAAACAAGGTCCATACAGCTCAATTTAAAGAATTTCAAGAACACGACTTGGTTCACTTATGAGCATTTTTTTATCAGACCAGGCGAATAAAATCACATTAATGAAAGACTCAATCCTTTTATTTTATAAATCATTGCTAGTCTAATAATAATAATAATATAAACATAATAAACATTAATAATTAATACATTAATCTCATATTTACGCAAAGTACATTGATTTGATGTTTTCAGGCTTATATGAAGAGTCAAATTAAAATATTTATACTACTGATTCGAAACGCTTTTGGGTTTACACAACGAGTGTTGTCCCTGATGCTTTAGACTATTCAACGACGAAGTACAGATGTCAGGCAAATTACACACAAACGAGCATACTATTGACCCCACGCTGAATCTTATGTCACATGATGGGTCAGTTTTCACATACCAAATACTTAAATAGACATCCCTGTCATTAAAATACCTTTAGTGTTATTTGATTTAGATGTAAGTTAGCCTCTTTGCCATAGTTATGTCGTCTGTTAAAGATTTGGTCAGGCTAGCTCTTTCACATTTTACAAGCACTCTTTTGAAGAAAAGAATGAGTTGAGAAATGAAGGGGGAGGGGTGTAAAATTAAACGAAGATGTTCGGTCCTTTCATTTACATGACACGCATTAGCCGGAACACGCAGGCTTCAGAGAATTGGATTGTTCTCGTGCCTCCAGGAGCGCGTGTAGGGTTCTTTAATTGCCACATTTTCAAACTGATGTAATGGTGGGGCTGTCTTAGTCATTACTCTAATGAGGTAACACTTTCCCTCTCCTCGGCCTACTCATTATCACGCCTCTTACTCCACTTTCAAATATGAAGATGTATTTTTTCAATACAAGCACATCTTCCATATTTAAGCGAAGACACAAGCTCAATTGCTTAAAAAAGTTGGGGGGAATAAATGGAATAGTTTACATTAAGTGTAAACACAAGAATTACACGTATTTTTATAAACAGAAAAGGAAGTGGCGCATTAAGCATCCCGGTGTGCTTTAATTATTGTTGGTTGGATCCTTAATCTTGCCCCGTGGTGATGGCGAGGTGTCAAAGTGATGAATTTTAAGATGGTGGGCTGTGAACATGTGCTTTTTCAAAGCTGGTGGATTTGGGAAATAGTTATAACAAGGTTAGCTTCATGTAAAGTGTGAATTGGGATTTCTGCAAAGAGACTGCGATTGCTGGCAGGCATTGTGATTTACCCTTTGCATAATTTTTAACCATACAATTACTGCATGAGGTGTGAAATGGACCGATATTACAGGCATCTAAAATAGAACTTTTGAAACGGACTGCCTTCAGATCTATAGGATAGATTATACACGAACCTTCTCCTCGTAATTTAGCATTTGATGCAAAAGGAGGGTGTTTCGTACTGTTCAACAGGTATGGGACTGTTCCTCAGGATTCTCCGATTTGTGCATCTTTTAAGTCAAGATTTAACATATTTACTGTGCATTGTTTCCGTCGGTAGGCTACATTAAATGGCAGTTTTAGCTCGCCGCACTATAATAGTATACTTACAATAGTCGTGATGGTAGCCAGGGTCGTTTAAAATATAGCCACAAATTCACTTTTCCCTTCTCTGAAACCAGATTTGTGCCTGTTTCAGATGACGCATTAAGGAAAGTGAAGCTCTTACGTGTTTGGAGGATTGTAAACTAGTGTTAAACTTGAATTATGGACGTTGTCATCTCCATGTGGTCATAATTTACAAGGCACGTCAAAATAGGATTTTGTCGACGCAGATGCGTGTCCTTTTTTGTCTTTTGAACCTCATTAAAATAACCATTTTAATATTCAGTGGGTTATTTCATATACTCTGTTCCAATTGTTTCACGGTCGTCTTTAAATGAAACTAAGGGATCCATGCTTAAATTGCCTGGCATTGTCTTTGTTCTACTCAGCCAGAAGAACACCCTGACTTGGGCAAGGCTTGAGCTAATGTGAAGTGACATGTAAGTTTTATAACGGTGTAAAAATACCATGCGCATTACCATATGCATGCTTCCACTAATAAACGTTTAGTATTAACATCCACATCAAACCGCAAGCAGCCTGTCTATATATGAGTGAGGGGCGAGCTGCTCTAATGCGCTCACAGAAGTACTCCGCAAACGGAACCGTCCATTGTGTGTCAGTTGGCATTACATGTCTCGATATTTGCAGGCATTTAATTGTATGTGCACCCAACGCTAAATACATTTGGCAGTTTTGAGGTAAAGGTCGATTTGACTGGTTTGTTAGCATGTTTGACCCAGCAACGACAGGTAAACATCCAGAGAGCTGGGAGAGGAATGGAGGAAATACAGTTCACGTCAGTCATTGCGTCCTACTCGTTCAATTTAGCGTGGCCATTGTGAAACTGTAAAGAAACCAAATTAACCTTTTAAGTAGGAAAAAAAAGACACAGCAGAATTTTCGGACCTCGCTCACTTGGTGCTTGGCAGCACTTCACTGAAATCTAATTTCCTATATTAACTTCCCGTGCATGTGGAGAAGACAATTAGTTTCCCAGTCTCTCTTGTCAGATAAAGGCTTTAAATTATTAAGTTATAATCTGAAGTGTGCAGAATAGAATTGTGGATTGGCTGTATCTGAAAGGTAGACCTGCATCTATTAAGCGTTCACCTGGAGGTTAGTAAATTCTCAAGAATTTTGTTTATATTAGGGCCCCGTTTTCTTCCAGCTAGCTTTAGCGCGAGTGAACCGTTACATCACTTGCACGGTGCATATGCCACTAAGGGGGAGTTTCCTAAAACCTAAGTAAATCACGTAGCGTGTAAAACGGTCTTTAACGTACGCATGGACCACTCGTAGAAGATTTAAGTGCGTTGGTGAAGCCAAGCGTTTTGCTCACCCAGTTGGTGAAAAACATAACAACATACACAATTTTATTGATTTCATTGCCATTGACAAGTTTATTTCTGTCCATTGATTTGATTTACTAATGTAATCATTCAATTATAAACAAAGTGTCCTGTGCACTCACAGCAAGAACCAATGTATGTAATTCACATTCTTTGCATGAGTCTTTTGGCAGTGCAGTTGGTGCAGTAGCTGTTCATATTTATTTTTATACACCTCATTCATTACATCCTTATTCCATGTATGTGTCTTGCACAACAGTTGTTTGTTGTATCACTACAGTTCAGTTTGGTATTTATTGTTGTCACCTTGATGTTTTATGAAAGCACTACAAGAGGCACTGGAACCAGAGTCAAAATCCTTGTATGTGTGGAAGCATGCTTGGCCAATAAAGTCTGATTCTGTTTCTCATTTTGATATCAATGATTGTAATTTCATATTTTATGATTGACTGTCCTTTTCAGCAGCAAAGAATAGAGTACTACCCCTAATGATGCAGTTAGGAATCCCTCATGGAGAAATATATGAACCTCAGATGCTCCCAGCTACAATCAAACCATAATATATATATATATATATATATATATATATATATATATATATATATAATTTCATTGTTAACTGAAAATAGGGCCCAGATCAGTGCAATATAGCTATCCCTTTAAAAGTATTTCTACATCTTACTTTTGCTTTTGCAGTCTGTATACACATGGGGTGGTAAGTGTAGCTGTATGCTGCTAATAATTTCATTGTAGTTAAATTTAATATAATGGAATACTTTGCACAGGCCTTGTAGGTAATAATATATTGTACATTCATTTGTATTGTGATATTAACACAAACATTACTGAATATTTTTCAGTATCACTTAATTTTTAGTTAACTGTCATTACTTGGCTGAATACTGTCTTATAGTTTTGAGTGGTCCAATGTTTATTCTCAATTTTTGGCTATTTAATTTGAGTTTTGGTCTACTAGGGTGTTTCCAAGCCATTGGTTGGCTGCTCCAGGTCAACTCCTTGTCATCTTTCACTGTCTTATATGGACTCTTGGAAGCTGAATCCCATCACAGCCTAAACGGTCTCATCATTTCAGAGAACCCAGATGTTTTTTGTGAAGTGATGGGATAGCGGAGGGGTTCCACTACCTGTCAAGTTCAAACCAGACAGCGTCATGTGTGGGTACAGTACATGAAAAACCAGCCTGTCAGCAGTGATGTCAAAAGCTTCCATTTTTACAGAGCAATTAGGGATTTCATCACCACTGAGTGATGTCAAGACTCATTATGATTCAACAACAACTAATTGCTTCAAGGTTAAAATAACAGATCTGACGAAATGATATATTAAGTGACAGACTCTAGTTCTGCTGGAGCATAATAGAGCGATACATTGACATTAAGTGAGAGGAAAAAAGGCTGTAGAGAACATGAAATTACCACACATCAGAAGTGTGATTGACTATATTCTAATTTTCAAGAAAATACCTATTTGGTTCTTGTAAAGAGGAAAATGCTGTTTTCTCCTTTCTCCCTCGCCCAGTTGCATTCATTTATATGCTTCCTTGTTTCTAAGCACTAATGGCTATTAAATGCAGACACAGTATTGGAATTAATTACTAAAAGCCTGAGCTAATTATGGCAAAGACTCTGTGCCCCCAGGGCCTGGTGTACTTCAGTCGGTCAGTACCTTCGATAGCTTGCAGGATCATTATTATGGGCTGCATAAAAACCACTGGAGATATCCGCCATTGTTGCAGTGGTCAGTACAGGTTGCATTTGTCTGATTTTTAAGGCACAAGGGTTCAGTCATAGGCCCTCCTTGAAATTAGAATTCAATTTAAGGGGAGGATTTGGCCATTTTAGTGCAAAATTGGAGCATTCATGCTGGGTAGCTGCTAGAATCATTTCTTTCAAGTGAGCAGTTGTTTACCCTCCTTTTTTGAATGTGGAATACCTGATCCTTTGAACTGATTGTTTGTTTAACCACTGTTGGGAACAGAGGATCCCTGAGGTCTGAACAAGTGTTGATCTAAGATTGGATTTAAAATCACCTAATGAGGAGCTCCTTGGATAATTAGTGATGGCTGAAATGCTTGTGTATAATTAGGATAGCATGCCACGTGGTTGGAGTGGGATGCTGAAAAAATAGACCAGGGTTAATGTAAATTATATAACTGGCCACAGCAGATACTGTTCACTATTGTTTGTTTCATCCCCTGGTTTCTGGCTGCATGATTATGAGAGTAACAGAACAATTAATTTTTCAGTTCATAGCACGGATAGGATGCAGGCGAGACCAGCCTTGGTTGTGGGTTTAAACTACTCTGTGGTAATTAGACTTGTGGAGGTGTCTGATGGTGAAGTCCAGCAGGAAATGAGAGCCTGCCCATCAACCCCTGGGAAGACAACAAATCTCCCCCTCCTGGCTCACTCAGCAGTAGCCAGGAGACTAAAAACAAGAGCTGTGGCCAATTTCGATAATCATACAAGTTCCAACTGGCCCTTTGTGTACTAGCAGTAATTTAGGAACCAAGATTTCAGAGATCAGTCCACCTAAAGTGACTGTGAAGATGCACACCCTGAGCTGGCTACTGCCAAGGGGTTTTATAAGTTTACATGGGAACTCTGTTGTATGTCCTATTTTCTGCCTGCTCATTATTATGCATCATTAGGCACCAGAATGTTAGTGGAATGATGCCTATTAGAAGGGCGACCGCTTGTTTGTGTTGTTAAGGACCAAGTAACCGCTGTAGTTGTGGCACATTTTAAAAAGCACAACATGAGAAGCTTCACTATTTATGGAGTTTCCCCCACCCTTGTTTGTTGTCCAAACAAGCAAAAGGAGCGGCAAGCGCGGCCTTGCAGAAGCACGTGTCATGTCAGAGTTAATTACGTTTTTAAATTGAGGGTGTCTTCAGGCTGGCTTCTGGGGAGTGACAAGCCACGCCATTAAGTGCAATGAGGGTGTGAAGAAATCGGCCAAGATGAGTTAGCAGATACCTGTGAGGTACAAGCTCAGACCTGCAGTGTGGCAGAAATCTGATTAAAATCTGGCATTGAGCATTAGTGGCTCTCTCCTATCTCTGCTGTGGGTACCGAGGTAGAAAACAAGTTGTTGATTGCTGCTGAATCTTCAGCTTTTTCAAGGCATGCAACGACTGAGGCCTGTGAGGACAAGTAGATGGTCTGTTTTTTGTTTTTGTAAAAATAAATCTTGGAGATGTCTCTCTTGCAACAGTATGGAAGGATGAGGTAGTGAATCTGAGTGAGGTCCTCACGGTGTAGAAAACAGATGGAGTTGTGATTGCCAAGCAATGATGTCTTCTGAGCATTGTGTTTCTGCCCCAGTGTCAGCTTGCCATTTTTATAATTCTCAGAAATGAAGACTAATATGGCATCACCAAATAATGCCCATTTGTGATCCTGTTTCTGGTGGTGGTGGTGCTTTTTATTTTGGAGGGCAGAGTTCCATTGGTCTACAAGTGGCTGGGAGATGAAGCACAACAAAACTGAACAATTTCTCCTGAGCTGCACAACCATGGAGCTGATTTTTTATGGACTTATTCTTTTTAGCCTGTCTTCTTCCTTGAAACAATAAACAATTTGCCATTAACAATGCTTCAGCTTAACCAGCCAGGTCACATCAGGTATATGTATGTATGTACACGTGTGTGTGTGTATATATATATATACACAATCACTGAGCACTTTATTAGGAACACCTACTTATTCATGAAATGATCTAATCAGCCAATCATGTGGCAGCAGTGCAATGCATAAAATCATGCAGATACTGGTCAGGAGCTTCAGTTAATGTTCACATCAACCATCAGAACAGGGAAAAAATGTGATCTCAGTGATTTCCACCGTGGCATGATTGTTGGTGCCAGACGGGCTGGTTTGAGTATTTCTGTAACTGCTGATCTCCTGGTCTTTAGAGTTTACTCAGAATGGTGCCAAAAACAAAAAACATCCAGTGAGCTGCAGTTCTGTGGATGGAAACACCTTGTTGATGAGAGAGGGCAATGGAGAATGGCCAGACTGGTTCGAGCTGACGGAAAGGCTACAGTAACTCAGATAACCACTCTGTACAATTGTGGTGAGCAGAAAAGCATCTCAGAATGCACAACACGTTGAACCTTGAGGCGGATGGGCTACAACAGCAGAAGACCACATTGGGTTCCACTTCTGTCAGCCAAGAACAGAAAGCTGAGGCTGTAGTGGGCACAGGCTCACCAAAACTGGACAGCTGAAGACTGGAAAAACGTAGCTTGGTCTGATGAATCTCGATTTCTGCTGAGGTACAAAGATGGTAGGGTCAAAATTTGGCACCAACAGCATGAATCCATGGACCCAACCTGCCTTGTGTCAACAGTCCAGGCTGGTGGCGGTGGTGTAATGGTGTGGGGAATGTTTTATTGGCACACTTGGGGCCCATTAATACCAATCAATCACCGCTTGAATACCGCAGCCTATTTGAGTACTGTTGCTGATCATGTGCATCCCTTCACGGCCACAATTTACCCATCTTCTAATGGCTACTTCCAGCATGATAATGCACCACGTCACAAAGCAAAAGCCATCTCACACTGGTTTCATGAACATGACAATGAGTTCAATGTTCTTCAGTGGCCTTCCCAGTCAACGGATCTGAATCCAACAGAACACCTTTAGGATGTGGTAGAATGGGAGATTTGCAGCATGAATGTGCAGCTGACAAATCTGCAGAAATTGCGTGATGCAATCATGTCAACATGGACCAGAATCTTAAAGGAATGTTTCCAACATCTTGTGGAATCCATGCCACAAAGAATTGAGGCTGTTTATATATATATATATATATATATATATATATATATACTGTATATATATTGGCCACACCTGTTTTTCAGGGTTTGGGCTAGGCTAGGTTTGGGCTATCTCCAGTGAAAGGCAATCTTAATGCTTCAGCATACCAAGACTTGGACAATGCTATGCTTACAACTTTGTGGCAACAGTTTGGGGAAGGCCCTTTTCTATTCCAACATGACTGTGCCCCAGTGCACAAAGCAAGGATTATAAAGACATGGTTTGATGAGTTCGGTGTGGAAAAACTTGACTGGCCCGCACAGAGCCCTGACCTCAACCCCATCGAGCACCTTTGGGATGAACTGGAATGGAGATTGCGAGCCAGGCATACTTGTGCAACATCAGTGCCTGACCTCATAAATGCTCTACAGAATGAATGGGCACATTTTCCCACAGAAACACTCCAAAATCTTGTGGAAAGCCTTCCAAGAAGAGTGGAAGCTGTTATAGCTGCAAAAGGGGGACCAACTCCATATTAAAGTATATGTATTTGAATACAATGTCATTACAATGTAATATATATATATATATATATATATATGTATGTATGTGCAGTACCTTGAAAAAATATTCAACCCCCTATACCGTTTTCACAATTTATTGTCTCACGTTCCAAATTTAAATTATATTAAGTAAGTTTTTGTCCAGCTGATCTACACAGTATTGTACATCATGACAAATAAAAAGAAACATCCCAAATCTTTCACAAATTTAGAGAAAAACTAAAACTCTGAGATTTAAAAAGTATTCTTAACTTTTGTAATTATAAGGATAACAAGATATTGTCTTATAAACTCATCCAATTTGTTGATGGTCTCGACCTGTGTAGGAAATAAGAGGATTACTGGTTCTGAATTTCTTCATGAGCATTAATACCTTACCTCTTGATAAGGTCAAGCAGTATGGTTGGATTTTCCATTGAACAAATCAAAATGAAGAGGAAAGAGCGTTCAAAACATGTAGGGGATTTAATTGTGGAGAAGCACAAATCTGGGGAAGGATACAAGAACATTTCAAAGGCACTGAACATACCTCGAAGCTGACTGCAGCCCATCATACAGAAGTGGAAGAATTATGGAACTACAACCACACTGCCTAGGGCAGGCTGCCCCCCTAAACCTAGTCGCCGAACAAGAATGGTACTTGTCAGAGAGGCTACTGTGATGCCAACTGTCACTCTATCCAAGCCACAGAAGTCAGTGGCTGCAACTGAAAATGGTGTCCATGGGTCAACAATCTCCAAGCTATTGCATGAAGGGCCTTTATGGAAGAGTGGCAAGGAAGAAGCCCTTGCTGAAATAAACACATGCTTGCCCATAAAGACTTTGTAAAACATCACTTATAAGATACTACGATATGGCAGAAGGTCTTTTGGTCTGATGAGACTAAAGTGGAACTTTTTGGCTCAAACACTTAGCAGTATGTGTGGCGTAAAGCTAACACTGAACATCAGCCAGGTAACACCATCCCCACAGTGAAATACACTGGTGATAGCATCATGTTATGGGGGTGCTTTTCAGCAGCAAGTCTGGATAAGGGGAAGATGAATGCTGCACAATACATGGACATTCTGGATAAAAACCTACTACCCTCTGCCAGAAAGTGTAAACTACGGAGAAGTTTGTGGTTCAGCAGGACAACAACCCAAAGCACACTGCACGAGCAACACTGGGTTGGCATAAAATGAGGAAAACTGACATCCTTGAGTGGCCCAGTCAGAGTCCTGACCTTAACCCCATTGAACATCTGTGGAAAGACCTCAAATCACAGGATGTGGAAATCATTTGTTCGTAAAAAGGGTGGTGGGGGGGGGGGGGGGGGGGGGGGTTGGCGAATACTTTTTCAAAGCACTATACACACACTATACACAAAACACTATACTACTACTACTATACTAATATCAGCCACCCCAGCAGTAGATCATTGTTTTGTCTTTCTTCAAGTGTGACCTACAAAATGCAGCGAATGTCATGAAGGACACGAACCATTCTAAGAGAAAACCTTTAAACATTATCAAAGTTTTCTTTTTGACTGGGTTTACTGGGAATTATGTGAGTAGCGTTTTCACTGGAAAATAGGTATAGGAAAAATTGGCCAACCAACAGTTTCTGAGATGAGAATATTTGTGATCTTTCACCATTGCCTGTTAACGCAAATCAAAAGTACAAGTAATAGAACTGCAATACACCAAATTATTATAAAGGTCTGGATAACTGTAGCAGCCCTAAATGCAGCAATTACGAAAATTACTGGACAAAAATATTAAGAAGCATGAAAGATACACCAGGTTTTCAAATTTGTTAACTAGAGTTAAGGGCAAAGTATAATGGTAAGATTGAACCCCCCCCCCCCATTTGGGCAAATGGTTCAATGTGTGTTTCTATGTTTATGTGATGTAGGTGACAGAAACGTTATCATTGACAGCACAACCATATTTGTAATACCCTAAAGTCTCTTCTGCAGTCTACTCAACACCTGGAGAATGTTCTTGCTTCTGTCAACATATTGGCAATAGAAGGGAGATGCACAAATTCTTTATAATAGACATATGTATGCACAATGAATGATGCAATGATTCAATTATTTGCACCAGCAAGGTGAGAGATGCTGAATGTGGTTCTGTGCATTGCTGTCCTGGTCTATGTCAATAAGCCCAATTACAGACCTAGTATAATGGTAATGGGGAGGTAATTGCTGTTTGTCAGCAATATCTACATCAGGCTCAGTAGCTGGAGGGAACGGGCAATACACCTCTCCCATGTAGAGAACAAAGAATACCACTGAGCTCCCTCATCTTCTTGTCATACTCACTCCGGTCCCCACTGCTGAGAGCACTGCACAATAAACCATGTGGGGAGAGAACACACAAACAAACAACACGCACACACACACAAACGCACACGCGCACGCGCACACACGCGCACGCACACACACAAACACGCACGCGCACACACGCACGTGCACACACACATGTGCACACACACACACACACATACGCGCATACACACACACACAGATGCACACACACGCGTGCACACACACATACACACACACGCACACACACGCACACACACACACACGCACACACACACACAAACACACACACACACACACACACACACAAACACGTGCACACACACAAACACACACACACACAAGCACACACACATGCACACACATACATGCACACAACCAAGCAAACAGCATAGTGGTGTTCACAGCAAAAAAACAAAAAAAAAAAAAACGCAGGAATATACAAGATGAACATCTGATTTGTCACATTTGAAATACTTATGTTTAAACCAAAAGGAAGAGCACATAGTATTGTGTTCATTCATCTGCATAAACACCACCTGTCCCGTTACAGACAGCTCTTCACGCAGCAAAAGTTTGTAGCAGCTAGTGTGAGAGCCAATCAGTGGTGGCCCAGCTGCGATTTCATGAAAGTACATTGTTTTCAAGTGTCAGAAATTGTTCTGAATGCCGGTGGAGAGAACACTTTAATTTCATGTCATCAACAGTGAGACGAAGAAGCAACACAACAACAAACGAAAGCAGGCCACGCAACTGCAATCGGCATCCAAAGGAAATTTATGCTGTCCCCATATATACACAAGCACATTCAATATACATCCCCCCAATTCTGCCTGAAGGGTCATTTGGAAATTGTTTGGCATCTTGAAGGCTTCTCACTTAAAAAAAAAAGAAACAATTCCATTATTTGTCATATGTACAGTATGTACACTGAAGTTGCAACAACATTGATCAATATGGCTGCTTCAATAACACTGCCAGTACTGTACAACATTTTACTGCTAGGGACCTCTTTTATTGTTTTTATGCTGAAGATGGAATAATTGTCATATTTTCTGCCTAAATGAAATCAAGCATTCATACTGTATGTCCCTCATGTTATGTTTCTTTTGAAACTGGTGATTATTTCCAGTTTCTCTTGATTACAATCAAAGCGCTCAATTTAATTGTTCTTATTGACTATACCTATCCTGGAATGTTGATAGTAACTGGACTACCATTGAATGAATGTGAAGTCTGTGCATGTGTGGTGCATTAAAAAACACCATGCAATACCTGTGGGAAAAAAAAAAAACAGCTATTGATTCCATTGCATACATTACTCTATGAACAGATGCAATGAAAGCTAACATCTGAATTCATGACTGCAAAGCATCAGACACAGCCAAATGAACCTTTTTTTTTATAGAAAAATGCATTTATGATTTTTCCTTATGAACTTCTGAAATATATAGTCTATATAATTTCTAGTATTTATAATGTTTATTCCATGATATTTACCATTTGCAGTTGATGGTCATTCCTCTTAGATTGTACCTCATTGCAGGGTTCTGTGTTGCCATTGTCCTTTACAGATAAATTCCATGATGTTTAAAGACAGTGATGCCTCCTAGCCTCATTACAGTACATTGCATTTTAGCACTGCTATCCCACTTTCTTGGGTCTTCAAAGACACAAAATTCATTGCATGTTGGCTTTGATAGTAACAATGCCGCAAAATCATCTACTGCTGTTTATTTTATTTCTGTTGTTAGACAAGTATACTTTCGGAAATGGCCACTGCTTTCAAGTGGAGTCCCAGCATATACTTTCATGGCTTTTAAAGGTAGAATTACGGGTAAGTCACCCTGCTATGCTGAAAAACATAGGAGCAATCTGTGCAGAAGAAAGGGCCAATTAGAGATCATTTGGTAAAGAAGCCTTCTATTGCTTTCACTCCAGAGTCTTTTGTCTTTTGTTGACCCTTTTTAAAGCAACCGTTCTTGGGGAACTCAGAGTGGAGCACGCTGCCCGTCTTTAATCTAGGAGCGACGTGAGAGCAGGGCTGCCAAGGTCTGTGGACCACTTTAATCAACTTAATGCAACTTGCAGGGCTGTGAGCTCAGGGGGCACTACAAAGAGGTCCATAGATGACTGGTCCAGAGTGGCTGCTTTCACTGAGAGCCTCCCCGAAAAGGTTGAGGAAATGAACGGCACAGCACACGGGAAGAGGGCAGCGAGACATACGGGCGACACTCGGGCAGGCCGTCAGTTAGGACATGCTGGTGAAAGCCAGCTGATCCCCCCCCTCTTTGGCATCCTTGTCTGTGCATGGCTACAAGGCACTCCTGATATGAAGTACTGGTGATGGACCTTTGTGTAGTTCAAAGGTTTATACCTCTTTATTCCAAAGTCCCTTTGTGGATTCACATGCCTTGAAATATGTATCACTGTCCCTTTTATTTCAGCCATCTGAGAGAAAATCAAAGCACAAAGTTTCTCCAAAAGTCAGTGTGAAATTGTAAGTCCATACAGTGTCATGTGCTAACCCACTGCCCATAATGGGAAGGTGGGAAAACAGCTTTCAAAGGATGGAGAAGGGTAGGAATCCTCCCTCACAAGGAGGGACTGCTATACTGTACACTGGAAGTTGGCAGTTGATACACACCTTTGCATTATGAATTGAGGAAAGTACACTAGGCCTGCACATATAGTAGTCAGATGGAATTTCAATGCTTAAATGTGCTGTTGCAGTCTAGACCCATGTTTTGTCCTCTGACTACACACAGCTGTAGCTTTTTTCTTTGGAAATTAAGTGTTCTCTCAAACTAAAGGAATGGCACTGTACTATACTCATGGAAACTTGGCAAGAAACAAATTCTCAGAGCAAGATGTAATAGAGACTGTAATATGCACCTCAGCCACACAATCATACCCGCACTTTAAAATGGCCACTAGGCTGCCATTGTTATATTTTCACACTGACTGAATTCACATTTCATTTTTCAATGGGATAACATGGAATTCAAATTGCAAAATGTTGCTTGCTTACATAATTTCAAAGTAGTAACATCATAACATATAACATAATAACTCATTGCTGTGCTCACTGTTATGCATCAAATTGTGTTTGAATCATGGATGATTATGCCAAAGAGACAGCAATGGCTTGCTTGAGGGGACGGGCAAATACACAGATTGTGGAAAGTTGGTGTCAACTTAAGTGTGTCAGAGAAACAAGCTACTCTTTTACTCTTCAATATCAAAACCTACACAAAAACATGTCTATGTTTTTATTCAACTGACAAAGGCTGATATCAATTGTTCCCCTACAGTAGGGATTCCCAAACTGAGATGGTCACCAGAGTGCATAGTAGCAGTAAGAAATGTGTGCAAAGAATCACTAATCATGAATGGTCACTCAAGCATTGAAACAGACTGTTTGAAATAATCACATTCATTAAAAGTGCATGCTGCTTTCATAAACAATTTTGTACCATTTACTATTTCTAGTGTGGCAGCAAATTTGAGTATTAGCTAGCATTGTGAAACTGTTGTAAAAATTGATTGTTATGAAAATATAGTATGAGGAAAGCATGAGAAAATTTCTATGATATACTAATTTCTAGAAATGAGTTTCACATGAATTTCTTCCAATGGTCAACCAGGCAAATGGTATGTTAAAGTGCTTGAAGCATTAAGTATGAAGCCCTGAAGTGGCATCTGGAGGGTAAACACCCCACATGGAAACACAAATTATGTGTCATTTTTTTCTTTTAGATACCATCCATTCTTTGTGGGGACAGAAGTACAAGATGAATTGAACTTCATTACAATATGATTGAACTATACAGATAAGTGGGGTGGTGGTGGTGGTAGAGAGGAGTACATATATTCTGAACCAAAACACATGAAGCAGGCTGAGAGACCAGTGAAAATGTATTTTCATTGCTGTTGTTTGAGCAGGAGTCCATGAGGGAGATAAACACACATCCTCATTATAAATAGATTGACCACAGCATTTGACAGGATGGGTTATGACAAAAATGTACAGTGTAAGTAATTTTATATAGCAAGTTTATACATTTACATCAGTATACATCTTTTGCCATATATATATATATATATATATATATATATATATATATATATATATATAGCCAAAATAGTTCTATCATGACTTTCCTTTGAAAAAAGTAAGGCTTTTCTTGGTCTTGGCAGAAGAGAAAGAATTACCATCGGATACAGTAAGGTGGGTTATAAATGATAGCAGACCTTGAAAGAGTTTGAAATGGCTTTATAACCTAACTACCCAGCAATATTCTCTTTGTTCGGTAACATAAAGTAGCTAGCTAACTGTAATAAGAAAAAATAGCTAGACTGAGGATGTTTTTGAGGGATGCTAGCCATCTATTTAAGCTATGGGTGACAAAGCCAATCCACCTCTGACAGGAGCTATGGAAACAATCAGTTTAATGCAACAGAGGTAGTCTTATTTTAATGTACAAGTATTGTTTAATCAGCTCAGCCTGGATGTGAAAAGCCTTTAGTGCGTGTATTTAAGGCACTGGTGAATATGTGCATGCCCTGACAAGGGTAAATGCTTCTTCTCCTTACTTTGAAATGCATTGGCAGATAGGACATCAGTGCTGGTGCATTGGTTCCATTCAGTCAGACTTCTGGTATAGTCTCTAAAATAATGAGATGGAGGTGGAGCCAGGAGGAGAAGCTGATCAAAAACACACTATTGTGTTCATGTTTCATGACAAAAGATGGAAATACTGCAGTGTTCTCAGTTTTAATTTGGCATATGCACATTATTTTATGCAACTATATATTGTACAGAGGCAGAGAGGAAACAGTTGCTTAATATACTTCCCTGAATCCTGTGTATATAACATCAAACAAGGTATGTAAATAGGATGAATTTGCTTCATCGTTTCAAGCATATCTGGATTAGGAATGACTTGTGCACAATGCACAATAATGTCAGGGTTTTTTATGCCAACCATAAATTTTGGTAAGAAGGTATATTCCATTGAAAATTTTCCTTTATTTGTTTTCCACGATTGCTGTTTCAAAATGATTTTTGCATGTCATTGGTAGGTCCTGAAAAATACATAAAAGGGCATTAACAGTTTAAATGCTATGTTATTCATGTCCTGACAATTTGAAACATCAACAGCATGTCACGTGGAATCCCTCAAATTTCATCAGTTGGGATGGAAAACTGTTGGTTTGCTCATTAGAGGTAGTTAGCTTGTAAACTAATGACCTTATGAAACTGCAAATTCTGTTACCAAGTTTAGTAGCTGGTAGTAGTACAGACTTATCAAAGCAACTGAATAACAATGACTGCTTAGAAATAGTAGATCTATTGCAATTCAAATAATATCGAAGCAATTCAAAATGATCAAAACAAATTACTCACTAAGTGCCTTCACTAATGATCAAAACAAATTGCTCACTAAGTGCATTCCTAAGCCTGTCTGCGAAACTGAACTACAGTGATTACATCTAAAATACCCTTTCAATAAAGCAATGGCCTACTTTTTCACTTTACAGTCATATAACGATATGTAGCCAATATAGGTCATTCATAAGCATTATGGTATCTTTTTTTGGGAGTCATAACCCATTTCTCAGTATTCTTGCATAGATACTTTAAACAGTGCACATTGTGTATATTACCACTTGTGGAAATGGAAGTATTTTGACTGGGTAAGACCAAAAACTACAGGCAGGTAGGGAGAGCACTGAGATGGTGCAAGCGAACTAACAGCTAGCTTAGCCTTAGTCAGAGCTGTGTTTTATCATATATATATATATATCTATTTTTTTTTTAAGTACAGCTGTTGTTACAGAAAGTCTGTAATGATTATATTTTATGCTTCTATGGTTGTGTTCTTTTTTTCTTTGGATGGGGGAGGGAGTGATTTATGGGTTTATTGTTAGGTCAAAAAATTTTGTAAATGGAAATATGTCTAAAATGTATCACATACCTTTTACATCTGCATGAGAATGTGTGATTGAATCAATGTCTCCTGCCTATGGTCAAACATTGGTGCTTTGTTAGTGCCACAATGACATACACTGTTTATCTGTCTTCACACATACTGGGGTGAGAAGCCCTCACTTCATACTCATTTCACTTCAGACTTGCTTTGGACCACTGTATAGAATAAACTTTCATTTCTGGTCAGACTGCTGAGTTTCCTGGTCATTTCTTTGGAAAAGCTAACAAACCTTCCAATTAGAACAGATATAAGACAAAATCAAAGATCATTCAGATCTTTCTTTTGTTTCTGTGCCGCTTTAACAATATATTTTGCTAAATATTGATTAAATTTAATTTCCATGTGATTAAAAAAGTTGCTATTTTAGACAAGTAAAACTAACCAACAAAATCTAATACCGATTGTTTGAATAAAATGAGGTCAAATTTAACAGTGATTTCAATCCCATAGTATTGTCAAAATTTTCTGCATGAGTCTACACGAGTTACATGAATTTCTCTTTCTGTGTTAGACAGCACATGTCGGGGAAGACTGGGTTTGCTGTATAAAAGAACATCCTATCCTCCTGTTGTTCACAGGACCCTTGCTGGCCAATGCCCTGTGTGCATCTGTGATCTAATAATGTCGGGGAGGGGCAGGTGGGATTAGTAGACAGGTCCCAGGGTCCCTGATGGCTGTATTCATGAGGATTCTCCCATGCAATTTCAAATATTACTTAAAAGAACAACATGCACCATGCCCAGTATTGCTGTTGCCAGTTTCGCACAAAGATTGTATGTATTTCCAAATACAATATTTCACGACTGAAGAACCATCATGCAAGATGGCATCCACCTAGTTAATTAATTGAACAGAGCAATGAGTGTGAAGCTGAGAATATAATTAGGTAACTTGTATGGGAGGCACCACTGCATCCTACATAATGTGATGAATTGACCCTCCTGACACAAGAATTGATTGAAGCACTGGTGTGTTTTTATTTACAGGATAGGATTTATCAGAATTTTATGCCTGATTACCCAAAGATTTTTCTTTTGAATCTCAAGCAGCTCATGGACTACTTTTATATAAATCCATTTTAATTGCATATTGGTCAATTAGATATTGACCTTTGACCTGCAATTTTTAGATTTTATTTTCGAGAATAACCTATTAGATCAGAAATGTTTGTGGTCAGTTTCCATTTTGATGACGTTTTACATGCTGCAGTGTAGTGTAGTGGCAGGGAGCAGGGATAGTAACCAAAAGGTTTCTGGTTTGATTCCCTGCTGTGGCATTGATGTTGTACCCTTGGGGAAGGTACTTAACCCACAATTGTCTCGGTAAATATTCAGGTGTATAAATCTATAAAAAGTTGCAAACTATAAAAGCTAAACTAAAGCGTTTGATAAATGACAATAATATAATGTAACATTTAATTGCTAGGAGTTTGGTGCTTATTATTTATGTGTCTTTTTATTTTATTGGCCTTAAGTAATTACTTTAAGAATTTATCAAGCTTCCCTTAGTTTGATGTTGTTTTTTTAAAGCAATGAAAAATAGTGAATTGGATTTGAAAGAAGATATCTTTTGATTTAGCTTGTAAAAAATGTACACCCAATTGTTGTGCATGCAATATCAGAAATGTCAATGACATCTGGTGAAAATTTAAAGCTGTTTGCTGTTGATGATGAAACAGTATGAAAATGAAAACCCTGCTCATGATCAAATCCCGAATATAGATTAAAAACAAGACCCTTAATGTAAAATGCTCCATCAATGTAGATACTGTCTGTTAGCAAATGGGGTGGAATGGCAGAATGTTTTGTAAGTTGTACAAATCCAGGTCAATGTCATGATTATTTATGAGTGATGTGATGTTTGAACCTGTATTTTCTAAAACTGCAATTCTGACAACATTTGCTCTGATGAAAAATTCAGGAATTCCAAGACTTTATACAGTGTAAATCACTTTTCTGCCTACCTGCAAAATGCTGGAACTTGATGGGGTGTGTAACAAGACAAAATGTGGTTCTTATAAAAAGTGCAAATTGGCCATAGAGCTACCAGGAAAGTGATGTAGCTCCCATTCCATCATCTGCTGTGAATTAGACGGATGATTTAATTGAGTGGTGTATAGCTGCAGTGGAAAGGGCAGACGGGAGAGCTGCTCCAAGGCATGACATTGTTTTTGACTTAGCAAAGTGCTGAGCTCTGCACCTCTTCAGGAGGAACTTGAGCGAGTGTGGTGCTTGCAGGACCTCCTCCACCTGCCCATTAAGATTCCAAATGATTTGACAGAAGATCCACTAGCCAGCTCATTTTACAATATATCCATATCACCCTTCAACTATATCTCCGAGATGATCTGGAAAAGAATAAAAAAAGATGTATGATCTTTCAACAAGATCTTTCAACATTTATGCCCAACCGTTGCTTAAAATTAATTTTTAAGTCCAGAGTAAAAAGAAACCAAGGATTTAAAAGTAAAACCCAGGGATAGTTAGCCACAGGGGAAATATATCAAGAGGTTTTTCAAGCACTGAGAATGCTTAGTTCAAGCTTCAGATGTACCCCTTGTTGCCTCTGAAAGACGTCCTGGGTTTAATTTTTAGTTACATGTATACACAATCTCTTACAGTGCTTGAGATCAATTGCAAGCATCAATTGGATATGTGTGTTCCAAGGTTTTAACAAGGATGACTTTTTTACACTTTCTCAGGAGCAACTCGAGGTGTGCTTTAAATTGGTCAACACTCTCACAAGGGTCAAATAACAGATTAATAGGTTCCATAATGAGTTCCCAGGAGCTACAACTGCACTCTTCACATTTCCCCTTCCCCCATTATTTTCTTTTGTGATGGGTAGTGGCAAATATCATTCACACATTGCAGGGCAGAAATGACAACGCTTTGATTTGTAAAGAGACACAGCAGCATTTGTGCTGTAGTCTTTTTTGTTGGCATCTATATTTGTCTCCTGCTCGGCAGCCAGTGCTGCTGTTTGTGTGTTCTCTGTTTGCACTGCTATGTGTCATGATAGCAAGAAAACTTTGTGGTGACTTGTTAGCTGGTTTTCCTGACGTGATTGAAACATTTAAGTTTCATATTTGCCGGATCCTTCTTGTAGTCCTGCAGAATAACTGTGCAACTTGAAGAACCGATTCAGAGTCCAGTACAATAACAATGTAATATGAAGAACTGATTCAGACAGAATAGTGTGGACAGGAGTCTTACAGAAACCATTATTTCAAAACATCCCACCCACCTAGCATTAGCTGTATGTACATGCAGTATTACACATTCTTAATGTGTTTTAAAAACTTCATGCATTAAGTGCACCAGACTTTCCACATTGTTGATTTTCTATTTCAATGCTCCATTTGTGGCAAATAGTCACAATTACTGAGGTAAAAATCGAGTTAGGCTCCACTGTTTATAAATCATTTCAGAAGAAACAAGGCAATGTTTTGATTTTTCAACAATGATTTACATAAGCACTTGTGGTTTACACTATTGACTCAAATTAACATTTTACCTCCCAGCATAAAAAAAAAAAATATTCAAAGACAAAAAAGCGAGGAAAGTTTTGTTTTGGTATACTAGACATCACTTGCTGTTGAAGTAAACAAATAAACAACAACAACAAAACCTCCACGTCCCTTTTCTGCTCTTTCTACTACTGACCTATATTTAGACTTCCTACTAAGAGCATCCTGCATTCAAAGACAAGTAATTAAGAAAATCTTATTTTTTGGTTTGCGGCAGAAATACATAAGAGGGAAGTGTCTGAGCGCTGTAGAAAATCAATAACATAAAGGGCACAAAGTAGAGACAGACATCAATATATTGACACTCTGTACTTACATCTGAGTGATGAAGAAATTAAATCCCCACAATGAAGCTAGGGCTAATATCTCATTAACGAGTGCTACAAATGACTCAGTCTAATTTCATTGCTAAATAAAGGATGAAGAACAGCACATAATCAACAGACATAAGCTTGTGTAGTCAAGCAGCTCGGCTTCCAATCATTAGCTGACCTTACATGTAGAAGGAAGATCCACGGGGGAGGGAGATATTCATTCGATAAATTGGAAAAATGATGTGAAGTGATTACTTTAAGCTTGTGTTATGGAGCAGTGTTAACGACTACTTTGAAAGCACATCAATGGTCTTAGAGCCCTACATATGGTGGACACGCTCTGAAGACATTTTCCACCCCTTTGCAATGATTGTAGACTGAAAACATGATTAAAGATGTTAGTGGAACCATATGAATGTATTAATACTTCAGCCGCCTGTAGGAATTGTCAACGAAGACACCAGACGTTTTCCCTTCTCTTACTTCCCAGTAACACATTTCAGAACTCCATAATGATGGAGGCATAAATAGCACATTTAAATTGAAATTAATATTATTACAGGAGTGTTGAATTTATACAAAGCAGATTAAGGGTGAGGCCCCTCTTATGGCCATGTACTCCTGTCTGCATGTATGAACCCATATTAATCTTCTTATGAGATCCTGAAGACATGGGTCTCTTCAGGGTCCTCTGCATGTGACATCTGTGCCAGATGAACCAGCACATCACTGGGCGGAAATTAGCCATAGTCTAAGGCGTAATATAATTCCCTGGTAAGACGTATACAATTATTAATTTAGTCAGTTCCTGTCTCAAAGCCCTAGGTGTCTTTTGCAAATGTCCCATCAGGCTTAGTGCTACTTTTCGATGTATGAAGTAAGCTGATTGGCCACAGAGCAAATCGCATTTCCTCTAGCCAGGGAAAAAGAGAGGGAACACCAAGGGAAATTTATTAATGGACATCTTTCTCGCTGTATGAAATGGGGACTAAGCATTAGGCTAAATTGTTTGTTTTATACTCTGAGCTGATCTCTTCATTATGTGACCATGAGCGGATTATTCCAGGATTGGGAACATCTTTAAAACTTGCATTTGATTAAGTGAATGTAATTTCTCTTTCTTTACCATTTCATATTTCAAGTGTTATAAGAGAATGGAAATGAGTGGCTTTGAGACATTGAAGTTTCAAATGACTTTATAAAATTATTTCATTTAAATTATTTACACTCTTTCTAACATCTTGACATTCACAGGGTCTTGTAAGTAATAATAATAAGTAATACTAAATGACATTATTGAAGCTAAAAGCATGTTCAATATACAAATGTATGGATTAAGCTGACAAAGGGGTTTTTGCTGTTGTTTTGCTAGGAGACTTCAGTAAACCACCATGACAATCCATAATGACAACATATTTCAATAAAAACAAATAATTTTACTGATATGAAAATAAGAGTTATGGTATCAACAACATATTTTTATAGTGAATAGATATTGCAAATTACCTTTACACAGTTTTCTCTCTCTGCTTATTGTGTTTATGGATGGATTTTTTTTCCAACAGTGATAACTGCCCTTGTGCTCACAAAGCCTTCTAACCCAAATTAACCAAAAATATTATCCATGTGCCATTTCACCACATTCTCATGTCAAGTGGGGCCACAACTTGGGTTTATGTGAACTGACCACAAAGATGCTCCACCAGCAGTTGTGTCAGGAAGCTTCTGTACGCACAGTGAGGAGCTGGCCCTGGGGGCAAACTGACCCCAACATTTCACAGAGCCGATCGCCCACAATTCCTTGGGTTAATAGTTCCAGACCGTTCCTGCATTTGCACATCTGCGAAACTCAAGTGATATTAAGGGCTGGCTTTTAAAGTGCTGTTTTCATCAAACATTTTTCATAAATATATAACTGCACATCAGTTTTCAGATGGGTTTTGATTTTGATTTCATCTTGTGAAATTTGAGTTTTCTTAAAAGCCTCAAATAGTGATTGATAAACCTCTGACTAATTGGATTTAAGGTCTGCTCTGGAAGTTTAGTAGGAAGGGTTTTCTTTCTTTTTTTTGAAGGTGTGTGGAGAAGCGACACATTTTTTGCCTATCTATGGTGGGCAGCAGCAGTTAAATGGCCACTGTGTGATCCCTGCATCGTTAGCAGATCCAGCCTGGGGAAGTATCGCCTTTGAAATCGGTGCTCAGTCTTAGAGCTCTGTTCCTTTTCTCCTCTCAGCTTCCCCTTGAAGTTTGCAGCTGAAAAGGGAGCAGATTCGTGCTTAAAGTTCAGGGGTTTTAATCTGGGGAATGAGTGCCTCGCCATGCAGCCCAGCTCAAGCCTGAGTGCCTACCAGGACCAGGCCGAGTATTAATATTTAAATTCTGATCCAGATAATCAATAGAAGGGGCTACTTCTGTGTGCTGTTACCCCCATACTGAAGGCTATAATAAGGAGAAAACCTCCTGATTAGCCTCCAGAGAAGTCCTCTACACTGTGTAGTGCTCAATACTTTAGCACTGATTATAACCTATTGAGGCAGAAAACTTGATCGAATATAACCTCTTTGAATTCCTTGTTCTCTCAATAGCATGTCAAAAAGAGCATTCAACGGTTCATGTAGCAAAATCGCCGCCTGGCTAAATTGTTCCCATTTCTGCTTTGCATATGGTGCACAAGAATTTTTTCAGTACCCTTTCTGTGGCAACATAATGCTTTGATATGGGTGCCATTGCCATAACAGACTGCAATAGGGAACTTATATTTTATTCTTCTTTTCAGTGTACATAAAAAATCCCAGCTTAGTCCTTTTTGTCTTTTGAATGCTTTGAACTCTTTTCAGCTTTTAGGGGACTTTTTGTGCTTTAGACTGTGGTGTGCATTCACTGTAAAAGCACTCAATGCCGCAATAAGACCACAAGCAAAACTGTGAGTGTCTTAAGCAGGACCACACATCTCTTGTGAGGCATTTGCATATTTTAGTGGGAAAAAAAAGAAAAAAAACCTAGTTCATTTGAAATGAAAAGTGACGAGGTTGCATACCTCTCCCAGCCGTTTGGTTAACCAGCGCAGTTTCAGTCTGATGAGTCAACGAACAACATGTTCGGAACCAAACTTTTTAGCCATTGCATTTTATTGTCCCAGCTTAGTTAAAGTGTCTTAGATCAAAAAGAGCATACTTAGCGGGCAGTGTGAGCTCCAAGGATAATATCTTGTTTGAAGGGCCAGCAGAGTGAAAGCAGCCTGGATGAAGTAGTCATCACAAATCTCAAAGAGAGCAAGGCCAAAGCTGAACTGCTCAGTTCATTTTCCAGCTCACTGGCTGTAGTAATCCATCCCGGCCAGCTGCTAACAAGATTGGGTCTGAAGTTTACCTACACAATGAGATAATCAGATTAGTAGCCACAAAGATCAAATAATGACCTAGGCTTGGGGCAAGTTCACCAGGTCCTTGATTGCAATGTGTGGTCCTTGAAGTTTATTAAAAAAAATTAAGTGAGGCTAAAGCAACTAAAAATGTGTGAAAGGTTTGTGTTAGTGTGAATACTTTGAAACCTTTTAAATGACTGTGCATTTTTAAGGTTCATGTTGTTATTTTTTCATAATGAGAAATGGTTGCATACATTCGCAACATGTAATTGCTCGTAAGACTATCTTTAAATAAAGAATGGAGGATTTCTTAAAATGTGGTCTTAATGAAGGATAAGGGCTTAGAATGATTACTGCACCACAGTTTTAGCACTGATGTGTGGATTTTACAAAATATGACAAGGAAAAAGAAATTGATTAACATTATCGCAAAGCAGAGGTTAAATTTCTTAAAGTGCAGTACGATTGGGAAATTCTCTCTTTTTTGTTTTGATTGCTTTTTTTCATCCTTATGGCAGTAACGGGATTATTCCGAGAGGCATACAAATGTGATTGTCTCACAGCAGATGGTGCGCACTGCTTCACCTTTGAGAAAAAGTTAATTAAGCCCACCATATTGCACCAATCCAAGGGAAAATGTAGATGAATATTGAGCAATCAAACTTGCTGTCTCCTTTTCATGCCTATGTGCTGGGACAGAGGGGTCCATTTATGGAGAATTGTGTACAGAATCAGATTAATTCACATCCAGTCCTGGCCTCTTCCCACTCTTCCCACGTTTTAATAGAGCAGCATACCAGGCCCTCCCAGTCACTAGCCCCCAATAAATGAACCACACCACAGTGTCCACTAATTTAAACAAATCAGTGCAGAAAAATCTCTTGTGAGATATTAAAGGGATGAAGATTACTTCTTTCAAATCACGCCCAAAGCCTTTCCCTTTTGGATCCATTTACAAAGTACAGTACAAAAAAGGCAACAAATGCCTTTTTTCCCTTTTGTGCCATTTTAGACAGGATCACTGTAGAAATTACCATACATCTTCAGATTGGAGTCATACCCTGGGGGAAGTCCTATAATGTTGACAGCAAATGTTACAGTACTAGGGTCTGAACATTACTCATGGAGACCCTTTTTGGCTGTCTCTCACAATGTCCATGTTTCTTCTGTTGGCTCATAATGTTTACTGTGGTGGGTATATAGTCATTCAAAGTTTTGTGATTTTTTTTTTTTTTTTTCCAGGAGGGGCCGGCTCTGGATTAAGGAAGCAAGCAAAGTCAGAACAACAAAATACTGTTCAAAGTGCACAACATGCAAGTGAAAGCCTGCTGGGTGCAATATAAGAGTTGGGGTTAAGCTTATTGTAAACTCCCTCTGCTACGTTCCAAAGGTAGATGTTACATATGATTAGACGGCCTCCACTGTGGAGACCCTGGAGCGGTGCTTCCGTTCCAGTTGAGCATTGCTAATTTCTTAAACCCCTGACCACAGCCAGTTGCTGGTATGCGTGGCCTGCCTTGTTCTACCCTTTTTTGTTGAGAAAGATGATTCAATGCTAAGCACCCACCTGAATTTGAAATGGTTTCCCCTAATGTTTAATCCTGCTTAGCAAATACAAATGTTTAATGAAATTCTGATTTGTCACGAGTACTTGTGTTTAAGTGTGATTAAAAAGAATCTGCTGACTTCTTCTTTTCAAACTCAAAACATATCCTTCAATTCTCCACAGTAAAAGTAAGAAGAAATTTTTTAAAGTTCTAATTTCTTTTTTGTCGTGCAAGACCTTAGTTATCAAGACAATAGGACATTTTCCTTATGTCTGTGTTCAGTGTTTCACACTCCACACAAAGAGACTGTTTTGAGACTTCTTTGAGAGTAAAAAAAAATCTTTTTTGTATCTTTTACTATAGTGATGGACCCTGCATGCATTTTTTGGGTCTGCTTGAGAGAAAAGATGGCCAATGATATTATCACTGTAGTTTGTAAAATTTCTCAAACAATTGGTGCCTTCCGTTCACAGCTGCTGTCACTCTAGTGTGTGTTTGTGTGTGTTATTGATGTTAACTAAGCCGCTTGTGTGTTCATTAAGTACTCTTTGTCCACTGAAAGTGTTTGGAAAGGCTGTGTGGTGTTCATGCGGCTTTTGACTGTTTACATGAAAGATTCAGCGCTGACAAGTGTGGCCTCTTCCCTCAGAGACAACTGACAGTGCGCTATTGATTCTGGCTGCTGGGACAGCTAGCATCAGAAATAAAAGTAAGTCTCACTAATCACTCAGTCACCAGAGCATTTCAAGTCCCATGGAGGCTTTTTAGAAGATAATTGTTCTTATTTTTTATTTTTCTTCTCTTTCTGTCCTTGTCCCCATGTCTCCCTGGTGTGTGGTGTATACACACATACACTCTGTGGTGTTCATATATAATAATAATTTCCTAATAATATAAAAACATTATTATAAAATAAAATACAATATATATTTTAATAATACTATTTTTATTCTCTGTTCTCAGTTCATTCTTTATTTATGTTGGGTTCATTGAGAATGAGAATTTTGGATTTGGATTTGAATTCAGTACTTCCTTAATGTCTCATGTTGTTGATCATTTTGAGGGACTTCACAATTACAAAACATATGCCTAAAATATACTGAAAACATACAGTTGGCAAAATAAAAGAAGCCCACAAATAAGCATTAATCTAGCAGCATGACTGCTGTTGATTACATAAAATATGCAGCAACATTCATAGTGCAGCAGATGCAGATGTCCCATGGAGCAGAAAAACTGGATGGTTGAAATGACAGCAAAATCCCTCCATAGAAGGATAACAGTAACTTTCTTCAAAAGATGCAGGTATGGTGGGGTGCATTAGGGTCGGTTCTATCCTCCTATATTCATCTATTTGCTTCATCTCTGTAGTTTCTATTTCTGTCAGCCCTTCTTACCCTGACTAGCTGTTTGTCCTCATAGTCCTCTCTCACTCGACCATGTTCTTCAAACTGTCCTGCAGGGTCAACATTTTCATGTCACATCTGCATTACTTTCTCACTTCATTAAACAGTTTCTTTCATTTGCATGTTAAAATTCTCTAGTCAGTCCTTATGGAAAAGGAGGTGCACTTTAAATGTCCTACAGTTTGAAACCAAAGTTATATCTCACATTTATTAATAGCTATTGCTGGACATGCCAACTATCATGTGGAGAAGCGTGACCTTTCCATGTGAAAATTACACCAGACTCTTGGTCTTCCATTGGCTGTTTTTTTTCCTGTTACTGAATTTTAAAATCCAAACCATACTTTAAGTGTTTTCTAAGCCTGTGATTGTCTTCAGCTGGAGTATGATGAACCTCAAACTACTTCTAGTTTATTAGAATCGCTAAATTAATTTATTGTTAGGCCATTGATTTCTGAGCGACAATGAATAAGATTCAGTTTTATTTCCAGTTTTAACAAAGGTTCTGTAAAACCTAACCAAAATGGAATGGGAATATATGCATGGGATTATAAATAGCTATATTTTATATATGACTGTTTTATGACTTTTGGTGCATGGAATAATGATTCCTTTCCAATGAGTTATCCTACCTATTTTTAAATTTATATAAAACATCAACCAACAGTCCTGCTTTGACCATCTTTTTTCAGGAGAACTTCCTATCTGCTTTTGGATTTGTAGCATTTGCAAATAAGAAAGAGATAAAACCATACACAATACAGTACAGTATACCCCACAAAAGGGTACAGCATATAGCGTCCCTATTGCGTGGGAGGAAAAGGTGAAATTGAAAGGAGATGAAACCTAGGGAACATAGAAGGGACAGATGAAGTGGAGAAGACGGAGAGGTCCTGGTGGGGGAGCAGACGGAAGATGGAGTGTCTTCGCAGTATCTCAAGGCTGTCCAACCGGCACAAGTCAAGCCCTCTGCAGCGCTGGCACTCATTAAAATACTGAAGGCCTACATGGGGGGGAAAATGCGATCCAAGGTTAGCCACCGTGCTGCTTCATCAGCAGTAAATTGACAACAAGATTTATCCGAATCCATAATTGTAGTTCTCTTATCCACTGTTATGGTAGTTAATGATGGGGAAAACTTGAAGGCCTCTCTGGTAGTTTTAATGAGGACTCCTTTTTTAAAGACCACAAAATGCCACCAATTTAAGTTCTGCCAATTTTCTCCACTTCAACTTGAGAACCACCCTGGGAGAAAAAAATCATCACGTTGGTCGGCAGCGGCTGCAGCTAAAGAGGAAGACAGCATGGGTCTCTCTCCTTCGAATGGCGAAGCCTATATTAAAATTCAGGAAATAATGGCTTTCTGTCATGTGCTCATCATGATATCTTTCCAACTTTTAATTAAAAAAGAAAATTGTAACTTTCAGACTGTTCTCTCACTCGGCAGACGGAGGGAACAGGATGACAGGTTTCGCGCGCTTAATTGTAGTTAACAAATGTCACCATTTGTTCTTCCAAACAAAATGTCTCTGCATTTCCTTTTTTTAGCGTGATATTGTTCACCCTTTCATTCTCCGTTGCCTCTGAGTCCAAAGGAGTATGCTCTTTGTGCTCTTTTACATTTTGATTGAGTCAAGAGAGATGAGAGGTTGAAATTACTGGCATCTGTTGAGTTTGAAAAAGAAGGGGGGATTCTTCAGACAGAAAACTTTTATCTCCTGCCACCCACTGATCTTTTAATATGAAATAAAGTTATAAAAGACAAGGTATTAACTGGATTGTGCAGAAAGCTTTTTTGTGTTTAGATTATTTCCACTGTCTGAAAAGTTGAGCTGTCACAGAAACTTCAACAGAAGTGTTGTTATGACAATATTTTTGTAGAAATGGTGTTGGGGCGGGGGGGGGGGGGGGGTTATTGCATTCTTATGAATCACAATTTGATTTCTTTTTTGAAGCCATCATATTTACCTTTTCAGTTTCATAAGATATTTTCTCTTCAGTGCAATTTAGAATGTAAAGGGAATATAAATGGCAATATAAAGATTCAAAATGGATTGTGAAACACCCTTTAATTCCAAAGGTTGTAAAATGTGGATTTATGGAACCTCTTTTTTCAGCAAGAACCTATAATTTCAAAATTCAGGCATCTATTTACACATTTAATGAGCACAACTGACACTTCAATGAAAATCATGGGCTTGTGTAATTGTTGGAACTGAGAAAATAACCTTTCTAGGTTATTTGTCATAGACTCTTTCTCCTAGTTTTAGTCTTTAGTCTTTAGTTTTAGTCTTAATGCACAGATGCACCAAATCCTTTTATTTTTGTTCTCCTTACAGATACAAAGCAGTGATAGATACCCAAAAGGCAGATATGGCCTGTATTATATAGTGGGCATCAGGCTGCAAGGCTGGGTAAACTGTACATGATGATAAAATATATATAAGCATAAAAGTCCACATTTATCCAAAAAGTCCATGTTTATATGGTTAAATATTCTTGATAGATTGTTAAACTCTATATGGTTAAGTACAACTTTCTCATACTTTCCCCACTGCATTTAAGCAGGCTAAAGTTAACCCACTGCTCAAAAAGCCTACACTCAGCCCTACACTGATAAATAACTACAGACCGGTGTCTCTTCTCCCTTTCCTCTCTAAAACTCATGAACGAGTTTTTTTCACCCAGGTTTCTGCTTTCTTCTTCCAGATCGACCTCTTGGATGACAACCACTCCACTGAGACGGCCCTCTTGTCTGTTGTCAACACCCTGCGGTTGGCAAGAGCTGCCGCCAGGTCATCGGCTCTCATTCTGCTAGAGCTGTCTTCTGCCTTCGACACAGTGAATCACCAGATCCTTCGGTCCACTCTTGCTGAACTGGGCATTACTGGCATTGTACTCCGTTGGTTTGAGTCCAACCTCACAGGTAGATCCTTCAAGGTATCTTGGATGGGCAGGGTATGCTGCACAGCTCCTTGTCCAGGCCCTAGTCTGCAATGCTCTCTTGGGTGGCCTTCCTGCATGCACCATTAAACCTCTGTAGTTGATACAAAATGTGGCTGTGCATCTGGTTTTCAACCAGTCGAAGAAGGCCCATGTTACACCTCTCTTTGTCTTGCTCCACCAGCTCCCTGTAGCTGCCTGCCTCAGGTACAAGGCCTTGTTGCTTGCGTTCAGAACAACCAACAAAGCTGCACCTACCTACCTGAATGCTCTGCTACAAGCGAATGTTCCCTTCCGACCACTACACTCTATTATTGAATGTGTCTGTTAGTCCCATCACGTCGCAACACAAAATCACTATCCAGAACTTTCTCAATGGTGGAGTGACCTTCCACACGTCATCTGTTCTGCCGAATCCCTCAATATTTGTAAGAAACATCTGAAGACACAGCTCTTCCACACTCACCTGATCACCTGAATCACTACCACCTAAACCAATTTCTTATGTCCTAAATACTGTTGTCGACTGAAAAATAAAAAAGCTAGCTTGTACTAGCTTGTACCTTGTCTGGTCAACTATTGAAACTTGGTCATGCAGCAAGTCTAATATTGTGACTCCATGTATGGCTTTTGCTTGTTTTGTACTCTGCTTCATTTGTAAGTTGCTTTGGAATAAAAGTATCTGCCAAATGAATAAATATAAATGTAAATGTAAATGTACTGTAAGTCTCTTTTCATTTCTTAGTATCTACGCATCTCGCGTTCTAGCTTCACTTTACATTTGATAGACATAGAGACACAGTGAAAAGGGCTTCTCCAAGCTGCACTATTTTACTCTCGGAAAGTATGATTGGTGTTGTAGGGTGCATTTTGTAAAATGGTAGCACTAGTCAAGAAATACTCAACATTTTCAACATTTAGTGGCACAGGTGCTTCTTTGGATGCTTTTAGGGAATTTTGGTGGTTGATTCCTAAAAGTGAAACTACGTATGAATCGATAAAACAGGTATTTATGTTTTAAACATTTTTCTTGTATTTATTGTGACATATCACTAGATTAATCATTAAAAGATGGAACAAAACATTGTAAGGTAAAGTATTTTCATAGAATGCTTTACTTAATAAAAGAAAAAATAATGCGACAATGTGACTGTGTGATTTAACAAACAATACTGTGACATGGTAAATGCACTTAACAAAACTGTAACATAAGGTGCTAATTTTAATCACCTTACTAATTTAAGTGTAGGCTACAAAGCAACTCTTTAATCTAAGGTGCCTTGCCAGTTCACAATTTTTTCAGTCTCCTTGTTCTCGACAATGTTTTCTCCATGTCTTCAACAGTTCTACAGACAGTATACGCAGTGGTATGCCCAGTTTCTTAGAAGAATCTCTGGTTTGTCTTAAAACTTGAAACTTAAAAGGTTCGAGAAGGTGGCATTTTTCATCTGCGGCACATGTTTTTTGATTGGCAGACTTACACTTATCTAACCTGTTTAACTTTTTTTTTTTCTCAGACTATTTTATATGCTAGGTGCTTTGATAATTAGTGCAAGACATAAGAGTCCATGTATTCAAATTCTTATCGTCTTTTTTCACATATCATGCACCATTACACTCAATTGAGTATCGTGGTGCATGCCGCGAAAGAATCCACAGAGTAATATAATCAGACAGCTTCATTCTTATGAGCTAAGTATACAGCATATGTATAACAATGTTTTATCAGTGGTCAAAATATTAGGCAGCTATCTATTTTATTTTTTTTTTCTATTTAAACAATGATAGAGATAGCTATATATCTACACTATCAACAGCAGTAGTAGGTATTTCTGTGAGTTGATTCTGATTTACAGGGCATGACTGAATTAATTATATTTAATACAGGCCTTTGAAAAGGGAAGAAAATGAATTTATCTGGGTGGCGACAAATTATGGGTGAATAAATATTTAAAATCTTTGAAATCTTTTAATTTCATAATGTTGTTGACAGATAATACATTCAGGGCTCAGGCTCAACTGCGGCTGTACATCCACCCTCTTTGCCATTGTGAATCAGTTTTAATGGCCATTTTTAATGGATGTGTAATTAATATACTGGACGATAAATGGTCAAAACATGTTTTACTAATTTCATATATACGGAGATCTAAATGTTTGTCTGAGCGGCTGATGATTGGCCTTTCATGAGATTAATTGAAATGCAAAGACTTAGATCCTGAGACAGTGCCAGTGCTTAGAGCTGGGGGAGTGTTGGGTGAATCCCTACACCAATCACAGTGCTTTGCACTTGCTTTTCCACTGGTGTGCTTCACTGCACGTGCTGGCAGGTGACCATGCTCTGTACTGTCCTGCAGTAAGTAGTAGTAGTGTTAGTGAAAGATAAACAACAATTATGTCAAGTTTTATAGATTACCTATTTATCTCAAGTAAAATAAATAAAATAAAATAAAATAAAATAAAATAAGTAAAAAAAATAAATTTTTGTCTATGTAGAGCTGAAAACCACTAACATGCATGTGTGCTCTTGTTCAATTGATCTATTTATTATGTTATTTTTGTTAGGCAGAATGAAAGTGTTACCAGTATTAAAATAAATTGGGGAGTGGGGATTTACCCTTGCCAGATTTGCCTTTTAAGCCTGCCTTAGTATTCAGCCATGACAGCTGCTCTTCCACCCTAGGCTCTTCTACTGAACAATATAAATAGATTGTTAATTCTCCTGCACAGGCTGGGTCTTATAGCGAAGCAGTGTAATACAATAAGTAGGAGAAAGGGGTTCCACAAGGGTCCGTTCTTGTTACCTTTCTGGCAAGCACACCTCTCTCTAATCCAACATGGGCCTGACTGAACCTGAGAGGGGATCAAGCCATTATAGTTATCAGGCTCTGTTTCAAATAGCTGCACTTATTTATTTTACAGAATGTATGGTTATTTGACCTTGTTGTTGTAACTGTTGTTGTTTGTAATTGTGAAGTTTGGCAGCAGAGGCAGTTTAACAGATGGTTTCATGAGGAGCTATGTTTTCAGAAACAGAAGACCCCCTGTGGTTTAGGGGTAAAGTCTGCTGCTTGGGCTGCTCTTGGCTGACAGGTGGGAGAATATGTTAATGCATCTGAATGCCACAATGCTGATTATATTTGTGTGATTTTTAAGGCAGAAAATGGAAAGAACACAAAATTCAGGCATGTTTAGATTATTTTTTTCTTTTTTTTTTACACCGGAAATGGCAAGAGAAGTGTACATTTGTAGCTTGCAGGTAGTAGTGAGGGTATCTACTATCATGTAAGCTATCATGTATGACATGTTGCAAGCAGTCTTTATAAATTTCCCAAGGACCAGTCATAATTCCAACAAACTAAATTAGGTCTCAGTAAGCCTCAGTTTAATCTTCCATTTAGAATGTGAATTTTATTGGCAACAAGGCAGTACAGAGGTACCTTTCTATGTTGTTGTATTTACAATGGCCAGCAACATTTTGCATGGACATTCTGAAAATCAAAAGCATTAATTTTGTATGAATCATTATTATGAAGATTTGTAAAATAATTTATAATTCCATCTTTATAGAAAGGAATTTAAGTCTACAGGAAATTGTGATAACATTTGTCTTACAGTAAATAAATAAGTATTACATAAACATGAGACATTTTCTAGAAATACCATGTGATGAGTGGGAGCACTGGCCGGTTCTTTCATTCATAATTTGCAATTTAGTGATTCTTCTCTATTATGCATTAAAATTATGATCTCTGGTGGCAACCTGGAGTCGGGTTTGATTGTTAAATTTAAATTACTCACAGTCATATGACAAGCCAATCTCATGCACTTCATTTCAAAAATAAAACACACACAGATAAGAGCCCTTCATAGCTAGTGCATCTCTGGTAAATGTGTATGTGGAAAATCATAGGGAATCAGTGGGAAATCAGTGTGCCCTCACCACTGGTGTTAACCTACATTTCACAGCCACACTGAGGCCCCAGCTATTTTTAATCGGCTTGCAAAGCAAGGGCTCTCTTTCTGCCTTAGTGGGAAAGGGAAAATCTTTTTGATGTAGTTTGAAGGTGTCTCCTGTTCCGAGGACACAGCCCTATACATGACACTTCGCCAGGCGATCCATGTACAGTGTTTCCAACAGAGGAGCCAGTGTGGGGGGGGGGGGGGGGGGTGGGCAGTCGCAACACTTGGCCCGAGATGTGGTCTTTGGAAGATTGCTGCAAAGAGGAACGTCTTCTTCCAGACCCTGGGGCCCATGGGTGCTGACTAAGCCTAAGCAGAAGATGCTCAGGCCCTAATATCTCCTGACAGCAAATGTCATCAGAATTTAAATTACAGTGGCTTCTTGCTCTCATAAGCATATGAGTCTCCCTCAACCTATACTGGCCACCATGAATATGGGCAGGACAGCCAAAGGGGCATGTTTTTACACCTCAGGATGTCTTTTGGTCGAAATTACCAGCTCAGTATTTCTTGTTGCACATGGACCACAGCTGATCCACCAGGCATACATGCAGCTAATTAGCAGTTTTCAATTAGGGTGATCATTAGCAGTCTGGACAGTTCTGCTGGGCATCCTATCCCATCCCTCCTTCACCCAAGCATAGTAGCATTTATCAAAATGGAAATGCTGATGGAGGAGAAATACGCAAATGTGGCAGTGGATATCATTTGTTAAAAAATGTAAAAAATTATTTGAAATATACATATGTGTGTGGCTCATATTTCTTCTCCATTACATGATTTATCTTATTTAATTTTATTTTATTTGAAATTTTTATGCAGTTTTTTATGTAGGAGATTGTGTTTTCCTTATTATATGAAGGCATCTGCAATCGTTTGCAGGTGTTAATCTCAAAATGGGGAGAAACTCAATGTATAGTCTATTAGAAGGCTGTGAAGGAGGGTATTGATTTCCACAGATGCTGAAAGAACAGGTGCTGGGGAATGCATTGGAGTGTTGGAGAAAAAAATCAAATTTTGGTTGTGTTTAACACAGACAAGGCCCCCTTAATAAAACACATTAAAGCTTGTTTTGAAAGTGTGGCATGCTGGAATACCAGGGGTGTCCATGCATTCCCCCAGTGGCCAAGGCTAAGCTCTCCCTCCAACAGACGCTTTCATCAGCCGGGGCTGCGGGACTTGACTTTATTGGATAGGGCAGCCCTGCCTGAGGATCTGCACTGTCTTCATGTCTTCAAATTAGATTCCTTTGCTGCTGGTGCGCCCTTTTTATTTCTCTGTTGTTTCTTACCTTCTTCTCTTTCTCTCCCGGGCTTCATTTGGTTATTATTTTCTGGCAACTTCCAGGTTTCTCCATTCTTTATTCAGATACACTGTGGCCTTGAACAACAACAAGATTAACAACAACAACAAAGAACTCAAGTGGAGAAATTTATAGTGTTTTTTTTTTACTTGCACTCAGATTAATTTGTTTTCTAACTTGTATTTTCTCTCCTTTAGCTATACGCTTTACTCCCACGTATTCATACTGTATGTGTGCATGTGTTTGTTTATGAATTTGTATATGCAGTAGTTCTTAGCCTTATGTCAGTTTTTCTTTCCATATGTGGAGGGGGTAATTGCAGTAACTCACATGAATACACCAGCGAAGATCATGAAATTATGATTTTATCGTTGGTAAGGAAAATTTAAATAAAATTGAAATAGTAGGTAACTGATCTCTTGCTTGCTACTGACCTTTGCCAGCAGGTCTTTTTAGAATAAGAGAAGCATTTGACCAAAAGTCTTTTTTTCTTTACTTCATTTTAGACACACAGACACCCACATGTATATAGGCATAAACAGTCATACATGTACATCAAGACACTGGAGACAGTTTGATGTATTTCAGTATAAAACAGAATTAAGTGCCATACAGAAAATTCCACCTCACCAGAGAGCCCTACCATGACCACCACTTTGAGCTCTAAGAAACAGCTGCCAATACTATGCCAGTGTGCTTCCTTCTATGTTGTCTCTAAGAACATAAAAAAGAAAGGTGTCTGTTTGAATATACAGCAGTGACAGTTTGCCTTGTAAGGTCTGTTCACTTATTTTGTGCTTGGTGGTACAAGCAAACATTTTCATCTGGGTTGTATTTAAATACTTATTTCAAATGCTGGACTTCTTTCCAGAAAACAGAATACATCGTTAATGTTCAAGATACGTGATAACAATAGTAAGGAAAGTAAGGGGGAGCACTGTTTATGTTTCAGACAACAGGCCTAGGTGAGTTCTTCCACAAAACTTCTCTGATATATCAGCCAGGTAACAGCATTGTGGAGAAAAGCTGTACATGAAGAGATTTATACATTGTGATAACAAATAGCAGTGAGGTACAAAATTTTGCTCTCATTATAGTGCCATGTGTTCCAGTGTTGTTTCTCATGGCCTGTAAAATTCATCTTTGAAAAGAAATCCAAGCCGTTAGCATGACCATATTTGTGGCAGTCTAGAATTAGAGTTCTGTAAGAAAGGCATATTTGCCTGTCTTGTATTTGCTTGTACTTAAGTTAGCTGTCCCATGGAAGCTGCTGCATTAGTAATGTCAGAAAGTATCTCATAACCTCAGACCACTTAGCTATGATGAAATAGGTTTTGTCCATAACTGTGAATAAAGGCTCTTGTTTTCTCCAGTTTGGAGTAAGAGCAATGTCCAAAGCATTAAACGTAAAGCTCACTTCTCCTTGTATTTGTAATATTCTGTGCAAATATGTGTTTTGTTTACAGAAAAAAGGCAGTTTATTGGGAATTCAAGCATGAAGTGGAAAAAATATGATTCTGATGGAGTGTGAGTGGTCAGTTAGAGATTTGGATTTTTTCCTCCTACTTATGTTATCCTGAGGTCATTTCTTTAATTCTTTTTATTCCTGTTCCTTTTTGTTCCTGTTATTTTTTTTTCAAGCTCTTCTTTAAGCAGATGCATATATGGGTTTATGGTGAAATTAATAAACAGAATGCGTTTCCTCACAGTTTGGTGAGAGAAATTCTCTCTTCATGCATTGATGGAGTTTAAAGGTGATGTAGGAATATGATATAGGAATATACTTTGAAATGTGAAATGAAATGACTGCTTGCAGTGCGCCCCATGATTCAGGGTAATGGCATGTCTTCGGGAAGATGAACATCATGGTAAATGTGGAGCTGCACAGTTCCCTCTCAATAATTACTGAGACCAGAGGTAAATAAGATCTGACCACCTCATCCCTTGATGGGGACTGTATGCATGTACATTGTCAAGTCCTTGTACAAGCCATAGATGGGATTGTCTGTAGTTCAAGATAAATCACTATAAATTTCAGGGGAATCTTTCAGAAATATGATGAAATTTGAGACCATAAAATTGTTGAAGTCTGAGGAGCATTTAAAGGCCAACATCTGAACTGTTCTGGTTCCCTAAAAGGGTTGTAATCTGGTGTTGGATTTGCAACAGAGCAAGGTTTGTGTTCTTGTCTCTGCTGATGCCACAGCAGGTACTGTGTTCTTCCTGCCTGATTACCTGAGACCCTGGTACTTCGCAGATAGTAAATGGACTAAACATTTCTGTCCTGCAAGGTGGTGGAGGCCAGACAGGAGCAGAGCGGCGTGCAAACATGCTGTGACAATTCTGCTCCTGTTTTTGGGACCTTTCACCACCAGCAACCCTCGCCAAGTTAATGCCTCCATCCAGGATGTCAGCTGCAGTGTCTTCTCCCACAGTCATGTCTTTCCGCACTGTGATGCTGCAAAAATCCCTGTTTACGTGGTATCACATGTGTTTCAGCCATGCCCCCCCCCCTAAAAAAGAAACATTTCACAAAGCTCCTTATCCTCAAAATACAAGTGAGCAGTGAAAATGTCAAAAATTCAATCTGAAGTGCTTGTCTTTTCTTGGAGAAACACACAGACTTTCTTTATGATGAACACAACACAACAGCTAGTCAGATTTGGAAAGAGAGCATCATACTGTTGTTTGACTCCTTGCACCTCCGTTGGACCAGGGCTATTATTGTTTACTGAATCACCATAATTGCTTCAGAGATAAAATGTGCTAAATCACCTTCTGGTAAACTCAGCTGCTTTGAACTGGCACAAATGCCCTTCTCATTTAGGAACATATTGCAAGCTATGACCCAGATAGATGACATCATTGAAACCCCGACATCACCCCCTTGTGGATGGTGGATTGAAACCCCAAAGGCCCTGTTAGCCTCTCTGGTGAGTGCAGGGGCTTTCATTATTGCAAGGGTGACACTTGTTCAACGGAGTATTTGCAGTTTGTTAAACAGTATCACACCAAGCCATTTGGGAGGAAAATTAAAGCAAGTTGTTGTAGAATGTTCTCCAGGGCCCGCCAGTTCCATTTACCACATGGTTTATGATGATTCTAGATCTTACAGCACTACTGGAAGCAAAGCTCCATTATGTGATGTGCCTGTGCAATATTTGAGGGAAGGAGTTCAGAGCATTGCCGGTTAAATGCACCTGTTTACACTTCCTTCAGACTGTGTACCCTTTAAGTATAAACGGTCATGTTCTTATGAGCAGATTTGATTTGGTTTCTCAATGTAGAAGTAGATCTGTGGTTAAACGGCTGCATCTTCACTGACCATGCACTCACTCACTGTGGTCATTTAATCCACATATGGAATGGTAGTGTACAGAGTGAGATCGTGTTTATACGCTTTGCTGAATGTGAAGTTGCCCAAAAATGTGCATGAGTGATCTGCTTATCAGCATTTTAAAGGATGGCAAATGTATGCGGTTTTGAAATAGTATGAGGCATGAATATTCCGTTATGAAAATCTGGTTTCATAATCATGGCCTTTTTCCCTCATTTAATTGCTCTGATTTTGAAACAAAATGTTAATTGTAACTGAAGCAGCAGGCCCGTTGATCAGAGCGATGTCTTCACTGTCCAGGCAAGAGCCCCCCACTGGGCATTGAGACACATGAGTGGGCGTGAATCACAGAGCACGTCGCTTCAGGAGGTGGAGTGGGATGCTGAGCGAAACACGTCCAATGGGCAGAAAACGATGCCTGATGTGTCAATTATTTCACAGTGCCTGGGTATTAAGCCATAGCCTGTTAAAACCTAGCAGTTTTCCCCTCTCTTTTAAAATTGTGAGAGAAACCAAAGAGTTTTCTCCCACAGTTTTTAAGATATGGCCTTTGTCAGTGGTTCAAGTAGTGTTGCCTTTGAGCAATCATTTGAAAATGAGATTACTTGTATTACCAATCATTGTGATGGAATCATTGTGAACTCATTACTGGCTCATTTGTAACCTATATATTTAGCAAAAAAAATTTTTTTTTTTTTTTACTTTTCTAAAAATTAATACATTTTTTAGTTTAACACTTCGTGTCTGACTCGCACACAGTGTGGCACTCAGTCTCCTAGAACCTTAAAAGAGGCGCAAGGACACTTCCTCCTTTCACTACAGTGACATGTATTTTTATAATTGTATAAGTACACAGCCTGCCTCTGTTGGACTCACAACAAACCAGTACACACAAGACAAAGTAAATACGCTCAAATGTACAGAGTCATGGCAATATATAGGACAATATATTATTTTATATGATATAATTTGTTTGAAAGTTCTTTTTTTGGTATAGGGTTGATGCTTCAGTGGTCTTTAATTCTGTGCAGTATGCAAACAGAGAAATATATGCTGGAGCACATACTCTCAGATCTAGTATGATTAGACTGCTTAACAGTTTAGAGGAGGCTTTGAAAGTGAGCTTCCCCCTTTCCTAGCTCATTGTAGTGTTGTTTTCAGGTCCATAGATTTGGCGCATAATCTGTTTAACTGAAATTTAGTTAGTGGTGTTGACACCTCTGTGCTTTAACGCTGGGATTTCATTTGCGTCGGACAGAATCCCCTTTCACATAACTTAATTCGCCATCTTGGTTTCTCAGGGGCAATAATTGAGTTTATGCGAAGTTTAAATAGCTTTAAGGACAAGGGCTACAGATGGGCATTTCTCTGATTCACATCAACTCCGGCCTAAAGTCTCTGTGTCAGGCGTTGGATTAGAACATTACGAAGAGAATGGCAGAGTTTTGGTACTTTATGCCCTCTCAATAACATTCTTTTACTTATTAAGTTAATTCCACCCTAGGTAGCTACTTTATCATGCAGAAGACCTTAATCCACTGATGTGAGTCTATCTGCCATGGCTTTGATCCCACTCCCTGTTTGTGGGAGCAGCGCAGCTTGTGTAAGACAAAGCACCCGTGACAGAAACAATCACAGGCAGCTCAGCCTGTTTCATCTGTTGAGCAGAGGGGTGGCAGAACCCAGAAACCGTCCTTTAAAAATGTAAAAACTTCACAACCAATAAAAACTGTGGAGCCAAAGAATATATACTTGCAAAATGAATTGTGGGAAAGAAATATGTCTGTTTTTGTTCCTTTTTATTTATTTATTTTTTTTCTGAGAAAGGTCCAGCCCCTACTGATCTCCTTGTACGGCACTTTATCTGAGGGGCACCTTTGACCCCACACTCAATGGCTCCAGAAGATACGGTGGACGTAAGCCTGTGGTGTTCTTTCACAAGTGGGATTGCCACTATCCCCCTGCGCTGGTTTTAAGCGCCTGTTAGCGTCAGTGGCAAGGTTGTCCCCAGCTTCTGCACTCTCCCTGGGAAAAAGATCAGGGGTCAGTCCCCAGTAGACAGCCACAAAGGGATTCAAGAGTTATGGGATTTTTCAACATCCGAAAAAGATTTTGTGAAATTTGTAAAGATCTGATGTGGCATTACTGGATGTTCTGGGTGCCCTGAGAAGCTAAGAGAGACACATTACAGGGGGGCCAGGAGTTTTAAAGTTTCCACCACATTACATTCTTTTTCTCATATTAAAAAAATTCTCTGCTCCAAGTAACTGACCATTAATTCAGAATTACAAGTCTTCACAGTTTAATGCATTTTCTGAAAATGCAAAAAAAAAAAAATAAACAAATGCTATGTGAAATTCTGCAATTCATTTTTAGAATAACTGAAATCACTTAGAGTTGCAGTAAACACAGTTACACAATGAGTGGGCAATGCAACAACTTTGCTACATTGGGAGCAATGAACTCATATCTTGTTAACCAGCTGGCTAGTAAGTGCTACCAGCATTCATGCTTGGTAGATGTATGAGGTAGTGGACAAGGGGTGAGTTTGAATGCAAGTGGTGGCAGATTGTTAACACTGAATTGAAACCGTTCTCTCTTATTTAGAACCATGAACATATTAATGAATTCGGTCACCTGTCTGAACTTAAGCTGTCCATTTGATTGTCAGTGCTGCAGAAAGCCGGGGAGGTTTTGTTCCTCCTAGCACTAACAGATGGTTGGTACTGCTCGGGCCAGGCTGGGAATTGCTCCACGGCTGCAGACAGAGAGTAAGGGAAAATCCCCTGTTGCCGGCCCTAAGAAGACCATAAGCTTGAGCAGAGAAAAAGAAAGGGACTGATACTGGTGTTAATTACCCAGAAACCACACAGAAAGTATCCACTGTCACCCAGTGAAGAGGTTCGCATCCCTTCCTCCACAGATAAAAGGCATGGTATGAAAACATTTTGCAGGGGACAAAGGAGGGAAGATTAACATAATCTTGGGTTTGTAGGCTGTCCATGTGTGAGCCTCCCTCTCTCCCTTCTCTACCCCGCTCCCTCTCTTGTTTCTTCCCCTCTAATGTCTAGTTTTAAGGAATGGTGCAGCGAGGATAGGCTTTGTCCCCTCAGCCTGACAGTTGTGTTTTTCTCTCCTTCGTGTGATCATCCCTGTTGATGGTGGGCTGCTGTTGGGGTAATCAGACAATGACAGCAGAAATAATGTGTCATTCCGCTGGCAGAGCCCCTCTTCATGTTGTGCTATTGTTAATCCCAAACCCTCAGCCTGCTCCCTCCGCCACTTTCATCTGAGCAGCCCTTGTGAAGGGGGAATAAATATGCCGGCTTCATATTTCTACATATCAAAGCCCTCCAGAGTGGCTGTTTTCTCCTTAAACGGAGGGGATTGTATACAACTTGGAGCGAGAACTTTAAATGAGGACATCACACGGCAGCGGCTGCGCGCCTTTCCCAGTAACAGGAAGCCAGACCAAAGCTGGTTGAAGCGGCGGAACAGGCGCTCCGGTCGCATCTCATAAACGGCACTTTTTGCGCGGCGAGATCACTCCAGAAGTTTGATCCCTTCACCGCCGTGCTTGCCTCCAAGCGCCTTTTGCAAGCGGCAGCAGGCAGGGCGGCAGTGGAAATTGTTTCAATTAGAGGGAGAGTGATGGGCGCCGCTCCGAATCCCAGTTCTCATCAAGAACAATGACGCATGTGTGAGTCTCCGTTATTCATTATCCCGTCTTTTAAATCTCAAACAAAAAAGACAGAGGAGCATGATCCATGTCTGAACTGAAGTATAAATGCTTTCACTTTTAACACAGGCCCTTCTCTCCCCGCTCTGAGCAGGAGACATCCCAAAGTGACAGGCACCAAAAGCAAACGCACATAAAACTTAGTGGAATCTGACGTTTTACAGTGTTTTGGATGCTCTTCCATCCAGATAGGCGCGTTTGCATTGGAGAGCTTTTTTAGATTGATTTATTCCCCTGTTATCAGAATGAATTCTGTTTGACTACTGAATGTGCAGCTTTTTTATTTGAAAATACACATTCCATTTCTTGTTTCATCAATAATGTTTTAATGCTGTTAATTCATTGCAGTTCGGTGCAATTTCATTTTTTTTTTTTTTTATCAAACAGTTATACCTGACATCATGCCTCATTTAGAATTTTGATGATTTGTTTCAAGCAGCATTTGCAATGCGTAAGTGAAAAACATTGATTGTTTTTTCTGCAAATATGTTTCAGAAAAATGTTGCAACACTGCATTAAAACCCCTTAAATAGCACTTAAATAAAAATTGTTTCATCTTTACTTTGCTGAATCAGAAATCACAAATGATGTAAACTTTACTCAGCAAATGTTGTGCTCAGTCCTGCATTTGGATTTGAATGGAGCCAAATTAACCTTTTCATTTGCTTTTTATTTCTTGCTGCACACTGCACATGTTTTGAAGTGATGTCATGGGTCCAATCCCATTGTGTGGAAGCTAAGACATTGCACTTACATTATTTTGACAGTCTCAGTATGAGCCTGACGTATCAGAAGGTAGACGTACGGCTCTCGGTATATAGAGTGTTTACAGAGCCTCTCTGTCAATCCTCAGCTCTGAATGTCCCTGGCGCAGAGAACAGCGACAAAGCATCCTCCCCCTCTCTCTCTTTCCCAGACATGGCATATCCCATAATTCTGGAGTGTGAATGATCCTCAGAGCCTGGGTAGACCAAAGGGCTGTAATGTTTTCCTCGTCTGAATGTGGATCTAAAGTAAATGCATGACTCCATTTTCTGAATGGACTATATAATGACCTCTGTTTGGGGGTGTATTACTTTGTCATTGCAGCATGTAGGATAGAGTATGGCTGTTGTGGTGTCAAGCAGATTGAAATGGCTGATGAGTTAACTCTGTGTTTCATACTGTATGTGGGCTCCTATAGAGTACTCCTTTGAGCACTCTAAAGAAAAGTATAAATGTTATGTTATCTATGCCAGTGTCTATTTAGGACCCTTCAAATTGTAATAGTATCTTATTTGAATATTATACTTCACAAATATATGAATACTACAGCAGTACCTACAGCAAGAAATTCCTACAGCTGGAAAACCCGGAGAGATTTTTAGTCAAAAAGAATAGCTGACGAATGCTTGCTATCTGTGTGTGGGTGTGGGTGTAGGTGTGTGTGTAAATACTTGTGCATGTATGTGTATAGATGAAGTGGATTTTAACAGTACTTCATGCTTTATGTGACAAGATAGTGAAAAAATGCACCACTCAACCTGCACCAGTTTGTGTTGGCCTTTATCCTCAGGGTACAAGAAGGGATTTTTTTAGGAACACAGAAGCAGTTGGGATTTTTTGTACCATTGGAGAAGATCACTAAATATTAATCAGGAAAGCTTGGCATGAGTGGGGCTGCATTTGTGAAACAGAAGACCCTGAGGCAGCTTCTGTTCTCTCGACCACCGGCCAGCATGGAGCCCAGTCCTGCTTCTTCCAAATCAACTACAAGACAGGGTCACTTTCTGAAGATACTGTATGTAAGACAGTGTCACATTCTGTTTGTTGTACCAAAAACTCGCTGCTTATATGGACACCCTTAACACTGACTTCTGCAATTCAAGTGTAATTACATTTAATGCCTTTATCACTGGAATTGCATGGGATTCTGTCAAATTAACTCCTCATAGATGCTCATGTGATACACTGCATAGAGGCTGCATTTATTGGTCTTACGTTTGTGCTGTGGGAGATGTCTTGTTCAAGCGCTCTTGTGTTTGCCCAGGATTGGTCAGTTGAATATTTGATATTTCATCAAAAACATTGAATGGTAGATTTTGGATAATAGACAGTGCTTCTCATCATATAGCATATAAGATGATTCTACCCATGAGGTTTGTGACATCTTGTTAGGAAATTACAGGGATGCAAATAATAAGTCCACTGATGTCTATTTCACCCGACTAAAACACTCTCACTGTTCCTGCCACACTGAGTGTTGGAAAACTCAGGGTCTCATAATGAATGTCACTTTAGTATGAAGTAAAGCACATATTGTTGAGAAAGAGAGGGGGGCAAAAAGCTTGTAAAATATTTAAAGCTCATTCTGTTGCTGGGGTAACAAAGCTGGCCTTCTCAGGATTATCATCACTAACTCCTGCTTTGCCACTGACACCAAGAAGTTAATTAGTTCTGTCTCACTGTTCGATTGTTCTCAGATCAGACAAAACGTGATTAAACATATCAGCAAACGGAAACTCAGGAGCACTTTGGAAGTTTGTCAGGGAAGCACACTGCCATGGGTGAAAATTACTTTGTAAAGGGTATAAATGCAATATGTATTTTTCATACATCTTGAACAATAATGGGACCGAACAGAAGTTCAGTATTTGGTAGAAACTGAATAAATTACACACAGCATCCATAACTGAGAGCAAAATGCATGGGAATGTACATCACATTTCATTTTAGTGACAAAGCGTTACAGAACAATGTGTGCTTTTTGTGCTTCACTCACTAATGCTGGTGTGGCAAATGATTCCATAGCAGAGTTAATCAGATTTATTTACTTTCTAACATTTCCCCACTATTTACCACCCAGGGAACTGTCCAAACCATTTTGAGTATGGATCTTGAAAGATATTTCAGTGAGCTCAGGAACGTAAAGTCCTGCCCTTCCAGATAAAATCAACATATGAAAGATGTTTCAAAGACAGTTATCAGCATGATGAAACTGAAACTAATTTGTATTTTTTTAAAGTAGTACATTAGCTTTCATTTTAAGAAGATTGCAGTGCTGTTTTTAAATTCATCTTTATATTTCTAAAAGTACACATAAAACAACACATCATGATTGAATGCATGTCTTTCCAACTTTCAAGAACATACAGTGAAAATATTTGTTGGTTCAAATTTGCTTAAAAACACAAAGACAAATAAAGACACTGCTAATGTGGGTTAAATCTGTTTAATAAATTGTTTGGTACATACAAGGCACAGGACAATCTCCTAGTAACTGAGTTACTGAAAATGAGTTTTTGCACCTTTTCTTTGATGGAAATCGTGTTGTAACCCTTTCCCAATTAAATGATCTGTTGTAAATATGCTTGTAAAAGGAAGAGAAATGCATTTACATGCAGCATTGGCTTGCGTAGGTACGTGCATACAAAAGAGGAGGGGATTTAATTCCAACAAAAGACAATAGAGAATGCATTTCTTGGCTTCTAAATCTTCCATCAACAGATGGGGTGTTTTGTTTGATGGAGTATGTCACTTTCTTATAGACAATGACAATGATATAGCCCCAAATCAAAGGATAACGCACAAACTGTCACCCAAGTTTGTTGACTGTACGAGTTCTCTGTAATTAGGTACTCAGTTCTGAAATATGCAGATCTTGACATTGGTATTGCAGCCATACTAAGCAATAACAAATATGTTTGTATATAAAATAAATGGATGTCATGAAGCTCTGACATAAGGTTGTTTCTCTGAAAAAAACTTTTTTTAAATACATTAACTAAGGTTTCATTACAAAGCTGTATTTGTTAAGATCAGAGAATTATTCAAGATCATGGCAGTATGATGTCTTTGAATGCATGTTTCCCATTATCCTAACTAGGGGTATCTAAACTTTTGACTGGTTTTGTATTTTATATTAGTTTTTGGAAAAGAGCACAGAAACACATTCCATTAATATCTTCAAGCTGTGAGAAGAGGAATAATGTCAGCTAGCATGCATAGTATTGCTTGCTAGCTACCTATTGTCTTTAAAATGCAACACAGCGCATTTTATTCTGGATTATAACATTTTAAGATAAGTCTTTAGCTATTTTAAAATTCCCCCACCCCTACATTTGCTACTGTCAATTATCTATTGTCTACAATTTCTTTCAATATCTACAAATTATAAAGTCACTGTCATTACCCAGTGGCATCATAAGGTGAAATCTGAAACTACATGGAAACATTTTCATCTGTGACATTATCGGTGGATAGACTCCAAAAGAAACTCCACTTACATTTTTATTGTTAAAATTATTTTGCAACACAGTTTAATGTAACTAAAAAAGCAGTACAGCTGACGTCAACAAGCCATGCCAGTAGCTGTTCCTAAAACTATCAGCTAAGAACCATTAAAACTGTACATCTCATTGTAAATCTCATTGTACATATATATTTTTATTGCAAGCTGGCTGGTCTATTAATGTGAGCATTGTGCTCTGAAAACCAATCAATTCTTCAGGGGAAATATGAAATTATCTCATTCTTCCAGCTAGCTTTATGTGTCCCATCCTCCTATAACACTAACAATAATAGCTACTCAAAGTAAGTGTAATGTATGTATCATTGTAATACGTAAAGTTTCAATAGGCATCAGAACCACATTCCTAAGATTGTAATTGCACTTTCTCAATTTATTCAGTAGGAGATGACTGGGATGAATGTGCAATTTTCCATTTACATTACATTTTCATTTATTCATTTGGCAGATGCTTTTATCTAAAGAAACTTACAAGTGAGGCAGAGTACAACACATGCAAAAAACCACAAGGAGTCAACAATATTAGAAGTGCTGCATGACCAGGTTTCAATAGTTGGCCAGACAAGGTATAAGATAGCTGGTAGAGATAACAAGTGTGTCAAACCATTAGATTACTTTTTATAATAGTTTAATAGGAAACAGTTTTGAGGCTCCTTTAGGGGGTAGTGTTTCAGGTGCTCAGGTGGAAGCGGAAGAGCTGTGTCTTCAGATGTTTCTTGAACACAGAACGGATTAAGAGTGGATTTTCATTCCACCATCAGGACACAACAGCAGAGAAAGTTCTGGATAGTGATTTTTTGCTGCGATTTGATGGGAATACCAGATGCCGTTCAGTGCCAGAGTGTAGCGGTCGGGAGGGAAAATAGGTTAGTAGTGAAATCAGGTAGGTAGGTGCAGTTTTGTTGGTCATCCTGTATGCAAGCATCAAGGCCTTGAACATGATGCAGGAAGCTACAGGGAGCCATTGGAGCGAGACAGAGATGTAATGTCAGCCCTCTTTGGCTGTTTGAAAATGGTGAATACAGGAAGGCCAGCCAAGAGAGCATTGCAGTAGTCTAGTCTTGAGATGACAAGAGCCTGGGTAAGGAGCATTGCAGCATGCTCAGATAGGTATGGCTTGATTTTCCTGATGATATACAGTGCAAATCTGCATGATCTGGCAGTTCCTTGGAGCATCTCCATGTCACACTGTTCCATCGCAGAGGAATGAAACAGCTCTCTTATCACTGTTCAGATAGTGCACTTGTGTAAAAATTGGAGTAACCCACAAAGCTATAGTGCTTACATTGTAGACAATTGAAGTCTTTTCAGTAGTCTCTGCAATTGCTCACTGACCTTGATCTTTGGGGGTTGCAAGCAGACAACCACTCAGAAATCCTTCTAAAATGTACATTCAAGAGTAGCTAGCTTGCTAGTTGGCCAATGTCACTTTTCAAAACAATGACTTAATACAGTGAAATGTTGTGCAGATTTAATATTGATTTTCCTTTTATATGAATGAGCGGTCATGCAGTTGTCAACGTTATTCACTCGCTAATTCATTTTTGCGTGGATTTATTTAGCCTTTTTCTTTTTGAAATATTATCTGGCTACTTAGGTGTGAATTCTTTTCAGATTTTGCTGTGGTTCATCTTAGGCATGTTAGCTAGCTAGCTGTCCCTTTGGGTTGTATTAGGAAACATCAAGTTTAAGGAGTGGTAATGTGCTGTTTGACAGTAAGAAAGTAATCAAATACCAAACCAGCCAGTGAAGGAAGTAATCATTTTGGGGTCTTGTCATGCCTTTCAAGAGGACAGAAGGAAACAAAGCAGACAACCTATCCCAACAGCCTTCTAAGGGTATACTCACACTAGGTGATCTGTACCGTGCCTGAGCATGTTTGACCCTCAAAGTCCAGTTCATTTGAGAAGTGTGATCGGGCCTGCTTGAAGAGGTGAGCTCAGGCACGGTTCAGTTGGACTCGGGCATGGTATGCATCAGTGTGATCGCTAACCGTGCCCGAGCATGGAACTCCAGCATGACGCCAATGATACGACTGTCCTATTTAACAAATATATCCGTTATAGCAACAGTTAGCTGGATATCTGTTAGTTACACACCCAGTCATAATAACGTTGAGGGAGGAATTTGGAGCTTTACTCGCCGACTACAATTCACGTTCATCAGTAAGGTTAGAAAAGACCTGTTATTAACCCAAATATTCTCAAAAGAATTGAAAAGTGTACTACCCAAGTAGTAATAGAAGATGTTTGTTGTTGTAATGATGACAGTAGCGCACTTACAAGTAATAGCCCTAACTGGTTAACATTAGCTAACATTATTGTGATTAGGCTACTGTAATCTGGCACAAATCTGACACAAAATATTGGTCTGTCCCTTAGCATAATGTTTGAAACGTCAGCTGCCTCCATAAAAAAAACTTTTTATACGTCCAGCACGATTAACTGAAAATCACTGCGTTGCATAATCGATAAATCTATAAGGCATGTGAGAGGGCCGTGTGTCACCTTGCCCAAAATGACTCCAAATAAGGCACAAAGTAAGTACAATCATGAACTCCATTGTGCTGTGTGAGAGCGCTTTTCTTCAACACAAAATGTTTGCATCGTGATGACGTAAGTGTGCTCAGGCCTGGAACGTTAAAGCACAATGTGAGCGCAGGCCAGTGGGGGAGTGGGGAGGTGGGACAATTATGCTCGGGCATGGTACAAGGCAACCAGGGCTAGTGTGAGTATGCCCTAAGAAGCCTGCAGAGCCCAGAGTTATACATTAATTGCTTTTGCTTTTACACCAATGTCTGCCTGCTGCCCCCTAATATAGTGGTCCACATTCAAAGTGCAAATGGGAAGAAGATATGAGGGGAGTAAAGTATGCAACCAATGAGAATTGAGTTGTGCCAAGTTTATGTATCCTTACAAACAAAGCAAGCAGATTTGAAAGTGGCAATTTGGATAAAATCAGTGCAAGTGAGCTCTTTATGAAAAACTGCTTAATAAAGTTTGTACCAAGCAATATTTTCTGTAATGAGTGAGCAGGAGGAATCCAATTGCAGTGACCACATAGTAGCACAGATGGGTTGTAAAGAAACTAAGTAATTTTACTGGAGACTCCAGGGGAAGGAAGAAGAAGAAGAAGAAGAAGAAGAAGAAGAAGAAGAAGAAGAAACAAGCTTTGTGCACAGGAACATACACAACGCAGGGCAACTCCAGACTGAGCAGGGAACCAACAGTCAGGGTTTATATAGAGCACCAAACACTTGAAGAGACTAATTACACACAGGTGAAAACGACTAACTAGATTAGGCAAGGCACAAAGAGGAAGACAGGCCCTCTGATGGAAGTTCAGGGAAGCAGCAGGCAACAGGACCAGACAGACTGTTCCGCGGATGCCTGATGGTTGCTGCGGGAAGCAGTCTCTGAAACATTGACATTTTCGAAAAAAAATTTAAAAAGTGCAGGATTTTATCTGCATGACTTAACTGATCAGTATTTAATTTTAGTAATCCTTGTTCCTTGGAAGCAAACACATTTTCCACATGTGGCAAATGGCCACCACTGTAATTTGTTGACTGCACACATTTATTAAAGTTCCAAATGAAGAATCGAGAACAGAATGTTTAGACAATTCTTAATCATTAATCCCCAATCAACAAACCCGTCCCATTCTCAACACTTCCTTTTCATGTCAGCTGTCCATGCCATCCCTCCTCCACCCTATCTCCTCCTTATTTCTATTCAGATGCATGATGCCTGATGGGTGAGTGAACAGCCTTGGGAAGGTGTGACCCACTCCTTCAACTCCAATACCTCTATACCCTCATCAACAGCAATGGCTCTAATTGTACTAAAATTCATACCTAAATGAAACTGAAATAAAAATTGTGCTGCTCATTTTATAAGTAGCAATAGATTAATAAAATGACGGTTGAATTAATATTGGTCAATAAACCTAAGTAGGCCTGGTTAAGTAAAATTGTTGCTCATTAGACACAGCAACAGGTGAACAACAGCTGGAATAACCTATAGTATTGAATTATGGATCCCTTTTTCATTTAGTGAGCAATTCTTTGACAACTTGCTCCATTGTCTGTTGATGGCTTACCAGTGAGGTTGAAGTTTTTAGACACACTTTACTGTTCCACATCACAAAGTGCCTAGAGTATTTGCATGGAATGAAGATGTAAATGCCCCCAAAAACCTCACCTTCAAGCCAATGTGAGACATATACAACGCATGCCCGTGGGTCGATCTTCTTGTTAGTAAATGTATCTTGTGTATACAGTAAGAAAAAATGTTGTTTTTTTTTTTTGTGTTCTTACTTTGTCATTGAAGATACTTCCTGCTTTCTTCCAGCTGTTGAAGACTGGAAGACTATTTTGTGGCAGCTACAAAACATATTTGTTGACTTTCAATTATAATTAAAGGTTTGCCGTTAACATGAAAAGTGCCAGCTGACCCAACTCCAGGTTGTTCACAGGTTTATGAAACTGAGGCACACTAAAGTGATTGTGGCTTATTTCCAGTACAGCAAGTCAGAGTATTCTTCATTGCAGCTATTGTTCCGCTTATTTTCAAGTCAGGCATGCATTTTGTTTTGAGGATTTGGCACATCCTTACATAATCTTACTTCCTCTGCAATATGTATTTTCATTAGCAGATCCTGCAACGTGACGATTCAGTATTAATCCTGGGAAACTCACCATGTGGAAATGTGCTGGTTCCATTCGCTCATAGTGCCAAACTGCTCACTCACTGCAATGACCTCACTGATCCAATTATAGCTGGTGATTAGCTGGCATAATATTTGGCCTTTCTGTGTGACCTGTGATTGCAATGCTGTATTTACAGAGTCACACACAACTAGATGATTCTCGCTCTGACCACATGTGCCATATATGCTGCAGTCTTGGTAACATGGGAGCTTCACTATGATCACAGACATATGAGGACCAGGACCAGTTTAAAAGGAGGCTGCTTTATTGGGAGCTGCCCTCTCGGTCAATTAACCGCAACGTTTCATTTGGACAGGGGCCAAGCTGTCCAGCAGCAGCCAAGTGCAGTGATGGGCAGGCTGTCTGACCTTGCTCTAACAGAATCACATTGCTGTGTGATGGCATGCCAAATGCAAAACAACGCCATCTTCCATTAGCTAGCCCTCTGCTGAGTCTCCTGCTTTTGATTCCTTCCCATTTGCTACTGTTGTTTCATACAAGTTCAACTGCATCTGCCCATTCAGGATGTCTAAACAAATTTCTTTGCTCACCAAACATTTAGTGGAGGACAGTACAGTACACAGTACAGTGTACAGTACGCACACCACACAAACCTCTGTGAGTTATTAATCCTATATCTAACTCAATGTGATTTTTAGACTCTTTATTTGGAATTTATCAAGAGCGCACACTGCGCTATGATGTCTGGGTCTTTTTTTTTTGTGAGGGTGAAAGATAAGCTGTAGCTACATCTTTGTGATAGTGGTCTACCTCTTGAAACAGATTGCTTTAATGATTGCAACAGCTGGTGGAATGTTCAAGCCAATAACCCCATTATCTTTTTAGTGAATTCAGTCTAATTTTCTGCTTCATTCTCAGATATGGCTTGCAATTAGAGAGACAGCCCACATGTTGTTCTCTGACCCTTAAGTCAAGTTTGATTTCTGTTGCTACATATTATAAATGGAGTACCACTCTCCATCCTGTTTCTGTTTGAAATTATTTATTGCAGATTACCATAGTTACTATACATGTATGTTATATGATGCAAAGTATGAAATTCCCAGCTAACTCTAATGAACATGGGGCACAAAAATCTAACAAATTAAATGTTAGTATAAATCAATACACTGCAGATTTAAAGTGTTTTGCCGCTTTATGATCACCATATGTGCCTTTCAGTGGAATGATATGTGAAAGAGAAACATGATGTAGCTGTACTTAAGGGAATTATGGGTAGCCATGTATATAGGTGTTAATCTGTGTTTTCTTGGCAGCAAAGGCTAAGTGATGGAAACCCAGAGACTGGTTCAAAAAGTTTACTCATTGAACAAAGGTGGTGGAGGAGGTTGTATCCAGAAAAAAGACTTGAAGGTGGCATGATCTCTAGGCAGCAGCATGCTAGTAGGGTGTGTTTGTTGTCAGAGCGAGACAAACAGAAGTGGAATTGTTTTATTGAGAGGTGGACCCAAGATAATTTCAGCAGCCTTTTGTCTCTGGGATAAGGACTGGTAGGGGGCCTCAGTCAGGGGGAGAGTACTCCACTCACTACAAAGCAAGAGCCCAGATGAGCAGTGAAGTTTAAGAGACCTTCATCATTAGCTGATAGTTGTGGAGATTAAGGATCCTGACGACAAGATTACAGTGGGAACAAGGGCTATTCTCTGGTAATTATACACTAATACACTAATGCTATGTTCTTACAACATGCTTTATGCAGCTTAATTAAAGGCTATGGTGTAATATCACCATCTCAGGAAGAAGACATAGCTAGTGCATTGGATCCTGCTGTGCGTTGATACTGTTGAGATACAAGGGGCTTGACAATGTTAGTGCTTCAGTTGCACGGCCCTCTTCCTTCTTCTGGACATGTCCCATTCATTCTCACAATGCCTGAAACATTGTGTTCTACATACCTTTTTTGACACAGATGTTTGAAGTGCATGTCTGACAGCTTATCACAGAAGGTGCGCATCTAATTCAACATGAATTTAACTTCTTCAAACCAGTGATCTGAAAATACCTGGAGCTCACTCTTCCCAGAAAAGGTACAGCAATCACATTAGTGGTGTACCAGATGCCCTTTCTAATGTGGGCCTGTTTCCCACCCCGGGCTGGGTGCAACCAAAACACCAGCATTGTTATGACTGTGTGCGAACATATATATTTTCCCATGTGTTGCAGGAGAGAACCTTCAGTTAGGTTCATGTGCGGGTGATGAATATTTCAGCAGCTATGTGTCTAGCTCCTTACTAGGCAGCTCCCATTTATTGCAGCCATTAACTTAACAAGCACGATTTGTATTTACCACCAAAACTAGGCGGTTAGGAGCAATCAAAATCCAAACACAGGAAAGGTGTGGGTTGATATGTCAAAAAACTGAGGTGAAGTGCTGACACTCAGACGTCTTAGCAGATAACACTTAAGTCATTTTTTTCTTCAAACTTCAGTCATAAAAGTTCAAAGGAATATAGCCATAATACAAATTTTTGGAGTAAGTAGTGGTGTTTGAAGTTATTTTATGGGATTTTGCTGTAAGGCCCAGAATTGATTTGCGGAGGGATAAAAGGAAGAAGCGTTATCTTCGAAGCTTTGTCGGAAAAAGCTTAGCATCCATTGGTAGTTCCGCCAATATGCCTGCAGGGCACAGGGGGAGGGTGCTGGCATTGACATTATATACCAGAATGGATAGTGCTGAGTTTACACCTCCTGCTGCTTACGATGTGCTCTTTCATAATCTTTCATGAACCATACAATGTTTTATTTAATATACTGCGTCAGAGAGAAACTTGAGAAAAAAAAAAAAACATATTAATAATGAAACATATAGTAGTTGGGAGAGACGAAAAAGAACTTGGTTTGAGGCATTTCAGCAAACAGGTCAGAAGGACCTTTGAAGTTGGAGGCTTCAGTGCAGTCAGTAGTTTAAAAACCTGTGTTATGTCTGAATGTGAGGCAAGCTTGTGTTTTGTTTTTTGTTTTTTTCACAAATGCCAAATATTTCATCCTGGCTGTCCAGTGCTCCATTACTCTAGTCACAGGCTAATCAAACAGCCAGGGAAAGGGGGACCGTTCATCAGGCTTTGAATTACATTAGGCAGGACAGAATTCAAAGAATCAATCTGCAGTGTAAATGCAATGTTAATGTGTGATATACGTTGTAACTGTTGGAAAATACATTGTTACCTTGGGGGCATCCATCTGCACACAACGTTCAACCGTTCCTTTGGTCAGTGGCTAGAAAGCAGAATAGTGAACAAGTTGGCTACTCGTGAAATCATCTTATATTTGTTATATTTTCTTTATGGATTTCCTGTTTATATTAGGCAGATGTCATGCTCTGGAGATCAACACAAATTTATACAATGTATAGGGTACCAGATTTCATCTCTTTTATTTAGAGCATTCCACGGCAGATAAATAAATAAATAAATAAAATAGGTCAATACACATATAGATAGATAGATAGATAGATAGACAGATAGTTAGATAGATTCATTGTAATAGATTAATTGTAATAGATTAATAGATAGACAATACATTGGTGTACGGGCTTATAATTCATAAACCGTTTTGGAAATATGTTCAAGTGAAAAAATGAGATAACACGGTTAACAGCTGACTAACAAGGGAAACATCACCCCCTCTGGACATATCCCTGAACTACAGGCTTTGAGTTTGACGAGTAAGCATTTGAGACCAGTGGCCCCAACTTCATTTTAAAGGGCCAGACAGGTGTGCTCTACTTCACAAAGCTAAAATCCACAAAGAAAATTTATAAAAAGAGAATGAATTGAATGACAAACATGAAAATATTAATAATGATAGTAACAGTCACTTGGGATGGAGACAGTAAGGCTTGGCCACAAAGCTGGGGGCACATTTTGTTGTGCTTCTGTTGCCTCAGATCACCAATATTGCTTGACAAAATGATATTTATCTGTGGATCTGAAGTTTGACATTCCTGACTGGAACTTATGGCTCAGCCATAAGTGGGGTTTAGGAATGCATTTAAATTTTTAACTATGAAGATCTTATTGTTTGTTTGTTTGTTTGATTTTCTCTACAAAGTCATGACTGAAATTAAACCTGTCTCAGGATACAATGAATAAAGACATTTCTCATTCACAAATTCTCAGTGTCTCTTGTCATTGAGACATTCTCATTATTGGTCATCTGTTACTATGAAACCTGGATTTGTAATGTGCATGTGTTTAATGACAACATTTTTAATGCTATGCAGGCACAATACATCTGTTTTAGATGTAGATCCAGCGTGTATCAGTATCATAGCCACTTTAGTAATCTTGTTGTGTATAGGAGTGACAAGCACAAAATGTTGTGAAAGACAATGACAATAGATCATATACCAGTAAAATGTTTTGAGAGTCAATTAGATGTTTCAGAACTAAACATGAACACAATCAATAAAAATGGGGCTCTATGTATACATTAGTGTGTTACACAACATGTAATGGTGAGTGTATGATTTGGCATGAACTAAAGCATTGCATTGAACATTATTCTCCTTAATGTACCATAATCAGAATTAAATGATAATAAAAAACTAAAGTGCTCAATAATGGCTTCAATGAATTGAAGTCTCACTGAAATGCCATTACTTATGATGGAAAACAATTTTTATCTCTTAGATGTCTAAAATATATTGCAGTTTATTTGAACAGGTAGTTAATGTTCCATAAAATTATTTTAGCTATCTGCATCATTGAAGACCCTATGTTTAGTCATATCCCTCTTTTTAAGTGCACAATGATAAAATTTTAATCCCACATGCCTCTCTGCAGCAATCTCAATACCCTTTGTCAGAACCTTTTGTACATAAAATATGTTACTAATGGCTTATGAATTAATAAGTATCCAAACTGAATTTTATTTTTATATATGGTGATTCTGAGAACCGATGCCCTGACACAAGTGAACATCCACTTTTATTTAAGATATCCAGATTTGCTAGCCAAGTGTGTTCCCATTTCAAAAGCCAAGAATGCACTCTTTTGTCATTAGTTCCTAGGCAATAATGTGCCCAAAATGCATGTGGTGTAATTTACTTACCCAAGCCAAGCCATTAATTTTCTATTATTGTAAAAAGATGATTCATGTTTCGGGAGCTGTCTGTTTATTTATTTAGATACTTGGTGGAAAACATGAAGTTGTAGCTAATGGAATATAAAAATGCATGCCTCATATTTATTCCTGCGTTTAACCAAAGCAGCTGCACATGTTAATGCATCTTCCCCAAGATACTTGATTCATCTTGAAATTCTTAATGGAGCATCCTATCAGCAGTGCGCCTTTTTAGCAGGGGCATCCCAGATTAACATATAAAATGACTTCTCTAAGTCATCAGTACAAAATCTGTTGACTTAAATGCTCCAATGGCTGTGACCAGCGGGAAACATCAGAAGACTCCTGTTTAGTAATTGTCTTTATTTGCCGTGACCTGTGTTTGGTCTCTGACATGTCCGTCCACATTTCCCCACGTATTGTTCCCAACATGTCCATTCTAGAGCTTCAAATGTTTTCAGTAATTGATTATCATGTGTGGATGCTCTGTGCACACGTGTGTTAGAAGTGCATCTAAAGCAAACTGATAGCATTGAGCCTTTGCAAAGAAATGCTACCAGACAAAGGCAGTAATTCAGGTGGTCAGAAACAGATGGTCATTCAGAAACAATTAGCATTGTACTTTGTTTTATGTGAGTAAGCCTATCATCAGGTAAGACCCATATAATTATAACTGAATTACAGGTCATTTTATTGATTTTACCCATTAAATGCTTTTGCTCAAAACGGGAAAAGAGTTCAGCCCCATTCAGGGATTAAAGCCCCCACCGTTGCCTGCTGTATTCTTAAAGTGTCTCTGTCTGAGTGTTGGAGAGCGTGTTGGAGGCCATGAATCTGAGAATAGCCCTCAGTAGCAATTAACACTAATGACTGTGCCTCCTCGCACAGTTGCAATTTGTGCGGTTTGACACCGCTGGCAGGCTCTGCCTCCCACTGCATGTGGACTGGAGCAGCAGGGGTCGGCCAGAGAACAGCTCCACATGCCCGGCTCACTGCAAATGACATCTAATGGTCAAGCAGACATCCCCAGCAACCTGCACAGTCCCTGCATTGTGTCAACAAGGGCCCACACTATCAGGCACTGTGATCCTCTGTGATGCCTTTTTACTCACTCTGTAATACTGAAGAGTCATATTTTATATGTAGTGCTCCGATGGAAAAAAAAAGTGTTACAAATTGAGAGGCCTTTTTTCATTAAGACTGATTGCACAGAAATGATATTTCATCAAAAATGCGATCAGATGGTTTGCTAATCTTTATGTGAATGCAGTGCCGGTGTGCTGGATAATTAAAGAGATGGTGGTAGAAGGATGTGGCTATTAGAAGGTTAATTAGGCAATAATGAAAGAGATACCTCAGGTTATCATGGATTTAGCACAATACATTTCCTTGCAGTGTGTTGAGTGTTAAATTTAATCCTCACGTGTTAATATAGACCAGCATACCTTCAAGTTAATTATTGCCAAAAGACTTCACCTACTCCTACAATTTCACAAATGGAGAACTCAGAATAGATTATGTTTGGTTGCTGTCCACTCAGATTAGTTTGATGAAGCTTACAAAGCGTTTAGAGAAGATATATGAAAATTGAATGATTCATGTTGTGCAAATTGCCAAGACTCTGTCCTATTCAAGATGGAACCCTGATATACTTTTGATCCTTGTTTTAGCCACCTTATATCCAGGTGTATCCGTACCAACAAACCACACTGCAGACAGCAGCAGTAATTGGTCAATTTTAAATCTTTTTAAACCTTGATCAAAATTGTACCAATTATAGTGTACTGCAGTTTGTTTTGGAGACTCACCCCAAGAAATGAGTCAGTGACTGTGAAGTGGTGAATCCATGTATTTTAATCTGTTTTATCAATGTTATATCAATGTTATGCATCAATGAGGCCTAGACACCCCATTTATTAATTTATATCAATATCACCTCTGACAAAACTTGGCTGTTCATAAGGTTAGAAATCCATTGTCAGGGTTGTGAAGAAATGTTATATAGATCATGAAAAGGAAAAGAAGGTTTGCTCTCTGAGGTCAGAGTTTCTGTCTTGATTGTCTTATAAATGGAATCCCCCCTTAAAGTAAAGCACAACAATAAACATGGTCATGGAGTCAGTGTAGCTTTATTGGTGGCCAGTGCTTGATGGCTGTGCTCTGCTTGTCCTCCTTTGGGTTCTGCAGGTCCATTGGCCAAAGGCCTCTCATAGGCTTATCTCTCTGTCATCTTGCATCTCACAACCTGGCATTAAGTTGCCTTTTGACTCTGGCCCTCAGCTGGTTTGATGGCCAGTGATTTCAACATTGTCCCTTTTTGTGCCGTTCATAGACCTTGCTAATCCATGACTCTGACCTTGGATTCATGCCACAAAGTCGGGAGGAAAATCATTGGGTCGTAACTAATAATTGGATTTTCTGCTGCTTGGTCTTAAAAAAAAAATACGCAACAAACAATGTCCTCATAGGATGAGTGTAACATTCACTAAGCCACAGTTCAGAGGTCCATAGAGCTCAGGTTCCACATATAAAATGATTAACATTTATGATCTGCTGAGAGCCCCCCCGTGCTAAAATCTGCTTTGCAATCATGATTAAGCTCCATAATACTTCACAAGTGTGTTCTAATTCCTCATTATGAGTGCTGAAAGGACCTAGGTTAGGAATAAAAAAAATGTTATCTGTATTAGATGTTTTATGGCCTAAAAATGATTTGTTATAAAGGGTGAAAGATCAGAGGCAAAAAATAAGGAGACAACACAGACATTTTGGCAGAGCAGACATGAAATTAAATGTGAGCTGTTTTCATGCAACTCTATTGTGGAAAATCCGGCTGGGGTTAATGTAAGATATAGAATTACACAAAGGCAAAGCTCTACTTTAATATAAGCTTTGGCAAATATATTGAAGTAAAGAGGGTCTAATGAAAAGGCCAAAAATCTGTAGCTGTGAGAAAAGTGTATGCATTCTGCATGATCTTGAGTTAGTCTCACTCTTTTTCCATCATATTTACATATACTGCACCTTAACTCCATAATGATGGAAAAGATTAACCAGTTTCTCTCCATCCAGCTGGTAGCCAAAATACACAATTGCTTTAAGTTGTGTAGTTTTTGTTTTTCTCCTCTAGGAGTATACTGGAACTCATTCTGAGTTTGGTGTATTTTGCCTGAATCTGAATTAACACAGCCCGCAACCTCACTGGGAGGCCAGGCAGAATTATTTACTTGTGGTTTTTTTGCACTGCGTAAGCATGCGTTTTGCAGGGGGCCGGCGGTCCTGGGGAAACAGTAATTAGGGAAGCCAGTGGAGTTTACAGGGAGCCGGATTCAGCTATGGAAATCAGCAATCTACCGCACAATGTGTGTACCACTGGAGCCTGGGACCACATTCCCGCATAGGCTTTGAGACTAGAGTAAAACTATCCTGTGTTGTTTAACATGAGATGAAACTTCAAACTGCATTAAAGGAATTCTGGAGGGTACCCTTTACCTGTTTCTCACTGGTAAGGCGCACCCCGAAAGCTATCACTGAGTCACCTTGATAGCTTTGCTTGGGAAGCCATTAAGCCCAGAAACATGCTGTTTTGGCGGTACAGAATTCAAAGCACCAGAGTCACAGACAAGGTCTGTGTCACTAAAGCAAATCCACAGGCTTCCACAAATATCAATATAGAGCCCTGAAATTTTTCCATCAATTTCTTTCCATGGCCTTTTGACATTTTCAACTTAAAACTATATTGCTTAACATCAAGGTAAGGCCCCATATAGAAATAAAGAAATAAAACATGGAAGAGGTGAAAGAAGGAAGCTCAGATAGAGAAGATAATAGTTTTTGTGCGAGACTGGCTGGAAAAAGGTAATTTTTCACTGGAGTTTACTTGAAGTTTACTTGTATGAAGTAATTTTCAGTGCTGCTGTCTGCATTCTCCTCTGGCTCTTTGGTCTGTAGTTTTTTTTTTTTTTTCATTGCCGTGCTGTGTCAATGCCACAGCTCTGGTTGGCTCCTTTTTGCAAGGGAAGTTTACAGAAATCGCAGCTTTTGGCAATGTTATTTCAAGACTGTGAAGATCAAAGAAGGCAATTTCACTTGGAAGTTTCATCAATTTTGCATCAATTTTGAAGCCAGAACAAGGGTCCTGTGCACTGAATCATAATTTCACAGGAGCAAAATTCACTCCGTGATGGAAGTCTAATTGCACGTGCGGAAATGCACAAAAATATCAAAATAGCCTGATAAGGCAGTACCAATTGCATAGGATTGAAATGCAGGTGAGGAGGTTTTGGGCAGGCTATCTGCTTCCCATCTATTTCTATATTACTGCACACTAAAGGTCAGAGCTAAAAATCTTCACGGAGTGACTACAATTACATATAATTTTTGAAAGTGAGGGAACAAAGAACACAAAGAGCCTAGACCTTTCCCGCTGTTATTTTCAGAAAGCTCTAATCTTGTCATATGAAATAAGGGCAAGTTAGAGAGACTCAATGGTCATTCATGTAATGAAAAAACATCCAGTAGATTACGGAGTCTGAAATTGGTGTGGTATGGAAAATTGTTGCGATGTTCAAAAGGAGCGATGCACAAGCGTAGCAAGACACATATGTATGTAGATATGAAATGCACAGGGAATGCAGATGTGTCCTTTGCTATAAGCACAGTACTCAGTGAGAAATATGAGTGCTTATTGCATATTTATCCTCCCTCTGAGTCAGATTTGTAAGCTTGACTATACAGATAATACAAATTCAGACATGGGTATACATAATGCATGCACATAAAATAGAAAGGCTTCAAATAAAGAATTGCACAAGATCACATTAGTCCTGCATACTTGTATTATGATAATATATACCATTACAATTAAACTGTGGCTGTTTCCAAACAATGATTAGGGGGATAATTATGTTTATCATATTTGACAATGTCTTATTTTTGCTTTTTACAGCACATTTATGAATATGTTCATACTATAAACCATATTTCCTGAGAAAAGAGTGAAATATACTGAAATTGTTATTAACAGTGAAAGAAAATGTGTGTCCAAGAATATTACATGCATTCTTAAAGGAATGGAAAGGGTAAGTCAAATGTAATATAACAAAAAGAGATGTCTTTTATCACACATATTATTCACACATAGTAATCACTGAGGAACTGATTGCATGTTACCATGGAGTAAGATAATATAGATAATATAAAAATAATATTATTTATTCAGTGTATATCTTTACATCAGAAGGAAATAAATGAAGAAAAGACTTTGTTCCCTCACAGTTGTCAAAAATATCCTCTCCCAGGATATTTTTAATAGTCTACCCCTCAACACAAACAAGACACTGTTCTCTTATTGGGAGTAGAACATAATTAAAAGGACTCTGAATTGTGTACAAGCAGAGTCCTCTGTTCAGTAAGCCACCCTCATCTGAGAGTGGCTTACTTTCTCAATAATATTTTCTGCACTGCTTAAGTCTGAGATCAAATGCTTTCTCAGAGAGAGGGGTAATTAGATTTTGCTATGTAAATGGTCTTTAATATGCACTCTGTGAGTGAGTGCTGTGCTCATATTTGTTCGATGCTGCCTCCCTCAGGTCATTTTTGCATGAATCATTTGGCATCCCAGCGCCTCGGCAACACACACGGCTGCCACAGAAACCGTTACCGCGTTTTTAATAAAACAACACCCACTACACCATCGTGTTAATGTTGTTTGCTCAATGAGTCATTTCTTAATCCATTAAAGTAGCCACTTTTATGAATAATTATCAGCAAGAACTGAAAAAAATGTCATCCATAGTAGTAGAATTTGTTTTTTGTTTAATTTTTAGCCAGATTTAGCCACTGGGTTTGGTAAAAGAATTAGAGTACATTTTGTTCTATTATATAAAAAGTACATTTAAAAGAATAATTCAAAAATACAATTGTTTGTTTGAATACATAACGTACAGTCAGTGAAACCAGATTTATTTTCAATTACACAAATGCAACCATGAAATTGTATCATATATCAACTGGCTTCTTAAATCTTCTTGTTTAATATTCTCTCAATATTCTAAACGCATATCTTTCACAATCACACACATTAAATATATAAATTGCTTCTTGACGGGAAGCTTTGTTCCAAAATGGATACACCTTTAATAACTATGATTTTCTTCTGTTATAAACTGTGTAGGCATTTGACACATTCTGTCCAGTTTTAAATAAACTTTGCTTGATTTAAATGTTTTTTAATGATTAACCAATGTAAGCATGCCTTCAAATGTGTGTTTATATTCTGATTAAAATCAGTTTAACAGTTCAGCATCCTTTTATGCTGAATAGGTCTAATGGTGAACAAACCTACACAGTGACTAAATAATGCTTGTAATGCTTTGTTTAGGGACTGTCTGCTGTGCAATGATTTTTTTCAGTGATACACAAGAGAATTTTCATTGTCTTGAGGAAACAAAGGAGGAGTGACATCACTAATTTAGAAATAAACAGCGAGATCCCATTATGTAGCTCAACTCAACCTGAAAAGGAGACCATATGCTGAGCTTTGGGCTATGCTACTCCAAGTGGCCACAAATTTCATATCAGTGACAAGCTTTTCTCCCAGCATTGTCATGCCGCAGTTGTAAAACGATTAAGATCCTATTAACATATATTTTATTAATTGCCCTATTAACGTGCAACACAAAGACATGTAAATGCCCCAGCCTGACAGCATTAAGAGCAAAGCATGGCAGCTTTCTCACAGATTGTGACAGCTGAAGGAATCAGGTCAGATAATATGAACATGGACAACTCAACAGCTTTTTTGCCATTGATAGTGGCAATCAAGTTAAGTGCAGCATTTGCCTATAGACCATAGTTTTCAAAATGTATTTCTCTCTGTCCCATAATGTATTTATGCATGCAATTTTTAAAAGCATGGCATTATTAAAAAAAGTGATCATTTCACAATTATCTTCTCACAGCTTCTGACTTCCTCTAGAGTAATTGGGTTGCCCTGTTAGATTATCTGGTCTAAACTGCAATACTAATTATAAAGCCTAACAGTTGTGCTGCATCAATAGTCTATTAGGATTAATTAAGATAGGAAGTGACAGCTGACTCTTAAGCACATCATTTGCAGTTCAACAATGTAGAGGTCAAACGATCAAGTTTCTTTTTATTATGATTACATTAAGCTACTGTATAATTTCACACAAAAGGTAAGCATTAGTATCAAATTCATTATTCTTGAGCACACACACTTTTATGGTTTAATCGTGTATGCTCTGAATTCTTCTTTTAAATTGTGCCTTATTCCAGGGCTAGAATACACTGTTTTATAATTGATTATGCTTCTAATTACTAACAATACAATTAGTTGAAGTTATTGATAGTTCTGAACATGCCATTTAACCCTGGAGCTGTCTCTTCCCAGAGGAAATATCTGTCCTTCTGTTTTAATGATGAAGATGACTTTTAAATAATTAGGGGCCACAGAAAGTCACTGCTGTTTCCAGACCAACCTGGACAGAACAGGCTTACTGAATAGTCAAATCAAATCAACTCAATGATTTTACAAACACACACGTCGCACACACAGCCACATATGCGTGCAAAACAAACAATGACCTTATACTTTATACTTAAAAAAATCCATCTCACCAATAAGAATCCTCCTGTAGTTTTTTTTAGGTTCTACTACAGTGGGGGGATTGATTCACAAACAAAAACAGATTTCTTTCAGATATTTCTTGTTGTGTTAACTGCTGTTGTCGCTTTACACAAATTGAGATGGCTGCCAGACTTTGAATGAAAGCTTTGGATCATTGTCATTCTGCAATGTCCATTATTGATCTTAGGGGCATCATGTTTTTGGTCAGACTATCCTGGTACGTGTTGTGTATGTGAGTATGGCTCTGGGACTCAAAGATTAAAAAGCACCTAAAAACATAATGACCCCCCCCCCCCTTCCCCCTGTATTTTTTGATGGGAAAGACAAGTTTATTCTCAACATACAGTAAGATTCTTATTTTTATGCCCAACACAATGTTGATCAGAATGTCCAAAAAGCTCAATTTTTGTTTCACCTAGCATGAGACATAATTCCAGTTGTTATTTAGATGTAGACTCACAATGTCAACTTGCAACCTTGTAACCCAACTATGAATGCTACATTCATGTAGATGATGTCAAATGGTACTTTTTGACACTTTGTTATTCTGAAGTTATTCTGCCCTATAGACATATATAGTTTTCCTGGTAGGGTTGCTACTGCACCCGTTGCCTTAAAATTCTTAATAATAGATGCTACAGTGGAAATCGGTAAATTCAGCTTTTCCTGACTTTTTTTTTTTTTGTATATAATGATGTCCAAATAAATGGAAGTCAAGTACCATTTTCTCACAGTCTTTGAAGAGCTCTCTGACCTTAACCATGATAATGCATTCTATAAATGTATTTCTTGAGTGTTTTACCTCATTTTATAACATGGTGAAACAGGAAACTGTCAGCAGTGTTTATATAGCTCCAGAGGTGTGTTGTGTGTTGGTGTAGGCTTTCTGTGCTGGATTTTACAACTGTTTTCTGCAATGCTATTAAGGTTGAATTCTAGAATTTTATGTATAAAAATGATCCAATAAGTACATTTTTTCTGTTATATCATGTCCTTTGTACCTGTATAATGAAGGCTACATACAGACATACCTGTGCACATACATACATACTAATTTGGACTAAGGAGCAGAATTCAAAGAATATGCTTGGATGTCTCAGATTTAGAAATAATCATAGACAGTTCAGAGAAGTATGCTCTACAGTCTTTAAGTAAGAGTACTTAAGTTCTCTTAATGGATTTCATAGCCAGTTTGTAACAGCACTTAAATGTCTAACATTATACATTTTGAAATGTCATTGAGGTAAAACAGCATCAAATCTGTTGTGTGCCTCTTTAGAATGAAGTGGAATCCTTTCAAGCAAGCTGCACAAATTCCATTTGATAGCATATAAAATGAAATATTATTCAAGCACAGTTTTAAAAAACAAAACACAACACTTATCAATGATCGTAAACTGTGTGTGCGTGTGTGTATGTGTGTGCGCGCGTGTGCGTGGTCAGTGTCAATGTTGAAGCTGTGCTGTAACCTCTTGGTGATCGGGTTCTGTCCTCCTGTCACCACAATGACCACACGACAATGCTTTAGTTGACCACAGACCACAGCAGACATGGCACAGAGACATGGCTTATACCACAAGTAAGGATCTGAGACACCAGAAAAAAAATACCATCCAAGCATTTTAGTGAATATTTATATGATATAAACTGTGAGGGATATACAGCAGCCTGAAAATTTCCTAGTTAAAGGGAACCTGAGGCTGTTTTATGAAAATGATTAATACTTTGACTTAGTACTATTTTTTATAGTATTAGTATTAGTATTAGTACTATAACTTGTATGTCTTCAGGGAGTGTGGATAAAAGGTGAATTCAGAGAAAGTGGTTAGAAGCACCAAGAACACACCAAGCAAATGACCCTTTTGTGACTGATTAATACATGCATCCCTTGTGTTTCATTTTTGGGTGCACTGAAGCACTAGTTCTCGAAAATGAGCATGTCTCTCACTTTACCATTAATTGAGTGCCAGAAAGTGCCATCTCCCCAGAAAGTAAGGACAATACCTTTATTTCACCACTAGATAGCAAAAAGGCACTAAAAAGAGATCCTCCAAGTCTTCTCCAAACATAGCATGTTTTTGCTCTTGTGTTCTGCAGGCTTCTAGGTGCCCTTATGAAGGTATATAGTGTAACCACTGCATTTGCCATTTGTGACCCCTTTTTCCATTGTGACACTATCTCTGTCATGTTGGTTCAGTTGAGTTAAACTCTGGGTATGGACCTTTCAGTGTGGCAGTACTGTACTCTCACTATCTGGATGTGTTCTTTCATTTTGGCAGGAAACCTTCTTGAAATGAAACCTCATCTCCTTTGTGCTCTTCCCTCTTCTGTTAGGTAGTTTGCTGCAGAACAAGTCAATAGCATAAGGGAAATATAGGAATCACTTGTGTTTTGCTCCAGTGTATTTTATGTAGGTTCTCTATCCAGAATATGAAGAGTTGTACATGGCCAGCTTCTTGAAGTCTCAACTGATCTAGAGAAATGACACTCACTGTTAGGGATGTAACGATACCGAAAACTCACGGTACAATAACACCACGATAAAAAGTCCACAATACGATATTTATCGCGATATTAAAAAACAAAGAAAAATGATGACTTGAAAAAATGTCCTTTGTTAAATAATAAATCAGCATTTTTTATTCGGATAATATTTGTTTTTCCTTTTGACTTAAAGTGCTTCTGCTTTCCTTCTTTAATAAAATAAAATAAAAGTAGCCAGCCATGACCTAAGCATGTGCAAAAATTGGCATGAATTGTCTTTGGCAATGACTGACTGAACTATGTATGTACAATCCAAATCTCTCGGGGGGGGGGGCAATTGTTGCAATGATGGCTAAGGTGACCCGTTCAATGGGTAAATTAACAGCTAGACATTGGCACATTGCATTGTGCATATTAGTCAGCTAGCTAACATGACATTGTCACATTGCAGACAAAGCGTTAGCTACTTCAGCCTGTTATCCACATTTTCCGCTCATACCAGCTCCTCGAACATCCCTGGTTGTATGATTTCTCCCCCTTTGTAGATACTTGCTTTATGTTTAAATTTGGTCTGGGTGGTCCTAATTCTTTAGTTGCCAATTTATCCTGATTACTACGATGACTGAACAATGTTTCTCTTAATGATACGATTGAGTTGCTCTGAGTTGAGGTAACATTAGTCATTTTGCCCTTGAATGAGACAAGATCGCTGCCCCAGCGATCCCTACACCAGGTTACGTATGACAAAAGCACATTAGTGCAAGCTTACCCAGAACCCATACAGATTGCATTGCAGTGCCTGCAGTTTGAAAAAAAATGCATTAACATGAAAGTCTATCAGAGCGATCTTCAACCAGACGGAAATCGCCGAAAAGGGGCGGTACTCCACGGAACACGACTTGACGCTGATTGGACTATGATATTCAGAGGCAGGTCAAACTTTCTAGAACAGTCACAGCTAGCATACAGTAACACTGTGGTAGAATGTCATAGAAAAATTCCTTCCCTTTCCCCCTTTGGTGGTGCGTCACCCGACCGCCCTAAGGAATAAACCGCCCCGGTATAATTGCAAAACAAAAATAATACATTTTCGACAAGGAGAGATAGTAGAATGCAGCTATACTAGTGAAATAACCATGTAATATCCTGGTAGATTTCGTCACAGTCCCACGACGGTATTGAGACATTTTTTTATCGCGATATTGCGAAAATTAGTATATTGTTACATCCCTACTCATTATTCATAGCAGTTATGAATTTTAATCAAGCAGTGGACATCTACACCTGCATCTTATGGTATATTAACTGTGCATTTGTGCAGCTTAGTTGTGAACATATATGAACACAGCAATGCAAATATAAAACATCATTTCATCTTGTTGTTTTCCTCTCTCAGGACTCATTGGTAGAAGTATAAATCAGCATTACAACACTGATTACCATCATCTTCTTAAAGTAATTTAATGAGTGAGTTATTCTTGGATATTAAATCACACCAGAACCTTAAGTGGGGGATTGTTAAGGACAACCTTCAAATCTCTCCAAATTTCTCCATACAAAATAATGACTTCTCAGACCTCCTCACCTCCAAAGCATGAGTGCACATGTCGCTTTCTCAGATTTTCCATCATTTGGTATTACAGGCTTTCAGAGATAATGCTCTTTAGTATAAGCCCTGACTAAGTTTTTTCATTTCTCACCCATGTCTTCATGAAGTACATGTTGTGAATATTGTCATTAGAGGATTTCTAATGACAAACATGCTTCAACCCATGACAGTATCTGAAAAAAAAAAAACTTTCCCTATGTTTTTAAAACATTAAAACATTAAAAATGCAAGTAGTTGGAAAAAAAATGGAAGTAGTTATTGTAATGATGAATATAAATGAGATGTTCCCTACTGATATGTGACTCTAAACAATTAAAAAAATATATATATTATTATTATTATTATTATTATTATTATAGTAGTAGTAGTAAGCAGCAGCAGCAGTTTAAGAACAGCAAAAATATTACACAGCACTGGCATACTACAGAATTCCAGACCCACACTGAGCTTTTACTGCCTCTGCCATGCAGTTATACAAAAAAAAAGGAAAGTGCCTGCTGTAATGATTTTTTATTTATCAGCTGTAAAAGAAACCTAATGTTTGTGTTGCACATGTTTGCTACAGAGTGAAAGAATTGGTTGACTTGAATGCATTGGTTTCCTGGGTAATCTCTTAAAGGGCTGTAGTGCCGAGGGGCATGCTTACCCCCTAGTTCCCTGAGGAGCAATGTTATTATTGGTAATAAAAAGCAATAAACACAGCAACAGAAACTGTGATGTCACAGCACAGAGTAGCAATCTTAATGTGGGCCCCTCTGAGATTTAGATATGTCTCTCTTTTTTCCCAATAAATCCTTTAAATCTCTATAAACAGATCAATAAAATAATGAGCAAGGGTAGCAGGGCTGTGAAGATTCTGTCAAACAAAGATGAGAAGCGTCTTTACATATTACAATTGGAATTGTTTAATCTTTTAAGGGGGATGCTAAACTACTGTCAGGACAAATATTTCCAGCAAAGCCCACTTATATAATGAAAACTGTAAGCAAGTACTAAAAGTGTTTTTTCTACCTCTCAGCTCAGCTCCCGGCACTTCTCCTTGGCTTCTTGAAGACAAAGAGTGCATTGTTATCGGGGGCCATTACTGTCCCGCTTGGCTGTGCTGGGCGGTGCATGGCTCAAGGGAGACAGCTATAGATTGTAGCAAAAAAGTCCATCAGACCTATCTCATCTGACCTCCGCTGTTTCCCGGGAAGAATGCACCAGAACACTCGTGCTGAATAGACAGATTTTCCAAATGTTTTAAATCCGTTTTGAGACAAAAAAAGCAGACAAGATGCTGGAAGAAATGGATTTGGCCTATAAACATTAAGTGATGTGATGCCCATTTCACCAGAAGGATGACATTAGGGGGCCTTTCATGTTGATGGTCAGACGAAAGGGGGAAAAAGCGCCCACAATTAACTATCAATTGAAGGAAGAACCAGAGGAGAAAAAAAGAAAACCTGGTTATATATTAACCCAACCGCTCTGAGGCTTTTCATTGTGGGACATAAAGGCAGAGAGGAGGGTGCAGTTTCCCCTCTGAAATCCCTTCCTTTTCTTTTTTAAAATTCTTTTTTTCAAATGTCGTGCCCCCACTCTGAGAAGATGTATTACTTATGACATCCCAGTTTTCATCCGTTCACAATTTTACATTAGAGTTAAATCTCTGCAGCTCGAATCTCATGGCTGAGTTAGCTGGAGCCCATAAAATATTGAAACCTTTAGAGCTGCAGCCAGGCAGGTTGAGAGAAGTTCATGTCCAAAGCCAAGCTTCAGATTCACAGACATCCCAATAGGAGTGTACTACAGAAAAAAGCACTGATAAAATTTTCATAGAAATGAGCCAAGGATATTGCTAGCATTCTCCCCAGCATCTGTATGAAAACTTAATCTGAGTTAATGGAAGGGATATGAAAGCCTTTCTCAATTCAAACACAGGCGGTGCATTATTTATAAATTATTGTCAGAAAAGTGATTCCACTCTGAGATTTATTCTCTTCTAGTTGGAAGCAAACCCAGGAAAAACAGATCTTTCTGACCTCATGATGCCAGCAGATTTTACAGTAGAGCTGTCAATATAATCAAGTAAACTGGTCATTTCTCAGCACTGCAGCAAAGCACTCGCCATGGGCAAGTATAAACACAGGCTTTTCCAGGTAAGTTGCAGTACCACATGGAGGAGCTGAAACCCTGCCAGGGTACAGCCCAGCTCCTGCATTCGGATTGACAGTTGGTAAAAGCTTCATTACATTGGAAACATGGAATCTGGGCCATGTATTCACAAGCAAGGCTAACCTGTGGATTACTTTTAAAAGCCCTCTTCCCTTTTTCCCAATTACAGATGATATGTTTGTGTGGCCCTGCCCTTGTCTTTAATTCATAGTGACAGCTGCTTCTTCCTCCAGCATGCTGAGCTTAATAGAAACAGTGTCCCATGCAGGAAAACATTATTCACTAATGTAGGCTTATCGTGTCCAGCTCGCAGGTTGGTTGTTCTTTCTGCTTTACATGGCAGGAAATGATTCCTGATTAAGATTAGCAAGTACATTAGCATGTTCTCTCCCTTAGGCAATGTAGTCTACTGTTACCTTACCTTTTTGCCTTCACCCCAACAAGCTTCTCCGTTTGTATCTGAAGTTTTAAAATTGTCCTCATGTTTCTAACACCGAGTTTTGTTAATTTAATATGAAATATGGTAATAATGAATTTAAATCTGAAAATGTGCATTCTACAAATTGTACAGTGAAAGTAATCCATAGGGTCAGTTCGTGACCAATTAACATACTGAATTGAAGTTTGCAAGTGAGGGTGAAAAATAGTCATTTTAGTGGTGAGCATTGGCAGGTCGGTCATTGTCTTCAATACAGGCACCCCTTTTGTGAAAGCAGTCAGCACCTTTGTATGCAAGGTAATTGTTTTCTGTTTTTTAGTAAATGCAGTTGGGGGAATAGGCAGAATCTATGTCGAATGGTAAGGCACAGTGTATATTTAGTTTTCTGGACCCGGTTTACTTGAATACGCCCAAAGATTTGCCTCGGTCTGGCAGATAGAGAAGACAGAGCATGATTCACTTAGCCGGTCCTCATTGAAGGTGATAAAAACATAAAAAGGGATATGAATGTTAGATGCAGGAGCTGAGGAATACACTACAAACTTATTTAGGCCAGTCCCATTAAACTCTTATCTCTCTCAATGCACCCCTAAAGTGCTCATTTAATGTGGATAAATGGAGGTAGATTAAAGCTTCCCACAATGTTTCCTTTACTCATGCTGTATTCTCTGTTGAATAAAAATTGATGAGGCCTTGAAAGCCTAATGGGGTATTGAGTTAAGCAATTGCAATAGCTATTCCAGTTAGGGGATTTAACATGCAAACTGCAATCATTACCCCCCCCCCCCATTCCCTCCCCCCACCATACTAAATAAACAGAAACATGGACAATCTTGTCTAAAAGGAGAGCAAAGAGTTCACTGCATCCAGTGCATTTTTTCCTTCTCTGGTATTGATGCATCATATCTATCTAACAGCTATAAAGATACAATGAGAGATCATATATTGCATGTAAATTAATCAGTGCTATCAGTAATATTTTGTAATTTATATTGTGCTCTTTCAGTTTGATTACAAACACTAGTTAATTTATAATAGCTAGTTCATATGGGAAGATGGGTTGAGTGTCACTGAAATATCCTGCAAATTTTTTAATGTCTCATCTATTATTCACCGCCAATTCATGTGTAAATAACTGAACTTTATGATAAGGGCTTTAACAGGTAAACTCAAGTGGAAAACGGCCCGAGGTATTGAAATGGGTTCTGTGTCCCACCAAGTGGAAGAGTTAAGGGCAGTAAAAGCTACCTTTAGAGAGCCAACGAGGATCGCCATGGAGCAGCAGTGTCACGTGGAACAGGAGGGGAGCCGGCACTGTGTGCAATGGGAGCAATTTCCCGACCTTCTAACAGCACTTGAGGTGATGTTGTTCATCTTTCCAAGGCTACTTATGTCAGAGAGAGCCCAGAGTTGGGCGCTTGGGGACCCGACATGTGGTTGGAGTGTCCGGTTTGAAAACCTCAGAGACGTCCCTGGACTGGAGGTGTTCACTCACTCAGATTTACTTTACAATTCCTCTTCTGGGACCTAGAGCCCACCACTATTCTCTCTCGCTCTCTTTCTCTCTCTCACTCACTCTCACTCTTCCTCTTTTTCTCTCAGTTGTGAGCGTTCTCTATTTCTCCTCTTCTGCCCTCTTCATTCCCCTGTCATCTCCACCACCCTCCTCATCTACAGCCTTCCTGTTGCTATCCAGTGTTTTCCTCACTGTTTTGTTGTTGTTGTTTTTTTCATTCTGCTGTTTTGGCATTCCTTTCAAGCACAGTAACTGGCCTGTTGGAAAACGTTTCAGCCTCTGTGTATTAATTACAGAAATAAAGTTGCTGGCTGTCAAGAGCCAAACAAGTGCAAGTTTAGTCCCTAGGCCTCAATCCTGGTTAGTGCCGGACCACATTCAGTTTTCTGACTGCTTGTGTTCAGTTATTATTTACTTTTTTTTTTTTTTAACTAACAACAGATTGGTCAGGGTTGTTTTGCCTGAGATAATATTTATTGTGGAAAATATTTCAAACCTAAAGATTTAAAGTAAATTGATTTTTTTAGTTTTCATATTAGTCACAGTAAGGGTTTTATATCAGATTGATAGATAGATATAGTAGATAGTATTGTAGATAGTAGAATTCCCCTATCGCAACACCAAAAATCTAAAAAACATTGTGCAAATCCTATGGCTGACTCATATTTATTTGAATGTGAATTTTCTGCATTTCATTATTTCTTTACTAGATAACTTCTTTGTCCATGAGGTATGTATGGGTGAAGCACTGGCCCAAATCACAGTGCTTGCATATTCATCTGACTGAGGTGCTAATTTGCGTGTATTCTGCCTGTAATCACAAGCTTGTTTACATGCTTGGCTTCACCTGGGCTTGTTTGGAGTCAAAACCCAAACTAGCGGAAAGTAATACATCTGAAAAATGTGCATGCATGTTTAATTACATTGGGCCCCTCTCTACCTTCCTCAGTAGATTTCGTTTTGGGGATGGGGCCCCTCCTGTGTACCCCACATTATTGCCCTTCTGAAGTATAGTGAATTTATTAATATTTAAAGCACCCCAGTTCAATGCAGCCTGATTTGGAATTCAGGATAAGAAAATGTAATTTATGTATGTATTTTAATACAGGTGTCGTTACTTGAAATGCACTGTGACGAGTGCAAATTTGTGGTAATTTTGTGAAATCTGAATGATAAGGACAATATTTATACAGCTATCTCCTTGAAACAAAGGAGGCAACCACTGGGCAAAGCCTAAGTGTTGTTCTATTGTTAATTGTAAATTAGATTAACAGCGGAGAAATTAGAAGCAATTAAATCTGTCAGGTCTGTCTAGTTCCAGAAATGGAACAGTTCTTTTTTTTCAGAGAGCAAGAAGACTGTGAGTCTGAAGGCAAGAATGATCAAAAGACTTCAAACATAATGCTGAAATGTGCTTTATTGTGTCACTAAGAGAAAAAAAAATAAATATTTATGTTTCCTACCAGTATGATTATATTTTCCCTCAAGATGCATCACAGTAATTTGAAGCACAAAGCTGTGGAATGCTCTTAATTCAGTGTGTGCGACATAGATTTCAGATTACTGCAAACAATAGATATATCTCAAAAGAGGGTCTGCCACTGCAATGCAAACAATAGAGCCATTGGAGACAGTGGAGGAGGCTTGTGTTTTCTTAGGGATGACCTCTTTTTCTTCTGTGTCACATTATGGGTACACAGAATGCGTCTCTTTTGCATAGAAAAGGTCAAAATGATAAATCAAAATCAGCATAAATGACTTGCATGATTTATCACAGAAAGCATGCTGAGGCGCAAGTCGTAATCACCATTTTTTTCAAGAGACAAATTAACAACGACGACCAGACAAGTCCAAGAAAGTGTGAGTTTTGAGCTTTAAAACAAGCGTGCATGCATGACTGCAATGCTCAGATTCTGTGCAGTGAAACACTATTTAAGAATTTTATGGTTTATAAAATTTAAATTCCACAATAAGGTTATGCATAGGGTCAGTTTACCCCATGCCAGATTTTTTTCTTAGTATTATTAACACACATAAATGTTATATAATATGATGCAATATAATGCAATATGATGTTTCTTGCACTGGAGGAGCCCCCCCCCCCCCCCCCCCCCCAGTTTGCTGTGTATCTTTGTTGTCAGGGAAGTTGTGTAAGTGTGTCGCTGTCACACCCCCAGTGTTTTGCTAATTAACTCTCCATTCAGGCCCAGCACCCCCTCATTTTCAAGAAAAAAAAAAAACATGTTTGTATCACAGAAACGCAAATAATTCCACCCCTAAAGACAAATGGGTAAAGTCACTTTTTCAATTCAAAATATATCAGAAATATTGCAGGGACATAAATGACTATTCACAGTTGATATTGTGTGCATGTGCTCATTTCAATTATAAATTATAAAGGAGATAAATTTGTCTCTTTCTATTCTCTCTCTGAGAAGTTATACTTCCTCTCAGAAGTAGTTGTTTTTCACAGTGGATGATCTCAAAAACAGAGAGGTACAGGAAGAGTAGAGCTTTGCTATCAAGACAGCTATAACACCTCTTGTACATGCTGCTAATTAGAGTTAATTATTTATATGCTTTCATTTAGCCAAGCTCCCCTGTATCAGATGCCAAATTATTTTTTGCTTGTTTTCCAAATGAAAGAGAAGGGACAGATTGATTAACTGATTGATTAATCAAGGCTTATTTATACAAAAGTATAGAAAGGTGACATAAAATTAAAGCCAAATGGGTTTCTTCAGTAAATTATTGTTTCTATTAGGTCAGAATGTGAATGATTATATCACTGGGATTTGCAGAGTGTAGTTCAAAGGAAATTGCACAAAAGCATATTTCTCTCATTATTTTTTTTATTATTTTGAATGCATAGCATTGATTTGCAGGGAGATGTGTTTTTATCTCAAAGTAAAGTGTTAGAAAACAATAACAAAACAGTCATCAACATCAGCAAATAAACAAATAAACTAAGAGGACAGCACTGTTTATGTTATGGATATCAGACCAGCATGGTTGATGGAGTGCCTCTTACACATTGGAATATGACATGTCATTTCCTTACCATTAAATGGATCAAATTTAAGTTGTTTTTCTCAGGTGCTGGGATGAAATGTACCACAAACAGCAGGGTGAGAGGACAGATGAGAGAGTAAAAAATAAGGTTAAATTGCAGTTGCAGGCTAACCCTGGGAATACCAGTACAGTCACTTCTGATGAGAATCAGGAGAATGAGCACAACACACAGAGCTGCTCAGATCATTCATCAGATCTGACCCACATTAGGCCGTACTTGTCTAATCCTGTAATTACCATGTCTTAAACCTACTATTGTTTTATATCAACAGAGCAGTGGCAGCTACTACATTTTGAGTATTTCATCAATTGCATTTATTTAAAAATCAACTTTTCCTTCTTTGGCTCATTCATGGAAACAAGTGATGTTTCAATAAGAAGCATCAAACTGCAGTGTCGACCTGGATTTTTTTTTTTTTTTTTTTTTACAAGATACATTAATTGTATTGTCTATATTTGCATTCTAATAAAAGATATCATTACAAAGATGCATTACTGAAGATAGTAGTCAATAATTAAAAAGGCAGGCAACAGCTGAATATTCCTTTACAATATTGTGACAGAAAAGTTGCTTTCAGGATATGATAAAATACTGTTAGAAATAATAATGTGAGTTTATCGTTCCATGTCCATCCATATCATTGGATATTTATCTTATTACATTATTATATTTTGCTGAATACAAAAACTGCAGAAACTTTATTATATCTGTCACATGCACTGGAAGAAAAGGGTTCTTGTTATTTCCTTCCAAGGATAGCCTGTAATTCCTCCAGTTAGCAACTGAAAGCTTAACTATAACTCAATCATTGCACTATATTAATATTTATTTTTTAATATTCTTTCCTTGGATATTTTAACAGGGAGGTTATGGTGAATGGGCAGTTTTGTTCATTTTCAATCCTTTTTTTTTGCCAAGCCCATTAAACAGTTATAGGTATATACCCCAGATGTTTTCAGGATGAAACTGAGCAACTGAGCTGCAACTAAAATAATTTAAGACGGATACAAAGAACTAGGGGATAGGGTTCTTAGATTCAGATAATTCATTGCTCATTTCTTAGCTATGGCATTTAAAAAGCATAGTGTCATAAGCTGCGGAGTGTTCCTGAAGGACCATCCTCATGAACTGTAATGCCTATTGATGAAATTTTTAATCATAAATTTGCACAGACCTGTCTAGTTGTATTTAATCATTCAATCATTTTTTGGGAGATGATGTAGCACTACTGTATAACACTGCTACATCACATACAGTAGTTATCTAAGGAACCATCTTGTTGTCAAGTGTTGGTCCCAGATAGACTAGCACTTATGCACATTGCATGCTGGACCTAGACTGTTTGGTCTCACGTGATGATTGGGCCTTACTTTGATGCAAAGCCAGCTTTGTTTGCTGTTACCGTATTGCACGAGCTATCTCCCTCTCTTCAATATCCCATGGGTTGTCTGCAACTGATGGTTGATTGATGGTTCTGTACCTGTTCCAGGCAAACTGCTGGCTGATTTTCAGGGTTCTCACTGATAATAGAGACAGGTTATACATAAATGCATCACCATTCACGTTTAATTCAATATAAGTAAGGCTTACATATTTTCATAAGATTTTATCCATGTCTTTATCAGAGTTGTTTTTGAGCGCTCGTTCATTGGTAACATTCTAAATCTTGTTATTTTCAGTTAACAATGTGTAATGTTTCTAATATGTCCATTTTCAGTTTTAAAACAAAACAAAAATAAAGGTTTATGATAGACAAACAGCAGATTTTGTTTGGAATAGTGTTTCATGACAAACATCACAGTTGAGTTTTTATGTGTACACATTACAGATTAGGTAAAGTGACTAGCACAGACATTCATGCATGCACACATAACACAGATAAGACATATGTAAAGTGCAGGGAACTGTTTATAATTTGGAGTTGTGAAAAGACACGCCCCTAGTGTTGAGGGCCTCTCCAATCTGTACTTATCGGCGTAAGGCGACTCATAATCAATGCAAATAGTAGAATGACATCCACACTCTCTTATGCTCACAATGCACCACACAAAGTGACCCTTTGAGCTCCTCATGAGACTTAATATAAATATATAAAGACACCATCTTAAATCCCCATAATTCTCACCAGAACACAATAGTCACAGGACCTCAAACAGACAGGACAGGACAGTATGAATACAGATACAAAGTTAATACCAGTATGTACAATCTGTCAGACAACCATACAGAGATTTCTTTTTTTAACAATAAGAAATTTATAAAATTATTAAAAGTTTTACAAGTATGTAAAAACTCTACAGAACCAACATGACTGTGCATCACATGAAAAAAGCCACATTTATGTCATGAGGGAAGCTAACAGGGGCACCTCTCAGTACTAACACACATCAGCCCTAAAATAACCCTTTGATGAAGGGGAATCCTGTGGGAGGAATCCCTCCAAGTAAGGGAGCATAGAAACAACATTCTAGAAATCAGTGTGAAAATTGCTTAAACCACCATAAACTATTGTGTCTGATCAGCTTCCAAAACATTTAGTGGCAATCTTGCACTTTATTGACATGCTGATCTGCTACTTTAAGCCACAGAAAAACTTGAGGTATCATTGAATCAGGCAAATAAGAAGAAAGGAAATATGAGAAATATTTAAGAAAAATAAAAATAATTGACATTTTTTTATGACTGTTTACGACTCCTTTGTCCCTCTTTACCTTAAGCTTTGGATGATTGCTTAGTCATATCATGCCACTGTCATGAAGTAAGAGTCTTAACTGCAATGGTCAAGGGGTTGTGGTTGACCTTTGAAACTGACCTTTAATATCTACATTATTTCTGGTGCTACCAATACCCAATGGCCATCATGCCATGTCAAAAGGGCAAAAGCAAAATATGCTGCTGCAAGAAACTCCTACAATTGTGAGAGGATAGGAGACTGAGGAAAAAGACGCCTCCTGAGGGAACACCTCTTCAGGTACCCACCACCCCCCCACCCCCCCCCCCCCCCCCCCCAGCTAGCTATCTAGCAAAATGCAGACACCACAGTTTTTAGGACTTCTTAGGACATTGCAATTATGTTTAAAAAAATGTTATTTACAGCTCACTGAGTGTAATTGTGTCATAGTAGTATTTAAAGGGAAACTGTAAGATTGTTGTCCTAGTGATATACATCAGATTATACTCAAACATGAAGATATAGTTACTAAAAAAAAGCCACTGGAGTTCCTCCACACCAAACTCGTCAAACCATGTCTTTATGGACGCTGCTTTGTGCACAGGGGCACAGTCATGCTGGAACAGGAAAGGGCCTTCCTCAAACTGTTGCCACAAAGTTGGAAGCATACAATTGTCTAAAATATCTTTGTATGCTGTAGCATTAATGTTACCCTTTACTTGGCCTAGCCCAAACCCTGAAAGATAGCCCCAGACCATTATCCCTACTCCACCAAACTTTACAGTAGGCACTGTGTGTTCCGGTAGGTAGTACTCACCTGACATTGGCCAAACCCAGATTCGTCCATCAAACTGTCAGATAGTGAACGTGATTCATTACTCCAGAGAACGCGTTTCCACTGCTCCAGAGTCCAGTGGCGACGTGCTTTGCACCACATCAGCTGTCGCTTGGAATTGCGCATAGTGATGTTGGGCTTGTGTACAGCTGCTCGGCCATGGAAACCCATTTCATGAACCTCCCGATGCACAGTTCTTGTGTTGATGTTGCAGCCAGAGACAGTTTGGAAATCTGTAGTGAGTGATTCAACAGAGGATAGGCAGTTTTTACATGCCACGCGCTTCAGCACTTGGCGGCCCCACTCTGTAAGTTTGCATGGTCTACCGTTTTGTGGCTGAACTGTTGCTGCTCCTAGATGCTTCCGCTTGACAATAATAGCACTTACAGTTGACCAGGGCAGATCTAGCAGGGCCGAAATTTCGCGAACTGACTTGTGGCAAAGATGGCATCCTATGACAGTGCCACCTTTAAAGTCACTGAGCTCTCCAGTGCGACCCATTCTACGCTCAAGGTTTGTCTATGAGGATTGCATGCTATGTGCTTGATTTTATGCACCTGTTAACAATCAGTGCGGCTGAAACACCTGAACTCAATAATTAGGAGGGATGTCCACATGCTTTTGGCCATACAGTGTTGCTTTTACCCAATCCAAATGTAGTAAAAAGGAATTGATCTGTCAGACGATATCTGGGGCTGTATGTTGTAGTGATGCATCAAAAACAATACTACGGCTGTGTCATACCATTGATTTTTAATCATTTTTATTCATAAGAATGCATAAATTTGCTGCATGCAACAATCCTACTCTCTATAACAAATAACACTTGGCTTTCTTTGAAAAAAGAATATTTTAATCATATATCATATCATACTGAATTGCATTGCTTGGTATTTAAGTGGATTATTTCATATGTTCTGATGTATGTGTCTAATTGTATCATATTGTTGTTAAGCCAGAGGTTTGTCCTCTTTCTTTGTGGTGCAACTTTCCAAATTATATTGAAATATCGGAGATTCCACAAAAACAGAATGCAAGTCCAGTGCATCAATATTATCTCCCAGCTATAAAAAGATAATATTAGTATTAGTGAAATACAAACACTTTTATATTTCAGATATACACTAAACCTTTTCCACCTGCATTGCTAAAGATACGAGCTCCAACTAACATTAGCTAAAGCTATATTGCAGTCACATGTTTTCTAATGAAGGTGTGGCTGGTGAACCTGGTTCCAGTTTCACACAGCTAGGTTTGTGTGTGGTGAGCTGATAAGAAGCATCTAGCTGCAAAGTCTCTGTTGTCAGCCACGTTCAGCTATGACTGAAAAAAATATGAACACAATACAACAATGTTGCAAATGTTGAAACAGGGCCAAAAATGTAACAGAATGCCTTTTAATCAGAACCCTTCTCATATGTTGTGCTAGTGTAGCTACAGCAGACATTAATAAGAACTACATAAGACTTTGCACCACTTTTGTAAATGAAGGTTTTCTAATACTGGTGGCTTTGGAGATACATGAAGAAAACGTGCTGAAGTCAATTGTCAACAAAGCAAATAGAACAAAAATGATTACAATAGAAAACTGCAAGCCCTAAATACAATTCCCATATCTTTTAGACTGGTTTACTGTAAACAGCTTTGGAAGTTTGGCAGATGCATTTCAGACCAAACAGTGCATGCTTCAGTGAGTAATTTTTTAAAATTGTTTTAGAAAAAGCACACTATATATGTTGAGGTTAAAGTGAATGAATCCAGCATCCCTCATTAGCAGCCATACATAGGCATGCAGACAGGGGTAACAACAAAGAGTTTACTTCTCATTTCTTTCCTCTCTTTTCCTGATATCATTGCCTTACACAACAGTCCAGTTCATAGTTTGTGATTATTGTTTTTATTTGTAGTGTGAGGATGATAATAATATTAATAATACTTTTCACTTGATATCTTGGTGAATATGAACACAACCGTTTTCACTTTTTCTCCCAGGGCAATTTCAGCTGAAGTAACTGTATTCTTAAAGGAATATTAAGGTACACTGCATTACACTGAGGGTTTTAAATTGAAATATAAAGATCAATAGAGGTAGAACTCCAGACTGCAGAACATTGTCTCTGAAAACTTGTGACAGCCACTTAATAGTAAATCTGTGAAAACAACACGAATGCACACTCATACCTTGGATGTAAGCAGGTCTGAGAAATCATTATTTTCTACGGAAAGATTTGCCCAGACTACATACAGATAGAAAACCTCCAACCTTGATGGTGTTTTGAAGTTTGAAGGTTGTGCTTAACAACCCCCCACCAGAGGTCCTGGAGTGATTTCGGGACTAAATATAACTCACCCATTAAATTACTCATACTTCTCCACTGATCCCACAGTATTCCCAATTTGGGGGAATCATAGCTTTGCCTTGGACTATTTAACTCATCAGTGGAGCCACCACTAATACCCCTGAACCCATTGTTGTCTTGAGTGTGGATCTGGCTCCCATCAAATAGAATCATCACTCTTGTACAAAACAAAGAAATCCTTCCTGGAAGTCTGTTTTGATATAGGTTACCATAGTAATGAGTCTATGTTGCGCTCTTCTGAGAGCTTGTTATGTGCCGTGTCAGTGATGTGCTTTTCTGTGGCCCCAGTTCATCTGTCAAACCAGGTTTTTCTTCTTCAAAATAATGATCTGCTGCAGCACAGAGGGCCAGCTAAAGTAGCTGGTTATTTAAGGGAGCTTTACACTATTGTTATGTGTAAGTAATGCTCTGCAGGAACAGTCTGTTGTGTTCACCATATAAATGCCGTTATAAAACACAACATAGGCAAACAAGCGTAAGCTGCAGTAGGTAGTAATGCATCATCAAAGAAATATATGTGTTGTATTGATATCATTGTTGTTTGTCATTTTCTTGGCTCGTTTCCTTTACAAACACCCCCCTTCTTTCTCCTGTGTCCTTTAAGACAGTTAATGCTTTTGTCACTCCCTTTCATTTTTCCCTACTTCCTTACCTTAGTAGCAAAAAAGAAACTATGAATGTCCATAATGAATTAACTGTCCATAACTGTAGATTGAAGAAGGCTGGTCTTGAGCCATTCAGTGCTTGCTATTCATTGCTGACGATGCTCATGCACAAGAACGTGCTTGCTATTCTTCTCTTGTAGCTGTTGCAGAATATACCAGGCTAATAATATTTTAATAGTATTAGTTGTTTGGGTTTCAGGCTGAAGTGAAATTTAGATTATACAGGGGTATTGGGAACAATTATGAATGAGATGAATGCATGAACTCATCAGTAAAAGAAGTAACTATTTCACAGATATTAGTCCAATCCTTTATATTTAACCCTTTGAACACCATATAGAAACCTGCATCCTTTGGAATACCTGTGTAATTTGTGTATGTGACTTTTATATGTGATATTTACATGTATATTAGTTTCTGAAAATGTGTCATTTCTTATCAAGTGTCATTTCTTATCAAGTTATGATTGTTTTGTTTTTTAAAACAATGTCATTTGAAGTTAATGTTGATAGGCCTAGTAAAACATTTAATTCAATTTTATTTGGCAACATTGGATGGCTATTAGTGAATTTGTGTTTTTCAGAATTAAAGTGAGATGAACACTGACAAATTCCTTTATTTTTAAGTAAAAATGAAAACCAAAATTGCTGGGTATCTCTATGCTAACTCTATCCTAACTGGGAAGACAAGATGACAAGGACAAAAAACATAGGAAAGTGTGGATTTCCCTACCCAGGATACATACCATAACATTGTTACCCTGAAACAATAACACAGTGATCCCAAAAATAATAGCACAATGATGCAAAGACTGCCTGGAATCCTTTCAGTATGAGTCATTTGAGAAGACAGTGGATGCCCAAGTGATGGGAGAGAACATTTTTTGTAGTTCTTCAGCTGTTTTACATGGCAAGGTTACCATTTGAGCTACCTGATGTTAATCACTCAGTTCTTTTCAATTTGAAGTTAGCTGTAATAGGAATTCTCTTAGCTAATTTACTGGCAAGGTGATATTGAGTTCAAGAAAATATTTACTTTGTGTATCACTTAATTTCTATCCTAACTAAATGTATCACTTTATTTCAAACATGTCGTTTTAGGACCACTGTTCAGTTCCTGTGTATTTCCCTGCAAACAATTACTGAGATTTTTCTTGGGAACCACTGCATGTTTTTATTTTGTATTTATTCTAGTTTGGGCTGGTATTTCCAGCATTTGGCTACATGTTCAATACACCAAGTAGCCAATGATTCAGTGCTTATGTTGTAAAATTTCATGTGGATCAATTATCAATAAAAAAGTAATGGACTCAGACCCTTTTTTGCTTTCAGTGAATAAATGGAGTTTAATTTTAGATGGTATTCCCTTGGAATGTTGCATTGTCTTTTTTGTCTGCTATTCTGTATTTGTATCCTTTATACTATACGAGATGATAAAGACATTAGTATTTCAACCCACTGCTGTATAGCAGTGTTAATAGTGTGGACCCTTTCACGTACAGCATTTTAATTCTTACCTTTTGTCACTTGATGTACTGAGAAATTTGTCAAAAATCCCCAAAATACAAAATGTATAAATGCAAGATTTTCTATCACTTATGTGTTTACATAATAATTTATTTGAAGATTCACTTTTTCATGAAAGGCCTAGCAATGAAATGCCTCCAGCTGGTTTATCATCTGTCTCTGGCAGTTCAGCAGGTGAAACGGCTTGAAATAGAGCCCTGTGAACACAGACAGGCTGTTACCTGCATCGTTTCCCATCAGATGGGCAACTGAACCCCCTATGGATTCCCCAGGCCAGTGCTCTCGCACATCCTCCATTATAATTGAACTGGGTTTTGAGATTTCTCCAGTTTGATGTTTCCCAGAGTGCAGCCTTAAACTGGTGTTTCCCGGTCTAAAGCAATCAGAGCACTGCATGATGGGTAGGATCTTGTTACCCCAGCAAGATGGCCAAGTGGATGGGATCAAGTAGGTCTGGAAGTTGCTGGAAGACACAGCTGATACTGTCCGATGTGTAATCGTGGGGAGGAGGAGGTTGTGGTAACCTGGGCAGGGTCTGATCAGTTATAACCAATCTTTTTTAATTTGCAGTAATCCCTCCACTTCCTCCTTGGCTTTTTCCCTTTAGGGGAAATTAAAATGATCACAATTCATTAAAGAAATAAATAAATAGGGGGAGTGCATGGCCCCAGTTCTGAGACTCTGTCTTTAATTGGCATGGACTTCAGGATTCATGCGGTGTGGTTCATAAACAAAACGTCAGGGTAGGCTTTGGGTGACCCAGGAGCTGTGCCAATTGCTCCATAACCATTCTCCAGCTCCCAACGTCTTTGTCAAGATTGCTAAGTCAAGGTCTTCTCACCCATTTTAATGACTCTTCTTGCGCGTACAAGAAATTAATTAATATTCCTGTGAGCAAACACCTACGGACTCATTAATCAATACGTGTCAGTTTCTCCTCACCATAAAAATTTACTTTGTGGGATAATTAATTCTTTCCTTTCACCATCCATTCTGAGTGCCTGCAGCTTAAAATACTTGACATTTAACCTTTTGTGTATAGTTCAAATGCTCATAGAGCTTTTAAAAAGAAGGTTGCAAGTGCTGGATTCTAAACTATATAATTCTAGCTCTATAAAATGGCAATAATAAACAGGAGTTTAAGAGAATTTCCCTCTAGTAAATTTTGCATCTCTAGTATAATGGTATTTTTGAGGATATTATACGGGACCTAAACACTGCATTTGACTCATAAAATAGTGGGAGAGCTGTGATTGTATAATGACTTGTCAAGTATTTGGAGACTACCATTTCAGGTGCTCATGAACAATGGTAATTGCTCTAGCAACTATGTGTGACCCACAAGTTAGTTTGCAGCATGTCAAAAATCTGCAGGATATTTGAGTTCAGGGTTGAGTATCACTAGCTGTGGTGGAAAGCACAAATGGCAACAAACAAAAATTGCACCACGAGAGCAAGAATGTTTATATGGTACACAGAAGGAGAAGATGAGCAGCTTATTGAAGTACATTGTTTATCTGATCCTCTAACAACACAGAAACATCTAGGTGGCTTGGTAGTTGATGTTTTATGTCCCACAATTGTAGTCTGCATTTAAAAATCTCAGAGCATGGAGTAAGTAAGATGGCAATACACCTAGTAAGATTGTAGAACACCTAGTAATTGTTCTCACATAGTAAGATAATGACATGGTGATACTACTCAAATTTACCAATTTTTAAACTCACACAGTGTATCAGACCTCATTGTAGTGATATCACAGTTTCAAACTCTCGCAGTATGTCAAGTACATTCACTTAGATTTGCGTCTATGCTTGTAGATTGCATTCCATATAGATTTTGGCATGAATCGAGGAATGCAATTTCACCTTTGGGTGAACAGATTTTTAAATATCACTGTTTCATTACAAGTGTCAAACCTGACTCACCAAGCCCTTCCAATGCTGGATTCCTCATCCTGCCTTGTGTGAGGCTACATAGTAAACCTTGTAGAAGCAAAGGCATTATCCTCTTCCTTCAGTACAAATGGACACAGACTCCGTTGCACATGGTGTGCAGAGCCGCACCTGGTGTCTCACTGTGAACTGACCGATCCATTGCTTTCTCACCAGACTGAAGGGCGGGAGAGCACATCAGAATATTTGATTTCTCATTAGGCGACTGAGCATAAGTAATGCTCTAGGAACCCTTCAATAACCACTCCATCATCAGCGCCTCTACTTGCATTGCTGTCCTCTTTAATTTGGACTGGACTTTGCAATAACTTGTCAATTAAACACCAAGGAGGTACAACCCAGGCCCTAGCCCGTAAGAGCGGACAGCAATGGATCAGGAAGTGCCATGACTGAGCTTTCTGGGGAGATAAACTTTAACAAACAACCTTCCCAGCATTGGCTAAGCACTGTTTGGGCACATGTCAGAAGATATAATTCACGAGAAAGATCAGCCTACTTGCTGTTCGCCTGTACCTGCAGGACTGGTCGCACTTTGACGTCCAGCCGAGGGCACATTGGCATTGAGACAGTAGCTGATGGCCCCTCACTAATGGACTGTGTCTCACACTGTTGGCTTCACTACTCTTAACCTTGACTGCAGGGTCGGTGGGCTTCTCCTCACACAGCTTGTTATGCATTTGCACCACACAAAACAAATCAGTCAACAACTACCAAGGCTTCAGTGCAGTTTAAATAGAGTATGTGTTTTCCTGAACCTTAAGAAACAAATTTCAGCAGGGATATATTTTTCCCCAATTTCCAGCAGCTTTTGCTGATTTCAGGAACTAGTGAATGACATTAAGTGCTGTAAATTTTATTTAGAGAAAATAAAATAGAAGGAAAGTATTTGATTTTATGTATCAAGTATTTATACGTAAATATATTTTTTAACAGTGATTGCTTTGTTCTATGCTTGTAGCACCATATGCATTTCACTAGTGTTAATTTTGATTTTTAATAATGTGTATTTTCTGTGAATACCTATGCAATCTGAGAAAAAGATCCACATTCATTCAGATGTAAGCCATATTTGTCTTTCACTGACATGCTTAAAATATGATGGGTACTATTAATAAACTAGTTATTTATCTGGCCATTTGCTATATAACTGAATGGAATGCACATTGTAATTATTTTCATATATTTATGTTCATACATCTATAACTGTTTTAAAAGAGAGGTTTTGGAATAACGAGCCGTCAGTTTTTATATGGGAGAAGAAATTCTTCTGCTCATAGCACTGTAAATGTCAATAACTCAAAAGGTAGTTTTACGGTTCATTCAAGCACTGATAAGAAATCATTACACTTTTTAAAGATATTGACATTGTCAGAGAGGCGTTTAATGCAGAAAGAGCTTTTTTGCAGTTTGTTAGTTTGTGCATCTTGAATTGACTCGTCAAGACATGAGCCAGCAAGCACATCATAGTGAGATGCCATGACCTTTTTATGGAAAATCTTGAAGTTTCAATGTTTTTTTGGAATTTTCCATTTTCTACCATGCCAAAGATTGTCTAAAAATCCAGAGACCATTTAATCAATATGCACTCCATACAATTATTTATAAATTAGCATGATATCCAAAACACAAACAGGGCATATTTGATACATGAAAAAGCAGCTGTTTCTAGTCTTAACATACTGCATTTGTGCAGATAATGGGACAAATGTTCTTTCTTCACGTGTTCATACTAATGGTTAGTATATTTATTACTCTTCAGACATTCAAAGGGACAAATAACTAAAGAGGATGTTACACAGTTATGCTACAATTAATAAAGTACACTAAGATATACCCAAATTATATAACTAATTGTTTCACAAATGCTCTCAAAAGCTAGCAAGCATATTTTAACTTATAATGTATCTGGATAAATGTATCTATCTTGGGAACCCCAATGTTTGAATGCTAAGGCTGTTAGCTTTCAAGCTTGCAGTCATTTTTTTGGATGATGGGTGATTATATGCCATTTATTGTTGTAAGAGATAAACAAGCAATTACATAATTCCATTTTGTTGATTATGCCACAGCTCTCCTCCAATAGCCCAGACAAGGGCTGTGTGCTGTTTTATAAATTTAAAATTATGAAATTAAATTTGCCTACAAGACAAAAAAAAAAGTGGGTCGTACCAAAGTTGATAAAGTGATTTGTTACTTACTGTGGATTTCTGACTCCTCTCACCCTCATAAGTGATAACTGTTGCATTAAAGCATTTAACCCATTTTGCTTTACCATATTGCAGACATCAAAAGGCTGTTTTTGAAAAGAGTTCTCAGCTATATTTCTGCAGGGTACACTTTGTACAGTTTTTACTCCCCCCTCCCTTTTTTTCTGAAGAGAGCTAGGTGTTAACATTACAGAAGCAGGAAGAGTAAAAATCCTGCAGGTGCCCTGTGGGTATCCTTCAAATTAATCGTCTGGCTGGTCTGTCTTATGTGCAGTTTTGAAACATTAACAAGACCTTTGAGAGCAGGGAGAAGGATAGGGAAGAGGAGCAGGACATGGCATGACAGTCTTTAATGTTTTATTGAACAGATACAAATTATTTTGGCCCTGGTCTCCTCTGTTGGTGGAAGTCAATGAGAGGCGAGTCAGGGCATGCCATGGGCAACCAGTGATGATGTGACAGGGGCACCGTGCAGCTAGAAAGGGGAGGTCTGGTCTCTGACAGCCTGTGACAGTGTTACACACTCTGAGAATGTTGGCTAGGTGAAAGTAATCCAGTCAAGTGGAGTGTTATAGAGGAAATTCTGGAGGAAAGTCAATCTGGTAAAGATAGTGAATATCCCATCTGAAAGGTCACATGGATCCACCAATGATCTCTCTGATTTTTACTTCTCTGATTGTACAGACAATGAATGTAACAATGAAATAAGGAGTAATTTGACTCAAGCACTGCAGCAGATTGGTTTTAATTTTCAATAAAAAATCAAATGTTCTTTTGTAAGTCCAATATTGTACTTTATTAAGATGAAATAAATTACAAGGTAAACAAAAATAATTGAGTAATGTCACTAACGCTCTAAAATTTATTGGTATGTAAGGCCAAGCAATACTGTGATTTCATTCAGCATAAGGCAACCAAATAACATTGTTTTCCTCATAGATTTATTTATTTTTTTCTTTTGGATAGAGAAGTATGTTGGTTTTGGTGCTAAGGCCAGTAAACATGTGGCAGACAAGATAAAGGGTTAAGTGAACAAAGCGGGTGCAGTGGCTCAATAGTGCAACAACCTCCAGAACCGACCTCTGTGATGGAGGCAGTCGTTCAATAGATGACCGCTGTCAGTCCCGGTGCGGTTTCATCCAGTGCCGCAGCCAGATTCCAGTCCTCTGTCCCCAGCCCCCATGCCCCCTCTGTTCACCCCACCCCCACTCCGCATCTTTGGGAGTACTGTTACATCCCAGAATCCGTGGTGTGAAAGTCCATCAGTCAGGGATAAAAATAACACATAATGAGATATGAATGAGATATGTATGTATAATGTGGCCGTGTCATTTATGTGTGTGGGTGGGTGTGAGAAGGAGGGTGGGCGTTAAAGAAGATGAAAATTTGTCAAGCGGCAGCATTTTTTCCCTTCTTTTGATAATTATGCCAGCAGTTTAGTACAGCTGACCACTTGAGATCCATGCCAGTCCAGCACGTTAAATATTTTCTTTGAAATGAGTAAGTGCACTTTAGCTCTCAGTAGTGCATTGACCTCAGTAAGCACTTTTTCGCTGATGAGTGCTAATGAATAATTTGTGAGTCTAATCCCTGTTCATCAAGTAATGGAGATGTCCTCCATACAGCAAGACGAGGACACTGAGGTTGCAGAACTGAGCACCACTGGTTGCTGCGCTGGTGCCTTAAAATTCTTACAGTTTGAGTTATTTACTGCCTCTGTTTGGGTCACCTTTAATTTCTCATTTGGTGCCCTAGGTTGTGGAGTCATTTGCACTGGTTGTCATTGTCTCCTCCAAGTTGTGTCTGGGAGTTCATGGTTTCATTATGACGTATGATGTGCAGAATGCCAATTGTGTGGCTGACACTCAAGGAGCACATCAAGGAGTGATAATTATAGTTATCACTGCCACAGACAATGCAAGGGGAACTCCAGCTCGATGTGTTTGGAGCTGCTTTAGTCTGCTTAGCAGTGACACATTGTGAGACAGTCTGAAAGATAGCATTACAATCATTGGTAAATCATCATAGATTAGTTGGCAAGTGATGGACACAGATGACAGGAAAGACTTACAAGCCAGTGACTGCGTTAACATGAGTGTCCCCTATACGGAAGCTTTGAGCGCATGGAGTGCAAAGGGTTAGGAGAGGGATCGCATTACAATCATTTATTCCTTTGTAGTGGGGCAGTGTTTTACCAAGGAGGAGCACTCTCCACACAGGGATCAGATGATGCATATATTAATGACAGGAGATAATACAATGCGCATTATGGGTCTCCTGCTTCAGAATAGCGGGGCCTAATGTTCCAGTGGAACAGTACAATTGTCATAAAAATTTCAGAGAGTCAGCCATGCTTCTGAAAAGCCCATGCAAAATAGCCATCAGACAAGTCATTTTAATAGAGAAAAGCAAATAAATGTGCTGCCTGGACATGAAATTTTAATTTGGCTTTTAGTTACAGAAATAGGAGGAGCTATTAGCAAAATCCAAAAGCAGGTTAAAGCTGCTTTCAATGTCTATAGGGTGAAACAGGACTTTTATTTATTAACTAAAGTCAATGTGGGTTGTGTTTCCAATAGAGTGATTTTGTAAACATTGAAGTCAATAGCCCAAATAGATAATGTTCAGTACTACATTCTTCTCCAGGCTGGATTGTACCACAATTTCACATGCATTTGATAGAGCATTTTCATTTCATTTTCCCTCTGTTTGTAGTTAAAAAAAATTATACCTAGATAGCTCACACATCTCCTGCATGTAAATTGTATGCTGTGCTCCTACATATGCATATGAATGGGTAATAGGGGGATACTGACAGCAAAAATGCTGTATGTGCAGTGTAGACCAGTCCTACCAGCAGTAATTCTGATGTTCCCTTGCAGGACAAAGTGAATTTCTCCATCTGCAGCGTGCCGCCTTCCTCACACCCTAATAATTAGCGCAAGACATTTCCGTGAAAGGTTTGGCATGGAATTTGATAAGGAATATGAATAAAATATTTCCATCCCTCTGAAGTCTTCTGCAATTTGACTAACGAATATCCATGCCGACACAGAAGAAGGGGACGCACACAAAGTGATTGCCGTGGCATTATATAAGAAATCAGCTCTTTGCCACTTGTTTATAGTGCAAATGTCTCACTCTGTTTATGTCAAAGCGCGCGGACATATGACGCTGATGCGCCTCAGATTTGTGGAAGTGAAGATGAAAGGAGCGTCTGTGGTGAGACGAAGCTGTCCAGGTATGAGGAAAGGAGAGGGCCGATTTGTAAGAAGCACAGCCTAAATAAGCTGGAGGGGGGAGGGGTTGTCACTGCATGGATTGCAATGGGAGAGAGACACTTTTATAGACAGAGGGGAAAGTGGAACCATTTATCAGATGAAAGACTCATCTTTCTACCCTCCTGTTGGGATGATGTGCACGTTGGTGTTCAGGGGTGAGGGAGTCACAAGCCTCAAAGATGGAAAATGGTGTGGCCAGGTTAGAGTAGCAGCCCAGCCCTGAGTTTGCATAGACTTCTTGAGCCAAGTCAGAGGGGTTACAAATGTATTAGTGCCCTGTTTATGCACGTGTTTCATTCATTGCAGTACTGTTTAAATCAAATAGCAAACTGAATGTCCCTGGCCTTTTAGTTCAATGGGCTTGTGCTAATGCCTGGTCAGTTGTAAATTTCAAAGGCACACAACTGGCTAAACGGGGGTAAGTCGCTATAGCTCCCAACTCCAAATGCTAGTATTGTGAGAATCTTTCCTTATGTGTTAAAGCTTTTTATTGCCATTGTATTTCAAATTCTTCTAAAACATCTAGATTTGATAGTCTTTGTTATGTGCTTTTTCCTATGTGTGGAAGGTCTGGAAAAGAATCCAGCTAAAATGTGTGAGCAACTAAATAAACATGAGAATGTCTGGGACACAGCCCTTGCATGTCTGCATCCACTGGGAGAAAATGGGTCACCAGAACAGTTTCAACAAACAGAACCACTGTGGTTCAAATCATATTTAGGTCAAGGTCAAAGGTTGTCTAAAGTAGCATTTGGGATATAAACAGGCTACTTTTCAATCTTTGTGTTGGTTCTTCATTCAGAGATCTTATTGTTCTGTGCTATTCAAAGCACATTGCATCCCTTTGAGACAGTCATTCAGAACAGAGGATGCACCCCACGGAAAGGCCAGTGAGTAATACAATGCATTGACTTTGTCCTAGTTTGTCCTATATGTATGAACCCCATTAGCTTAAAATATAAAAAACACAAATGCCTGTAATTGTGCTACCCCTGTGACTGTATGTAGTTGTGTATATGTAAATATGTCATTTATTTATTGTGCTTTTGTTTATAAGTGGTCTGTAAATGCCTTCCATTTGACATATTGCTTTGTTGTGAATAAGTTATTGAGTGTTGCATCTCAAGTCCATTTCTTTGTTTATGATGCCGCTGCATTGCCTCTTGCTTTGTATACTTGACTTTATTGATTTCTTCTTAGGAAAAGCAAAAGGAGCAAAGGAGCAGTAATTTTGAGCCTAGACCAGTTCATTGATTAAACTGGCCATAGGAGAGTTCACACTTCACATTTCATCTCCCCTGGGTTCAATCGGTTATCCAGAGTTTGTGTATTAACTTGTTTAACTGAACTTGAATCCATATTCATAACAATCGGAAAGACAGTGTTTGGTAGTTGTCTGTTTTTATTGAACTATACATTATAGGTATTCAGGAAACACAGAGAAGCTTAAACAGAAGAAGAGTAAAAATACATATTTCTATGAATTATAAAATATAATAATAATACTGGAACAGTAAATCTACAGCTGTGAATGTAAACTTCAATGTTTAATGTCAACATATTCTAGAAAATTAAAGTTTCCATGGTTTTGATGGAAAAAGATATTGCTTTGGGCCTCTTTGTAAACAGTAAACAGCTGCTATTTCCAGTGATAGGAGCTTCACCTTGTCACAACAATTCCTTAAAAGAGGAACAGTTTAATGTCAACAGTATTTCCTCCATCTGTCTCCACATGAAAACCTCCCTATCCACTAGGGATATGCTTCTCTTTCTCTGTTAGAGTAGAGAAAGAGGGAGATTGTGCAAACAGTTAAACCAATTATATCAAGTATCAGAAGAGAGGAAGGGGTTGCGAGTGCCTGCAACAGTAGCTTTTCCCATCATACTTTCCTGTGTGTTCACTCTAACAGCATTTTAGGACTGTATGCAAGTGTACTTTTATCCATGGTTTTTCTTTAGCACACCCTGGAATAACAAATAAATACATTCGCAGGATTAGTACCTGCAGCTGTGTCAACAACGGTATATATGTTCAATTTGTTATTTGTACAAGGTGTTTATCTTATTCAAAAAACTCTGAGACATGATGTGAAGCAAGGCTGTAGGAAAGGGGTATGTTCAAATTCCAATGCACAATTAAAATGAGTGAACCGCTCAGCCTCTACCTTGCAATAAGTGACTTGACAGGTTAAAGGAGACTGAAAGCCCAATTAGTTTGCTACAAGTGCAGTGTCTAATTGAATAAAATTACCAATTTTATTGGAACCAATTATTGTGTGCTGTGCCTGCACCTTTTAGAAAATCATTTAGCCTAATGGAGAGGTATGCCAAGGTATAGATTAAGTCTGTTTTATTGGAGTCTTGCATTAACCATGTACGAACTAGTAAAAAACAACTGAAGACTGAACAGCAATAGAGAAGGATCAAGTCATTAATTTAAGTGTACCTTCATTGTTCATTGTCAGTCACATCTTTCACAGGTAATGCATTACTTGAACATTCACATCAACAACCACATCACTCAGCAAAATTAAACAGGGTAGAGGACAGATGAATACCAGTCTATGTGAGTTTTGGTTCATCCAAGCCCATTATTATTATATTTGGCCAAGTGTTTGACTTAAAGACTTTGTGACCAAAAATATTTAGCACTCAGACTTTTACAGAACAGATATATTTCTACTACAGTAACTTTATCATGTTTTTTAAAGCAGCTAAAGTAATGTAAGGTATAAGATACTATGAAGTACTCTATACTTGTTCACTCAGCAATATAGTCATTAGTCACACGGACTTCATGAACAATACATAATCTAAGAACAATAAATTGTAAACATACTAATGATGATTTATGAGAGACGTGTTTTCTCTGACATCAGTGAAGCATTTCCAGAGCTGTCTGGCTGTTCAAGGGTCTTCAGGTAAACAGTTACATTAATTACCAAGTTTTCCTGCCTCCACCTCCCATATGCAGTTAAGCACACAAAATGAAGGACATACTCAGATATGAAAACAGAATATGGAAGGTTTACAGAATTGAGGGCATTTAATTGGATTTAGTGTGCATCTTTGTGTATGCCTTCGCTTCTACCAGTAAAATGACTTACAAAATTAAAGCTAAATGCTTTGATCTGTGATAAGATTTGAATACTGAAGTTTTAAATATTTAAAACTCGTCTGCTGTGGCAGTCTTTGATCTGTCGGCTGATTAATGGGGTTTATTATAGAAAATACACTAAACGAATACGTGCCAGCCAGCCCACAGTAATTGTGAGTTGTCTCACTGAGAGAGAGTAAATTATACATTTTAAAGTATATGGGTAAACAGTTCATTTGAAAGCTTTTTAGATGAATTAGACATGTAGTCAGAGACAAAGACTTCAAATAGCTGAACTGGTGGTGAAAGGAGCTTCTTCCATTGACTAATGACATTTTAAATGAAAACAGTTTTTTATTGTTATTGAATCAGCGAGACTCAGGGTCTCCTCTTGTGAGAACAAGATGATAGAATTTGGCAACTCCAATGTAAATGATGTTAGGGACCTGACACCTGGCAACATACCAGCCTAGTGATCTGGCACAGGAAGCTATTCTCACATAGACAGCATTCAGACAGCATTTCTGCTGGTTTAGGGATCAGATCGTGGTGCTCTTATTGTTTCGTGTCTCAGCCCTTTAACAGAGTATGTGATTTTAGAAGAAATAAATTCATACGTAATCCTTGTTACAGTTCTTGAAACCCGTTACAAACTGGACCTGTAATTAAATATCATACATGGAAACTTAGAACACAGTCTTTCTGCACAGAATTATGGTGTTTTTGTTGTCTTCCTACCTCCTTTTTAATTCTAATGTGGCCTTTACAGAGACATTAGAAGGACCCAGGTAAGAAGGGTCAGGTTTTATCTAAAAATGTGTTTATGACACCATTAAACCTGTAACAGCCATGTGTGCCTAGTTCACCCAAAACCTTTTGTATAGGAAATCTAATGAACCTTTCAGACCACTGTGTACACATCACTTCCATATTTCCAATCTGTAAATCATCAAGGTGATGGGAACAGCAGTTTAGAAATTGAGATTCAACAAATGAGTGATGTCCAAAGATGAACAAACGAATTTGATTTCAAACACAGGGCAACTCAGCCTAATGTGTGTCTGTTTCACTGCACCTGCTATATTGCCGGATTGCCTGCAGAAAGCCAAGGCAGGGATTATCTTCCTGGAAATGCAAACAAGGTCTGGCATGAAGTTGGACACATAGGTTTGTCTTTCTCTGTGGAGCACATTAGCACTTCAATTGATTTCAGACCTGAACTGACTGGGACCTTTGTACTCAGCATGCCAGTGGGCGTTCATCTACACTGTTCCATCATGAAGATGACTATTACAGAGTTAACAAGGGCAGTGTTGCTGGGTTTTCTAAAGAGAAATAACCTATGGTTGACCAGGAATAGAAAATGAGAAGTGCCTTTTCTTTTTAACCTACTAAGGCATTTGAAGTCACTGAGTGTCATAAGTTGACAATGTGTATAGTTTGGTAATCATATTGGGTGTTAGAATTCGAAATAACTTTAACAATACATTAAAACACAACAAATAAGTCCCAAACCAAAACCCTGAAGCAAGATAAAAATAAAGGTGTCCGGTGGTTCTTATAATGCTTGAGTGACTGTGTCTCAGATTAATGTTACAGGCCTGTAAACTCCTCATTAAATTAAAAAAGGAGCTCCTACTTACAGTACAATGCTTTCATTGTCTTATAAATATTCAAAATGTTGATTGCAATAAAAACAAATACGAGACACAGTTCTGTGGTTGTTTTCATGTGACATTAATATTTCATTGCACTATAAATGTAGAAAAGTCATTCTGATTCCTTCCTCGGCATGAGCACTGCACAATAAATTTGATTTCTAAGCCCACACTAATTGGAACTTAATTCACATGATGCTGCATATGTGCCTATACACCATGGATACCAGGGCACTGCGGCTCAGCCACTTAAGCTGTGTGCTGTCTGTGGCACACCTCAAACCGCCAAATTGACCTCTCTCAGTCATTTGTGTGTCTGCTCTCATTGGGTCCTCCTCCCTAAATATCAGGAAGAAATTACTTTCCTCTAAGCAACTCCCAAGTGGAAATCTGAAAGCGGCGAAAATGTGTTAAGTCTGGCGTTTTGGGGAAGGTGTTTACTCGCGATCAGGGTGACAGTGGGTCAGAGATGATGTGTTTCCAGAAGCTGTTGTCTGCATCTGACAGGTGATGTACTGACCATGAACTGCCTGTCTTAACATCTCTAGCCTTGCACCGACCAATGTTTCAAATTGTTGTGGCACATTGTGAGAGCCCACCTGCTCTCTCCATGGTGATGGCTGTGATCAATGAAGAAGTTACTTTCAGCCCACAATCCATATGCCTCTATTGATATTTGAGCCGGGGCAGGATCGATGGTGAGCAGACAACCACATCTGAGTGAGCCTTTTAAATGGTAGATTTTTGGGAGCATAGGCAAAAATAAATTGATTGCGGGAATGACAAATATTGGAAAAGGGTGTCAATCTGTCTTTGTTTATTTTTGCTGTCGTGAGTGATGGGGACTGCAGGCGCTGGGGAGTAGGGAGATTAAGGAAGAGAAAAAATATTACTCAAGTTGTGATAATGCCATTTGCTCAGCAGTGTAGCCTGATGCAAATAAAACTACAAAAGAAAATTTAATACCAATATTGCTATCAGGAGGGCCAGTGCAGTGGGGTGTGTTTGTTTCCATACAAAGACAGATGTCCACTATGTCCTCTGTCACTCAAGGCTGTGTCATGTGTGTAACTGCAGAGTTTAATGTCAGGGTTTCCAACCCAGCTCATACAGCATGAGGAGCTGACAAAGAGTACAAGAAAGAGTTGCCATTCTTGGTCTTGCCATGCTGTTGTGTTTTCCTGGATCTGAAATTTATCATAACATAACAGAACAGTGCAGTGGCAGTGTGGAAGAGGTTCCTGTCCCTCTGTGAGCAAATGTGGTGGCAGAGATCACAGACTAGAAACCTGCTGTACCTTTTGTCTAGCCATCACCCTGTTTGACCTTGAGATGGCTCTGCATATGCTGAGGGGATACTGCCAAAAAATAAATAATGCCCCATGAAATGTCACTGCATTTTAACAAACGGACCAAATATGATTCGTTCAGAAAGATACTCCGCCCCTCCTGAAAGCTTTACTAGGCAGACTTATACCTAAAGAGCTTGTAGATGGGACCCTGTCCCTCACCTGTCTTGTTAACGGCACCCCCTCTGATGGCCGGGACCGCTGACAGGACAGGCCCAGTCATTGTACGCAGCTGTAAAGTATCTTTGCTCCTGCTAATCAAAATGACTACCTGCTGAATAAACCATGAAAATTGCTTTTCCACTATCAGTTTGCTGGAGTGGAAGTCATCGGGCCTGCAAAGGTACTAGATTAATCAACAGATTAGATTCTGTTGCCGTTTTTGCCTCTTACACCCTCCTAAAACATAACAGGGCTCACTCAATTAGTCCTGTTGGATAGAAAATATGCTGTTTGTGTTTTCTCTTTGTGCACTCGGGGGTGGTACTGGTGTTGAGAGGAGGAGTTACAAGGATAGGGAAATCTGCCAGGAGTAATCAGGGATAAAAATGTAGCTGAGCAGATTCCTTCAGTGGAGCAGTAAAGTGCACTGGAGATAGAGGGGTGGCACTGCAGATATGTGGATGGAATCCTTGTATGCAAGAAGAGTCAAGTCCCATTTTTCACATCTGCCAGTAACAAGGAGTGGCAGCGGGCACTTTTCAGCTTCCTCTGCGCTGTTTACGGGGCCACTCGGTTATTCAATGTAGCATTAAATTGGCCAGATCCTCTGGTAGGGGCAGTGGCAGTGCTAGGAGGCCTAGCAGCTAGAGATACTACCCTGTTGGCAGGACTCAGGCTGACAATGGAGAGGGGACAGCACACTGGGCTCAGAGCCTTTGTTGATGCGGTGATGGCACTGAGGGCTGTCTCATTATGGATCCAGCTATGGCAGCCTAGGACACACTACCAAAGCATAATACCAAGGACCAAGGGTCTACATGATGATGTACATTTCCTCCATTTTGCATACATCCCTATTTAACCTTGCTGAAAAGCATGTTATTTTTACTAAAAACTCCTTTTATATTCCTAATATATGCATGCATACATGTATGGGTACAAAATATAGAGCATGTTGAAAAAAAGATAAAGATGTTAATTATTATAAGTGTTTTTTTCCTCAAGTGGAAACAGAATGTGATGACAATAGAAGTTAGCTGATGAAACTTACTATGATTATAATATTACACGGTCTGAGTGGGCCCAGAATTCTGCTAATAAGTCAAGTAGGGTTTGCATAAGCTTCATATTTGTCAAGCATCATGAGGAAGTTAAAGGGAACTGGAACAGCATCTGCTGCATCTTCCCACTAATCTACAATCGCAATATTGATTAATGGCACCTGCCTTCATTCTGCAGAATGATGAAAAGACCGTGTCTGTCCCAGTCATGAATTAGATAAAACACTTAATCCTTGCAGCTAAAAGGATAGATGTAATGGATGCTGTGGAGTTCACCTTCCCAGTCAAAATGGGCTAGAAGGAACATTAGAGAGACAAAGAGGGACATGGACGAAGGTGACAGTTTTTCGCACCCAGAAATAATGTTTTTCTTGTCAGTTCTTTTGATGGGCGGCCTGCTTTGACACTTTGACGATACAATCTCTGGACCTTGTGATGCCCACGTGTCACTACAGGCATACCTTCAGCAGGCTTTGGAAAAGACAAGGTGTCTTTTTTTCATCTGCAGAATGCTCCCCAAATTTTACAATGATGTGAAAGTAAAAAAAAATGTGCTTCCATTTTGTGATCATGACGTCTGGGGTTTCTAGTTAGGAGTATAACATGTCTTTACTTATTTATTTTCTGGTGCTTTTTTCCCCATCCGTGTTTTAAATTGATTGATCTTACATATGTGAGTTGTCTTCAAAAATACATTAGACTTAATATTGCTTTTGGAGGCCAGTTTACACTGACAGTTGTTTTTTTATTGTTTTGTTTTATGTAAGGAAATGTGGCTATTTCTAGAAAGTTACCATGTCTATTCATGTGTCACAACCACAGTGAATATATGTAGCTTTTCTCAGTTTTATGTGGCCTCTCAGACATGCACTTGGTATTCATGTTCTGCAAGACAAACATAGTTTGATTGAATATGAAATGGGAAACACAATGTTGAGAGATTTTGATCATTTTTATGGCATGTACCACATACAGCTAAAGGCACATCAGAGATCCAGAGTCCCTCTCTATCCATAGCTATTGTCTGTGTTCCACACAGCCAGTTTAAATCACAACCTTTTTTATTTTCCTTCGGAAGAAAACTGCCTGTCTGTAAAAACGGAAGAGGAAGAAAAATCAATAATATCATGCATCTAATAAGGTGTATGGGATTAAAATGGTTTCACTAAAGCCGTTGGGGAGAAATTGAAAAAAGATTTATTTCTTTTGACAGGTATGCTTGGGACCCTCATGCCTTCTCTCCCGACTCCCCCTCCCCAGGTGGGATGAGGCACTGTAGAATTTAGGGACTTGTTTATGGCAGGTTGGGATTAGGGAGGCAAGATCACGCTGCTGTTTCTCAAGGCCTCCAAAGCCCTGATGGCTAATTAAAGCATAACTGCCAACACAGGTTCTCCTTTCCTCTGCTATTTTCCTCAATTGCAGCAGTTTAATTTATTTGGGGAAGGGCAACCCAGTGGGTGTGCTGGGCCTGCTTCCAGCTCAGCAAAGGATAGTAGGGCTGGAGAGATCTGAAGGGGGCAGGGGGGCGCTCTCAGGATGAGTGAGGTCAGACCGATGGAGTCAATACCCTTCAAACCTTCGAACAGCCAGAGCAAGACCCTCTGGATCTGGGAGGTGACTGGACAGAAAGAAGGAGGAGTGGAAGGAGGACAGTGGCGTTAGTGTCTTGTCTGAAGTGCAGCGTAGGATCATCAATTGCGCAAGTGAAGGAAGGGAACATGTGTCGAAGAGCTCTCAGGAGCTGGGCCTGAGGACCCAGGGGTCTGATGTATTGACCTCGCCCCAGGCCACAAGTGTCACCACCACTGCCATTGACTATGTCCTGTCATTGCATTTGCACTAATCTCAGGCACACAGAGCCCTTGAGCCTCTGCAGGTTGATGACACAGGAATTCACTCCATTATGTCTGATCAGCCTCTACCACACCGTGAATTCACCATGTAGAAAACCTGAGTCACACACGATACATTTCAACTGCTGCTTCAGCTTTCTTCATTTTCAGATGACCATCTACTACACTCAGTTTTTTGTCATCTGTATTCTCAGTCCAACTGAGTCTATAGTACATAGTTTTTAATTTTATCCTTCTCGATTATTGATATTACCAGTGTTAAATTTGGCATCCTTTTGATGATGTATGATGAACTGGCCTCCAAATGAATATAGTTAGATATAGCAAATACACAATTTTCTCTTCATACTTAGTTAAAATATTATATTTCGCAACAGCATGCTAGAGTGAATGCAAGTAAGTTAAAACAGTGAGGAACATGTGTAACTGGGGTAGTTTGCTTGCTAACTATGAAACAATTTTCTCTCTGCACCAGGCCCGGCACTATGGGGGTGCCTAGGGGTGCGTTGCACCCCCAGATGGACCTCAGTGCACCCCCAGTTGTCTCCTTATATACTGATGTCTATATAGTAGTCATAACTTTTTGTGCACCCCCATGGATTGCAGCTACACTCCTCTGTATTTTCTCCTGGCTTCGAGCCTGCTCTGCACTCACTTGCTGAGTACTCTTCTCGCAAACATGTACTGTATTTTAATGATGATCGTGTTGTACTTTCAACACCTCTTCCATAACCGTATCAACCTTAGATGAGCTTGCAATCTTTGTAAGTGTTGACGCAAAGTAACACTAGAAAAAAGGTTTCTGAACAGCAGAGTATAACCCGTATGCTAGCTTTTTCAGCCAGCACCATTAAGCTAGTATGGAAGAGCAGCATCAGGGAGGAACATTGGTTTACATTTTGCAAGGTGACGTGTCAAATTACACATCACAAATACCATGCAACACTGAACATCTGTTAATCCATCATTGAAATTTTTGTCTCGTTATGTTTTCCTCAGTGGAAACAAAAATTGGCTTAGTTATAGTTAACAACATGTCTTCATTATAGGAAAAATGTTGCTGACAAACAGTATTCATCATATTTTTTCAGTAAAGTTCTTAGACTGAATTCCATCATGCGTTACATTTGGTATATCAATGCAAATTTATTCTATTCTATGATGATGCAGCTGTACTGTATTTATTTACATCCCACCATTAATTGTTTTATTACAAAACAGAAGCTATAAGAGCAAGAGTGAGAAAAAGGGCAAAGAGGTAGAGTAAGTAAAACATGTCTGAAACACAACAATGACATTTGTTCTATTGGGTGAAGTCATTAAAGATTGTTGTACGGTTTTTTTATTATTTAATTTGTAGTTTGAATGTTGTGAACATGTGACAGATGGCTAATCTTTACCTTGTGTGACCTTGTGTGCCTTGCTCACCCTGTAGCTAAATAAACATGCTTTATATAACTTCTTTTGGAGGAATAATTTTCTTCAGGAACTCATTGGTTATCATTCATAAAATGTTTGTAGAAATTAAGATTTATTGTGTGCTTTGGGAAAGTTATAACGAAAAGTCTGGTCAGATTGGTGAAGCATGAAGGAACACTCAGTTTCATTCTTACTCTTATCCATATGACATTGAATCCCAACAGTTCCTGAATTAGATGCTTGCATGTGATATCTGTTGCAGGTGGTGGGCTGTAAACCTGAGAAGGTAAGGGGCTAGGGGGGTGCCTGGATGAAATTTTTTGGCCAAATAACTAAATAAAATGGTTATTCTTGGTGACTTCTAGGAGGATGATATTACTTACCTCTGCAATCAATTGAGTAATAAAATTGATTTGCAGTGATTAATTTGCATAAATATTTCCCATACATTGTGAATTTTTATAATCTACATGCAAGCAAGACCAGTGACAAGTAAAAACATCCTTTCACCAAGGATGACGAGTAACAGTGACAGGATTCAACTCCTCATTTGAACACAAAAGATCTTATAGTCCTTAAGCAATGCAATCTTTGAATTTGATAAGCGTTAAAAGAGTTTAACATCTGAGGACAGTGCAACGTTCTCGAGTTCCCCATGTCCTGCTCTCGATATGGAGTAACTGTCTGTCTCATGCTGCAGCGCATTGTGTCCCTCCTAAACTGAATGCTGCCCTGTCCCTGCAAACCAACTGCTGTTAATAAAAACAAATAAGGCAAATAATGCATCAGCCAAAGTAAACATAGACTAAGCATTGAGACTATCCATAACAGAAAAAAACAATAAAACATTCTTGAATGATTCCCATAACATCTACATGCCATAGGATAATGGAGACCAGGGCTTGGGCTGTAGTTTCATGACTTTAGATTCATATTTCTGCCATGCAAAAAATCGGCTGCAATAACTTCGATCTTTCTAGCCCCAGAGCAAAACCAAGGCAACCAGATCATTCTGGGGTTTTTTTGACTCCAGAGAACACAGCCAAAGATTCACCATTTCACCTCACTATTTCTTGATGCTTTAATGATTAGAGATGAACACCTTTGTCTATTGTATGCTCAACCCATCTTCTGCCCACTATACTTGATTGAGGGCTTCCACTGATGTGATGTTTCATGCCTTTATGAAGCTCTATCAAACTTAAAGAGATAAAATCACATTCTTCATCATGACAGCAGTACATTTGCCTACTACCATACTACCAGTAGGCCAATTTACATTGTTATAGCCGGAGGACTACAAAGACCACTTTCTATATGCAAACTCTTGCATCAAATAAACAGCAGATTGTGGTCTACATTCTGATTTAATTTGTAACTTTGGAACTAACGGATTCAAACAAGTCACATAAAATCTCATTCCTCATTTACAACCATGTAGGCAGTGTGGTAACTGCTGTTTCTCTGCTAGCAAAATAACTAGCTAGCTAGCTAGACGTAAACAAAGCTTGCAGGTGATTTAGCTAGCTAGATAAATACAGCTATTGTCCCTGCAGGACCTGCTCTGTACAAGTAGATATAAAGTAGTCATGTCTGATGAAACTGCTGAAAACACCTTGAACAGAACATTTGCAAATTTGCACTCCTCTCTACGCACTTGGACACTTCCAAAAATTACATTTTTACAGATCTCTAAACTTACCTTATTTCTTTTGGCAGGATTTTTTTTTTAAATATCAGGTAATAACATTATGTGGATTTACTTTTTAACTTAGTTTGTTTCCCTAAACCAATGCAATGATAACCTCTGAATTCAGTGTTTTTTATAAGAGCATAATCATATGATACATATAATACATTCATTTTTCAGCACATAACCTCTAACTGGCTGTATAAACAGACAGACAATTACAATTTGGCAAATAACAAACTTCAATTTGACTGACTTGATTAGTTATCTAGAATATTTGTTTATTGCAAACTGAATTGCAAGTTCATGTATTTCAACTATGACAGGTCATTTTGTTCAAGTATAAATTTGATTGCTTCACAATTTCATTGGAATGGTAAAAAAGGTGTCATGTGTACTTGCCTGTAGTGTGGAGCAGTCAAAAAAATTAGTTTGTAAACGTATTAAACTTAGGAAAAGTTTGTCAATTACAAATTGTTTGTGCATATATATAGGTAGTGTAGCATAGTGGTAAGGAGCATGGCTCATAACCAAAAGGTTATTGGTTCTATTCCCTGCTAGGGCACTGCTGTTGTACCCTTGGCCAAGATGCTTAATCCAGAATTATCTCAGTAAATATGCAGCTGTATAAATGGATAATGTAAAAAAAAAAAAAGAATAATCTCTGTATGATGTTCTGGGTAAGAGCATTTGCTAAATGCCAGTAATGCATATCTGAAATTTAGACTAATATACCAGTATATAACATTCATGAAGAGTGGCTTTGCTGCTAGCACTTTTGGTCCATTTGATGTCAGTCTAGATATGCAGTCTAGATAGTGGTGTCATTGGCAGATAATAGCTGACATCTAAATCTCACTTTTTAAATTGTCCCATCAAAAGACATGTAGGAATCTTACTGCTTACTCACATTATAACACCACTCAGGTTCAACTGCTTTAGTCATAACCACATAATGTTGGTTATATATTATAGAGAGTGTCAGTTGTTTTCTCCAAGAAATTCATTTGTTTCCTTAATAGTGTGTGCAGTTGTGATTTCAAACGGACTGGCTGGCTATGTGTGGTTCTGTGGGCTTGCATGAGGTGGACAGTCTTACTCTAGGTGTACGGAATGAAGGATTTATGTCATTTCAACACTGAACTTGTGCGAGATTCCAAAAAGAAAAAACAGTCTTTTGATCCTCATGCAAGCATTGCGTGCAGACATACAGGAAGGATAAGATAATGGTGTTGAGAGGATTCATCTTTAGGTAAATGATGTAAATCATTGAAACAAATACATTACATCCTTCCTATAAGATTTCTATCTATCCAGGATGGTTTGATTATTATAAGCAGATGATTATTAAAGGCGAAAAAACTCCAAATAAATGGATAAATTTGAAGTTTATGCTTTAAACTTTCATATTTAATTGAAAAATGAAGAAATGCTCAAAGTATTGAAGAAACTGTATTTTTTATGCAGTCCTTTAGTATTCTAAATATAGAGAATTAAAAATCATAAATCAATATCATTTTACTATTTTTGAGCATCAAAAATGATTTGCTCTGTAGTCTATAAAGGTGTCTAACATTCTTTTTGTTCATTATTCCACATTCTCATGATAGCCTTCTCATGATATAATGTTAAATTCATGTTACACCCCTCTTAGTCTCACTCCACTGGCTCCCTGTAGCTGCCCAAATCATGTTCAAGGCCTTGATGCTTGCGTACAGGACGACCTACAAAACTGCACCTACCTACCTGAACTCACTGCTGCAACCCTATGTTCCCTCCCGACTGCTACGCTCTGCCACCAAATGGCGCCTGGTGGTCCCGTCACATCGTGGCATTAAATCCAGGACTTTCTCCGCCGTTGTCCCCCGTCGGTGGAATGAACTTCCACACCTCATCCGTTCTGCTGAGTCCCACTATGTCTTCAAGAGACATCTGAAGACACAGCTCTTCCGAGGTTCCACTCTGGCCAATCTTTGGAACTTTATCATGCAGTACTTCTAATATTGTTGACTCTGTACGGTTTTTTGCTTGTGTTGTATAGTTTCTCACTTGTAAGTCGCTTTGGATAAAAGCGTCTGCCAAATGAATAAATGTAAATGTAAGTGTAAATGTAAATGGTGTAGATTAGATTATGAAATGCCAAATTTCACAACCGCTTCTTGTCACTATCCTAAGACTAAAGAATGCTTTTTTTTTTTACCATGGCAATTGGCATTCAGGCACTAAACTACACACAAAGAATGGTCACAGAAATTTAAATCATGAACAAGTGGAAATATGTTATACTATAGTGTATACCTTTTCAAATGAAAATTAGAGACTACAGATGTGACATCCATTGTCCTCTAACACTTCTGTTTGTGACTGTAAACAACAGCAGAAATGAAGACCCAAGATACAGTATCTGTATTAACTTAAAGGCTGATTGGCTGGCCCTTACTGCATTACCAGGGTTCCCAAAAGTGGTGTTGTGGACAGGGCAGTCAGAGCCTAGTCTAGTCTAGGGCTTATGCCTTATAGGGGTGGCTGTAGGATGGGATGCTAAAGTCCAGCAAGATGTTGGTGGAAGCAGGGGTCACCATCTGACTGAGAAAGGAGGGCTGTGTCCAGTCATGTGGTTGATACGGCAGGGGCTCATGTACAATGCACAACGTTAGTGTGTTGCTATACAAACACCATTAAATCCAACAGAGCATAGTCAACATTTCATTCATCTTAATAAAATAAACAGCCCCTACAATTATTCAGTTATGAAAAGGCACTGGTATTATTAACAGTAGAGATCATGTGAAATTTGAAACAAAATCTGCAGTAATGACAATGCTAATATGTTCATGTTGTCTTCCAAAAACTACTGCACTGATTTTTGCCAATGTGGTCACAATTTGCTGCTTGTCATGGTAAGAGTTGGTGTTTAGAATCCTGGCAAACGTTATGATAAAATGGCTGAGATGTTTGAGGTTGAATTTCACCAGTTAAAATGCAAAGTTGGTTCAAAGTTAGTTGGACTATGATGTAGTTTGTGTGTGTGTGCATGCATGCGCGATGTGTTGCTTGTGTATTTTTCAGTTATACTCTGTTACAATTCATACAACACAAGGAGGTCAACCACCCCCCTAGAAAAAAAATGCCAAGCTCACTAAAAATGACACACAGACCGCTAATTTCATTGCTTATTTTTGTCCAAAAATTAAAATTTGACAATAGGTCTGATTTTATAATTTCATATACCTGCCCAGCCAGCAATTTTTGTGCTTGGTAGCTTATTCAAGCCTTACTGCATGACATTCTATCTTGGATTAGTTAGATGGCCACATATTTTGGCAAAGCAAAGGAATATATTTGTACTAGTAATAGAAAATGATTTATTTATTTATTTATTTATTTGAGTCGTCGTTGTCTATGAACAGTCTGTCCTTTGATATCCTTTTACTGAAACACTCACCACCCACAAAGCCACCTACATTGCTTATCAAGCTCAGATGAGGATGTTAGCTTGCATGTAAGATAGCTATGTTTTCTCTGCAGATCGGGGCCATCAGCTACCCTGCACAATCTAAATTGGCATTGTCTTCTGAATAGCTTGGCCCCTAAAGTGGGGCCTACCTCATAACATTCTTTTACCATCTTTGTATTATCAACAGCAGGTGAAATTGCTCTTGTTCATTTAACCAAAGTCAATTGTAGCTGCAAGTTGTCCATTGGGATGAATGTTCTATAAAACACTACTGCTGTAAAACGCTAATTAAGTATTATTAGTATTATCACTTATTACTGCAATGTGTTATGTTGTACTGTATAATCAGCCTAAGCAAGTTTCTGCCTGCTATCTGCTTGGGAGCGTGTTTCTCTCAGCAAACTGTTTGGAGACCCCAAGGGCTTTATTATTGAGAGAGGCTTTAGTTTAGTTTATCTGAAATGGTTGAGGCTAACACTGTGTATATGTGTGTATGATTGTGTGTGCCTGTGTGTGTTCATGTGTTTTACATGTAAAGGTACATGTAAACACTGACAGGAGGACAACTTAAAATTCTGACTGCTTGTGCAGGATATGTTAGATTTGGCTTTTTGCTCTGTATGTAACCACAGGATCCCGTAATAGTGCCTCAGTGGTGCATTCCTCAAGGTAGATACTTACAAGACAACATATAGATCCTCAATTTGAAAACAAGCAAGTTACCTGCACCACAAGCAGGGGGTTAAAAAGATCAGTAAAATGATCAAATCTGCTTAAATGCAGTCATATAGAGATGCTAGTAATACACGAGAATGTCAATTAAAACTACTAAATTTACTGCTGGTAAATTTTTTCAATGAGTAGCTAACCAGCTCTGTTGATGTATAATGTATCTGGCAAAACAGGTATGCCATTACAGTTGTTGGCGGCTCACTAGCACAGCATGGGGAAGAAGAAGGTGACTTAGCTTGCTAGATATTGTATGTAAACCATTTCAGAAGAGTAAAGACATTGCTTCTTTGAACCATACACTCAAAGTTCACTCTGTGTCTGTACCTTCTGTTGGACTGCATGATAGATGTCCTCTCCTCTCCAATTAGTAGTAAGCATGAGATAAACAGATCATTCAAAGAGTAATTCATCATCACTAGTGTAGTGCAGCTGCAGATGCAGATTGAAACACACTATGAATACACATATGGCTGAGAATATAGAATTCAGTCAACGCTAATAATATGGTCAAAAAATCACTACCTGTGTATGTCCACACTGCAAAAAATCCAAATCTCACCAAGCATATTTGTCTCTTTTCAAGTCAAAATATCTCTTTACACTTAATATAAGACACAGTCACCAAACAAGCAAAATTTCCTTGAGCTACAAGGACTTGTTTTTAGACGGTGCATCTTGAATATCTGTGTATTTCCACTAGTTCCATTGGCAGATTTTTTCACTTATTACTAGCAAAAAACACCTTGTATTAATTATTTTATTTCTTATTTTTGAAGGGCTATTTTTTGCAGTGCAAATACTCTTTTGGATTCAGCGCTACCCCTACAAAATATTTTTGGATACTTGATTTTCTGCATACCCATCTAAAACTGAAAGTTCTGGATATTACGCATCTGCAGAATTCTAGAGATGTAATTCTCAGTTAATATCTACAAATACCTCATAGTGTTTTGAAGTCATGACCAATCTTTACAGTCTGTAAACTGAAGTGCTCCCTCACTTTCCTAAGTGTGCTATCCCATTATGTAATCTAATTTCATACCAGGCTCGTTTCACAGCAACAAGTTCTGTACGTGCACAGGAGCGCTGAGGAATAGAAGAATATAATCCTCAGATATACATGTGACTTGAACATGTCTGATGAAACATAAGGTGCCTGATAGTGTTAAGACAAGCAACTCCTGCCAACATACCCACCCTTATCCTCAGCAGGACAAAGCCTTTTCAGCTGCTGTGGGCAAATGTTCATCATTGATGATACAGCTGGCATCAAAACTGGGTCACAGAGCTCAGCTGGCACTCAAGACAGGAGCTTTACCCACTAAACTACTTGGGACCCCCTGCTATTGTATATGTTAATTTAAATTTTATATAGTGTATATTATATGGTGATTTCAGGCAAATAATACCACATAAAAATTAGACATGATTAAGTAAATTTTACAACTTTTGCATCACTTCAGGAGCACAAGGAGCATTATTCAAAATTAAACAAAATTTCAAAGGTAAAACTTGTTAACCAAATAATCAGAACTTTTATGTTTCATTACTGCTATTATTGTTTTCTCCACTGCACAGTTATATTTGATGAGCCGAAATATTGCCCAAATCATATCAACTGTCACAAAATAGCCGTACTCACTGACGTGTACAGTTTCCACAGCAAATGTTGGTTACCATCTGAAAAGCTTATCATTGCCTCTATAACAACATTTTTAATTTGATTAAAACTCTGATGCGATGCAGCCAACCATCCTACATGAATGATCCGCACAACACAGGTACACACAGATGCACATACAAACGCTACACACACAATTGCTATTGCCACTTTGCAATTTATGTCAATCACTATAATGAGAAAACAGCAGTTCCTCTTTGTGGGAAGGAAAAGAGCAATTTAGTGTGGTGTTGGCGGGTTTGGGCCACCTTGTCTCACACGTTATTGAGTTTGGTTTGCAAACTGCCTCAGTAGCCATCAGCCGGGCGGAGATCATGCCATCCATAAATCCCAAATCACAGCTCCTGACGTGAGCCGCTGCACAGCAGTGAAGTGCCTAAGGGGCTGGCCCTGGCCAAAACCAGACTTAAAAGTGATGCGAAATAGGGAGCAAAGGGGGCCTGCATTTGCCTCCCAGCCTAAAATAGACTGAGCTTCAATGCCATGGAAGAGATAGAGAGAGAGAGACAGAGAGGGAAGAAGAAAAAAAAACGCATCACCAGCCTCTCCATCATTTCTTTAAAGGTCAGGATTTTTGTAGGTGGATTGGGAGAGCGGTGAATTGCAGATGCACCTAACAGCAGGGCATTTTCCGCTGCCATGACCAGCTAAGGAAGATTTCTTAAAACGCATCTGCTAGTAAACATTTTGGCCCTGCTCTGGGTCATCTCTCCTATCTGGGCTCAGTGAGGCATGAGCTTCTACCTGTACAGGGCCCTGGACTTTGTGTCAGTCAGACTGGTGCTTTTTTTTTTCTTCACTCCGCTCAGTTAATTGCTGGACCATTATCTGTCCTTAACTCTGGACTTAACATTTAATGGAGTTCTCTGCATGTGTCTCGGCATTCATGCTTTTCTTTCATTTTTTACACATTTCAGCACCTTTTATGTGTTCTTTTCTTCTTCCTATGGGAAGCAGGGACTTCACTGGCTTCCCTATTTAGCTGTACCCTCTATTAGAAACACACAGAGATACAGAGACACATACAGATGTTATCAAATTAATTACAGGCCACTGACATGTATGGGATTTGAATAAGCTAATAAATAATCAGTGGAATCATCATGATGAGGAGGGCACTCCCTTCTCTGCTGTTTAGCAGATATTTTAATATGTTATGATGAAATGATTTTGAGTTTAAAATGAGATATATAATTGTCCATTTTAAAATATTCCAGTGGAAAATTTAAAATACTACAAATGTAGTGGACTGTAAAATGCTAATATAAAGTGTTAAATAAATAAGTACAATAGGAATGGCACAGATAAAAGATTAAGACAAGTAAAGCACAGTCCAGTCAATAGTAAATGTTAATGTTTGTTTAACAGCGGCTGCGACTAAGTTGGAAATCGTGTGAAAACAAGGAAAAAGTGATAAGCAATCAGTTTTCATTAATATGAAAATAGGAAAAAATGGGCAGAAAATGTTGCAGAATCATATCCATGAGATGAAATCTCAAAGGTGCATTTGAAAAAGGAGGAAAAATGGTAAAATCACTGAAGCCCGTTTAAAATAGCAGATAAGTGCCTTTTACCTTCTTTATTCACATGAGAGAAGGCAAATGGCCTTTCAGCATGATGGTTGGAAAGACACAAATGCCTTTAAATATCCTGGTGGAAAACTTATGATGCGACCAGATTGAAAGTGCATTTTATATGTACAGTAAATAAAAAAGGCTTCAGATGACACCCAGTATGAAAGGGCCCTTTTTCTGCCCATGTGGTAAAGAAGTTGTTAAAGTGGGCGAGATCTGATTGATGCCGGCAGGACAGATGCGAGGTCTGTGATGCATCCTCACGTGGCCACAGAGACACTCCTGAGACGCACGCAAACATCTGGAAAGAATTGTCAATGGGATTGATCTTGAAGTGAGAGCAATTAATAAAAAATGAATCTACCATGCTGCTGTATGAACACACAGGCTGACCTCCTACAGATTCTTATTTCTCTTTGTGTGTGTATGTGTGTGTGTGTGTGTGTGTGTGTGTGTGTGTGTGTGTATGTGTGTGTGTGTGTGTGTGATGTATATATGTATAAAATGCAGAACAAGTATCTATTTTATTGCCATTCATAAGATAATAGAGGGAAGTAAAAAGGCATTGGATTGTTAGTAATGTAAACTAAAAAAAAACAGCAAATACATTTGACTTTGGGTGTGTGTTTACATATTCGTGGTGAGATTTATTGCGACAATCAAAAGTCCCCTAAGCTGTTGAGTAGCTATGTTTTCAGTGACTTGTGATTCAAAAGGCAGCTTATTAAAATGATGCAAGTGTGTTTAAAAATGCAGCATGAGCACCATCCTTAAAATGGGTTAACTGGCAATAAACAAAGATTCATCTAAACTGTGCAAAGCCCTTTTATACTTAACAAATACATGAGAAGACAGAGCAATGGCTCGCTTTGGGATGTGAGGTACTGACGCAGGTTTTCAATGAGACTTAATATGTTGAGATCCTGCTAAAACATTGTTTGGAGGTCAATCATTTGAGATGAGCCACTAGGGAGAGCCTTTGGGTGTTTTTATAATGATCTTCAAAAATGGCACAGATCCTGTACATTTTTTAACCTGTGAATCTGTTTGAAAACAAAATTCTGTACTGTTGAAATGATTCTCACTTTTCTGCACTTAAAGGCAACCTGAAAAACACTATGCATGTCCATATGCATGTGCAGATATGGATGTGTGCATGTTTTTTTTTAAGCAAGCATCTGAACGATAGTGCTTTTCATGTTAGCTAGGTGGTGTGATAATTGTAATTTTAGAAGTAGACTCATTAAGGATGATGCTGGCTTTTCGCACATAGCGATTATCTTAAATTGCTTGGGTTGGCATGATTTGTGTAAATGGATTTTTGCCTCTGCATTAGAGCCTGTGTTCACGCTTGGCTGGCACAGCCCTTTAGACCCCACTTAGAAAGTTTTGCATGAAGTGTGTCACACCGTTTGCTGCACCAGCAAATAGGGGACAGAGGCTGGGGGGCTCCCAGGAGACCTCTTCATTATCTGTCATTAAATGTTTTAAAGTTTGCATAATTGATCCTCCCAATAAGTCATCATTGATTTATGGTGGTCTTGGTTGAAGAGGGCCTCTTTAAAAATTCATAATGCCAGTATGTGTCTTCACAATCCATTAGCTTCTCTTGGACCCGAAGTCCTTCCATTGATTGACCTTGCACTGAGATTCTCATAGACTCGGCTGTTTTTTTTTTTTTTCACAACAGTGTGGGAAGAGTTATGTTTCAGCTTTCTCCCCTGATAGCTGTACTTTGATTTCTCGCTCTCTCTCTCCCTCTTTCTCTCTCTCTCCCTCTATCTAAATTGAACCCCTTACTTTGAGACGATGAATAAATAAAGCATGTTCCATAAACAGCTTTCCACTATTATTTAAGCTCCTAGGCCTCGCTCTGACAGCCTCCTTTCCCCGCCATCAAATTCAAGTGTGTAAATTTTCTAAAAGGCTCTGAATGTTTTATGATGATTTCAGGGAATGATGGAGTAATAGCTGAATAGTGAAGCTATTAGTTTTAATATTTATATTGAGTGCCTTGAATCATTAATGTGACAGGATGTAAGATCAGAGCTGCGGGACATATTTACTGCACAACCACTGCCACTTGGTAAAATTATTTGTTTTCTCTAGCGCCAAGACCAAATAGATGGAAGTGGGTGTGTGGGATTGAGGCAGAAGTTTTATCCTGTAATTACAGTCAGAAACTGTTCTCCATCTGTTTTAATCATGTTTAGGTTAAACTGTGTGTGTTTAACTTCAGTGAAAAGAAGGTATTTATATATGCAGCCCAAAAATCATCCTATGCACATTGATTCTGAGTCTCTTTTGAGTGAGATAGTTCTAATATGATTTATATAATGATTTATATAATGATCTGAAATGTTGGTGGTATTTAATCTTAATGTTAATCACACATTTTGTGGCACATTTTCTATACCTGTGCCACATAATTGTGGCACAATTACATAATATTGGCATGTTTCAGTTGAAAAATAAATATCTGTAGTAAGCAAAAATATTTATGAGTTGGTACATGGTACATGATGATTTGGGGAATCACCAGAGACCTACCGTGCAGTGCGAATTTCTTTCACTTGGCCATGTTTAAAAACCTGCACTAGTGGCTTTGAGGCCAGTATTTTTTTCCACTTTGTGCAGCTCTGAAGTTAAAGGCCAGCTTATTCTTGTGGGTATCAGGCAGTCAAGTCCTGAAGGAATGAGTTCTTTCATGCACATTTAGTGTACTTGACTCAGCTTGCTGATGCTTTCAGATGGAAAAGCCATGTTTAGAGGACATCTGACAAGGCATTAAAAGACTGCTGCTTTATTGTTTCATGTTCCCTAAATGTCGCTTTCTTCTCTCAAGTTTGACCACAACAGGGCACAGCAGGATGCAACTTAGAAAGTTTTCTAAAGTGGGCCCTTAGTGTGTGGCAACCAGGAGCAGAAAGGATGCTCTCTGACTGGACAAGTTAAGTATGCTTTACTCACAGTGAAGCAAGAGAACCATCTTACTTTTATCTGCAACTCAAAAGTTTGTGATTCAACCCGTTGACTTTTTATGCTGGGTAATCACCAACATCCCTGGTACTTTGTGAACCTTAACTCAGCAATAGCCACCTCATATTGGCACAGGAAAACAGTATATTCTGAAGGCTCTAAAAGACTATTTTTAAATTCAATTACGATCACATCTCAACAATCTATTTACTGTTATAAGTAATAAAATGTTATTCTGCTTATATACACAAATAAAAAAAAAAACATTTTAATCTCATAACAATTTGTAATGCTGCTCTTGACAAACACTATCATATGTGCACCTATACAAATTCACCAATGTTTACCAACAGGAAACTGTAACACCAATCACCACCAGGTAGCATTACCATAAGGAAGGTGTAAATATTGGTTGACTGAAAATTCAAGCTTCTGTCAAATGACCTTTTTTACATTATTTCTTTTCTTTGACTTGGTAACAGGACAGCTTTTCCGACAGCTCTACCCCACCAGTGTGCTTCATCATGTGACATCTGATCACTAGATCCCTAATTTAAGAAAAGGGTGCTTGTAAAAGCCATACGGGGCCTGATGAGCTCTTCTAGCTTGCTTAAAATGCATTACAAAGTCAAATCCCCATTATTAATCTGTCCTCTGAAGGTGTGCAATTTTGTCAGTGAATTGTACACAGCAAGGACGGAAAGGAGCGGCTCTAAACCATGAGATCACTTGTCTGGCTTCAGAGGCCCTAATTCAGAAATCAGCGGCATGACTGGAACAGATGTTCCATATAGACTCCTCTTGTTAATGGCCTGTCTAGGTGTTTTCAGTAGGGAGACAGCAGACAGCTCTGCGCTGTCTGAATATACCAGACGATGTTAACGTTGTCCAAACTGTGCATTAACAAGCCGCATTAGAATGACTTTGGGGTCTTGCTGTACATGCCCGTGAATGATGATAGGACACATTAGCAACAGAATTCCGAAGGGCAATTGAGAGAGCTCTGCCTGCCATTTCCAGTGCTTCCCGGCCCCTCTCTGCCACGGTGGCAGTCTAATTGCCATGAAGGCTTTGCGGTCGACATCAACACTCATCCTTGCACTGCCTAGCAGAATAAATCTGCCTCCCTGGAATGGATTAAAATTTAAAAAGAGCTATAATAATTTTAACACCCTCCACTGCCTGAACAGAGCCACAGCTGATTCCCACCATCAACAAGGGATAAATTGTAATTATATGTTCTGCAGGGGGCTGAGATGACATTGACTTCGGAAGACAAACAAATGGAACACAGAATTAAGCTGCAAAGCCAACTTTTCCCATACATCCTGTTCGTTTGATGAGTGTGTAACACCCCAATGTGTTCATTTGCAGGTAGAATGACTTGAAATAAAAGAGAAAACAAAATCAGCTAAAGCAATGATGGTGAAAAAATTAATATATAAATAATCATATGTATTACATACTGGTTCTTAATGATGAAAGGCACAGTGTAAATGTGAAATTTGTGGATAATAAGGTTATATTATACAATAAATCATTTAAAAAACACACATGTAAAGATTAACTAATGTCAGCATATTAGTCATTTATCGTAAAATGTTGTTATATATCAGACCATATCGTTTAGGACCATGACACATATGTCCAACATATTATTACGTTCCTGATGATACATTGTGTTACAATCTGTTTCTGCTGTATCTGTGTATTATTATGTTTGTCTCTTTGCATAAATGATCTTCAGAGTTTTATGATGTGATGAATATGTACAAGGCCCAAAATTGCATTCAAGGAAGACTTACTAATGCCTCTTGGGTAATCTCAGTGGCATAATTGCCCTTTTCCACTTCCATGTTTACTTAAGGGACAGGGTGGTCAGGCTGGTTTGCATTCCAGCCCTGATTGAAAAGTGTATTTTTGTCCTTGAAGAGTTTTGTGTCAGTAATGAGAGTGGTGCTGAATGTGGAATATTTAGTGGCTTCCCTGCGCTGTCTCTGCTGTTTATCCCAGGAAGTGGAAGAGGTGTGAGGCAGGGCTCGCTGCTGACGGATGGGCTGCCTGGTGCAGTGCCACCACTATCTTAGCCCTGGTGTCTGACTCTTGTGTCTCCCACTGCCTTCCTGCCACCGGGGTGTGTGTGTGTGTGTGTGTGTGTGTGTGTGTGTTTGGGGGGGGGGGGGGGCACCTATCACTTCTATCTCTGTGCCTCCTGTCACCCTTGTATGTACAGCATAAGAACAAACATACACAGTGTTTCAGGAGAATACGTGCTGCCACACTGTGCATTCAGAAACACAAGTAAACCCACATGGTTACTCAGTACAGAAAGGAATTTGGCATTTCATTTAACATATATACTTACAAAGAGACAGCAGCGCATACACACTCTCCGTAGAAGCCACAAATTGCTCACATACAGTATGACACAAACACAAACTAGCCATTAAACAAACACACATCACATACACACAAACATCTCCCAACATATAGTACATAAAAACATAAATTTACACTATTATCATCATGGAATCCATCCATCCACTGGTGTTTTTGTGACACAGACCCTACACACATACACACACAGGGACACACAGGCATTACTGAAATACAGAAGCAAATGATCATCTGTACAAGGCCACACCCCTCCCCCATCCCTCCACCAATCAGCATACTGATGATTCCACACAGGAACAGAACACAGCAGTGGTGCTAATACACTAAATGATCTTTCAAAACAGTAATTAGAAGTTTTTCATCACACTAATTTGACAGGGTTAATTAGAACAGACTGGAAAACTGCAGCCTGTACATGCTCAAGATAAAGTTATCACAGATTGAGGGTGTTTAAGCCTTAGCAACACTGTGAAGTGACATGGAAAAATATTAGCAAAGTAAAGTAATAACCGTTGAGTTTTTCACCGCAATGGAAGGTTGTACACTGTTAGTAGATGTATTTTCTTTGGGGAAAAAGGGGAAGAAAGCTTAAATTGAAACTAAACTAAAGCCCAAAGATATCCTTCTGTTACAAGCTGTTGTTGTACTGTCAAGTTTTTTATGGACCAATAAGTAATAAAAAGTTATCATCAGGTGTGCTTCACCCAAAAATATTGATTTCTTTGCTCATTTGGTTCCTACAACCAAAACACATGTTAATATTTTCCCCCAGATTCTTAGGTAATCAAACAGGTTATTTTACGAGCATGTAAATCACAGACCACATCATGGTGCTGCAAATCAGATCCATAATCTAAATCCAAATGCCACAAGATGCTAAGCGTGTCTGTTGTGTTTAATGTGAGCAGGCCCTGCACTGAGTGACAAAGAGCGCTGAGCAGATGATTGGCAGTTCTCCATTCTTCCTTCAGAAGAGCCTGATCCCATGAACTCTGTTAATAAAACATTAGAGCAGTGGCAAGGCCCAGCTGAGTGAAGACGCACATCACGCAGCCAACGCAGTGCTGATTCCCACCCTGGGACCCCCCACCTTCCCCTTGGACGCTCTGAGCACATGACAGGAGGTCCACACGGCCTCATTAAAATCAAGGAGATCACATGTAAAACCAGAGGAAAAGGAATACTGCAGCTCACTCTTTAGACCTGACAGCCGTCAGTGAAAGTGCACTTTGAGGACGCTACTTGAGGATCTAGGGAGGAGGTCAAAACAATGAACATTTAACACAGCCTTTATTCTTCTTGTTCTTTCCCTTCTACTGTGAATGTGCATCTTCAAAGATGGCACATTTTCTAAAAAATAATGTGAGATGTTCAGCATAGCCAGTATGTAATTCGTATATGTTTTAAAGCCTGCATAATGCTCTCTTATTTTCAGTATGTGGGCATTACAGCACAATGTAATGTATTTAGAAAGTCAGCAGAAAATAATTACAGCAGAATTTTTTTCCTTTTTTTCTATTTGAACAAAAGAACACATGACAAAGATGCAGATTAATGCCATCCACTGGGCAAAGCGTTATTTATTGAACTATTTATTTTTCATGATATTTGAATAATTTACGTGGTTGATTGTGTAATGAGTGGGAAGTGGAGAACACACGGTTAAAGCCATTTTCTAAGCCATTGCGTTGATTCAACTGTCTGTCCCATCAACGCATGCATTTCATCTTTCCCCACTGTATTTACATGTGTCTTTGGCTTCTTTCGTGGTACAGAGCATTATAGATTGTTAGGACAGTGCTGCTTTCAGTGTGTGGGCATCACCAATTTATTAGGTTCGGACAGGGCTTCAGAAATGATGGTACCTCATACCTGAGGCAGCGGACAGTTTCTTGAGACCTTGGAAACTTTCTTTCAGGGTTGTGTGAGCCATGACCACAGGGTTTGCTGTTTGGGTGCCTTGCAGGCTTTAATAGCAGGGCTGTTGTATGAGACTGCCGTCATGGAGCAAACAAGTCAGGGAGCCCTCTGGTCGTGACACAAAAGGCATAGGTGGATGAATAGGAGATTCGATCACAATGCTGCCACTGAGCGCATGCGAAGGTGTCATTAAAAATTTCTGTCAGGCAATTGTTCCACACAGCAAAAGCACAAACACAACTGCATGGCTAACAAGTGGATGGTGGCTGATCCATGGACTCCTGCGATTGTTTATTTCCTCTGTCTGAGAGGGCCCCCTCACTGGTGATGGCTGCCCAGGAGAGGGCAATTATGCTCCAGCAGGTGGCTTCAGCCCACATCTCAAACATGACTCAGGGGACAGGTGTACCGGCAAAGGGGTTAAAGGAACAAACAGCGGTGACAGGGGCACAATGGTGCCTCCCCGCTTGGAGCCCGCCAAGCCGGCATGCCCCAGGATGGGGTGAGCTAATTAGGCAGTGGCGTGCACTTAGGCGCTCACACCTCGCACACCGCACCGTCCTTCCTGTCACTTGGCAAGACTCCCGGCTGCCTGCAAGCGAGATACAACACAATCCCGCTGCAACGAGCTCCCACAGATTACAACGCTGTTGAGGAGCAGCCATCTCACCCAGTAATGACACTGCCTGCCTTCAAATACCACCGGCTTGTTTAGATTGCCTATTTGCACCTATTTGCAGAAGGCGTTTTTTTAATGTCGTCATTAGCCTCCATGCCTTGGCCAATGTGACAGCAATCTGACTGACTTTTGTCAGTGTTTGGCCACTATCAATGTCCACCTGTCCATTTATCCACTCATATTCCTCCCAGAGTGGGCACAGAAGTATTCAGAACAATAAAGTATATGGTCAGGGATCCAGACATACACTGTATATTGTGTTCAGTATACACTTTTATCCATACAATGGGAGCCTTGGGACACTTATGGGACAGTGGACTGAGATCATTGATGAGATGCCTTTTGGGAGAGAATACACACCTCAAATTCTCCTTGAAAAAATGTTTTGTGTTCAGTATGAACTTTACTGGATGCTGCTCAGAAAGTTTGGGTGGCCAAATGGGTGTGATATGAAATGTTTTAATGATGACAGTACTTCCTATAATAACTTACTTGAAAGTGACAGTGAAAAGCAATCATGGGATGCTACCTGCTATGTGCACTCTGATGTTTCTCTAGTGGGTTTACTTACATTTTATTAAATTGTATAAATATAGAGTTATGTTGAGATGTATTGCAGAACCTTCGTTGATCTAAACAGATCATTTAAATAATGCTTTGTTGCTGGGCACTGTCATACTTTTTTCACCTTCACAGGACACTGTTACATGATATAGTACCCTTTTTACATGATTTGGTAAAGTTGGTGGAAAACACGACAGATGCTGTTTGTAATTTGTTAGAATCTTAACAGAATTTAAATGAAAACCAGCTAATACAAGACAAAGGCATTTTTCATTGTTAAAAATTCACATAAAATCATGACAGGCAGCAAATACCACTTCAGTATTCATTAGTTAGCTGCCTACTGGCATTGTCAGTTAGCAATGCTAGCCAATGCTTTCCAGGCCTAACAACATAGCTAGCTATATTAGGTAGCTGCTGTACCACATGTTTTGTCACAGCAAAAGTTGTTTCAATGTAGCTAAATAATTATTTACGTGAACAACTCTTACTTAACAGCTAGTTAGCCACCTAGACAAGTTTCTTACATTGGTCATACCACTGCATACTGGTTAGCATGACCACAGCAGCAGTGTTTATTCACAGAAATTCGGTTTTAAAACACAATTACAACCAAGACACTGCATACTCATCCACAATGTGAGGGGAGAGAAAAAAGCCATAAAAGTGCTGTTGACAGCTTGCATTAGTTTGCTAGAAATCAGAGTGGGTACACCTAGCTCCCCAGATATGCATGGCAGAAGGGATACATGGTTATAACTAGATAGGTATTTGGCTGTAAGAGGAAAATACAGTTGCTATGTTAACTATGTATGTCTACCTAGTAGCTATACTATTATAGGAAAGGAAGATTGTAATATTACTCACATCATAACGCTGCATCCTCTCAGCAATGCTGTGGAAAGAAGTTTCTAGATCAGTAGTCCTTATATATTGTCACGAGAAACATAACCCTTTGAGATTTCTAAGTATGTATTGTTGTATACTTTTGTGAGATATATACCTGAACACTTTTTTAAGGCTTTGTCCTTTGTCAAATATATACCTTTAACATTACTTTTTGCAACAGTCTGAGGAAAGTTTAAAATATGACAAAGTTGGCAATGCTATTGTCCAGTCTGATTTCATAAGTGGTGTAAATATGTGAAACAGAATGGCAAGCCTAGCTTTGTTACAGCAAAACCATACCTGAGAGATGAAAAGCATAAATGCTGTTGCAACACATGCAGACTTATATTAATGTATCCCTGGTATACATGTTCTGTGATTACGTGGACCTTGGACACCTTTCATGGAATTTAACAAACTCTACTTTATTGCAGATCAGAGGCAAAATTCTTTGCAGTATATATTTGATTATGTACCAGTGTAAATTTAACAAGTCAGAACATGATAAAACATATATGTAGCTCTTAATAGCTAATGTAATTTCTGTAATGCAACTAGCACTCTGTTGTATAATACATCCTTCCTCGATTTAGCTAATAAAGTAGACCATTTGATTATACTTGTATTATATGTTTCACAGTATGATTATACTGTATACTTGTATGTACTCTAAAACAAGCACATTTTCTGAAGCAAAATGGTGAAGACCAGTGTAAGCATAAAAAAGCTACACTGATTATATTATTATTTTTTTGTTCAAAATAGTCTTCATCAATTGTTCATACACAGAGCCTGAGTATATTCATAATGTTGCTGAAGCTGTCATTCATCTGCTGAGATGTAGCTTCTTTTCAGCTAAATTGTAAAACAATAGAATTACCCAAGTTGTATATTGAGTATATTCTCAAAATATGTGCATGTGTGTATTGTAAAACAAACAATACAGCTGGATAAAATAAGAAACATTTCACCCCAAATCTTAGCCAAGTGTAAGCATTGACAGAATTTAACTGTTGCCTCTCACGTTCATTGATCCATCTGTTTTTCTCACTTTGTCACTGTTAGTTGATTTTATAGTTGGGGAAAATAATATTTCACTGTGCCCCCAAGATACTAGAAAGATACTAGGATCCTAGGCAAGATTCCAAATTAAAACTATTTAAAGCTATCTGAGTCATGATACCAAGTCAGATTTGCTTCTTGGGAAGTAGTTACAGTATGTATTGCTGACACAAAACAGAGAAATTACAATGTTTTTACTTTTTTACATTTCAGGTATTCCTTTCCACCTTGCACCTTGAGCCTAGTAACAAAACAACATTGAAATATTGTGCATATTTGTATCGATTCAGGAATACGTCTGTACAACAGGGTCTTTTGGCAGGTTTACAGAATATCATGTATAATGCATGTCTACCCTTTCAGCTATGCACAAAAGCCAGATGTTCTTTTATCAGTTGATCCTTACACTGTAAACATGTTTAAATGTGATGGTTGGAAAACCATTTGCAGTTATCAACAAAAGCTATTTGAGACAAACAACAAAAAAACTCCAGAGTTTTCTGAGTGGGCTCAGCCCTGGAAGATACATTTGCACACAGGGTATACATCGCTCCACTCACATGTGACTCAGTATCTTTGAAGCCTGCTCACATGTCCCCTGTTGCCTGTAAAAATGTTAGCACAACTCTGGGTCAATAAGGGAATTATATGTTGCAGTGTGTGAATGTGTAACAGGATTCCCTGTGAATCACACTTGGAACAGTGACAGAGGGCTTTGGTACGACAGCAGCCAGATCCGAGTCTCTATGGGCCAACAAACAGCTGCGGACATATGGATAAGAGATAGTTTAGCCATGGTGAAGATGTCTCTCCCGAGTTTAACAGTGGGATGTTTTCAGGGCTACCAGGGCAACGCCCTCCTTAGTGACCTGATCGCACTCACACACATACAGTATTTTTACCATTTATGAGCACACTTAAGTGAACTGAAATTAATGTCTACCACAAGTGGTACTGATACTGTGTTGAAGCATGGGGTGCACCATGCAGATTGGCCCCTGGGCATCCTTCACAAGGACCTTGTGTGGAGCCGAGAACCTGATAAATAAATCAACTTAGAGGACTGCTGTGGTTTGAGGGATTATTCCCCTTCATGAAACTTCACTTTTGAAAAAAAAAAAAAAAATTCGACTTCATCATGGCTCAGTCCCAAAAGGCATCAAGGACCAAAGACACAGAATCTGTGATTCTCTCAAAATTAAATATATTCATTTATCTGAGGTGCCTTGCTCAAGATCCTCATCATTTTCTTTAACGCCCAAGATTAAAGTGAAAGGACTTTCCCACTGGCCGTCAATCGTCGGCTCTTTGAAAACTCACACTTAATGATTAGAAGGTCTTTTAGAACTTACTTTGGGACAACAAATTCTGAAATGCCCTTTTTCATGTGGAGATGAGTAAAAAGTGATATCTGAGAACTTCAGGGAGCTTCAAATTATCCCAAGTTTTGAGACAGCAGTGGTGATTAGACCTAATTTAACATGACTGTCTTAACTAAGATGGATCCACTCCTTTTATCTGCTCCAAAAGTTTTATTTGCACTTTTATTTATTTATCACAGACAAAATACTGTCCTTCACACCTATATTTCTGCTAGTTTTATTAGTAGCAACAGTTTCAAATAGTGCAATTAATATCAGGAAGAAATAATTTACAAGCCCAAAAACTGAACAAATGGAAAAATGAAAATGAATGCACACAAATACAAAATGTATAAATAATTCATAATTAGTTTCTTTTCTCCAGAGTGATTGTTTCTTCTTCCCATAATTCTGATTTTGGCACTTAATTATCTTTGGTACTGGAGCTCAAATTAAACACTGTGACATTTGTGACAGATCCAAAAATCTGTTGTGATCTAAACCATATGAAAACAAATAAGGAGGAGGGAGGGGAGAGAAAGAGAGGCACAGTGAAATTCCCTCTGTATCCCCCTCTGTTTGGAGAGAATGACTCTACTTACCTATAAACTAAAATGTTTTCCTTAAGGCTTCCTTAAATATATTTGACTTTTGGAAATATTTCACCCTATTTTATTTCCCAATGTTTATTTATTCTGTTTGTTCTTGGTGGCTGTTTAGTTTGCTGCAGTTTGGCAAGTGTTACATAGCCTTAATCTGAAATGTGTCTTTAGACACTTTTTTTTTCTGACAAGGGATGCTATTCGAAGGTGACAGCATCGGCTTGAAACTCTTTCTTCCTTTGTGGTTCAGATAAGTAAGTGTGCACAACACTTCTGTGATTAATATTTTCCTTAGATATTTCTATCAAGATTTCTATTAAGAGACAGCATTTGCAGGAAAGGCTGCCAAAGACGAAGTGTACAAGACAGGTAATGGGAGAAGTGTAAACACATTTTACCAGTGCAATGCTGTCCAAAAGAAATGAAGCCATTTAAAATATTTACACAGAACTGATTTCCCTTTTTGTTTCTGTTCAGTTATTCCATTGCCAGTGCAGTGTATGCTGGTGCACTTTTGAATGTGTGGATATGATGCATTCAACATCCTTCTCAGTGTGAAAATGTTATGTATTATTTCAAGGGAGCGGGAAATATGACAATAAAACATAAAAGCAAATGCCACCGTATCAAGCTGGCAAAGCTGCACACACACGGTATGCTGACAATGTTGTCAATATGGTCGTATTTCATTTGTTGCCTTGGTGTGGAGGCAACAAACAGGCAGCCAAGATAATTGTTTGCATTCTGTCATTCGTACAACATCTAATTGTGCCTCTGCTGCATGAGTGATTCAGGTGTAGGAAGGAACCCCCCATCTCTCATGGTTTTATATTTTTACTTGTGTCTGCAACAAAAGAGTCATTTACATTTCCCCAGAATAGGAGAGTATTTTCTCTGCAACAAAAGCTTATTTAACCTTAAGCTTATTTGAGGTTAGATTACAGTGTTGCAATGGAACGATGACTGGATGGCCTTCTTCCAACACCATGATCATGATCATGACCATTACACTACAGTGCAAGGCAAGGACATGGTCATCTACTGGGAATACTCATAATGGGAGACTGGAGATCAGAGAATGAGACTCTTGCAGAGAGGCAAGAGATAAGCATGTTCACACCTGCAGCCGAAGTGGGGGGAGGAGAATAAAACAGAAATGTTGATTAAACAGTTGTTTTTAATATGGGTAAGGTGGAGTCTGCTAACTATCAGGTTAATTGCATAATTGATACATTGATGGTAAATAACTAGAACATGCAGCATGCCCCCTCAGCCATGGAGCTTGTTGATGTCTTAGCTTGTTTTGTCGAACTGTGTTTCCCCATAGTTGCTGTGAGGACAGACCTGTACGCAATGACCCAGGATACACTGGACCACCCTGTGCTTTTCTATTCGCTTTAAACACTCCAAATGTAACCCTTGCTCGCAGGAAGAAAAGTTTCTGGCTTAGTTTCAGTTTCAGTCCTTCTATCGTTAGTGGTGTGGAATTCACAGTAAGGACATTGGGTAAATTAATTATTGTCTGTGGTGGAAATACATTGTGCTGCAGCATACTGTAGCAGTTGTGGTTGAATATAGTATAATATGAAAATATAATATAAATATAATATAATATGAGGCATAAGAGTGAGGTATGAAATTGAGGTTGCATAATAAACGATTGTAAGTAATTTTTGTTTTAAATAGAAAATATATCACCTTGTTGGTTAGACAGTGAATTTATTTATTTATTATTTATTTATCCATTTACCTTTTATCTTTCGGGAGGCATTTTCATGACTAAATATTGGCAGACAATGGAGTCACATTTACTCTGTCTCCTTTGACATTTATATGTCTGTCCAACTTGTATTCCCCTGGACATTGTCCTATGCTATACACATATTCGCTTTTCCACACTTCTAATTGACGTCCTGCCTTATCATGAACAGGTTCCTTGTTTCCACCTGCGCCCCCCCCCCCCCCCCCCCCCCCCGTCACCCACCCCACCCTCCCCACCATCCCTACCCTCCCCACCATCCCTACCCTCCCTTACCCATTTGACGTGGTAACACCAAATCCTCCTGTGCTCTCACTCCATTAACAAGGCACAATGCTGAACCTTTGCTTCCCACCATTATATCATTTGCTGTTAAAATTTCATTTTCAAGTCAATTTAACCTGCATTATGTTAAGGGGGGAAATTTTCATTTTATCCCCCACCCCCATTAAAATAAAAAGCCTTTCATGCCAAAGACATTGGTATAACATGCTGAAGGAAAGTTTGAAAATTTCTTCCAGATTTATATTGACCTTTCTTTTCTAGATACTGGCTTCTCCTTTCTAGAAAAACAATGGCATGACAATGGGGTATTATAAGAAACCTGCCTGTGACAATATCTCAAAGAATATATATTACATTATGTTATACCAGCAGTTTCATTGTGCAGATTTCACGTTTCAAGATTTTATGCCGGTAATTATTATTCCTAAGAAAAGACAAATGGTAGAGACAATGTTATCCAGGACACTTTTCACACAAAAGTATCTTCTTTGTGTTTCTCTTGAACTTTGTAAAGGTGTGTGTTTAATTCTCTTGGATTTGATTTTATTTATTACAAGGAATTTTAAATCCTGTAATTTATGCTTTTCAAGTTGGTATCCTGATTAATTTTAATTCTACATCCTTTGTTCAATCTGTTCGATTGACCTATATAACTGTGACGAGAGTACAGTTTTTACAGATTTTTTTTTTTCATCTTCTCCTCATGCAAATTTATGTTACCTCCAAAAAATAAAAGAGCATTTTAACTCCATGAACCTGTTCATGGGTGTTATTAAGGAGTGCCATTGTATAATTGTGCTGTTTACTAAAATGTCTATTCTGTATTCATTCCTTGGCCCATATTTTCATCTCAATATTGATTCATCTGTGGGAAATACACAAGAACCTTCCCTCAATTTTCCATTTGAAGGCTTGCTTAATAAAATGGATGGATAACTTGCTTTGCCAATTGTACAATGTATGCCTTCTTGTTAACCATGTTCCCACTCACCTGTAATCGATGCCAATGTCATGTTGAGACTTAAGAAGTGCATCCAGAGACAAGAGCAAGTATTGTGGTTCTGTAATGATCCCATGGTCAGAATTTTCTGCTAAATGTAGGCCAGGTGGATTGCAAGCACTGTTTGTGTCCTTGTCAGTTTCAGTGGCGTAGCTCCCATATCTGAAGTGAAGTGTAATGTGTTCCGTCCATAATGGAGGATCACACATCTCGCTTTGAGCTCCCCTAGAGGACGTACATAGATCTTCTGTGAAACCACTCACATCTCATGTGGATTGTTGTGGCACTAATACATGATTTATTCCATCTAGCGCACAAACCAGGAATGGGCAAGGGCAATTAGACCAACTGATATTGTTACTTTTCAGTCTGAAACACAATTTTACCCAGAGTACCAAGTGAGCTGATGTCATATAGAGGGATGTGAATCTATGAATATGGAAAATAACCAATACAAAAATGTTTAACAAGTTTCTTCTATTTGCTTATGTGAGGTAAGCAATCAACTTAGGAAAATAAATGCTAATAAAACAAAATGGTACCAAAAAAAATTAGGTTCACAATCAATAACAAATATGAAACCCAAAATCCTGGAAATTACATTGCATATAGCTAACATTTACCCCTGGCATCAGTGTCCTGGTCATATAGAGTGATTCTGGAGTAGTCACTATTTTGGATGAAAAATAATTACAGTAGGTTTTTTTTTTTTTTTTTCAGTCATGGGTCAGTCACAGAACCAACAGTGAGCTGGTTCTGCCCTGTTTTATATCTGTGAAATTTTGACATCAGCCAATTTAACTACTGTTTAATGAAAATAGAACTGGGATTATTAATGGGACTGCCCAGGGTACTGCTATTGTTACTGACTGAACTCCTAAAAAAGAAACCAACCATGAAAAATTAATTCAAGCAAACCAACATCACAGACAGAAATGAAACTTTATTTCATTTGTATGGCAAATTAAAAAAGGCAGATCAGTGGCTGATAAGATATGTTGATGAAGACCCTAAAAACTTGCATGAACAAATATTTTTCATAGTGTCCTGATAAAACCATTATTTGAATTCAATTTAATGTTCAGTTAGAGAATGAAACACAGACTCCAACATGCTGTTAAATGCAGATTTGTTTATCTTAAGAATGGGTTGTTTGCTTACTAAACAACAACTTATTAAACTCAATTATTAAGCCATTGTGAGAAATATCAACACTCCAACAAAAGTATACTCCAGCTAAATGGTTATAGCTAGCTAGTGAAGTGCAGTTGCATTTCAGGGTAGTAGACAGCATTAACATCAAAGGGGAGCAGTTGTAGCACACTGTAGACCATGCTGGAACTAAAACAGTAACAACAGTCAGAACTTTTTGTAAATTTATTAAAAATCAAAAACTGAAATATCTTGTTTACATAAGTATTCAGACCCTATGGCATTCCAAATTAAGGTCTGGTGCATTCTGTTTGCTTTGATTATCCTTGTGGTGTGTCTAGAACTTGACTGGAGTCTACCTGTGGCAAACTGAATTGATTGGACATGATTTAGAAAGGCACACACTTGTGTATATATAACGTCCCATGATTCACAGTGCATGTTAGACCAAAAGTCATGAAGTCCAAGGAACTCTCCATAGATCTGTGCAATCAGATTGCACTGAGGACTAGATCTGGGCAAGGGTATAAAACCATTTCTAAAGCTTTGAGTCTTCCCAGGAATACATAATTGTGGAATGGAAGAGGTTTGGAACCACCAGGACTCTTCCAAGAGCTGGCCGTCTGGTCAAACTCAGTAACCAGGCGAGAAGGGCCTTAGTTAGGGAGGTGACCAAGAACCCAATGGCCACTCTAACAGAGCCTCAGAAGTCCTCTGTTAATCAGGCCTTTAGAGTGGCTAGCCAGAAGCCCTTCCTGACTGAAAGACATATGACAGGCCAAGAAAAAGGATTCTCTGGTCTGATGAGACAAAGAATGAACTCTTTGGGCTGCACTCCAAGTGGTACTTCTAGTGAAAATCAAGTACTACTCATCACCTGACTAATACTATCCTTATAGTGAAGCATGGTGTTGGCAGCATCATGATATGGTGGTGCTTCTCAGTGGCAGGAATGGGGAGACTGGTCAGATTTGAGGGAAGGATGAATGCAGCCAGATACAGGGAGGTTGTTGAAAACCTGCTCCAAAAACCTCATACCTACATAACCTCAGACTAGGGCAAAGGTTCACTTTTCAGCACAGCAATGACCAGATGCATATAGCTAAGACAACACTGGAGTGGCATCAGGAGAAGTCTCTGAATGCGCTTGAGTGGCCCAGGCAAAGTTTGGGCTTGAGCCCCACAGAACATCTGTGAAGAGACCTTAAGATGGCAGTTCACAGATGCTGTCCATTTCTGACTGAGCTTGAGAGGATCTGCCTCTCAAGAGTGGGAGAAACTATCCAAATCCAGGTGTGCAAAGACTTCTGCTTCTACAGAGTACCAAATAAAGGGTCTATAACACAGTCTATAACACAACAATGTGTGCAAAAAGTGAAAGGGTCTGAATACTTTCCAAAGCCACTGTAAATGAAATAAGTAGCAAAGTAAAGTTAGGTGAAGAAATATTTCTTCCTTTCTTTGACCCAATAAAATGATGGGGCAGAATCCAATGTCATTTGCTTTATGATGTAAGCTTAGTCTACTTTTGAAGCATGTAGGCAGAGTTTGAATCATTATTCAATCAAAATTAAGGAATCAAAAATAACTGAAAAGCAATGTTATTATTTTGCAGTGTTATTTATTTAAATGTGTTTGGCATTCATCAGGGTGTTATGCAAAGCAAATGGCAGTATTTTAACCTTTCGAGTCACATGGCACTGAAAACTTTTTTCTGCTTTCAAGACTAGGTGTGAATCTGGGAAATTGCCATAATCACACCTTGTGCCTTACTCACACCTAACCGAATAGTGGGAAAATACTACCATCATGCAGGATTTGGGTCCATTGTGAAAGGAGGTTGTGGTTTAGACCAAGATATAAATATAGGCATCAAACAAAAGCATTAAAAGGCTCATCAAAAATAGTTATCTGAAGACATAGCTTCATGCAAATGAGAAAATGTATCTTTTCTGACTTATTCCCAGTTGCATGTCCATTAGTTCTGCTTACTTTGGCTCATGACTTGACAAAACAGACATAACACAATTCTTTATACCATCATGGATCACTCATTCATGATATGTAAATACAGAGAAGTGCATTTTAAGTGTAATAAGGGGTTTATGCACTGCAATGTGACCATAGTATCCCTCTCTGTGGAGTTCTCAGCAGACTGTTTGTGATGAAACTGCCTCCTCAGGCTCTAGATTGATATTTGCAGTTTACTGATTCAGATTTGCTTGTCTGTTTTGCTTTGCGTCTTGAACTAAGCCACAGACATCACAGTTGAAGAGTATCTGCTTTCATCCCCAATTGCCCCTACTTGATGACATCACCATACCCACTGTTCCTTGTGAAACATGAAATTGTGTATTGTTCATTACTGATGCACATACCAAATGTGCCCCAACAATCACCTCTACCTCAACGTCACCGAGATGTTTTCTTGTAATCATATTAGCCAAAATAATGGGCAAGTGGGTCTGCCCAGCATTGTTATACATGACCCTAAGCATGATGTAATTAATTGCTTTATTAATTCAGGAACCACACCTGTGTGGAATCACCTGCTTTCAATATACTTTGAATCCCTAATATATACATACAGTCAGATCCAGAATTATTGGCACACGATAAAAATCTAAATACTTTTATTTCAATACATTTATTCTCATGCTTCATTGTTTTTTATTAAGTAATGCCATTTTTTTCCATTATTGGCTTCCATATCCATCCAAATTATTGGCTTCCATAACAATTATTGTAAATAAAATCAAAGTTAAATTGGAAATAAAATTTTACTTAATTAAGTTAATCTCAGTCTAAAGGAACACTATTGTATCATTCCATCACTTCCTGTTTCTTTAGGGTGTAAAAATGAGGTAACACACACGCAAAATCCCTTTGCCATCCATCACCATGGGAAAAGCCAAAGAACTGTCAATTCAAAAGAGACAGACAGTAATTGACTTTCACAAGTCTGGAAATGGGTACAAAAAAATACATGACCCGTTAAACATACTACTTAGCACCGTAAGCAATAATCGAAAATTTAAAACATATGGAATGGTAGCAAACTTGGCGAGAAAAGCACGCAAGTACACATTGCCCCCATGGATGGTGAGGAAGATGGTGAAGGAGGCAATAAAGTACCCGAGGATCATGGTTCAAGAATTGCAGAGCTTGGTTGCATTTTAGGGTCACCACAACTCAAAAACAACCATAAGACGCCACCTCCGTACCAACAAGTAGTTGGAAGGGTTGCACGAGGAAAACCCTTACTGAATGATAGAAACAAAAAAAAGAATGTGAAGTTTGCCAAACATCATTAGAATTATGACTACAAGAGAGTGCTAAGGTCAGATGAGATCAAAATTGAACTTTTTGGCCATACATACCAGGAAAAATGCATACAAGGAGACACCTACTGTCAAATATGGAAGTGGGTCATTAATGTTTTGGGGATGTTTAGTTGCCAGTGATCTAGAGTCACAGGGTCACAGTTACAAGCAGTGGCATAATGAATTCCACCAAGTAGTTCCACCAGGAATTTCTGGCAGAAAATCTGGTTGTCTCTACTAGAAGGCTGACACTTAGTCATAGGTGGATTTTCCAGCACAGCAGAAATGGTTAAGTGAAAACAACAGCCATCTCAGTCTCCAGACTTAAATCCCATCGGAAACATGTGGTCTGAACTGAAGAGGACAGTCCATAAGCACGAACCCAAGGATTCCAGTAGTCCTAAAAAGTTCTGCATGACAAGAAATGGTCAAAAATCCCCCCAAATGTGTTCTCTTCCCTTTTCACAAATTATAGGAAAAGTCTCTGGGCTGTCATCTTTGGGGTATCATCCAGGGGTGGTTGCACAAAGTTAAACCAGTGGTGCCAATAATCATAAAACCTCTGGGGAAATAAATTTGTTATCTGAAAAATGTAAGACTTTGGTTGATTCCATTGAATCATTAATAAAGCACACTATTTTACATATCTGAAAATAAGGTTTATGTCAATAACGGTATTATTTTTTAGTTCACAGTATTTTAGTCCATATTTATCAAAGGATATGAAAGGAGGTAACACTCTGAAGTTGTGATGTTCATTTTTGAAATGTACGACTACTTGTATAGTGGAAACCTTCACAGAGGACACCAGGGTATTTTGCCACCATAGGCTATGAGACCCAGACTTTGCTACATAATCTTTTGATGTTGCCTGCGTGACTATGGCATTCATGGCAAGGTTGCAAAGAAGAAGCCACTCCTGAAGGCAAACCGCAGAAACCAGAAGGGGGCTTTCATTTGCCAAACTAAACCTAAAATTGAATTGAATTATGTGTTGTGGTCAGATAAAATGAAAATGGAGCTCTTTAGACCTGCTTAATAGTGTTATGTTTGGAGTAAAAAAGTTAAAACTTATGTTGAAAATAACCCATACTCACTGTGAAATATGGCAGGATTTCTGTTATCTTTTGTGATTATTAAGATGAGAGGGAGGGAGAGAGGGAGTCATGCACTCCAAGATGTACCAAAATATCTTGGTAAAAAAATCTAGCTTCACTGCGCCAAAAAGCTCAAGCCTAACTGGAAATTAAGAATCCTGAATGATAGCAATTTAGTGCATTCATCAAGTCAACAAAGCACAAAATCAATCTTCTCAGCTGACCATTTCATCTCATAGACCATCTTCAGACCTCAGTCCAGCTGAACCTGTGTGGTTCAAACTCAAGACAGTTCACAAATGAAGACCAAAAGATCTGAAGGACCCAAAGCAATTGCCAGGAGGAATGACCAAACATCCCCCCACAGAAATACCAGAACCTCACAAAACATGTTGAAAGTGAAGTCAAGGCTAGAGCAGGATTAATAAAATTACATTATAAAATTACAAAATTACAAACATACAATTTTGAACAATTATGAAGAATAATTGTTCAAAATTCAGTGGATGACAGTCTACTGCTTCTGTATTGAGAAGAAGGTAAGCCATGTGCTCTGCAGTGATGTGTGATGTAGACACTGCCACATAAATAGATGTAAAAGTTATATATGTGAAACAGATGTAAAAAATCATGTGGGTCCCTTTGATGTGATTCTTTTCTCTGAAAACAACAAACTACAGTCAGGTGCCATTCCAACATATGTGGTGGTGCAGTGTTGTCATAGAAGACCTCTACCTGTCCAATGTTCTCTGGAATAGTAGTCATGTTACCGATTCCTTCAGTGTCCGATTCACTCATAGAGGCCTGAAGGCAGAATGTTCTACAGATGGCCCCAACCCACACACACAGAGGCTCAATCTGCTGTGGTCAGCTGTGCCGTCTCACCCACCAGGGACCCAAGTGTGTAACTGCAGCCTCTCAGAATAACAGCGAAACATTCAAAATCCCACCCTCTGCTCAGTCTGAGAGAAGGGACTTCCTCAAATGAAACTTCCCTTTAATTAGTTGGCCTCAAAGTAATGGGGTAACAGCAGGGTGGGGGAAAGATGGAGGGATTTGAGTGACAAGGTCTTGCTCTTGTCCTTTTGTTGAATTAGAGAAGATCGCCGTAGATTGCGCGATATATTGAAACACCCCTTTGCATATTCGCAGATATATTAAAAAGGGATCAACTTTAGCCGGCAACGCACAACAAACAAGAAAAAAAATGCTGCAGTTTAATATCACAGATTACGCTGAGGGACTGACCCCTGTACACACAGCCTGATTAGATTAATTAGGAACTTCCCAATTCCACGCCTCCCTCTGTCTTTTTCCCCGTGTGTACAGCCAGGAGTTTAGTTGCAGATTCAATATTTGCTTGGTGCCCATGTGTTAGTATGAAGATCTTTTTGGAGAATTATGAAAACATGCAGGGAGGAAAAAAAATTAATATTCAGTCAAAAAAAACTTAATACGTACTCTTTGAATGCAGGTGCAAACCAATTAACAAGCTGGCATTTAGGGGATTTCAATATTTTGTCAGAGATGAAATAGACTGTGGTATCTTGGATGTGTTTGAACGTATTATCCATGAATAATCAAATATTGAATGGTGTGTTGCAGCTGGGGGAAAACCTCCTCAGTAGAGGATTGCATGGAGTTCCAATGGATCAAGGGTTCATTGCTGGGCTAAAATGCAAGAAAAAGGAACTGCTATTTTGTAGAATTGTATTTTTTCTTTAACTGCCCTAAACTAAAAGAGAGTGAACAATTGAAGCAGAGAATTGTGATGGATTTACATGCAGGATGTTAATATTACCTTCATTATTTTATGAACATGGTGAAGTGACAAAAATTGTAATGCTCCATATGATGATAATGGATCTTACAGTGAATCTGATATGGATTGTTTTCCATTTGTGAAAAGATATTTACAGTGATGCTCGAGAAAATTATTTTAAGTAATCATTTTTTTATTATTAAAAGTGATCAAATCAATGATACTTAAAAACATCCTGTACCTTTCTGACAATTAACCAGAGTTACACAACGAAGCTAACCTGTAACCCAGAGAAATACAGTGTTATTTCGACTCCAAACCAGAGTCACACCAAACCTGAGACATGTCAGTCCACTGCTCTGAAATGAATAGGAAAAATATGCATGTTCCATTCTTACCAGGTGTTGACCAGAAAGGAGCAGAGCAAATTGACTGACATGTCCACACACAGTCTCCTCCATGAAGCAATTAATTTAGGGACCACAGTTGGGTCTTTAACACAACAGGTTTGCAACATAGACACACCTGTTGGAATAGGTTTCACACAGACAAAAAATTATAAATCAATTATACTTTTTAATCAAGACAGAAATGTTTTAAAATGATGAGCAACACATAGAAAAGTGTTTGGGACCTGTCATATCCATTGTCAACTTCCAATGACCAAACACATCAGTGTCTGCCCAAACCAGTGTCCTTTCATCACAGTCCTCTCCAGTTTCACCATAGTGGGGTTCCTATACCCATGCCTCATAATACTCACAGTGCACAGGGCATTCTTTTCCAAGCTCCTACCAAGTACTGCAACCAGCACATCATCATCTAAGCTGCTAGAGTAGGACCAGAGGCTTTTTGCATGTTGTGCAGAGATCAGGGGCCAGACGTCAATAGATGAGGGGTGGGGGGGTGGGACAGAGAATCCCTGAGGCCATGATCTGGAACCCTTTCCTTAAACTATGACACTCTCCTCCCAATTTCACAGTACTGCCCCCAAACTGCCCTGAAGCAGGACTGAATTGTATGATTGTGTGATGTATTACTGATGATGTTCCTGTGCTCTTGGACTGGTGTCATGTCACTGCCCAATTCACAGCCACACATCGGCTGTGATTTCCTTCCCCTGTGCAGTGCTGCGAAGGCCTTGGTTTTCCTTCGCCTTGATTGTAAGAGAAGTTGGCTGATTCAGACTGTGGTGCTCCAGGTTGCACTGGGTGACAGGAGCACAAGTCCATCGCCTAGGGTTTGTTGCAGCATTAGCACAAAGTATTAGCATCCAACTGCTGGAGCCACCGGCAGGGTAAATGTGCTACTTGGTCTTATTTATTGTGATAAAGATGCAGATGTAAAAATAGTCTCGGTATACTGAAATCCACAACCATATTCACTGTAATTTATTTCTGCCTCCTCTTAAAGACCAAGAATCCAGCTGATTTACACATTTTGTTAGAGGAATAACAAAGGTGCTCTCTCCATCCAAAAACAAGCCTTTAAAACTGAAGATAGCCAGAGCAGTTGGGGGTGGGGTGGTGTGTTAACTGTGCATTTAAATACTGAATTTTAAATATTCAATGCTTATATACAGACCTATTCAAACAATCCCAACCAAAAAAGCTTAACTGGTTCAGAAGACCATGAACAATACTGGAATCAAAGAAAAAAGGCCTGTGGTTTTGAGCTGATCAGCGTGTGCTGAAGAAACATCATGGTTGGAGCTACAGTACGATTAGACCTTTGTCCTCAATAATCTTTACCGCAGCTGTTTTGATACTGTTATTTACTTATGTGGAAGTGCCCAGTGTAAACAGTGAACTGTGTGAGGGAGAAACTGAAGGATTTATCAGCCTTGCACTGATACAGTTCTCTAGCAGCCTTACCTCCAGAGGGCCCATGATGAAGATGCTGTTTAAGCAAGCAAACTGCTTAGTCTCCTGCAGCAGTGACCCCATGATAGTGTCTCCAGTAATTAACTCATTTATTAGAAACACAAGAGTTTGCAAAGCTGCTGCCCAATAAAACATAAACAAGGACTTCTTAGGTATCCACTCAGCTGGAACTAAACAGTATTTGCTTAATCTACAATTTTAAAATGCATTACCAAAAATAAATGTTGGTGGACGAAAGAGTCTGATTATGTGTCCCGGGCAAATTGGCGGTAATGAGTCAAGAGACTTTGCTCATTCACATACATTAAAACAGCAATCATTATGAAATTAAGGCTGAGATTAATCCTGTTAATGACACTGCAGTGCTCTTGGGAATAGGGTAGCCCAGATGTCAGGCGTGCAGTGATGAAACGCTGGTCTGTTGATAGGGCCAGCTCCTGAAGAGGCCCCTCCAACAGGCACGCAAGCCACTCCCACTCAGCCCCGGCACTTGAAATGCAAATGAGGAGCACAGCGGACTGGTAATGAGAGCAGATTCCTGCGATAAGGATGGGGGGATGAATAAATTAAAAGGAGATCTGAACTGGAGATAAGAACCAGCAGCAGGAACCCTGATGTCCCCAATTAGAGAGGATGTCACCCCCTGTCTCAGCCGCTGTAATAAAGCTCTCACTCGGTATTCCGAATCACACGACTCCAACACTGTTAACATTTTAATGTCTTGGGCGTGCTAGGTAACATTAATTACTTGGCCGTTTGGATGACTCCTGAATCCCTTTAACGTCTGCCTTCTAATGGAAATCTGATCTCAGGCTCAGAACCGTTACATTGAAAAATAATAAGTAATATTTACCGAACCAGCCAGCAGTCATGCCTACATTCAACTGGTTCAAATCTATGTATTGACAGTGAGGGCCCATCACCATAAAAAGAAATTACAATGTGAATTTCATTTACTCCACATTTATTTATTGCTCACTGTTTGAAATAGCAAAAATTTGAGATTTCATTACAAATGGTTTAAATATAAGCAAATCTCCCCTCTGAATCTTAACATCCAAATCCAATAATTTCAGGAAATCTCCCAAAACTATTTCAGATAACATAAAAATGTATGGTCACTTTGAGAATTTTAACAGCTTTGAGAAGCATGTCTGTGTCTGGTAAATTTTTGTCTTACTTATCTCTCTCTCTCTCTCTCTCTCTCTCTCTCTTTCTCTCTGCTAACATCTTGCTCCTTTGCCATGGTAGAAAGGAAATTGAACAGAAATGAGCATTCTTTAGTTTCAGTGACTTCAAATTGACAACTTTCGTCTCTGGAATACTACGGTTGGTGTATTGTTTTTAAGGTGAAGTGAACCCGAATAGGAAAGGGTAAACCCATTTTTGTGGGAGATGTATACTTTTGGTGCCAATATCCAGAGGCAGAGGACATAAAGGAGAGATTATATTTTCCCCATGTTGTGGTAGCAGAGCGGATGGCGAGAGGCAGAGAATAAGAGGGAATGTAATGGTTGTATTACTGCAATCGCTGATGCATTATTAATGTTAACTTGATCAAGGCAGGTGGACAGACCCAGGAGAGATATCGCCGTCTAATGAACAGCCCTCTTTCCATGGCAGAACAAGGCTGGCAGCTGTTTCACTGTAAGGTGTGAGCTTTTGTGCCTTTGTGTATAAGGTACCCTATTTAATTTACAAATAATTTACACCCACCGTAATTGACACTATTCATAGAGCATTACTGTGTCAGCTAGTGGCCATGTCTGTTTGCATTTTAAATGAACAAGTAAATACATTTTGCACTGTGTGAATTTTTTGGTTGATTTAAAGCAACAATTCCATTCAAAATAGCTTAAGATACTGTTTCCCCTGTGGTTTGTTGGTAAGATTTTCTTTTTATTTGTGATCAATGTTTTGATATTAGGGGATCTTCATTTTGTCTCTATCAGACCTGCCCTTATAAAAAGGGATGGCTTGTCCATGTCCATGACTGATCTGTATTTGTTTATTTGTTCTTATTTTATGCTACATGAAATGGGATGCTTTTAATGAAATTGTTCACAACAGACAACTATTTCCACAGCTCATATTTTGCACAATACAATGGTAATCCAAAGCCAGATTCTTTGTTCTTTCATTTAAAATTGTGAGACAAATTCTCAATACCAAAAGAGGAAAATAGACAATTGCTAGTTAATATACACATTGAAGTAATCAAACATTTTACTGTACATGCACACACAAACACACACACACACATACAATAATATTCAGTTGTTTTGGGGCAAGGATTGATACATGAAGCATTGAGCATTTATTATGATAATATTGTTATTATCTGAATCCTTTGTTTTGACATGCAAAAAATATTTATTAACAATTGTCTTAGAACAGATGCTGCGAAATGTAAGTGTACAGTTCCAGTTTCCACGTGGTTATTTTTCTTTTTTTTAAAATTAAAAACAAAAATTGTACATGACTATATCCTAGATGTAGCTCGTAGAATTCTGTAGGGCACAAAACTGGGCCAGCAGACTTGGCAGTCTGGTCTATGGTAAAGTGTAAAGCCTTATCAAATAGTGTCAAAAACAAGGCTTTACGGGCAACAGGGCCTTCTCTAGGCTATTAAAGCTTTTTAGTGGTGGGTTATCTATTTTGTATGGTGCCATTGCTAAAAGGTTATCCCTAACACTCCACAAGACCTTGAAACATGAGCCTCAAGTTTACTCACTTCTGTTAAAAACAGTGGATGGGGCAACTTTGAAAAGCTCAATAATAGATGAGAAGACTGTGCACTATTTATAAAGCATAAGAGGTAGTCCAAAAGTAAATAGCACTGAATACCTCTGATAAGGTGTGGTGCACGTTGTGAATACAGCACTGTGGTGAATATATGCAGAATACTATCTTATGCTGGCTTATATAGCATTCTTTGTTCCAAAGAATGTCCACATATGCCATGCTTCTGTGCAATCAATGTACAGTCATTCTTGATAATTACATAGCTTGGTGTTCCTCTGATGGTAATCCAACTTAAACACTGTTTTTATAGTAAAACTGAGGCATGTCCGTTTTCCTTTAATTTCTATTGCGGCGCTGTCCAGGGTCTGAATGGAGCCTTTTCTTATCCTATACAAGTCACGCACTGCCCCCTAGTGCGTAGAATTGTGTTTTCAGCCATAAATCTGTGCCCTTCTCTGCTTGCCCATTGAGTCCTCCGGGAAATTCAGTAACATATGCAAGCAAAACAAAAACAAAATAAAATTGTTGCTTCAAGAATGCACTGGTCTAAAAAGTGACATGATTTCCAGTAATCAACAAAGCTATTTAAAAGGCTCACAAATGGACAGAGATGGGTTTTATCAGTGCTATTGCTGCCTGAGAGAATACATCTGTGTCAGTAAGCAGGTATGTGTGTGCATATGTGTTTGTGTGTAAAGAGAGTGCCAGCAGATACCAGATTGCAAATAAACCTTTAACACACTGAGGGATAGAAAAGCATGTTTGTTAATGAAAGTATTTCAACAAAAGCTTTTACAAAAAGTCCATCTTTAATCTGGCTAGTGTAAAAGCAGTGATTTAAAAATAAAGATTTATTTTGTTTAGAGCACATGTCACTTCTTCTTTGCTGGAGAACTGAATCACATGAAATGCATAGTCCTTTCATAAAGTGACCAAATATATATATATATATACAAGATTCAATATGGGAACATTTATAGTAAATCAATGTGAACATAAGCCATACATATACACCTATCCTGTATTGTTTTACTTATTCACCGCTGCTTGGTTGAGTATATCTGGATGTGTGTGTGTGTGTGTGTGTGTGTGTGTGTCTGTGTGCGTGTGTGTGCGTGTGTGTGTTTGTGTGTTTGTGTGTGTGCATGCGTGTGTGTGTGTGTGTGTGTGTGTGTGTGTTTTTTTTTTTTTACTGTGTGTGCTGCATTGCCTCTACTGCCAGAATTTAGGGGGCCTCACTGACCCCAAAGGTAAGATGGCCTCCCAGCAAATTAGGGGCGCCTCACCCCACTCCCAACACACCTCCTGTTTGACTGGGGATGGTAGAGGGCCCTCCAACAGCCCAGGTAATGGGAGGTGCAACCCGTCGTTTTAATAACCATCCCAGGCATTGTTTACTGCCAGGGATCTCCATGTTGATTAGGTGCTGGCTGGAATAATGCATGAGGGGAGGCATCCTTGCCTGGAAGAGTCCAGCACATACATACTGATTTACAGATGTTGAGCTCTTCAGACAGTTATGACTGGGGTTAATGTAATACTTATAGTGAACATGTCGCTGGGGTGGGGGAGGTGGGGATGGTGGGTGAGGGGGGATTTGGGGCGCTTGCTGCCTGCCGAAGCCCACACTAACTGCCAGAGCACAGAGGAGATGTTAAAGAGCTGGGTTTTCAGCACAGACCTGATATGCCATGTACACTGGGACTGACACATCTAATCCTTCTGGTGTGCCACTGGGGAGCGGGTTGGAGTGTGGGTGGGGCATCACAAGATAGCACTGGAAACATCCATGCCCGACAATGGAGAGGTGATCGCCCTGTAAAGCATGGAAAATGATGGCAAGTGAATGAGTTTTCCAGGAAAGGGTAGGAGAGGATATGCAGGTAACACAGAGCTCTGAAGTGACAGGGTGATGACATGTTTCCAAAGAGTACAAGTCGTCAGCTGTAGGTGAACTGTGGCAAAGAGGTGCTCTCGTTGATGAAATCTACAGGGCTGCAGACACTTGTTTGTGGCCAGGTGTGTGCACAGAGTTTTTTAAAGTTACCAAGAAGGTAAAGAAGAAAATACTAGGAATAATAGCCACATTATACAAAACTCAGACTCTTGTTCTGTAAATGTAAATTCTGTACAACTCTTGTTCTGTAAATATTAATTGTTTGATTGTACAACAAGCATATCATAATGTGGTGTGTTCACTGCACAACATCAATGTCTCTGTTTCACAGTAGTGTTTGCCAGTCTTGCTTTGCTGCAATATAGCAAAATCAAACAAAGACTTTTTTCAGGCCACCGTGAAAAGATAATTCAGTTACCTCTCTAGGCATCTTGTACTCTCTGTAAATGTTGTTCAGTTGATCCCAGTTGTTATCTTCTTATAAAATGACTATGATCATGACAGTAAAGCATGTCTTGTTTTTATTGTGGCTTCAGGCGATGTTTGTGAACACCCTACAGATATGAGTCCATGGTCTGTAGATATTTCATACTAGAATATTTGACTTTCTTTGTATGATTTCCTCACTCATCTTAAAGACCTGTAAGGAACTGTTTGCCTTCATTTTTCCAGCCCAAGCAATCTTTTAAAATACACGAGGAGCTGAATAAAATATACCTGCTTCTCTTATTCGGCTTAGTTTAACAACAGAAGTTTAAAAAAACCTAGACTAGGGCAAAACAGCAATCGGATCAGATGGGAAACTTCCACGATGCGATAATGGACAAACAAGTAACTTTGGGGAACAAAGGAAGTGGGGGGAAGAGTCTTCTGCTTATGTGTGGAGCATCATGTGGGTAAACTGCGATTCATTGAGAGTCAGCGGCCAGCGGGGAGAACCTCCTCAGCGGTGCGACAGAGGAAGCAGTCTCTAACAAAGCCACCGCCACTAGCCTGGTCTCGAGGAAACATCATACCTGAATTTTTCATGACTCCTCCAAGCACACCAGGACTACAAAACTGGCTAGTGCAGCGAAGGTCAGAGCCCAGGGTGGAGAAACAGATGCAAGTCTTGCCTGAGGGATGCTAAAACAATAAGTTCTTAGTGATGCACATCTACGAAAATTCTGAAAGTGGTAGATGTTGCGGGGTATTTTCCCCTTCATCTCCTAGGATGCTTCTACATGTTCATCTGCTTAATGATGCATGGGCAATCAAGTGAAGCAATTACTTTGAGATGGAATTTTAGCGCGGAAAGCATATATGAATGCAAAAATGAGCAAGTCCTCTCTCTATTCACAACTCTCAAGCACTGATAAATGTAAATCATAAATCGTCTTTTGTTTCATTTATGCCGGTAGAACAAGCACACCCATTTGATGTGCTGGTGTTCTCTGTCAAAAACTCCTTGGTTTGGTGGCCATTGTTCTGCCGTAATTGTCATTTTACAACATAAAAAGGAAACCAGAAAAGCAGATCCCCTAAGGCCGGGAGCAAAGCGTTTAGCACCCTATGACTTTGTGTACGCAAACAGCAACACTTTTATGACACGAGAGACACTAAGAACACAACCACAACACAAGGGCTGTCTCTCACAAAACAGAACAGGGAAACTGCCTCAGAAATTCCACCCTTTTTCTCCTTCAATTCCCTCCCTAATCAATATCAAGCATAAAAACAAGTCTGAGGGAGACAAAATAAAAAAGAGGCAAACAAAACAAACACTTGTGCTGTGTGTGTGTGTGTGTGGGGGGGGGGGTGAATTACAGCAGCGCTGCGTCGCGGTTCCTCACCTGTCGTTATCTACTTTAGCTCTTAATGAGAGCTGTTCTATTCTCGGTCACATCTGATTTGTTTTATACAAGTCCCTTTGAACAGCTGGGAGTTATTGAGCCTGCTTTGATCATGGAATCTTTCTGAATTTCAAATCAGAAATGAGGCGCTTTCTTTCTCTCATTCTTCCTCACTCTCTCTTTCATTCTCTCTCTCTCACTCTCTCTCTCTGTCTCCCTCAGCCCGCTTTTCTTGCTCTGTGACTATTTTGTTTGTTTGCTTCCCACCAACCAAGGCCAGCATTTGCAGGGGAGTGGAGGGTGAAGAAATGAAGGCTAGAAAGAAAAAGCACGGGAGATATAAGGAGATATAGGGAAAGATGCTCAGGACCCTGCTGAAGAGCACCATACACAGTGTAAATTTCTTCATCAATGTTTATAAATTTAACAAAGAGAGAAAACATCGCCACAAGACGGCGGGCGGCTTTTGAAGGCAGCGTTTCTAATGATGACCCTTGGCATGCTGTGGCACCTGGGACTTCCCCGAGAAGGAGCTGATGAAAATTAGCCTATTCTCATTTCAAACAGAATTTCGCCCAGCCCCTGATCAGAGCGGCAGCTTGGGGTCCAGGGAGAGAACACGCGCTACCAGAATCACTCAGCCGCCTGGCTCTCCCCTGGTAATTGTCGCAGGAACACACAGTGACATGACTGTAGGATGTGAGGGGTCTGGATGTACTCAGGCTGTTATTCCCTGTTTAAAGATTTAAACCATCAGGGTATGATAGGTCCCTTTGATGTTTGCTAAGCACAGAGCTCGGGTATGGGGGGGGGGTGGGGGGGGGCGTTACCAGGAGGCAATCATCTTTTTTGGAGCCACAACCGAGAGGGGGAGAGGTGGAGGAACCTCTGTCTCGCTGCAGTCACTCCACAAAGGAAAGATAAAAGCAGGAGGTTGAAGCTAGGGCCAATTCTGACTGTGAGGCAGAGATTACTCACAGTGAGCTGAGAAGTTATGGCTCCACTCCACTCCGGCAACTTTCTCCCCTTCATCCTGCTTTTGCTTGTGTTTTCTTGGGGGTGGAGCGAGTGCTTTTCTGTCCTCTGTCTTTTGTTCTTTTTTGGGGGGAAAGGAGGGCAATAAAGATAAATTTGTCTCATCCATACATGCCCAGCTTGTGTGGATCTCATTTGCGTGCATTTGAGAGGTCAGTTTTAGGATGGGTAGAGATGACATGACTTCCAGCCCTGCCCATTTTATTTTATTTACTCTCGGTGCCCTATAATGTTTAAGTCATCCCCTACCAGTTCCTACCTCTGGAACTATACTGCTTTCAGTCAAGAACATTGTTGGCATATTACAGACGACCATCGGTTATCTGCACCTCGTGTTTGTCAGTAGTCAGACCATCACCTTGTAGCTCTCAGCTTGAGGCCACACTCTGTGGACGGATAGCTTGCACATGGTTCTCATTCTCTTCTTTTGATGTGGTCTTGCATCCTTGTAAAAAATTTAACATGAAACGGATTTTCTGTTCCAGACATTTTTTTCTCAGCAGGTTTTTTTTTTTTTTTTTACTGTTTTGTTGAAGGGTTCAGGTGAAACTGTGCATTCATTCCAGCCGTGCATCAATGCAGTTTGCTTGGGCCCAAAGCAAACTTTATTACTGAACAGAGATACATATACCCACTTGTCCACTCATCAGTCTCAGGGCATTAAACCCCAAAGATGACCACACCCAAATAAAACCTTCTGCCACATTTTGATGCTTGGGAGACAGATAGGAGTGGGCTGCTGCAAAGGGAATTCTCGGATCTGAAAGCATTTTAATAACAATTAAAATCTTTGATGTTGTAATCTGTTCACATCAAAAGCAACAATCCCTCTGTTTGATTTTCTTTTGATGACATCCAGTGTAAAAACCAATCATGCCAATTGTCAGCAAACACAGTGCTCGTCTCAGTAAGGAGACATCAAGAGCAGGATGTACCAAGGTACAAGATGGGCCGTACAACAGTTCTGGGGACAGTGTACATCTTGAGCTTGAATATGACAAATGCACCTTTAATCATTTGCACCTGGTAACATGTCATTTAGACAACCTAATTATTAATTAACCTAATCCAAATAATTTAACCATTTGGATAATCTAAACATTTATGAGGTAAAACGTGATAAGGTAAATCTGAGATAATATGAATTTACCATCTTAATCTTAAGTGATAGTGCTGGAAGAATCCCATTCTCATATTGTCTCTTGTAATGAATCTTAACAATTTATCATCATTGTTGCTATTACTCTCTGTAGTAATATATTACGTTTGATTAATTTTTTAAATACATAATACATTCATTGGTTCTGATATTTCGTGTATGCACAGTGGAACTCTGGAACATTGTTTATAACAACATTGTGGCAGAAACTGGCACTTGTGCATTAGTTCCTTCAAATGTTGAAATTTCATGATCTGTAATTGCCATTCTAAACATCCATGGGGCACAAGACTCATTAGACAGAAGCAAAAACATGAATTCAAGCCATTAAATAAGCAAGAAAAGGGCAGTAAACTGTTTATTTGGCCAGATCTCTTAATGAAATACTAGTCTTGTGGGGTTACCGAAGAACATTAAATCAACATAACACTGCAAAGGACAAAAGTCTATCACATGTCTAATGAGCACTTTTTGACCTATATTCCTCTCATTTTTGTGCAGGTTCATTACAAAGTTAATCGCAAGAGGGACTTATTGGTAGTTCTGGGATCAGTGGAGTCAGGAAGGTTTTTTTGACATTTTGACAGCACTCCACAGGGAACTCACTCCTGCAAGAGAACATTTTCTGCAGAAATTCTGCCTCTGTCTGCCTGCCTTCCAAAGGGAATAGATTTAATTTGCAGAAATGGCCCATTAATTGTATGTCACTGTTGACACGAAACCAGTGATTTCTTGGAAGCATAGGTTTTCAAAGAGAATCTGAATTTACAAGATAAAAAAACAGTTTTATATATATATATATATATATATATATATATATATATATATATATATTTTCATTTTCAACTACATAATTTGGTGCAATAATATATTTCTTAATTGCAACAAAGCAAATATCCAGCATGTACAAGAAAAGTAATGTGAACAAGTCTTTTGTAGGAAAGAAATATCTGGCGCAGGACCCTTCAGCTTTGTCATTTACATCTGTTTTTTTCCTGTGTAGTTTGCTGATATTTGATGTCAAGTGGTATAAATTCTATTCTTGTGCAAATGTCACAGTGTTAAGTGTGCAACAGTGTGTATATAGAGATGTTTGATCCCTCTCCTTTGGTGGCATGTTCCATCCAGTTACTTCAGATTTAAGTATGATGACGACTCTTAGAAAGCAGAAAAACAATCAATAAGCCCCATTGTGCCCAGCAGTCATGAAAGTGAAGGCTAAATTCATTTGACAATTGGGATGAAATGCAAGGCCGGTCTGGAGATCCGTTTATCAGTGTTGCTTCTCAGTGCCGCACAGAGCAAAGTGCCAAATGGGGAGTCCTTGAATGCAAAGAGCTACTTTTTTCCTAGATGTGCATGCACTTGACCCTCAAGGCAAGACCAGGGCAACCCCAGTGCAGATCAGAGGGTGTCATTTCAAAAACCCTGTCAGATGGAGTAAGTCTGCTGAGACCTTCTCTTCTCCTCATTTTATCGGCCAGAATATCAGACTGGAAACACTTTAATAGCTTCCCAAACTGGTGCCATGTGAGCACTCACCTGCAGGATTTGATATGAGGTCCACATGACAGCGGGATGAAAGATGCAGTTAATATGAACAGGAGGCTCATAGATGATCAATGAGAGGCAGTGCCAGGACCCCATACACAGGAGTTATTTGATTCTGCCTCCGTGCCACTGTAATACCACCCTCTTTCTTCTTTCTTCCAAAGGATTAACAGGACAGAACTACAAAATAGAAAGGACAAATTGGGCCTTTTGTTTTATTTTGTTCTGTTTACTTATTTTTTTGTCACAAAGTCAGAATTTGATGCAACTGCATTCCTACAAAGAAAATAATACATTACCAGGGCTCTGGATAATGACTGGCTATTTACAGAAATGTGAAACTTATTTTCCACTGAAAATAGCCCTAAATCATGATTGAGTTTTATGCAATTTGGTGGATTTGAGTAATGTTTTCTTGTGACTTGTGAATCACAACAGGAATGCTGAATCTGACATTGTGGGTTATACTGTCACCTTTATTAACAGAGATCGGGTTAACCAACACTACGGGATAGATTTGCCATCATTTGGTATCATCCTGTCAGTGTCAATGCATTATATTAGCCTTCTTGTAATTGCTTGCTGTTGCTACTCCGTCATTTTAATTAACATAGACTAGGAGCAAGACTAGTGGTTCAATGGCCATGGCAGTGACCTGATCCGTTTTGGGATCACCCTATCAGTGTCACTGATTTGCCTTTTGTAATTGCTTGTCTTTGCTGTTTCTGACAAGTGCATACAAAGGTTTCCAGTACAGCATGTTGGAAAAGTGATGTAGCTAGAGTAGTTTTCTTCATTGAGGTCATTGGTTCTGTGTCTAAAAAGGTTCCTGAAAGTTCCTGAAAATGGGACTCTCCCATCTAGTCAAAGGCCTTCATCAAAGAACGCAAAGGCCAGATATGTCTCTCAGAGCACCAAAGCATTCCAGCTGGCCACTGTGCGAGCAGGGGTCCTGGAGGTGGCTCCATCATTTGTGGCCAGCACTAGGAAGAAGCTGAAACACGCTGTTGAAGAAGCAAAGCATTAAAGATCAAATGCCATCGCTGATATAAAATCAAAGGCGGCGACACATGGTGCGGTGCCATCCCATTTAGAAGCACATGTCAGGGAAGTGGACTTTATTATGGCTGTAATTGAAAGCCAGCCCAGGTCAGGAAGCAATCATCACTCTAACACTTCCCTCCAGGTAGCACTGCACATCAGGGGTTTGTGACACGTGGAAAGGTGTCCTTCTCGCAGCTGCCGACAGGGGAAGGGAAAAAAGACAAAGTCGCAACCATTCTTTTACTCATGACAGCACAATGAATCTGCAAGGCTGTTTTCAGAAAGCAGAAAACGGAGCTTGTCGACAGGGTATCACTTTGGGGGTAAGTGTGCTTGTGTGTGTGTGTGTGTGTGTGTGCGTGTGTGTGTGTGTGTGTGTGTGTGTGTGTGTATGTGTGTATGTGTGTAAAACTACACCACTACAGCAGTGTGGCATATTAGTAAGGAACAAGGTTGTAACCTAAAGGTTTCCGGTTCACTTCCTAGATGGGTTACTGCTGCTGTACCTCTCAGGAGGGAATCTCAGTAAATTTCCAATTGAATGAATGGAAGGCAAATTTAATGTAATGAAACTGCTGACACCTTGAATCATTGCCATGTGCTGACAGGACACCACGGTAAATGGAAGAACCAAGACGGCAGGCGGCTTTTTGAAGGCAGCGTTTCTAATGATGACCCACGGTAAAGAACCAAGACTAATGTCCACATTGACCCTGTCCTGGCCTGGCTGCCCTTTAGTTAGATGAGGGAGCAGACCTCGGCTGTGCGGAACATGCTTCAGGAGCATCCCATTAACCCTTCACATGTTGCCCCACTGACTCACATCTGGTGCAAGACTGGACTGGTACCAAGTCTCAGTGGGCAGTGCCAGTGCTGAAAATCTGCCATGCTGAGAGTGTCTAGAAAAGTGCAGAGCAGCACCGAGCAGGTGTGCACAGATAAAATGCCTGTGTTTCGAGGCCTTAAAAGCTGTAGTCAAAAGATGCTGATGCATAAAATTATATTCCCTGCCCTGGTCTCATATGATTGTCTGATGGTTTACAGAGGACTTGGCAGCAGGTCTAATGAGCTCTACACTCATTTAAATGATGCCCATGGTACTGCTACCCATTCTCAAGGGATCAAGCCTTAAATTTAGCTAGTTCTTTTTTAATGCTAAAGAGGAAGGCTTTTGGATTCTTGAAGCAAGTATTTTGGTTTTAAACATCTGTCAACAGACTGGGGCTTTAAATACAGCAGGAAACAGCAACAGCCAGGTTCCATGACAAGGGCTTTGTGGCAAGGTCTTGTTAAGTCCCACCATGTACAGGTCATAGAGACATTTTATCCCCAGGGCATTTTCTGGCATGGCAGTGTTTGAACACCAATGTAGTCACTTACAGAGGCTGAAAACCTAGGGCGTTTTCTAGAAAAGCAAACCAAGGAGTCACGTGTACATTTTCAAAATAAAACCTTTAGTATTCCTTCCTTCATGTTAATTCCTCTCATGTCAAATGGTGAATATGGACACATAAATCTGATCTATGATAAAAGGTGCCTCTGGACCTAAAGAGACAAGCTGCTTCAATGGAATAAAATAAAAAAAAGAAGAAAAAGGTAGGAATAGGGTTGTAAGAGGGCTCCAAGGCGAACTCTTTATGTGTCTATTTGATCAATTCTGGTAAAGCAAGATAAATATTGTATAAATTAAATTATTGTGTAATGTGAGCAATCAAATTAATTAAGGGTCCACAGCTGTTGGAAACCACACAGCTATTAATTTTTCAGAGTTACCACTTCTCCTAAGTTTTCAATAAATATTTCTCTAGGTCTTGGATGAATTTTTTATGGTGAGTCTGAGATGAAAAGAGAAGATGGAATCTAGGGACAAGGCTCTGGTTGCTGACATACTGCAGAGGATGCCTCTGTTCCAATCTTTATCAATGACATCCTCTTTGCATTATTGCTTTAATTACCCACTGTCTGATGTTGACCACATCATTAAGGACCAGAGGAGGGGAGTGTGAGGCGCATGCATTAGTGTATGCGTGTGTGTGTGTGTGTGTGTGTGTATGTGTGGATGGGGGGGGGGGGGGGGATTGGGGTGTGGTGGGGTAGTTAAACTATTTGTTTCTGCTGCTGCTTTCCCTGTTTTTAAATACTGTATTCAGAATCAAAAGAAGCCTCTAGAAACCTTTCCCTCCATTTCACAAAGGCAGTTGAATACAGCCAGTCAGGAGATGATGACTAAACTATGGGATTTTGTTTAACCCTTTTTCTGTTTAACATTTTCTGTAGATATTTGAATCATAGGTTGCACAAGAGTAGTCTTTGGTGCTTTGCCCAAGGGCACCCTCTGGTTGCAAAACCAGCTTCTCCATTGCTATGCCACACTACCATCAAATTATTGTACAACTTAGAAACACATTCATCAGAATTTTCACTATGTTCTAATTCATCTTTTTCATAGAATGGAGAAATTGATTATGTTTAACTGACTGCCAGTTTCATCAATGTCCATTTTCTCTAAAAAGTGAAGAAAAAAAAAAAAATAAATGTCCAAGACGAATTCATGAACATTTCAAACATGAAGGATGTCCCCAGGTGCCCACATCAAACCCTTAGACCCACAAACTTCGGGCTAAAGCCTAATTTTATTTTTGTAGATATACAAGAATGGTACTTTGTTTGTTAGAAGACAAAGTGTGTTTATGCCTCTCCAATATCAGAAAGTATTTTAGATGCAGACCTTTACCAGTAAGGTTAGCCCTGAAGATGCATTTACGGCAGGGGTACAAAACCCCCATCTGGGATTCAAACCCATATTTTCAAAACAAACCATAAGTGTTCTACCTATCACTTTTCATTGGTACACAAGTAACTACAGCAATAATTAGTTCTTCACTGCAAGTATATTTCGTGAATAATTTTGCAATTACTGAAAAAAATGTGGCTTGAAAAGGAGTCTTGACTACAAAGGCAAATCCCAGTAGCCCCCTGGTGCAAAATGTTCTCCTCTTTGAAAAGGCCACACGGATTCTTTTGACTAATTGAGATCAATCTTCTGCAAATTGCCTGAGTATCCCACCACCTTAAATAAAGTTCCTGTGGGAGACATTTATCAATTAACACACGTTATATTAATTAACGCTTCTTATAAAATTAATAGGAATTTTTTGACCCGCTTAAATACCTCCGCCCCTGGGAAACAAGTCACAACTTAGTGAGAGACCCTGTATGGGCTTGGCTTTGTCTCCTGATCAGTTCTGTGCTGTTTATTTCCTGCCAAACCATGCACATGCCCAGGCCACATACGCATATACATAATATCCATACTATAGAATTACATTAACTACATTTTAATATTGTGGTCTAACAAAAGGCTATATTTGTAAGAAGTACTTCATAAACAATGATTTGTCCTTGTCCTTTATGTATGACAATTAACAATAACTGTAATTAGGTCATTACACATAATCAGCTTCACAACATTCAAAACAACCAAAGACAGTGTTGCTGTCCTGTTGATTGGTGTAGGAATTGAATTTTGTTGCAATATCATGCAGCCTTATTGCTTTATGATGTGACTATAGTAATCTGACTGCATGTACTTGATTCTTGCTGCAGAAAAATCAGGCCCATAACCAGTCAATGCTTGGTACATTTCCAAAGTTTTTTGTTGTTTTCCTGCTTTCATTAGAGGAAGATTTCCCTTCACATCTAAAAAGCCCAGGACTGTTTGCGTTTTAAACCTTGGACACTAGCTGTCCCCAACCGCATCAACTACCATGGGATCTCCAATTGCTCAAGGTAGCCATTGAGTTTCAGGTGAGACATGAGACTACTAATATACTTTACTGATAAGAAATTTATGAACCAACCTGGGAAATTATTAAATACACAACCAAACAGCCATGGTTCACTTCACTGGCCACTGTATCCTTTTCATCAACAAAAATAACCCCTCGAAGGCTGTAAAAGCATGCTTAGAAAGTAAAGGACCATTTGGGCTGAAGAGGAAGTGAAAAAAAAAAGTATGACTTTGATATATCCTCTACCTAAAAGCTAAATCAAGTCTTTGAAAATATACAGCAAGTTAAATAATTAATTCCTCTGTGCGTTTGAATAGCTCCTTTAGCACAAAACCCTGAAATCTCCTCATAGGTCTCCAAAGGGACTTCTCATCCGCCCAATTTATGTGGAACCAGAGAGCACTCTCAGATTAAAAACTCTACATAAGTTCTATACCTTCAAGTGGGCCTGATAAAAGAACACTGAAATTGTGCCAACCTGTACATTCTTAATATGCATTATTCATTAGCTGTGAAATGAATACGACTATTTTTAGCTCATTCCCAAGTAGCTTCTGCAACTTCTACATGTGCTGCAAACCAATAAATTAAGTGCAAAGTTTTGCAGCAAAGCAATTATTGCAGTTGACTAGCATCTTAACTGAGGTTGTAGACTAACATGGGGCTGTAAATATTTAACTAACTTTGCACCCTAAACACATTCATATTTCATCAGGTTTTTCATGCAGTTTATTCTCAAAGCAAAGTGTTGGACTGCATAATTATTTCAGTTTAGCATTTTTTCCAGCCTATTACTTACATAAATACAAGAATTTGAGTTATAGCTCCTCTGAGGGCTAATTTAAGAAAAGTATGCATTAATTAATACAACCTAGACAGAAAATAAGAACTCCCTAAATAAGCTGTTGGTGAACATCAAGGATGATTCATTTCTTCAAAGGAAATGGAAGACTATCAGAGGAAGGGTTCTGTTTTTTGGACAGAAAGCTCCCAGGACAAACAGGTATCTCTCCCTGGACTTTTGTCCCAGTAAATAATGCTCCCAGCGCTTGGGGTCGACAACCAACATTGAACATCAATAACAAAATGGAAATTGAGTTTATGCAGGCTGTGTTGTCATTTTCATCCTCATCAAGGTCATGTGCAGTCCTTTACACAACTACAATAAATAGTATGATATGATTAAAAATTAACTTAATATACAAAATGTTTGTGGATCATGTATGTTTGTATGTGGATTATGTGATGTATTATTAACAATTAATAATTTTGTTGGAGGGGGTGGCAGCAATTATGAATATGAATGTTCTTGACTATGTGTGTTTTTTTCCACTCATTTTTTTTTCTTTGGCAATCATTTCATTTCTCCTCAGAAAAATATAGGAAATAATGAAATAATTGTCATGCCATTAAATATTTCAGGGTCAACTATGAGTAATGTGGGAATGTTTTCTGCTAGACTGCGTTTCTTTTTGTCACAAATGCATTGTGCGCGGCTGCCAGCCCAATCCATCACTCCCTGTTCGGCGGTGAAAAAAGCACTTTCCTCGGGTGTGTTTTTCTGCCAGCGCTGCTGTTCTGGGGGACCCGGGAGGCCACACTGATGGACGTGCTGGTCATCACAGCCAGGACTCGGTGGGATTCTGCAGCTCTGCAGGCACATCGCTGCTCTCTCCCCTGGCATCCCACCGGGACCAAGGGTCTCCGTGGAGCCCCACCTTCCCGTGCCACACGGTGAGCGCCTGCCCTCGTCCTCACAGTCACAGCAATTACCACTGGGTCAAGAGCAGTGAGTTTCTTTCTCTGAAAACACAATTTGCTTTTATCAGGAATATCTCATGATTGCCTGCTTTGAGGCAGTTGCGGCGGACATGCCTCAGTTTTGTAGATTCCGGGAAACTCCTCATTGCAACTTTGAGACTAAGTATAAGGCTGCTTGTAGTCACCATGTTACACCTTGTAACTCTGCATGTCTACATTGGGTTATCATTCTGTTTAATTCAAATAAGCATACAGCCCACTGATTTTTACTCCATGTCATTTTCATGTGGGGAGCAATTATGCAGCTGTAAATCCATTCAAACTGAAGCCTGCTCCTGGTTTACACAGATAAAGCGAGATTTGATTTCCAAAACACTCTCTCGTCTTTTACACAAAGAAGCCAGTGGGGAGATGGAGCAAGCACAGGAGAGAAGTGAGCTGGAAGGCAAATCTAGGTGATGCAGATGTTCTTAGAACGCCCGTGGGTTTTCTTTGGTAGGTAGGATCTGACAAAGAGATCTGTATTTATACAAAAAAATCCTCCTCTCTTGCTGGAGCATGGGAAATTAAGCCTGGTTAAAGATTCATTCTGAAAACACACTCTCACTTTCCCTCTGTTCTATGATGGCAGGAGAAATGAATCATGGTATCATCAGATACACTTTCCACCCACTTGATAAGACCTGTAGGTCCTCGATTGGACCCCAGTGTGGCGTCCCTCGAGTGTTCGTTCAAAGGAGGCTCCGCCAAGCCTCCAGGGGATGTTTAACTGATTGCAACAGCAAGTATTTAGAGAACTTCTATGGGAATTCAACAAGTTTGGTGCTGTCAGATGCAGACTTTAACTGTCAGGTAGCATTAGGTTTCAAAGACTCCAGATAGGAAGTAATGACCAATCCTGGCGATTCGACAACACTGAGCTGCTACATATAAGCTGAGGGTGCTCCTCTCAGACAGAGGGCCTTTAATATGAGCCAGGCAGTGCTTAATTTGAATATGAAACACTGATGCTAAGTGCATTAAATGGGATGATTATGACAGATTACAGCTGCAATGGAAATGGTATTCCCTGTTTTTCCCCTAGATATCAAACATAAATCTAGAGAGAGCAGGATGGGTTTTTTTAAAGAGTGGATGAATAATTTGTCAGATGCTAGTATAGCTGTGTCTGAAGTGATAAAGAGCAATTCATGTAGTTTTGAAATGAGATTTCTGACACTAACCAAAGTTTTGTTATCCATAAGAGCTTTGGGTCATAAACAATTGACCACACTTGTGTGGCATTCCAAAATGTACTTTGTTTAAAAATATTTCTGCGTCTTATGTTGATGTGTAAGCAAAATCCCTTATTACAGGTATTCTATCAAACACTATTGTATTTGGATCCCTATATATCATATTTTATAGCAATAAAAATATATGATATAGAGAGAAGTAGAATACATCTAGGCAGGAGTTATTTCTTTCAACACATATCATTGACAGTACAAACAGAAAATCTGTTAAAAGTCATCTGAATTAGCTCCAGTGCTTAATTCCACGGCATGGCTCTAAAGTTGTGGCTTGAGCGCCCTCTACCTTTGAGAAATCATAGTGACTGAGAATTGAAAGCATCACAATTATTTTCAGAACTGCACATGGCCAATTTGTGACTTGACTTAAAAGCTATTATCATTTCAATGCTTTTAATGTAAATTAGCATGTTGATTACACTTACACCTTATGCCATTTTTTATATTTACACTTTTTTTCCAAGATAATGGCAGATAAGGCCTTTGGAATGAGGGAATATATGTGTGCTCCTGTTTCAGAGCGTGCATCAAGATCCAACAGAAACACATTTAGAAATGATGTCTGGATATTATGAAAACAAACAGGTGGACTTGGCAAAGGTTCACAAAAGGCCTTGGCTCTCATTAGTGTTCTGCTTCCACGATTTACCTCAGGACTTTTCTTTGATAATTCACTTTTAAATGGCAAAACTTTAAAAATGGCAACATGTGTTTGAAATAGCTTTTGAAAAACTCTAGCTGCAGGTCATTCTTTCAGTGCAAAACTTTTTTCCTTTTTTGTTGTTTTGTTCTTTTTCATTGCTGTTTTTGACCCTGTTTTGTCGACCCGGAGTTGAAGTGACTTCTTGGAGTGCAGCCTCATGGTTAAATAGGTCAGTTTTCAAGGCTTCTGTACCTCAAATCAAAAATCCATTATAGATTTTGCTTCCAAGGGACCTGGGGCTCAGAAGGTCCCTTGCAATTGTATTTGTGGAAGAAGCTAAAAGGATTGGACTCGGCCCTCCCTTGGGGCATGGGGACAGGGGCATGCTGAGGTGTGTGCTCCAGGACCTCATCTTCATAAGGCAAAGCAAAAGCAAAAATGGAGGCAAAACAAAGCAAAAATGGAGATTTTTAGGCATTTCAGCTGTACTGAACCTAGAATGGTAGGGTCAAAGCCACTGGGAATAGGGGGAAATCTCTAAATTCAGAGGCAGGGATGAAACAGTTGGAGGCTGTCACCGAGGGAACCCTACCAGAGCAATGGGACCACACTCCAAAGAAGGGGTCTCTGAAGAATAAATTTAACAGTAATTACAGAATAACACCCAATCCCCACAGCCCCTGAACTATATGTACTAACAAGACAGGGGGGAGGGGCAAAGATGCAGACATTTTTATCAAGACATCTGTCATTTTATGGTGACAGCATTTTTTTTAATAAATGACAAGCTGCCCCCGGCGCCAGGCACTGGATAGGGCTTGATGACTTGAAGCAATGGCAGGGCAACATAATCGTAAAAGTCATGCAATGCCCTTCCATACTGCCATCCATGGGTGCCCTGTGAAGCTCCCTGGTAATTAGTGACCTTCACAGCCATGCATTTCATCATCAAATGTTTTCAAAATACATCTTAATTTGACGGAGGTGGGGGGCTGGGAGGTTCACACAGGGAAGAGATGCCCTACAGAAATCATTAAAGTGTAATTACAGCACATCAGCTGTGCAAGCGAGAGGCTCAGCTCCTCTCCTCCAGGCATAGATGTTCCACCAGACCATACATTCCACTGCAGACACTACTAATTTTCAGTCATCCCCATTGATGAAGCTAATTACTGCTATGTGTGGGTAACTATTCATACAGCCTTACTGTAGCATAGTGTGAAATATTCAACATCTCTGTTCATTGCTTTAAATTCAACCAGGTTTAATCGGGTGCCTGTTGGATTCTGGTTTTATTGACAATGATGCAGTTTTCCAACTGCTTCTGAGGACCCACAATGGAACCAATATGATTACATATTTGTGATGTTGTAAAAAAGATAAGGGGAAAATTGTTAACTAAGGTGATTCTTTATTGCATATATATATATATATTTTGCATCTACATTTCCTCACAAGTGACAACAGACGGAGAGTACCTGTACTTGAAGCTGAAAATAATTCACAGCTCATCATCAACAGTGTATTAACAATAAATGCAGGTGTGTAGCACATGTTTATGTGTCTTGCTTTTATCCTTTCAAATCACTGTCTCACTTTTTTACTTTTTTGTCTGGGTCACATAAAGCACTTTGTTTCGAAAATTTCCTTTTAAATTGTCTGAATTACTGAAATTTTGCTCTGCACACTAAATGTGATTTAACAGGAATCAACTGATCTTACCAAACTGCTTGAGCAATTACATTTGGTTATCAGTGTTTCTGCAGATAGGTGTTCTTACACTATGTACCATGTATTATGTGCACACCAATTTCTGTGTAATGACTTAACCTGATAATTGTTGTAATTATCTTTTAGACTCATTACCTAAATGTCTCCAATGTGTTTGTAATCAGCATTAATTAGAGTGAAACTACTGGCATTTAATGCACCTGTTATTGTATGTTTTGCCTGCATGCCTTTGAGAAAGGCTGTTGATGAAGTGTTGGACATCTGTTTGCTGGATCCTTTCATAGTAAAAAAATAACTTAAAACGCACAATTTTAAACATTTTAAAGTCTGTCTTCCCTTAAAATAGGTCAATTTCCATTTTTGGAGATTCCAGTGACAGTGCCCATTCTTAGCTGTCTTGAATGCAGTCTTGGAGCTTCATATGCACAAAGGATGAATATTTAGATTGGCTGTAATTAGTGCAGGCATCCTAGCTGTACACATCTTTTTGGAAGCATATTTCTGAGCCAACAGGTGAGTAACCACTGTCAGTCCATCTCATATCCTGTGCTGTAATAAGCTGAAGGGTTTTTTGTTAAAACCCAGTTGTTAAAACAATGATTTTACTTCTTGAGCAATACGTCAACATTTATAACCATATTAATAAAGCCCGGGCAGGGTTGCCAGTCCTGCTTGGTGAACCTGAACACTTGCCATGTTATCTCTGTCTCGGGGCAAAGAGAGTAAGGTAAGTGTCTGCCATCAGGCTGATGGGAGTGCCACAAAGATGGCATCCATCTCAGACAAGGACAGGCACGGAAGAAGGGAATGACTGTGAACGGGCCATCTCCCCAGTTCCAAGGAAATAATGATGTTGTGGGGAGACGTCAGAGTGAGAGAATCTGAGCAGCAGAGCCTTTTTAGTCAACCAGATGGGAAAGTCATAATAACCCTTGCGTCAGTCCCACTTACTGTCATGCAGTTTGAAGCTGCTGGTTAAAGCACAACAAGGATTAATGGGTTTCGGCCTGGGCAAGCGGCATATCATTCTCTGTCACTTCCCATGACGATCATCCCAGGATTGTCACAGGCCATCCCATCTCACGCTGAGGGTACAGCTTCTGAAGAGGAGATCTCTCCATCGTAGTGAAAAGGCACAGGCTTCTCTGCTAATAATACCACGTGAAATGATGACTTCTGATCAATCATTCTCTCCTTTGAGGATCATATGAAATGTGACTATTGTAACTTATTCTTGTATCTGATTGCAATGGTGATTTTGTAAAATTACGTAAAACTGAAACAGCTGAAAACAAGTGAAAAGCTATACATAATCTTAGCAATCCATGTTTATTGTGTCAATGATATTATCCATGATGTGATGCAAATATTTGAGGAGCCTCAAGATGTCTAAGTATCATCTGGGTTTTTTATTGGAATACAGTCATTTTGTGACACTGCTTTTCTTTTGAAAGAGAGAAAATATCTGTAGATGTAGTAGTAACATTCTATAAGCAGTCTTTCTCTCCAGACATTAGTTCAGACAAATTGAATAGATTACTATGACAAAAATGTTTAAACATAGCAAGATGGACAAACTATGACATTTGAAATTGAATTATATTGGTTGAATTTTGAATAAATCAACAGGTTATGAAACCACACTCCATTGTAGGTGCCATGCTCTCCCACCAATACTTTCTGACATGAAATATTTTACTGTTTATTGTCTATTTAGGCTATTAAATCTCATATGGCACTGACTGGATAAATAAATTAGTATTTTCTATTGTAGTTTTGCATTAAAATTGATATAAATTACTGGATTTAAATAAAAAAAAATATTTGACACTAGAGAATGAAAGCATATGTTTTGAAATAGTAACCAATTAAGTGGTGTGCCTTCCAAAAGAAACAAATGAATTAAATTAAAAGAGCCCTAGACCAGACTGTAACTATAACTCCAGATGCAGAGTGACTTCCAACACAATAGAACATAAGTGTATCCATTCACGCTGAATGAGCAAAACCAGTAAGTGTGGGCATAGCACTATTCAAGCCCTACTCCAAGTTAACTTGTGCAACCTGTACAACCATACATTAGTCACTAGATCGCTGAATCTAACATATCACAATACTACACATAAAACAACCAGCAAGTAATATAAGTAGCAGGTGTTAAGGGGTAGGGATTAAGGTGGAACTGAGAAGCAGTCTGAAGAGGTGGATCTTCAGTCTGTGGCAGAATGATTCTCTTGTCCTGACTCCCATGGGGAGTTCATTCCACCACTGAGAGACCAATACAGACTGGTATCATGTCTGAGAGAAGCGACCCTCTCAGGATGGGATAGTGAGTTGCCACATGGTTGCATGGTCGGTTTGAAGACCGATTGTAAGTATGAGGTGGTTGTCCCACCAAGGTTTTGAATTTGATGTGAGCAATAACAGGAAGCCTATGGAGTGAGGTGAGGAGGGGTGTAACGTGACTATGTTTAAGGAGATTGTAGACAAATCGTGCTGCTGCATTCTAGATGTAGAGTGTAGGCTGAGGGAGAGTTCTTGTAACGGGGAGAACCTGGAGGGGTTGTAAAGCTCCGTCTCAGTCTTAGCAAGGTTAAGCTTTAGGTTGTGGTTCACCATCCACTGTGAAATATCCTTCAGGCAAGTTGAGATGTGTGCAGAGACTTTCTGGTCAGATGGAGGAAAAGACATTAAAAATTGAGTGGTGTCAGCAAAGAAGCAGTGTGAAAAGCCATGAAAGGAGCCAATAGGTTGTAAGGAGAGAAGGGGGCTGAGTACAGAGCCTTGAGGGATACCTGTAGGCAGGCTGTGGGGTCTAGATAACCCCCAAAGGAGGATGGACAGTTAAATACTGCCTGTTCAAGTGTTTTAGAGAGAAAAGAAAGGAGAGAGACCAGTTGATAGTTCTGGTCAGCAGATGGGTCCAGAGTCCTTTTCTTCATGGATGTATAGCCTGTGGAGAGTGACAAATTCATGAGAATAGTGATGAAAGGAAGAAGGTGGGGAATGATGGTCTGCAGAAGACGTGAGGGAATGGGACCCAGGGCACAGATGGTAGGCTGATGTGATGTAAGGAGATGAGCGACATCAACATGGTAAGAGATGAGGGCTGTGTTGACTGTAGGGAGTTTTGAATGTCTATAATCTTTTGGTTGAAATGATCTGCAAAGTCATCTGCAGAGAGATCAAAGTGGGGTGGGGGAGACCAAGGATTGAGGAGAAAGAGAAGGTAGAAAACAGTCTATGTGAGTTAGAAAGTGAGTTTTCAATCTAATATCTAATATCTCTAACATTTAATGCTTAGATGGTGTTATCTAGCTAGTTATCTAAATTGCAAGTGATGCAGGAGATATATTACAATATAAGTGAAATGAAACATTGACCAGACTGCAAGAAAAAAGACATATGTCCCACATTCTTATACTTTTTGTGAATACAACTGGCAGAAAATACCAGTGTGACTGAATCAATTTGTGAATGTATTCGTTTTTACGATGTCATGAAATAAAAATTTAAGTTCCTTCCTCTCATATAAAAAAATTAGTTTGAATGTTTCCCATTGAAACACATAATGAAAGCAATTTTCAAAGTCTTTACTTTCAAATGTGAGCAATCTACAAAATACATTTTGCTATAAATGTATTATCCTTTGAACGCATCTTCTGAACCAATGCATCAATAACAACATGACTGGAAAAAATACATAACAAGTACGGTGAGACGGTAACAATTATTCAAAGCAATGCCCTAATGTGGGATCTTTGTTTTTGGCAGAGCACTTCTGAAGACTTCAGAGGTTGTGTTCTTGATGATCTGTAAGGCCTCTCCTCTCTGTGAGTGTGACTTAGTGGAAGACAAACTGACAGTACTGCACTCCTCCCAAAATCCTCCTTGAACCATTTTACATTTCACAGACATTGGCAAGTAACTACATGTACTGTCAAGAGCACAAATACTACCCATCTCCATGAGTGTGTTCAGAGCTTCAGGCACCCAGCCATCCAAACCACAATCTCATTTCTCATCATATTGCTTAATACATTATTGGTATTTTGAATTGTGAATTATTATAAACACAGTAGTTTTGATGTTAATGTTCTCAGTCACGGTATCAGAAAACCAAAGCATCACTCTGTCAAGTAACATTCCATTTCATTATTTGAACCCCTCAGTCTTATTCATAAGAACATAATGTGCTAACCACTGTACTATAGAGGTAGACCTCATGATCTGTATGTTTAAGAGCTCATGGGTTGTTATTCTCTTCAGTACAGAACAGATTAATGTTTGGCACAGCACCATTTTATCCCAATTATTCCACACTTTAGCTGATCAGGCTCGGTGCCAGGAGAAAATAAAGGGGGGTGCACAAAAAGTCATAAATGCTATATAGACATCGGGATATAAGGACGCAAATGGGGGTGTACCGAGGTCCATCTGGGGGTGCAATGCACCCCTGAGCACCCCCATAGTGCCGGGCCTGTAGCTGACAAGCTTAGTGGCTTACGCTATAGGTTTAGGATCCACACAGTTGACTGTATGATGTTTATCATGTCTTGATACATGTGCAAGGTGTTGTATGTCACCATTAGATGGGATTGATTAACAGTACAGTGGTTTTCAATATTCTGTTGTTGCTGAATATTATTAGTCTGGTCTGTCCTTTTCTAAATGTCATTAAACCAATCCATTTATTGAAAAAATGTAATTTTCTTGTGTTTGCAATTTATTTTGACTTTGTGGAGAAATTAACAATTTCAGTATGTTTAATAATATTAAAGAAGGTATTGTTTTGTTTAATGTTAAAATTCCCTTGTTTAACATTGTCATGACAGTTTTATGTTTACACCACAGCTGGGGTCAATTCCATTTCAAATTCAATTCAATAATTGAAAATCTGCATAGGACAGAAATGGTTTTCCATTTCTGAATTGAATTTCAGTTCACTCACTGAAGTAAATGAACTAAAAAATGAAATTCACACTGACTCTGGTTTATATTAAACCATGTAATGTGATAGAATTTCAGGTAAGCCCTATACATTTCAAAGGTGACAGGAAAAGACAGGAGCAGTCCTTAAGCAGAGCAACACTTAAGCAGGATATCATGAGCATAAAACTTGCCTATTATACATGCACCATATTAAACAAAATTAATCAGTGTATTGTATTTTCCTGTGTGTAAAGGGAAATTATGTAGTACAGTAAGATATGAAACTAGGTAAACATGAAAACTGATATTCGATCCTTTAAATCACTGATTTGGTAAAACAACACTGCTCAGACATAATTTTTATACCTTAACAGCATTGCCACTCCTTTAAAGCTAGTGGAAAGCTTGAATGTCAGGCATTTTCCTTGTGTACCAGAGAATATTTATTTAACATTACATATGAACTGTAAACAACAATCAAATTTCCAGTTTATTTCAACACTGTAGAACACAGTTTTCATGAAACAACAGTGTTGAGACATCATTTGTTTACAGGATCACAATCTTACATATCCCAGACAAAGCCCTGAAAATAGGCATTTTTTATATCAGGTTGAAATTCTTAGTAGACCTGAAAATTCTTGAGGCCTACAAACAAACTTAATTTACACTACATTGACATTTTAATGAACCAATGCTGTTCAGATCTTAAAATGGACTGGGAATAACAAGAAAAAAATCATTAAGTTTATTGCTTTAAGACAACATATTTTGAGTTTGGACTGTAAACCAATTTTTCCTGAATGAGTGCCAGTTTGAAATTTGCTTGCAAATTTTCAAGTCCCTACTCCATTTGTAGTCTCTGTGAGGCCCCATAGAAACTAGACTTTGATTGATTTTGTAAAGATTTTGAACAATTTTTATGGGATACCAAAAAACATACTGAGCTATAAAGTGATGTGTAGTTCCATACTGAGGTCCTCCAAAAATAATGACACGTAAGAGCTGAATTTATATCAGTTGGGATTACTGACAATGACTTAAGCCAATGCTATGTTAGTGTATTTGTAAATCATTAATTGATATTAACTGTTACATTAATTTATGAGTTTATGTAACATTATTGTAAAGTGTTACACTTGAAATCTTAACTTCACTATCTGAAAGTGGTGAAGTAATAACTAAATTATATGTCTAAAATTAATCACTATTGATAACTGAGTTATAAGACTGTTGGAGTCATGACTAGTCAAAATTATTTATTTTGTTGACTGGAAATTGTGACTAATCATAATAGAATTAAAGATATCTTGAACTGCATTATTACTAGTTAGAATTACATTATGGATATGATGACTTGGAATTATGACTAGACATAAATGAATTATAGACATCTATAATTTATATAACCTCAGTGAACATCAAAGTCAAGTTAAAATTTGCAGTAGTTAGGCAAAGGTTTTGAGGGCTAGGACTATCATTTTGGTCTCACCTGAGTTTAGGAACAGGAAATTCATAAAATTCAGAGCTTTTTGTTTGTAAGACATGTTTCAGGTCTAAAGATCTGGTGATGTTCACCTGGTTTTACTGAGACATACAGCTGTGTCATCAGCATAAAAATTAAACTTTACTTCATGTTTATGGATCTCAAAGCAAGGGTCCAAGAACCAAATCTTGTGGAACACAAAATAATACATTGGAATCTGTCAAATAAGTATGACCCACCAAAATGGGTGGTGATGGACTAGAAATATTAGCATCCTGCCAAATGCGCAAACTGGAGAACCCACCCAGTAACTGACAAGTCAATACACTGCATCCCTGGTATGACAGAAATGAGGACAATTACTGTCTAGACTGGAGGTGTCATTTAAGAGTGCTCTTTAATTTGAGGTTTTCCACTCAATGTCTGTAAAGTGCTGAAGGAAGATTGTCACATGGGGGTTGACAGAAGCTCCCTTCCTTTTTACCACTGTGTAAAATTTGCGGCTCACTGTAGTTTTAGCCAAGCACTTGGTCTCATCTTCTGGACTGATCCTAACAAGAAAACCTGTACAATCAACAAAGTTTATTTAACATGAGATGAGGCATTGAAGAAATACTATATATATATATATATATATATATATATATATATATATATATATATATATATATATACAATACAAAGTATAATGCATAGAAACTGTTTAAATGCTATATCAAAAAATGTTAAAAGGGTTCCATCAATATGGAGTGGAAATTTTCTGACCAGCTGAATACATATTATATAGCTTCCTTTACATGCTCTGTATCAGCTCCAGGGTGGCACAGACTCCTGGTATTCTGTATTAAAAATACAGAAGCAGCCAAAAAAGAACTGAAATGTGTCACTTTCTCCTCAATGCTCACCATCCATTGAGTTGCAGACAGTAGTTCTTATATAGCATAATCTGATGAGCTTTTGGATGACTTGCAAATTTAGCTGTGCCTTCTTGCTTGCAGTCATCTACATTAACACACAAAATGAAAATGAGGTTGTTAAATCTTCTAGCAGCACAGTATACATCAACAATTTATTTAAGAGCGCACATCTTTACTGCCCTTATCTTATATATTATATCTTAACTTATCTGAAGCTCATTGGGACAGCTCAACGCATGTTCGTTGGTTCCCATCCCGAGTTTCCTTTGTAAGAATTCCAGCCAATTTAACTAGGTGCTGACATCAACTAGTCAGGAAATATGCTGTAATATAGAGGTAACTGCTAAAATAAAGGAAACACTGACATAAAGTGTCTGAGTAGGTAGCTGGGTCACCACAAGCCACAAGAACAGCTTCAGTACACCATAGGTGTACTGGCATAGAAACTGTCTGAAACTCTCTTGGAGGGATGCGACACCATTCTTCCACAAAAATTCCATCATTTATGGCTTTGCTGATGGTGGTGAAAAACGCTGTCTCAGGCACCTCTCCCTTAAGTGTTAGACTGGATTGGGATCTGGCGAGGGAGACATCCATGGCATATGGCTTATATCATTTTTATGCTCATCAGGCATTTATGAACTGCAACACAACCATAGTATCTGTCTTTGAAGATCTACACAGACTATTCTTCATGAAACTTCCTTCTCACAACCTAGATCAATATTTACTGTTGACTGATTCAGAGCTGCTTGTCTCTCTTGCCATGTATCTCGAACCAATGCACAGACATCAAAGTCAAGGAGCGTGCACCTTCAACCTCAGTTGCCCCTAGCTTATGATGTCTTTCCCTCAGACTTCCATGCCTGGGTCACCTCAGCTACTGAAACATCAGCAAATTACGCAGCTGCCTTCACAGAAGCTCCTGCCCCAACAATCACCCCTTTCTCAAAGTCACAGAGATCACCTCTTCTAGCCATGGTAGCCAAAACAAGAGGCAACTGTTCCTGCCAAACAGTTTTATACATGACCCAAGCATAACTGAATGTTAATTCCTGAATTAACACAGGAACTACACCTGTGTGGAAGAATCTGCTTTCAATGTGGTATGCTATTATAACTGCTCAACTGTTTACTTTGTTTACATCATCTAATACATAACATCTAATAATGTTAACTATACTATACCATTGTATTCCTTAAATAACTACACGGCATTCTCCTCGACTATTCTGTTTCGCTTCTGCTTCTCAAAATTCAGATTTATGTGTTAGCAAAAATTATGTTTTTTTTTTTTTTTGTTTTGTTTTTTCCTGGACTTCCATCTTCTTGACCACAAACTCAGGCTGTGAGGGGGAAAAGATTAATGTTTCATCCATAGTGAATGCGTTTGTCAGAACTGCTTGCGATGAATGAATTATTCATTCAGAATGTTATTCAGAATCAACTTTAAAGTTAGCACCGTAGCAAAGGTCTCATCGTTCACTGCAGTCTCGCGAGCGGAACTGAGGCGGATGTCCTGTTATTTCTGGCACTATAGTGACGACCGCCCCGGCATGCTGCGTAGTTCAACCCTTCACAGAGAGTCTTCCGGCTGGGAAAATGATCTTTTCGTTTTGCTGTTCCGCTACTGACGATTAGAATAAAATTCACAAACTCTATTTACACGTTCACACCCTAGGTAATAAAACTAGACGTTTTTGTTTATTTTTCAATAAAACAGATTTACGTGTTATTTGAATCAGTTAGCTACATATCAGGTTGCATGCACAGCAAGATATTAAAATACATTGCATGTGGCCAATGCAAACGTCGACATCAGTCCTAGCGTCAAATAAAATGTACATGGCAACGACGAGCTAGCTGGACGATATATGTCTGCGTTAATCTTAAAAACAAACTTCCAAGTTTGCACCTTGCAAATTGGAAACGTGCAGTGATGTCAATATGCAAATTGACTTTGTAGTACACATTGTTGTACCACTGCCGATCTGTCAGATTTAAAAAAAAAAAAAAAAATACAAAGACCGATGCCATGGCACTGAGAGCCACTATTTTCCCTTGGCCTGTACGATTCACTTCAAAACACGAGAGCGATTAGGCTACTGCTCACGTTGCATGGAAAATGGCTCGCCATGACAGGGTCTTCTTTCACCTTTAGGGGGAGCCCTGACATTCAGAACACAAAATGCACAGTACTGTACAGCATCGACTTGACCTAGTTTTCATGTAAGGACGCCTTTAAAATGTATCATCTTCCGCAGGATCGCCACTGCCTGCCTGAATTTATGGTGCCCGTGTGAAGCCAAGAATGGTCTGATATAGCAGTGGAACTCAGATGGAGCAGCGTGTAACGTATAAATTTACTCGATTGCTTTCTTGATTAATTTGCCGATTTAATTTAAACCAAAACTGTTGGTCAGGAGATTAATACTATACACATTACTATACTGTACACATTATTACTATAATCGTTTCTTCAACTGTTAAAACTACTGTAATTTTGACAGAACTACACAGATATGCTTCTAGTGTCTAAACACATTTTAAAGCAGATCATATACGGTTCTTTTGCGGACACCGTTTTTCATTATGAACATAAACTGACGTGAAAGCGGCTTCTTTTGCCATAAAAAAATAGCTATATTTCAATATTGGCATAACTGATATCACACCAATTGCCTTGGTGGTTAGGTCTTCGTTTCGAATGTTTTTGAAGTAACACGATTCTCCAGAAGAGGGAGCTAGTATTCGCTTAACCCTGTTCTGATATTCCCTTCCTGGGTTTTTAGATATTCCTTTTAGTATCTTTGACAGTAAATGGACAGCAGAACAGAGGCGAGAAGAACCATTAAATTCATCCCGGAAAATGTTCGGTGAAAAAGCAACAGGATGCCAAAAGAATAACACAAAAAGCTTTGTTATATTCACTCCATTATGCATTACAGTGCAAATCCAGACATTTTGAACTGAGGACTAATGCATTTGAGAAGTATACGAAGTGCCGTTTCTCTGCTGCTAATGCAAATGTTCTAAAGCAGTGGAGTGGGAGCGTGATGCTGTAGCAAGATAATCTCATCTATCATTCCTTACACATAAGGTCACAGAGAAAACGATAAAGTTCAGCAAAGACAACATAAAACTAGTCGTATTTCACTGTATTTATTGTTACAAAATCTCAACAATAATACAGCATTTGAAAATCAAATATACAGTGAACAGGAACTTATTGGAGTGATTTAAAAACAGCTGGCCTTGTCGCCCTTCATTGCTGATATATTTTGATGTTTAAGCATACCACATGTAAAGGAGCTGTGCATTATCTGTGGGTACCACATGTCATCTGCAACACAGTTGGCTTGGTAATCATCCATGTAGAACATACAACATACAGTTCATCACTAGGTTTCATTTAAAACAAATGTAAAAAAAAATGTTTTTTGGAATGATTTCTTTGGAAAGAAATATCTGGTGTTCATGAATAAACATATGTAATTAAAAATGTTTGGAATGGTGAAAATCAGTTTGAACTTTTTCATGTCTGTGAGTTATATCGATATGTAAAATAAGACAGTAAAATGTTAGTTGTGCTAAATTAAAATATGCAGCCTCAGTGGAAAAATATAAATTCTTTACATAGGTTTTAAAAACAAACTCTCAGACATACCTTACTGTTCTCTAACAACATTGCCATTTAAAAAACACCAAAAACAGAAAAAAAAGGTTTCATTTCAAAGCAGTGCATACAACTATGACCTAGTTTAAAAACTAACACAAATTCCGTAAAAGCTCCCACGTAAGAAACCCCAGTAAATCTGTTTATTGAAATAATATGATTTTGTATCAAACTGATTCTACTAAATTCAGTTCAGTCAAATGGCATTCTCATACCAAAATCATAGCCTTCATTTTATGAAATTAGAATGGTGGTTCACTTCCCAAATTAAAATTTCCCTCCAAAATTTTATCAGCCCCAAATTTCTTCCTATTTTTGTCAAATAGTTTGATATAAAGCTCACTTTTTAATTTTGTGATAATAAAAAAAAAACAAGAACAAACACTGGTATTTTGTTTCTGAGTTATCAAATCTTTAGTTAAAAATAGAGAGATGATGACAAACTTTAAATTATGACATAAACCCAACATCCCTCTTTTTTCCAGCTATCAAATAAGAGAACCAAAGCAGTGAATTGGAGTAGAAACAAACACTCCTTCCTCTACAGCCTCCTAAAAATAAATGCTTAGTAATATTAATGAAACCAAAAGGGTCCATTCTCATTTTTGTGTAATGGTATATCCTTTTTCCTAATGATTTTACTCCTGTCCTATACCCTACCACTTTTTCCATGATTTTCCCCCATTCACAGCTATATAAGGGAATTCCGTGACATTATCATAATATTGGCTGACTGTCATTTAGAGCTGCTGAGAAGGCAGTACCATGATTAAGGTTTTATCGCAGAACTATGATCTATAGTAATGACAGGTCCTGCAAGAACATTACTATTTCAAGTACCCAGCATTTTCAGAAGTACCTTACCACATTAATTTAGCTGCATGCTTGACTTACATTTATTGCATGATTGATTCTTCATGATTCATGATTGACTTTAGTTCTTTTAAAATGTTATTTAGTGTAGTTCAATGTAATTTTAATAGTACATATAGAGTCCTAATTCACTTCATTGGTTTTTAAATTTTTAAAAACAAATTTTTAGATTTTTAAATTATATGTATATGTACGAGACAATATACAGTACAAACATGGTGATGGTGAATGGCAAAGGAAGAATAAAATCTGTTAACTGAATCAGCTGCTGCAGAGGTCAAAATACAGTTGAAACCCACAGAAACAGATTTTGTTGCATTCTAACAGTAAAACACAAGATTAAAAAAACACAAAGAACATGATGTGAATAAAACTGCATCTCCAGCTTTGCACTGCCTTCCAGAAAGTGGGAATAAACTCCATACATTTGGAATTAATGCTATCTGTGTCTTATCAATAGGTATTTGTACTTATGTATAATCATTTCAGATGTATTTAGCTCAGATGTCTTCAAACAGATGGGGTACACTCAGATGATTTCCCCATTAGTAAACCCAACTTGTACCTTGCACTTGCACAGCTCTATTCTAGCCTCACTGTTAATACGAACAAATAAAAGAGGATCACTGGCCGATGTGGAATTCTAGAGAGGTAAAAGTTTGTTCATTTAGCTACATTAAACAAGTTTGTGAAGTACAAGGCAATTGTGCACAAACACACACAGAAGCTTATCAAGCCAAGACAGCTCTAAGTACAGGCACAGGGGGCCATGCAGGGAAAGCCATTCTCCTTTCCTTATAAGTGATGGCCTCCTCCATAGAACATGCTCTCCACTCAGATTGTGCTTTTCTGTTGTTCTTGAATAAACTTGTATGGCTCTTCCATGGTTCCTCCAGAGATGTAATAAGGAAAGCATTACACCATAACCCCATGAAACAAACTGTCACATGTTGTAAAAGACAAACTATTCTGCTCACACTGTTGGTTTTTGTTGCCATGTGTAAGTTATATGTTTGTTCAAATTAATGCATTAAAAACAATGGCATAGCAAAAACCGCAGTGTTAACAGGATGTCTACATGACCAGTTTATGAATCAGTAATATAATGATTTATCAAAAGAATCCTATTACTAAAACAAATAAACAAAGCTTTTTTTCAGAAGTGTAGAAATTCCCTGGTATGTCTAATTCCTATAGGCTGTATGTTACTTCCTTTTTCAGAGATATCCATTTTTCCTTAAAGCCTTGATGAACAGCCTGCTCTCCTCAAATCAATAGTATTATGGGCAGCATAGACCAAAGTGCCAATATCTTTACATTTCTCACAGTTAGCAGGAATCTACACTTTCCAACATATGGCTGTTTGTCCTACAAGTTAAACCATCTATCCTTTCATGTAAAATCAGATCTGCACCAAGCCTTTCCACGGATGTGCAGTCCTAATTAAAATCTGACCACCCTTATGGGAATATGACCTTCTGCCCTCTCACTGTAATACCATCACACAAGGGGAATATGACTTAATGACCCAACAGAAGACACTATTCAGCTCTGTGAGATGTATGCTTACATTCCATTTGCAAAGGTCACATTGGATTCCTGATTGATGCTTTCTTTAACTTCAAGAGGCAGAGTGTCAAAAAGATGATCTTCGACGATGAGGCAGTTTTTTCGGAGAAGACGACACTGCCCCAACTGGGATGGGAGGCGATCCAAACAGTTTCCCTTCAGCTCCAAGTGTGTAAGCTGCACTAACTGGCCTATTTTCTCAGGGATGGAAGAGATACTGTTGTGCCCCAGACAAAGGGTCTTTAGTTTGGTGCATTTGAACAGCTGCTTGGGAACAACCTCTATCTTGTTACCAGTGATCAAAAAATGCTGAAGGTTTTGCAGGAACCCTATTTCAAGTGGGATCACAACAATAGAGTTCTGACTAACATCCAAGTACCTCAGCTTGAGGAGGTTGAAGAGAGGAGTGGGTAGGGACTCTAGTTTGTTGTGTGAAAGGTACAGGGACTCCAGATTTTTGACATGGCTTATCGACAATGGAATGGTAATGATTTTGTTATGCCACAGTTTGAGGCAAGTCAACCTCTTAAGGTGCTGGAAGCTAATAACCTCTTCAATGGTGCGAATGTTGTTGGACTTCAGATCCAGCTCCTGCAAGTTGGTCAAACTAAAAATGGCATGGGGGATTCTCTCAAGTTCACAATTATGCAACTCCAACTCAGCTAAGTTCATCATCTTCTTCAAGCTATTAAGTACCAATAGTTTAGTACCGTCATTATGCACCACCAGTTTGGTGAGGTGTGGAGATAGATCTGTAATGTTTGATGGGATCTTAGTGAGGTTGCTCTTTAGATGCAAGATCTTTAGATGCCGCAGATCTCTTAGGGATTCTAAACCTATCATTTTGTTATTTTCAGAGTTTAGGTTGCCCACCAAGTACAGTTCCCTCAAGTTTTTCAACAGATAGACCCAAGTGGGAATCTCTGCAACGTCTGTAAACTTGACATGAAGGCACCTGAGGTGGTCGCGGAGAAAACTGAATGCTGTCTGTTCAACTTTAGCAGGACAGTGATAGAAGTGCAGCTCCTGAATGTTTATCATTTGGGAAATCTTAGCCGTGAGTCGGGCTTCAGGAATCAGTTCCAGTTTTAGAATCTCTAGGTCCGTGAGATCAAACACAGCATCTGGGACTCCAGAGAGCATAAAGAGGTGGAGCTCCAGCTTGTCCTGTGTGTTGCGGGTCACGTGCTGACGCAACTTCTCAAAGGTCCACTCATGGTTCAAACTGATTTCTCGCAGCTTGTTCTCACTGACCTCAGAGAGAAAGACCCCAAATCGCTTGGAGTACAGTTGGTCATACTGGTCAACCATGTGCAAAAGGAAAGCAAAATCATTCTTAACATCTGGAATGTCACTAAAGCTGCTTTCCTCTCGAACCTTCTCAAAGGAGTACTCCTTCAGGGGGCGCCTGAACAACCAGAAGAGAGTGTATATGCACACTAAGCCATAGATGCATATAAGCACAATGTAGCTGACAAGGAGTTTCCTCAACATGAATGCCATATTATGAGTGCACTGGAATTTAGCATACCCAGTTAAATGTTTGATATCAGGCTCACACAGGTGATCAAAGTTGATGGCAGCAACAAAAGTCAATGTGTAACACAAGATCAAAATAAACTTGACTGTTTTGATAACTGTCTGAGCAACATACAGCTTGTAGATCAAGTCACTGTCCTCAACATGGGCACGGAACTTTCTCACCTTCTCAAAGAGAGCTTTTGCCTGTTCCCCATCTTTCTTGTCCAGAATGGTCATGCTTGGGACTTCAATAACAGGCTTCTCAGCTGAGAATTTCAGCCCAGATTTTGATAGCATAGGGGTAGACTGGTTGGGACTTCCCTCTTCGCTGCTTGTTGAAAAATGCTTTGGTAAAGAGGAGGTACCTGTGAGTCTTTGTTTGTTTTCTTCAGAGTCCTCACAGGCTGTCTCAGACAATGCCTTTGTAGTCCACGGTGACTCAAAACACTTTCCCAGAATGGACACAAAATGCTCAATCTTTGAACTAGTCTTTGGATATTTGAACCAGAAATTGCTGCTGACCATGAGTACAATGGTGTGGATGAGAGCAAGGTAAGGAAAGTACTTGGAATACCAGGGCAAGGCTACATGGTAGCACATCTGGTTGACAAAGACATACTGCTGAAAATCTAAGTTTGTCCGCACTCCCGTTGGTGGGGACTGGCCAGATATTTTTTTGCCTTTGAATGTAGCTGGCTGTGTGACATGAATCTCCTGAACCACACTGTCTGGGAGATCTTTAGAAGTCAATGGTGCAGCTGCTAGTGTCACCCTGTTGACCTTCACTCCATTCCTTGTGGCAGAAGTGGGCTCTGCTTGCCTCGGCATGGTGAAGGTGGGCGGATTTCCTGAACCCTCCCCAGATTCCAGAATGGGAAGGCAAACCACTTGGTCTTTGGTTAACTGCATTGTGCCAGCAAATATCGCCAACATCAGCATGACGACTCCAAGATAATCCATAAAGACGTCCCACCATGGTTTCAGAATTCGGTAAGTTGGCTGGATGTCATTGAGAGAAGCTACTTCTGTGAGGGTAAACATTCCTGCCACAGAAAAAAGAGCATCTTGTTAGAAACTGAAAAGTGGACTTAACACACATATATAACCAAGAATTATCAGAACCAAGAAACCAGAAAACAGATATATAAGGGTCAACATCTCAATGAATGACTAAAAGCAATGTTGTTCTATTAGTGTAACATCAATTCAAATTAACTTATAGAACAAAACAAAAATGAAATTTATTAACTGAGCTTGTTCCTCCATTCCAATATCAGAAAAATCACCAGAGAAGTGAACCCGCACCAATATCTGCTGATTCACTGTTTCACAACACAAAACATCTACATTAGGATGACAGCCCTAATGTAGTATTGTGATGATGAATCTGCACTTTGTGCTCAGAGACAATGGCTCAATTAAATTACCAAAGTGAACAATTTCATTTGCATTTCATGACTACGTAGACTATGTTTCTTTCTGTCAAAGGGCTGTACCAACAGTTTAATGATTGTGATTGTGAGTTTAGCAATATTAACACACATAGCCGAATTAATGCAGCCTATTAGATATTAATAAATGTTTGATGTTAAACATTTGATTGTGATTTTAAGAGCTACAACAATTTAAGAACCTGTGGTAACATACTATAGGTAAAGAAGTTTCACAGACTTTGCATTTGCCAATTTATATAAATACCTTGCAAACCAGACTGAACTGCTTATTTTCCTACACCTAAAACTCACTAGAACATGAGAAAAAATATACATTCCTTGTCTGCATTAAACTAGTCATGCACCAAAAATATAGATTTTTTTTTTAGTTTTTACTATGCTCTTAGTTGTGTCTTTCCCTTCTTCCAAGCTTTAAGCTACTCGTCCTATTATAAAGTAGTATTTTTGGCTTTGATGTTAACCTCTCAACTGTAAGGAACCAATGGAAAGCTTTATTGGAAATCTGGCCTGTGAAATTCTAGACAGTTGGAGAGTTCAGAATGTCTGGTTCTACAGTGAAGAGTGGTATTAGCTAAATGATCTTGACTTTCATTAAGGTTGGCACTAAAAGTCTGACCACTAGCTAATCAAAAATTACAAACTTGATCCAGACAAAGTCCTTTTTGGGGCTGTCCTAAAAGGAAACTCAATTGGGTTTGAATTGTGCAATGACAATTACACCAAGGATAACTGTATGAGAACATAAGGGAAATCCTACAGAGCATTTATAAACCACCTTTGTAAGGACCACTGATTTTGAGTGTACTTATTCTGTTAAACTGAACCTTTAAGGAGCCTGGAAGTTCAATTTCAATATTTTTAATCCAACATGTACTGGGTTTATCAAAGACAACATACATATTCTTAGTTTCCGATTGAGACACAAACAAAAATAGTAAGGTAATGCACTGACCATATTTTTAAAGATCAGACCTGGGAGTCTTTCTCAATCAAGCTTGATTGTTAAGTTAGATCTGTTTATGCGAAAAACACTTTCACTCAGCTTTGACTGATTTATAATTATCTTTACATAACAGAAACAAACATTTTCAGTTAGCTAAACACACTGATTGCTACTTAAAACTACACAAATAATGATGGCACAGCTCCAAAATGATATCCATGTTGAGTTCTGGCATGTGGTACTTTATGAACAAATCATTTTGTTAATTCAACAATATGGCCAATTTCTTTACATTTATGGCGGAAAGGTGGAAAGCAGCCTTGGACAGAGTCAGTAGCTTCTCTGAAACCTACTTTCAAAGTCGGCCAACTGTCTGCATTAAAAAGCTGGCATTACCTTCTGGTCTTCCTCCACACCAAAGACAGAGACCAACAAAACATCAGCAACTAATGTTGCCTTGTAGCAGGCAAAGCCGGATGTGTGCATTACTGTGTATCAGCATGGAATACAATAATGGTGGCATGTACCGGTTGTCCAAAGTTCCATATTTGCCATCTTGCACACTTGTCTTTCCCCCTTCTAACAAAAAGATCATGAATCAACACATCTAATGCTGCCATCTCCTTTCAGAAAAATTTGATTGTAGTTGCCATATCTCAGAATGTTTGTAGGACCACATACACTTTGCTTGCTAGTTAACTGCACTGCAAAGGATAACCAAACGTGTTCTTCCCTATGCATAGTTTCCTGCAATGCAAAGTTTGGGCACAGTAACATAAATTCAAATGAATTTCAAATTCCAAATATGTTTACATGAGATTATGTTATCAGTAGGATTATCCACAGAATATAACACTTCTTCTATTCAGAAACATTAGAGAATACTGCCTCATTTTTAATATTTCATTCAGTGCAAGCTGTTAACATGGTGAGGTCATATTCTGGAATTATTGTATATTACAACTAATAATTGAAAATTGTGAAATGCAAATATAGTCAACTCATCATCATAAATATGTTATCATGTTAACTTATCCATTTTGACATTGTGTATAAGAAGAACTTCTTTCCTGATTCAACACCAATGAAATATGCTTCAACTTTATACAATGTACTAAATCGTATAACCAAGAATTCTATATATCAAATCAGAGAGCAGGCTGTCAGCATATGATTATGCAATGGCTAGAGCTCTGAGAATTTGTGATTATGTAATAGTGAGAAAAGTGGGTGGGGACAGGGAATGAATGGTCATTGGCAGATATAAACAGTATTTGAACCAGGGGCAGCTGAAACTGGACACAGACCTGGATGCTCAGTGTGCTCCATCTTACCAACAGCTCTGCAAAATACCTCTTGCTCTGTCCTGGGTATATTCCCAGTGTGTACCATGTTGCTATAACACACACTCCTTGTGCCCACTCAATTATGCATTGTTGCTCATTATTATCCATGTCCTCAGTAGACAGCCTGCTGTAATTTGCAAAGTTAGTTACAATGTGTGCATTGCATTTTGGGACATGTTAACATTTCTACATATCCTGAAGCCCATTTCTAGAGCACGTTCGTTAGATGTCCCAGTTGAGGGAATAAATAACTTTAATGATGAAAATCCACCACCAACTTCATACTCAATTCTGTCTAGTGGTTTACATTGCAATCCCAATATAAAACAACTACTGTACTTTGCCTCAAGGGCTATACCAGCATGAGCTAAAATCAGCTAGCACATGTTTCCACTTATCCTTGCCATTCTCCATCACATAAACATATGGAATATACATAAGTGGAGGTAGTTGCAGATGTTTGGATGAATAACACTGGATAAGAGCATCTGCCAAATGAATGTAATGTAATGAATGTAAATCAAAAGCATCTTTTGCATTAAACATGACATCACTGATTTACAAAGCTTAATAACTGAGCTTAAAACTGTGTTTTTATAATTTATCAGTTTTATAGATGCTTGTTTGTTTTACGTGACATTACCAAGATAAATGGCTTGCACTTATCAAGGGAGAGACTAAAGTGCATTCGTTGAGTAGGGCATCTACCTCTAGTCTAGTCTCTATCATCTTGAAAAATAATTTCCCCTGAACAGACTGCAGACATTAATGTGTTCATTTTCAAGAAAATATTAAGACTAAAACAAGTAATCACTAGTGTGATGGGTCCTGTAATGCAAGCAGGGCAGAAACCCATATTGAAATGATATAGTTATGAGACATCAATCATTAATATCAATTTCATTTGCTATTTTTAAACATTCATTATCTAACTTTCACCTGGTCTAATGTGAGTGAAGCTCTGATTTAGTGTAGGTGAGGTTTTCCATGGCCATTTCATTACATTGCATTATTTAGCAGACACTCTTACCCAGAGCGACTTACATAGGTTACAGTTCTTAACAATGTTATCCTTTTGTACAGCTGGATATTTACTGAGGCAATTGTGGGTTAAGAACCTTGCCCAAGGGTACAGCAGCAGTGTCCCAACAGGGATCAAACTAGCAACCTTTTGGTTACGAGTCCTGCTCCTTAACCACTATGCTACAAATTGCCACTCAATTTGTAGCCTTGTCTTATGAGGCATCGCCCATTGTGAAAAGATGAATCAATTTGTTCGGCTTCAAACAAGTGTATGCTAATATCATATGAAAAATGCCAATATTGAATATTAATCATATGATCATTATCATTTTCTCTATTGATTCCAAAGGTGCCAACACTAGACCAATTAAGTTTCCTCGTCCTCATGCTACTGCTGGAGTTCTCACAGACTTCTTGATTCTTGTTACCAGTCACATAGGCCTCAGTCAGCAATCAAACAATTCTCAACTACACCATAGGCAAAGGTTTGGGTAAGGAGCTGGAAGAACACTAAAAGGCTTATAACTTACAAAACTACATGTATAGGTGAGGCATGAAAGACATTGAGGCCACACACTCTGAGTTCAGATCCACAGGTTAAAATCAATTCTCAATGTCAATGTCGAAAGGGTTAACTGCCAAGAAGGTTGTGAACCGCAACATTTGCAAACCTGACCTTGCCTGGCATGGGAGCACATCAGTTATGCTCGAGCATCTGTAGAGGTGGCACGCTGGCTCTCTGGATGATGAAGACTCGTCTCGTTACGTTAGTTAGCTAGCTAGCACAGCTGATGTTAATGTTAAAAGCCATGTTACTTCACGTTATGAGCTGTAACGTTTTCTATTTTGAAATACATTTTCTCTTGTTCAATAAATTATTAATGACATTGAACATACAGTGTAGCAAATAATAACCTATTATTCACAACGATCCTGTTCAACGATCCTTATTCCAAATGTGCCCTAACTTTAAATGTTAAACCAGAGCCCGTCTGCTATTTAGAAATTCTCTGTTTAAACGTTGCATCGTTGTCATGGCAACGTTTATGGCTGGAGATAGTGATGTTGCCGAGTGCACAAGTTTGGAGAACATCGGAGAATTTGATACTTTTTAAATTGCGACAGATTTCTACAACTCATGTCTATGCGTGCGTGCCCAATGTGGGTTGCATTCGAATTAATTCGAACAAGTTATGGGTTTGTTGGATCTCATAATGCTACCATGGATGGCTTTCTTCAAACGAAGCACTTTCTAACTTGTACTCTCCAGCAAGCAACTGCCCTCAGTTGGTCCTAGTAACCATTCATTAAAAGACGTATTTTTGAATGAAGTTCTCAAGCTGAATTTAAGTCTATAGATAAATAAGAGCCATTGAATGATTGTGCGATTTATAATCCGAATAGTCGATTATTCGTTTCAATAATCGATAGATTATTCGACTATCAAAATAGTTGTTAGTTGCAGCCCTAGTTCATCGTATTTTGATCAACTTTAACAGCTCCACATACAAGATCAATTTCACAATATTTGGAAACATGAATAATGGGCCTTTAATTAAAAATATCCAAAATCAAAGGGCCACAAAGGTTTCAGCATGCAATACTTCATTTCAGGCATCACATATTTCCTTCCTGGTGGCACAGTGAGATGTATGGAAGTTATCCTGGCTTGGGGGTTTATGGGGGAAGGAAAAGTGTGGAATTTCATCTTCACCCTTCTCCATTTGTATGAATACTCTGAGCTATAAATAAGATGACATTTGGAGCACAGGACTTGCTTTTTGTATTTGTGACTATGTTTACAAAATGGGGATTTTTTCAGGGGAATTAGTGGGACTTCATGCAAAATTATGAGAACTGATGGGAATTTTCTGGAAATTGTAGGAATTAATAGGTTTCTCGCACACTGACTTATTTTTCCCCTCTGAACCTTCATCTGGTCAGATGGTGCTGTAATTTTGAGGCACTAAGACTTTGTATAGTAACTCCAACTGTAAATTCTTTCTATCCCTGTTAGTTCGGGTACAATGCATTCACACAGGTGATGGTAAATGTGACACGGATCTATAGAGAAAAATTCTTATGAATGATGACACAAGCAAAAGCATAATACCTTGCAAGTACAGCTAACTGAATAAACTGAACATAATATCTACAATGAATTTGAGGTATGCTTTTCCATTTGCTTTGATATAATATCCCTAATGAACAAATTCTTATATCTACAAACTCAGAATGGTATTGCCACATGCTTAAATAGCTAAGGCTAATGTTACTCCAAACAGCTTATGTTCAACTTTTATTACTTGCGACAAAGTTGTACCTTGATTGTGTTGTATAACACCCCCTACAACTAACCAGAAACTCAACTGCAACCAAGCTGCACAAAGTTGACAGCAATTCACCTTCATGCAACTAGTTTCATGCAACAGCCAACAACTCAACAAAAATATTTCCAATGTACAAATATATCAAAATAATCACTTCTCTAAGACATTAGATAAATACTTAAAAAACAGGTCTGCCATTAAAATGGCTACATTACCTCACACAAAGTAAACAGGCACCATTCCAAAACAATGTTATCAAATCCTTAAATATTTTATGTAACTTGCCTTGACGCTCACCAGACGTTACCTTTCATATTCTGTACCTGTGAGTTCCTTCATTGATTGATTCAGGGTGTATAAAATATCCTTATGTTACGCCACACAATGGCCATAACATGCAAAAATCACAAGACATGTTTAGGCTAATGAATGAATGATACTACAAAATTAAACTGTAATCCCTGTAAAAATTCTGAGCCATACCTCCAAAATGTTCCATGAACTTACAGTGTGCATTAACCTAGCAGTGTCGTAAAATCTTATCATTACAGTGTGCAAAGAAAATCTGCATATTATTATTCTTGTTTCCTGTGGTCTGGGCATTGTATTATAAACAAAACAAAGGACTGGACTGCCATTCATTACAGCATTTCCCATACTGTAGATGTTTTACACTGTAATCAAATTCTTTACTTTTGGTACCTAGCTAGCTAGCTACCTTACATTATGCCTGTATGCCATAAAACAATATGCCTTTATTATCATTTCCACACTCCCTGGTATTCTAAAAAGCATTCATCCAAGCATTGAGTGCTGAAGCCTGACTAATGAAATCTTCCTATACATTCAGTTATTTTTTTGCACCAGAAGTCACACCACAGTGAGGTGGGCACTAATTGCAGGATAGGTGCTAATCCACTTACATCATCTAAGCAACTCAGAGGCAGCTGATGAATTATATGCCGACTGACAGCGGTTAGGGACAGCCTATTACACACTGACATTGAAGGCTGCAGGGGGCCAGCTGATTGAGAGGCATGACTGGTGTCTTTTAAATTGAAACAGGAAGTTACCTGAGGGAAAAGTTCTGGTGGCGGCAGATGACTTGCCCCCCTCAATCATACGAAAGGCTGCACGCTTGTGAGAAGTTTTTGAGACGTTTGTGATTCACTTTTTCATTGTCATCACTTTGGGACACCTACATAAAACCTGAACAGAAATAACAGGCTGGAGCATGCCGCTTCAGGAGGAAGCTAGGATGGTGCTCGTACTGGGAGACGTCGTGAAGCCCTCAGGTAAGCTGGTTCTCTTGCGGCCTTCGGTAGGTGCATCCAACATCCAGGTCACACTGGCATAGGCTCAAGTTCACGTTCTTTGCACACCTCAGGGTAAGTTACGTACGGCCCTAGGTAGCATAGTTGCAAATTTGATCCCCTAGACCATTTTCGTAGTTCACGCTAGCTAGGTATCCCCCATCTTTGTTTTGAGTAAGCATCAGTTAGTGGCAGGGTAGCCCGTGCCGTGACAAGCGGTAAGAGGTGAAAACCCTGCCCCCCCCCCCCCCCCCCCCCCCCCCAGCCACCCCTATCCTCAGTGGAATAATATCAATTTATTCCATCCACTGGTTGTCAGTAGATGAAATGGCGGGTTTTGAACCAGGTTCATCCTGCCTTAAAGAAGAGTGCCATGCCAACTACGCCACTAGGGAGCCCAGACTGTAGCATAATGGCAAGGAGGGCACAGTTCTGTTTCAGTTAAATGGCAGTTATATGGACTCAAATTAAAAACTTGAGTGAAACTTTTCCTTACACATCATCTGTTAATATTGCCGTTTGGATTGATTTCTAAAATGTTCAAAACCAGTTTCTTTGTTCAGCAGACAGGTTATGTAGCAGTTGTCTTTTAATGGACCATAGTTTTGCCTTTATCTAATCCTGAAGAAACCTGTTGACCCTTTGCCAGTCATGCCATGCTAGAAGAGCCATCCTCTGTGAAGCATAGTGAGAGCTTTTGCTTAGTTTAAGACTGATGTTTATAAATGGAATGATTAAAGCGAGTAAAACTTTATTATGTAAAATACACAACTCCCTTTTTGTACTGGTAATCATAAACCCATTGTCAGTGTCCTAAAACACCATTTATCATTGAGTCTCACACAGAAATGTCTGTGCAAGCCTAAACTGCAAATAATCTACACAACAGTAAAAGAATCATATTCATCATCAATATTCTAAGAAATTATTTGTATAGAAACTATTATTTGAACATGAGGCTCATATACATGAAATTAAAGTCATCAGTAGCAGGGTTGCAAAGGGCTGGAAAATGAAAATTTTGAAATTTTCCACAGCAATTTTTGTCTTGGCAAATTTGGGAAGTTATCTTTTTTCACACACTTGCAAAAACATTATATTCTCAGTTTGGATCAGGCTCACCTTCAAAATTATTAACAGAAGGCAATTCCTGATCTTTAAACAATTCCTTAATCCTGGATCATAGACTGTATTCATTCATAAAGTTCTATCAACAAACGTGACCCGAGTTTTGAAATTTTGGTTGGGCATCAATGTACAGACTATGTGTTCATCACATGCACACAAGGAAAACAAAAGCTTCCAACTGTCTAGGCTACCTGTGTACCTCACTTCAGGGATGAGTGTTCTGGTGGATGAGGTAATTTGTTGATGGTGCATGTGATGATAACATGTACAATAACTGAAATATAATAATGTAATGTTTTTTGTCAAAAGTCTTCCAAGTCACACAATTACTTGTACTTCAATATGACAGAAATGAGTACATTATCGAGAATAGTGAATAGTGGAAGTCAAACGGTGACAACATAGTGCCCTATGTATTTACAAAGTGTCAATTACATGTGCTTCTCTCATTACCTCAGCTATTGAAGGTGCCAGAAAACCTGCTGATTTCAACCTAATAAACACAGGAAAATACAACATAAATACAAAATGTTCTTTTATCACTAAGCTTCCCATCACAACTAGTATATGAGATGACAGATCCACAGTTTACTCAATAAACATACTCTAATCTAAAAGCACAATTATGAAAATCATACCAGCTGTATCTTCAAATATCATGCTGTCCAATATTATTAGCTTTCAGCATAACCCTAATCTTATGCACAGATACATGTTTCAAAATATCACTACATACGCAAAATAAAGCTTGACTTGGCCATTCCAGCAACCTTTAGACATGTAGACATATACCCTTTTCTTTAAAGATGTGAAAATTGTCAATTTGACAGTTGCATTTAACATTATGGTAATTCTAATGTTGAGAAAAAAAAGAAGAGTGCCATTTCCAACCAAAAGAGAAAAACACTAACTACAAAGTCAGCAGACTAGTTAAATTTCATTATGACTATGGTTATCTAACTAGGTGGCAATAGCCTCTGGAAAAAGGTTCCTGGATTGGCTAGGCTACAAAGCTCATGGTTTACTTTCCTTATACACCACTGCAAGAGTTATAATTGTCAGATTCTGTGTCAGTGAGTTCACCTTGCCCAATCTGTATTTTTCTGTGCTTCAAGGAAATAACCAAACCACACAGTAAGCATTTGGGGTAGAATGCATTCTTTCTGGCAGCTGGAATAAGAACATGAATTTTGTTAGTCAGTAAGCTAATACACTATGCTATTGTGACTGTGCTTCAAGATTCTGTCTGAAATGCAAATAACAGTATATAACACCATGTGTCAGGCCCACTCTCCCATCTTGAAGCAGGGGCATAAGCAATGCCTTGAGTGAGGCTTACAGCCCAAACCTAACCTCACATGGGACCCCCATGATGCACTGAAAAGATTATGGCAAAGGTAGGTTCTCCTTTAACCCTAATTCCTCCAAGACTGAATTCCCAAAGTGAGTAAGAAGCTATTTGATTTAGATGTTAACAAATCCACAAATCCACCCAACCTGTATCGCCAGCTCTGGACTGTAGACGAAGTTGTCCTCACCATCTGGAATGAAAACATTCAGCCATAGCTTGAGTATGTGTGTAGTAACAATATTTTGGGTAGGATCTACTGTGATGTCAAGTGCCTCAGCTCTCGTGGTTCAGGCTTAAGTTTGTGGTCCATACTTCTTTGTCCTGGTGCCCGTCCAAAGTAGACAGAACAATGCCAAATGCCCTCCAAACAACTACCAAATTTGAAGAGTCTTGAGCTGGTGATTGTTCAGACACAACAGCTACAAAATAATAATCTGAAAAGCAATAAAAACAACAGGAGCTAAGTAGCTATGGTAGTTCGCCACCTCATCATTTAAAAGAAGATAGCTGTCTAAATCATGCTACTAGGTGTGACCAAAATAGAAGTGATCCATACTACCAACTTGTGCATACTTCATGAAAAGGAATGGGTATGAACTAAATATGGCCTGTAGGATGCAAGAATTTTTAAAAGTCTCAGGAGCTGAATTTTTGTATAAATTTAGCAGCAGGCTATATAATGTCATACTTTTTTTCACAAACCCACAAAAAGGCAATTACCTTTGATGGATTGTCTTAGTTAACCTCAGTCTTTTTTAAGTAGTTCATACCTGTTAATGATGATTCATTCTCATTTGTCAGATCATAACACACACTGGGGAATGCTACTGCCATCATCCAGTCCCAGACCTCCATGAGCCATTTTCATTATCAGCATCACCAATACTTTTTCAATGGCACACAGTGAAATACTAAGATGTAGTTAGCTTTAGGGGTATTCAGCTATAGCATTCCAATGTCTCTCTGCAAGGTGACTATTCTTATTTACTTACATCCGAATTCATTCAACCAAGGTTTCCTATGGTTTCAGTTAAGCTTGGTTTGTATGTAATGGTCGAAAATCATAGCAAAATCACAGCTTCAATGAGGTATATAAGTGAAAACCAAAGGATCTTTACAGCACAGGAGTAAAGCAATCTTTTGCACAAATTACTGGGCAGTTGCTTTAAGATCCATCCATTCAAGTGTAGTCCAAATTTCAGTCTGGGAGCAGTAACCGTATGTTGAGAAAGGCCCATACTCAACATTAAAAGAATGAGATAAATGGTAAAATTAAATGCAGTGAAGAGTCCTTCAAATTTTAAAATGTATATTTACTGTTGTAACACCATTCTTGCCATACTAAACATCTATAATAAAAAAAATATGGCATGAGTTTTAGATTAATGCCTTATATTGCCTTACACTGTTCACAGGACCTTGGGTAGTATCAAGATTATAGTTTCATGTATATGACTATATAGTATTCTTTTTTATTCACTTTGCATTATAAACACATTGTAATTATTCATATTATATAACCTCAAAATGCATTCATTCAACACTTCTTAAATAACAATGACATAAATCTTAGTGCCATGTAGCCTACTGTCACGTAATGATTTATAAAAATAGCTACCACAGCTAAACTTGTATAACCATATTACATTTTAGTTTGTTACATCCATACATTTCAGGTGGCAAGAACGCGCGAAAGCTTAACTTCCAGAGATCAAGTAATACAAATGTGAAGCAACTTTTTACAGCAATGACCAATGTGATTTCGCGTGTTTAGCAAAGAGCAGACACGCATTCATTTACATCCTAGAACGTACGTTTTTTCTCAGCACTAGGTAGCCAAGTTTCAGTGTTCTAAAAAAACATACACAAATATAACTGAAGCCATGTTGCGGCACTGGTTCACTTTGAGAAAACACATAGTTAGCAGAAACGAATTGCCCATATAGTACCTAAATTCAAAACATGTTACTATCCCATTTCTGTATCTAACACATTAATTGATCAACGTTGAGGAAAACATAAAAGAGTATACTTACTGTATCATAAGAAGGCGTTATTTGGACATCTGAAATCACATCTATCCAAACCAACTCATCCACAGAATATCCCTTCAGCCAGCTACACAGATACTGTAAAGTCCAACACTCTATGTAGCGATGTGGACATCAAAACATCTGTATGATTACATTGCGTGATACATGAATCGTAATTTTCGTTTTATATTTTATACTGCATAGGCTTCAACGCCATTGTGATTCAGGCTTAGGCAGGTACAGTGCGTGAATCGATATCAGCTCTAGCCAATGTGACACAGCAGTTCTCCTTACGACGTTCGAAATCAATCGCTATCTTTGAATAGAAGCCTGTTTTCGAATGCATGGTCACTGCATTCAATTAGCACGTATGGTCCGGTTTTAAAACATAATCCGGTATATTCGGGAAGCCAATAGGTCTCCTACGGGAAGTTCACGTTTTCGAGCCTTCTGGAAATGATAGCTCGATATGTAGCATCAAACCGTAGAAACGCAGCATTTGCCTTCAAAGAAATTCTGATAAAATGTATCTGAGGAACACAAACTGAGGATCATTTATTTCCCCTTTCATCCCCGGTCGCAGAATGAAACAGCCTTGCGTCCCATTTTACGCGAAGCTGAATGTGCGTCTCACACGGCTAACCAGTCTGCACCAGTTGTCAAAACAATTTGCTAGCTGCATCTCTCTAATACTAAGACACAATGAAAAAATATTCGTGTATTCTCTTTAAAGAGAGTTGTTCTTAAAACCACGCCTTGGTCGAGTGTTAAATTGATTTTAAATACATCCGATGTTAGTAGGCTACAAATTTATTAAAACTGCATTCGATTTAATTTTATTTCTGAAACAGGAAGTCCACGAGGGCAGTCCTTAAGTTTACAGGGGATCATGAAACACGCCGATACCTCCTCGACTTACTTGCCGGTAACAAGTGCGATAAAAGCTGTAGCTATAGCCAACATGTTCAGCCACAGTAGCCAATTTTATTGATGTCTAGTTAAAAAAAAATTAAATCCACGTCGAACTCTGTTCTTGAAGACGGGACTCGGCTATGCTAACCGAAGACCTTTGCAACCAAGTCATTGCTACTACTAATCAAGCGCGATGTCAGCAGATTCTCTTACAATCCGGGTTAACCCTTTATTTAGCAGAGCACCGTCAAGCATGGCTTTTGTTTACTTTAATTATCAAAAAGCGCTTCCCGCTATTTTCGAATGTACCCTTTGGAAGGCCTAGCTGAAACCCCAATGACTGTGACAATATCTTTAATATATTATTATGTTACGCTCGAAATAAATTGTAGTTAGCAAATACAAGCCGACATAGGACCCAGTCATTGTCAATTGAGTTATATGAAACAGAATTTTGTTGTTTTGGGGAATATGGTTCTAAAACGTTAACGTTGCTGTACCTGATTTGCTTCATCGCCCTCCATTTTCCGTTTTGTCTTTACTGACAAGGCCTGTCGTTAAGATTTATTCACCAAATCGGCTAAGTAAAGTACGCAACCTACCAACAAATATCAACTAAAGGATGTTTCTTTAAACAAAGCATTGAATACATGTCTAAAATATATTCTAATCAAGAAGGAGGTTTGCAACAGCTAAAACAAGGAGATATACGTATCAGAAGCATGAGCATTACATACAGTGCTTTGCTCTAAAATCAACAAACACCTAAAAGGCAAAACCAGTATGTAAATGCAAACCTTCAGCTGATTGAGATCCACAGTGTCGGTGTTTTCTCTGAAAAATACAACCGTGAATTGAGTTCCATGCTTCAATAAAAATGTAAACAAAATCTTTAGCGTCCCACTGGGGAGTTAAACGTATAGCATGCGTGTGATTAAGAAGATTAAAAAGACTTTGCCTCATCTGTCCCTCTGAGTCAACATACTGTGGCCAAAGGTTGGTTTGCAATAGGTCCACAGGAGAGCAATGGACCAATACCAGAGTCAGTGACAAGACAGAGTTCACAGGAAACTGGGAAGCACTATAGCCTGGTGTCAGGTGGAAAGGTGCTTTTCACACTTGTCTTTCTTTGTTATGGTTGTCAGGTGTACATGTGTCAGGAACAAACATCATTTAAATGTTGGAAAAGTATTAGCTTATGGTTGACACAATAACTAGACTTGGATTAAGCACCAATTATTTTTGGTAGTTTAGGCCGTGTAGACTGCACAGGCCTGTGTCACATGCATGAAGCATGGCAGGACTGCCTAAGAGAAAAGCCAAACAGCTTGTGAGATATTGCTCTGTCTCAGCTATTATTATAAGCCTGTTCATATGGAAAAGACAGTGCTATCTGTACCTGTAAGAAAAGACCAGAGTGTTAGATCAATAATTATGTATTTGTTAACAAAGGAAAGGGAAGCTAGCTTCTGGATATTTTGCATTTGAGATGTAACAATTTGCTCTGTTCTCAGGAACATTAGACACAAAGTGGTGGGGAAAGGTGTAATGAAAGTAAGTGGGTTTGGGAGCCCCTAGCAGCACCAGCTGCTCCAAAGTATTTAGGAAAGCAGAAGGACAAGCAGCCTAAACCCAGTACCTGTTGTAAGGCTTGACTGTTGACTCACAGTGACAAGGTGAATCCCACTCTAAACCTCCAAACTCGTCATGCTGACAATGTCCAGATTTCTTGGCACACAAGACCTTACTTGTTCTGTTTTGAACGTACAGCTTTCAGCTAGTTCAAACTAGATGATGAGTACAAAAGGGCAAGCCTCAGTTTAACCCTTACATTTGAGAAAAAGGAAAAATCAGGACGTTTAAAGAGACACATTACAAGAGTGAAGGAGTTGGCCTTGCCAGGTTTATTAACTCCATTATTAGATTCATGAGGAATGTTTATCTTACCAGGATGTGGTCTGTCACTAGGCTCCGTGCCAGAAGAAAATATAGAGGGGTGCAATTGCAAGCCACGGGGGTGCACAAAAAGTCATGAATACTATACTACTACTACTAAGACATCAGGATACAAGGAGACGACTGGGGGTCTAAGCACCCCCATAGCACTGGGGCTGTCATAGACTCTCCTTCTCTTTATGGGTCAAAGAAACAGGCTGCAGGAATAAGTATTAAGTAATAAGCTTCAGTAATGGTATTATCCATTTACCAAGTGTTGCTATGAACTAGAGAATAGGCACAACATGACTATACCATGTTGGGTGTACCTGTGTTTTCAGCCACAGCACACAAAAGAAAAAAATATGACCTTTTGTGTAAAAGAATTCCTTGACAAGGATCACAATACTGTGTAAGTAGTATCAGCTTCTCTGTGTTACCGTACACCTTAACAACCCTAAGTGAATCCACTGTAAATTCACATGGCAACAGATTCAATGTCTACTAAGTCATTATAGTTAACAAGTGAATCCACTGTAAATTCACATGGCAACAGATTCAATGTCTACTAAGTCATTATAGTTAACACTGATGGACACCACAGCAGACGATCTCCTTCTCTTCCCCCTCAGGGAGGTTAATTCCTCAAGGTCAAGCCTGTGTCTCCAGGAGGTAGCTGCAGCTGGGCCTGCTGTCCAATGACTGGATAATCTGTGGCTGTGTTTACCTAAGCTGATACATGCTCTAAATAATGTACAGACCACAAGCACTCCACTGCAGCTAAACTCACATTCAACAGTGGCATAGAGAGTCTTCCCAAAACTCACATTGGGACAAATAAACTCTCACAGTCAGGAGTTTAGAAAGGGAGAATGCAGTGATACTTTTTTTGTAATTGATAAGCTTATGCACTATATCTGAAAAGTAAATTATCACTTTGTATTGAAGCTTGAATCTTACAGGTTAATTTACATTTTATATTTGCTTGCTAACTTGCATTTTATTTTTATGTGTTCATGTATTTAATCTTGACAGTAGATTAAATAATCAATTGCAATTAATCTTGTTGCCTAACTGAATTCTATCAACTGTTTCCTCCATGTGTTTTATATGGAGGCCATTAAACTGTCTTCTCTTAACACAAACACTGGTTTACACAAATGTGTGAGCACCTCAACCTGTGTTACTAGCAGAGTGAAATCTGCTATGTTGCCCCCATGTTATAAAAAAAACACAAATAGATCTAGGCTGCCTTGTCTTGCTTCAGAATAAGGTTACAGCAGATGACAAAATGACCCTTTCTAACTTTTGTTACAGAAGTCTAAAGCCATTTAATGTGCTTTACTTGGCTGACCACATGAAAATTGCTGACATTTCATCAGTTTTGTCTACACTTCACTTATGTAACTTGGTTATTTCAGGTCTATGCTCCTCTGGTTTTCAGGAAGTGGTGATGATAACAGCCACATAAATTAGTGTTGATGTATGCAATTTTTGTTTTTGTTTTGGGATTTTCTGTTTATGACACACAGCAATGCCACATCAATTTATTACTTCCCTCTCTGTTACTGGCTTCTGTGCCTTTCACAGCTGTCTGCTTAGGGGCAAAATAAGATCTCCCTGGCACAATTATTGCTGTCCAAAAGCTGGAAACAAGAACTGCAGGACAAAAAGCCTTCGAAGACTATGAAATCAACAAAGACCATAACCAGAGAGAGTATATTTCTAAATTATGCATTGTTCAGTTGTTGCTGGCACAGAACTACGTATTTTGGATTTACTGATGATTTCATTGTTCATCCTAAATTTTATACACATTTCAAAATGAAGTTAGCTTAAAGTTAGCTTGTTTTTATAAAGTGATAATATATGTAAGGTTGACTTTTTTTTTCCTAAATTCATGTTTAATTGACAATCATACACAAATATGTGACATTTTCTAATTACAAGTCCACATATTATAATATTTTGGAATATATATGTGCTCTGTAAGGTACTGCATTTCTGCCACTCTAGTGGCTCCCAACCCATCATGGCCCTCTGCTTTGTGAGTTAGTTAGTTTCATTTTTGGTATGAGTAAAGTCAATTAAAATGAATGTATTTAGATAAATTCCTGAAGAAACATTTTGGCAGGTAGCATTTTTCTGTATGGAGCAAACCAAATAACGTTAGCTTCAAAGAGTGGCATTCTGAAAAATGCTGAAAAATGCCCAAATGGAAGAGTTATTCTGAGAGAAGGCTACAGATGTGCAGATGAGTGAATCGAAGATAAACAGGAAATATGCTGTGTTCCCATGTGTCACAGCATTCACTGCGCAACACTGCCACCTAGGCCGATGCTCTGTTTTCTGGAATTTGTCACAGAGGAAGTAAAACAGCTGCATTTCATTAACACGATTATCACCTGGCCAAAACTGCAGAGAATAAATAAAATATGCTGTCTAACCTGATTACCAATGAGAAAATAAATGCAGCTATTTTCCCTCTTGCTTGATTTTGACATTAAAGTTATTTTGTGTGTTTGCATACTGCCTATTGATATTCACAACAGGTTTTTGTATTTATTTTACTTAACATGTCATGTCTGTCCATCACATTTGACAGAGACAGCCAGTGCATTTGCTTATTTGTGTGATGGTTTTGTTTTCAGACCACAGTGTGACCATTTACTAACAGAATGTTTAAGCTAGGGATGTCCCTGCTCAAAGCTGTGGTTCTCATTCAACCACTTTGAGGTAGCAGGGTCTGACAGTCTTGGAGCTTCACACTCGCAAAATAAACCACAACCTCCAGAGATAGGTTTACTAACCCTTTTCCTCTACCACATTGACTGTTACTGTAGTTCTGTGAAAGATAGCAAGCAGCACCCTCCACAAACCCAAATGCAGACAATATTACTGCTTTGTAACCAGGGGAGGGAGGCTTTGTAAGAAAAAAAAAAGCCAACTGAGTACAGTCAATGACTGATTTACTATGATGTAGTAAAAGTCAGACTATACCACAGTACAGCCACCTTCAGTTCTAACCCAGAAGTGTTATTATGGATGAATTCTTAATGCATGGTCCTTGGCTAATCCCAGTAAAATGAATCAATAGATAAAACATTACACCTGTAGGAAATTCAAAACATACCAATAGTTGGAGGGTTGTTTACATTTTACATCAGTTACATTTTACAACACTCTTATCCAGAGTGACTTACAAAAAGTACATTCATTAGGGTTAGGCATGCAGTTGATAGATACTGAACCATTAATGCTACACGTTTTATATGGCACCACTGTGGGAAACATTGCCACAAGTGTTCTCATAGGGCATAAAAAACTACTGTACCAATCAATCACACCTGAGTAAGATATTGATCTAAAGATTTATGCTAAAATGCTTGAAATTTGTTTCTTAGACAAATATAGATAGTGAAGTTGACACCTATGTATGAATTTCTTCCCAAAAAAAAAACCATTGTTTTACTAACAGCAATATTTTACATTTATTACATTTACCATTTTAAACACTGGTAGCAATTTGCCATGAGGCAATTAACTATTTTTAAGCTCACTGCATTTAACTGATGCATTTGTTAGCCACTGGATGGAATCTAGTTTCTTCTTACAGACCGCTATGCTAGATAGCCTGTTAACTACAAATGGGCAACCATTAAGTTCAACATGTTTTCTCCATGGGAGGAATAGAATTCAGAATGTTTTAGGGTCAATTTTGGAAAGAGCAGGTGTTGTGTTTATGCTTCTGTAATTATTCTAACATTTCTTGATTTGTGTGCATCCTCAGACATGCAAACCTGGCCTTTCCCTGAAGAGAGTAAAAGAATTTACTGCACAGAGTAATCAGTTGAAAATAACTGTAAAATTTATTTGTATATATATTTAAATTTGTCTTTAAATAGAACATATGAACATATAAATAATACACACACACACATATATATATATATATATATATATATATATATATATGCACACACACACATATCATATCTTAGAAAACATAATAATTACTATGTAGACAATGGGATATAAGGTGACAACTAGGGTTGCACTGAGGTCCATCTGGGGGTACAATGCAGCCCTAAGCACCCCCATAGTGCTGGCCCTGTGGATGACAAAGGGATTGTTACCTCATTTTTATATCCTAGTGAAACAGGAAGTGATGGTGTGAAGTCTTCATTAAGTAAAGTAATAACATTAAGTAAAATTTTATTGCCAATTTATTTGATTTTATTTACAATAATTGTTTTGGGTGCTAACAATTTTGACACCTATGGTTTCAGAAAAAATAACATTACTTAATAAAATAAGTATAATGTAGAAATATAAGTAGAAATAAGTAGAAGTAGAAATAAAAGTATATAGTTTTCACTTATGTTTGAACATAACATATTGATTATTATCTGTGTTGTCTATTATATGCAGGCTGTTTTCTTCATTTTTATCAAGGGTGACAATAATTCTGGACCTGACTGTGTGTGTGTGTGTGTGTATCTACAGTATATATATGCTTCTACCTCTGAGATGTTACTCCAGATTTGCCCTGATCCGCTTGGAACAGTCTATAGATGCTTCTCATTTAATAAAATCAACTTGTGTGAATTTGTGTGTACTCATAGCTGGAGGTCAAGAACATAATAGGGTTCACTGAGTTCTCCTGCCAGATCAAAAGCAAGCTAAAATACTGTACTCTGATTTAAGTATAGTTAACACTCTCTCTGTTAAAAGTTGTACCTCTAGTAGTATTGAGTAAAACATATTGTAGAATTCCTCCTACTGGCCGATATGGAGGTTTCCCAGACGAAATACTTGTATACTCAGTAATAAAATAGTAGCATACTAGTTTCTGAAGCACAAAACTTTTATGGATCCCACTAGATTATGGTTCAATTTTCAACAAATTGTAATTCTAAAAAAAATACTCTGGCATAAAGTAAACACTTTAATCAAGGATGTCAGTATAATGCCATATGGATCCTTTATGGATTGGTAATGATAGCACACAAAGAAAGGCCCCATAAGTTTGAGACTATGAATGTTCTCTGGCCCTTGCCATGAATTGCCTGTTCATTTATGAAATTTAAGTGAAGCAGGGAGGTCCTCCTGCAGAAAATGCCTACAAAGAACTCTGCTATGCCCTGCTTTCATTCATACATAATCCATTCCAATATTCCAATACTGAAGCATTGTCATTAACATGGAAAGCAGTTCCATTATTGTTGTCGTTCCTCACAGTTGACATTGTAAAATAACTTTTTAAAACAATGTTTTTTTTTCAAACCAAATTTCATGAAGAAACAAACAAAAATACACAAACTAAAGATTAAAAATTTATAAACTTAAAATGCAACAAGGGATGCAGTTATTTAAGATCAGAATTATGATCAAAACATTTCTCATTATAGAGTTAACTATATAGTGATCCAAGATCACTAAGGGGACATTCAAGGATATCTTTGTAAATTACAATGTTATCATTAATAGCTAATAGCACCCTAAATCTGGTATTGCAAAGTTGAAAATGTGTGCTATGATACATAATAATTGCCTTGTTTGTTAAGCCATTGTAGAGTCTGCTTTGGTGTAAGGAGGCCCAATGACAGCTTCACAAAGGTCTCTGTTTTTCTGCCTTTTCAATTAACATTGAATCACATCAGAGAAGCCATGGCAATTTTCCATAATGACTCAATACTTGTGCTGTTACTCCTTTTATTCATCCTCCACCATGCACATATACATAGCTGCATACAATATAAAGTATAATCACTATACAATATAAAGTACTAATCACTAACCTGCCCTAACCTGCACATGGAGTCTTACCGTTAGAACTGTGTTAGATACAGAGACTGCCTAGAAAGGGAGCACAGTAATGGGCCAGTGTTTTATATTACGCTACCCTTAAACCAAGCAGAACCAACAAAAATGACTCAGTGGCTACATTGTTACCAATAGTGCTGAAACATTATGTTGAATACAGCTTCAATGGGGAATGAGACAGAATCAAATAACTGGTACTCAGTTAAACAGTTAACCAAAACAGAATTTCTAATAGCCAAATATCTGTAGTGTTGCACTTCATAGTTAAATATGTGATAAATAAACTGATGATAGAAAAACAGGTGAGTACAAAAATACAGTAATAGTATATGTATAAGAATACATATGAAATGTTGGGTGGTCTCCAGTGCAAATCCTAAAGAGCTGCCCATAAACCCTAGTGCTATAATATGGATATTGTATCATCATTTTCCAAATATGTCGGAAAAAGGTCGATAGGAACGTAGCATTGCACACAACATACCCTTGATTTCCTCAGACAAAAAAGAGATTAATCCTGAGAAACAAGACCACCAAATGTAGAGCATTAAATAAATATAATTCTGAAGACTACCTATTATCTGCTATTGAAATTTAAATTCAGGTCAAATCCAAGCTTTGTGTGAAAAAAGTCTAAAATATTCAGTTTTCAAATATTTTTCATGATACTTCACTTCATTAAATGATATACAGGTGGAAGGCTATGCCATTACACCATAAAGAGGTTTTCTTTATATCAGCAACAATGCCAAACTAACAATTTTTTATGACAAAAGTAAAAAAAAAAAAAAAACACAGAGTATGTACTCATTAAAAACACAATACCCCTAAATTATATGTACTGAGTATATAATGCTATTTGATACTGAGCTGCTACTGCTAACTGCTAACTGCTACTGCTACCATGTAACAATTAGGATTGTCAGATTCAAACATTGGAATTTGGCATTTTGCAGAGATATCATAGATTACTCTACTTTCATTTGTTCCTGAACATCTGAGGGCAGTGTCTCAAAGAGTGCATCTTCCACCACAAGACCACTGCGCTTCAGGGCCCGGCAGGAGCCTAGCTCAGGTGGCAGACTCTCAAAGTGGTTACCCTTGAGTTCTAAGTGTGTCAGCAAAACCAGATATGAAATCTTTGGTGAGAGCAAGGACAAGGTATTCTTTCCCAGTTTGAGGGTCTTGAGCTTTTTGCAGAAGAAGAGCTCATCTGGGAGATTCTCTATCTTGTTGCATGTAACAGAGAAGTACTGGAGACTCTGGAGGACACCAATCTCAGGCGGGATGAAGCGGATGTCATTGTTGGAAAGGTCAAGGTAGCGCAGCTTATTACAGAGGAAAAGGTGGGAGGGGAGGATCTCGATCTTGTTGTGGCTGAAATAGAGTCGCTCCAAACTGCTCAGTTTCTTGATATGCTCAGGAATGTAAGTGATGGCATTGTGCCACATCTTTAGGCAAGTGAGCTTACGCAGGTGTTGGAAGCTGAGGATTTCCTCAATGGATTTGAGGTTGTTCTCCTTCAGGTCCAGCTCCTGCAGATTGACAAGGCTAAAGACAGCATGGGGAATGCGCTCTAGGTCACAGTGCACCAACTCCAGTTCAGTCAGGTTGACCATCTTCTTCAGGTTACTCAGCATAACCAGCCTGGTGCCATCATTATGGATATACAGCCGCTGCAGATGCGTGGATACATCCACGATAGACTGTGGGACTTTGGTGAAGTTGCTCTTCAGGGATAGGGTCTTGAGGGACTTAAGCTCACGCAAGGACTCCAGGATAATATTCTTGGAGGAGTCAGGACTCAAGGAGCCAATAAGATGAAGTTCTTCCAGGTTGCGCAGGCTATACATCCACTGTGGCAGCTCCCTGCTGTCATCAAACTTTACTCTCAATACCTTCAGGTTGTCCTTCAGGAAGGAGGTGGCAGCACTATGTATTTTCAGAGAACACTGATAGAGGGAGAGTTCCTGGAGGTCCTCAAGCTGAGCAATGGCAGCTGGTATTGTGACATTATTGATAATCTCCAGCTTCAGGGACTGAAGCTCAGTCACTTCAAAGATGGTGTCTGGAAGCCCAGATAGCATAAAGAGCTGCAACTCCAAGCGGTTGTTGGAATTAATCTGTAGCCTCTGCCGTAGTTTCTCCGCAGTCCATTCATGGTTCAAATTGAGCTGCTTCAGTTTGTTCTCACTAACTTCAGACAAAAACACTGCAAACCTCTTGGAGTACAGAGGATCATATTGGTCAATCATATGTAGCATAAATGCAAAGTCATTCTTTACATCTGGAATGTCATCGATCCCAGTCTCCTGCCGCACATACTCAAATGAGTACTCTTTGAGAGAACGGTAGAACAACCAGTATGAAGTGTACAGGCAGGTTAGTCCATAAACACCCACAAAGCACAAGTAACAATAGGACAACTTGGAAAACAAGTGAGCCATTGTATGATTGCATGAGAAGTTTTTGTAGCCAGTCATATCCTGAATGTCGACATCACACATGACAGTGATCTGCACCTCTTGCACCAGGGCACTGTTATAGGCGATGATCAAGAGGAACTTGAGCACTTTGAGTACAGTCTGGCGAACGTACATGATGTACAGCAGATCTCCCTCTTCCACATGAAGTCGGAATTTTTTTACCTTTTCAAACAATGCCTTGGCTTGTTCTCCTTCCTTCTTGTCCAGGACGCTTGCAGCTGGCTTGTCAATAACAATCTTTTCTGGGATGGACCTGAGGGACTGTGTCTTTTCCAGATTGCCTTCTGTAGTGGACAGGTTGAGATTTGACTTACTGGTGGTGCTGTTCTTCTTCTTGTCCTTCTCTTCAGGGTTTTCCCCTGACACCTCAGACAGGGCCCTGGTGGTCCAAGGTGAATCAAAGCACTTCCCCAAGATAGATATGAAGTGTTCTATTTTAGAGCTCGAGCCTGGGAATTTGAACCAGAAGTTGCTGCACACCATGAAGACAAGGGTGTGTATGAGGACTAAGTAGGGAAAGTATTTGGCATACCAGTGCAGTGCTTTTTCATAGCACATCTGGTTTATGAAACTGTACTGCTGCAGGTCCAGATTGGTCTTTAACCCCTTCATTTCAGGTGGGACAGAGTTGGAAGGCGAAAATGTGGGCTCCAGCATGAGCTCTGTTTGGTTTATTAAGGGGCCTGTTTGGTTTATCATAGGCATTCTTTTGGGAAGGCAGATTATTTTGTCTTGCATTACCTAAAACAGAGACAAAGAAAAGAATCAACAGACAAATGTATAATAAATACAAGATGATTTATCACTGTTTTAATATGTTAGGATTATTTCTAAATTGATGAAATAGAAGTGGAGATTTTGTCCTCATAAAAATCTGCAGTCCAATAAAATTACATCCAAAAATTATACCACAGCTGTCTATCTGTGTTAGGAAAAGCCACTGAACAAATGTCAGTTTAATATAGGTTGTGTTTTATAGCATCATGCTCCATAGAATTCTACAGAAAGATCACTGTTCTTAAAGTCATCCACCTGGTTCATCCCGTTTGTGCCCAATCCAGACTCATAAATATCAGTGTCTCTCCCAAAAATTCTGTCTAACTCTAAACGTGACCACAGACAATTATTCTCAATGAATGCCCCAGAAGAATGATTGAAAAATATGCAAGCAATTAAAGGCACTCCAGATAAAGAAAAATAAAAATCTGTATGCACACTACAGCAAAATGTGTACAACTTGCCATAAAAAAGCAAATATTGCAAATGGGCAGCACAAACACCAATGCAATACACCTGTTACATATTCATTTACAAATAAAGTTTCCATGCTTTTGCACAAATTAGCAACATTTTAAAACAATATAAATAAGCACATCACAAAGTAATATTGCTTGTTACACTGAATGAGGAAAGCTGGAGATATGCAGATTTACAAGGAGATGCAGCGTTACTGCATTGTGGGGATGGTCTTATTATAAATGTTGATACCTCGAGGTATGGGACAAGATAGCATGGTGAGAGGGGGGTTTAGCTGAAGAGCTGGAATTAATACAAAAATGAGGAGTCTAGGTGTGTGGATTGGGCTTGGCAATGATGAGATACCTGGGATTAGAGAGGTTTCTTAATGCATTATTATGAGATACATAAACAAATTTCAATAGCCAGGATTCAATCTTAAATTTGATCCATCAGAGGATTAAAGCACAAGCTGTACTGTCTGTAAACTAATTAAGAGTAGCTGAAGCCAAACACATGTGGCAAAGCCACAATATGAGAAATACCTGTGACCTCCATGGGTCATATAGGAAATTAGCATTTAATGCTAAGGCTATTGGAGACTCCATAGGGATTCATACTCATGATCAAAATATTTCCTGTGAAAATGAAAATCAAAATAGGAACTTATATATTTCTTAGGCAGAAATATGGGCTATACATAATGCTGCAGTACTAAAATAATAAAAAAATAAGTAAAATTAAAAAGCATTGTGTTTGTAAATTACCTTTCACAGGAACAGTAAATCCTTCATTAAAAAATGATTATAGGGGGGATAATGATCTCAAAAGCAACATGAACCGTTTTTTTGAGAAATGAAGGAGGCAGAAATCTGCTCTGCACTCTACATTCCAGAATTTCCCATACTGGTTAGATGTTACACATGGTGATTGGGGAGACCATGGTCGGTGTTTGACATCATTCTGGTATTCTTAAAAACACCCTTGAATGGGGCTGCTATCATCTTAGAATATGGCAATATCTTGAGGAAATTTTTGCACCATAGAGTAATGATTGGACTCAATAGGGCCTCATTCACTTAAATGTTTGTGGAAATGACCATTATTTTTTCTTGGGAAAGGTGTTTAAGAAAAAATTCACATTGACCTTACCCATTCACCTGTGTAAACACCACTTTTTTTCTGACCTTTGTTTATATGATGATGAATCCCGGTTGTTCTTAAATTAGATGGTTGTGCATGTTATCTCTGATTAGCATGAGTAAACAGCCCAACAATCCCATATATGGACATTCTGACTTTCAAGGCACAGGTATAGCCAATGCTGCAAAAACGGAAAAAAGGGAAGATCTTTTCTCTGATTCAGAGATGCAGACTGTGTGGATATTAACACGTTTCATGAATCCATCGCAATTTTTTTTTCAAGAAAATATACTTTATTCAATATATTACATAAAATGTTATATATATATATAATGTATTATAATATATATGTATAATACTACAATGAATGTAAATAATATGACAGTTTAACAATAAGTCAAAGTGATATTCTGTCCCCCAACAGTGAAATTTGTAATTACGTCCCATGCCTACAACAATAATATTGTGTATAACAATTTCTTCAAGACAGTATGATGATAGGTATGATGTTTTCTTATCACTCAACCCTTGCAGGTACATCTCAATCACTTTAATGTCTACTTCAGATAAACATATTCCTTATATGAGCCAAATGTGTTTTGTTTGTCTTTTGGTACATGTTATAACTTGTTGTGCATTTGCAGTTCACTGTATATTATCTCTAACACAACTCCATCTTAATTAAAAGCAATTACAGCTAAGTCAACTAAAACATTCCAACAGATTAAGGCCTTTACAGAGTGAGTTGTATTTGAACTCTATCCCTTTAAGACCTTTTTAAAACACCAGAAACAATAATTCATCTGATTCAGGCAGAATATTACATTATTCACTACTTTTACTTTCTGAGGATGGATGGCCACTTTTAGAGTCCACTGGACTAACTACCATCTGGTTTCAGCGGTAGGGGAGGTCATGTCTGGAGAATTGCTCGGAAAAAGAGCAGACTAAAAGTAATATCAGCTAAAAAAAGGGAAGAAAGCCATGATGTGGGAAAGGGAAATAGGAAACTCAGGTATGCTGAGTGAGGGCCCTGTAGAAATGATCAGAGGAAATCTACAGACTGCCTTTAACATCAACATGCTTTATCAAGCAACAGTGTACTCAACAATTATAGTGCACACAATGTGACTCACAAGTGCCTATGCTCTCTCTTAGACATGACTTGGCTTAAGCCCATGTTTACCTCTTTTAGTCTAATAGGAGGCATTGCTCCATAATGCCAGGAAAAATATTAATTAGGCCAATAATGGCTGTTTTGACAAGGTCGCCATTCCAGATGTAAACGTGGGGGTGATCTGATGTTCTGCACTTCAAATTCTGTAAAGTATTTACAAACTGTAATAAAGTGTTTGAAACACTTTTCAAACCAATTCCTAGGGGAGAAGAAGGGATATTCCCACCCAAATACAGAGTTCCTGCCAAGGATGTTTGGGTAGTCTAAAAATAATTGGAATAAACTGCAAGAATATCAGCAGAAATGAATCAGCATCTACCACTCAAGCTGGTTAGGGAGCTGTTAAATGACTGGTCATTATTTGCAGTGCTAGACTTAACGTGGGTTTGTTAGAGGGCCTGGGTGTTGTGTGCTAGAGCTATACTTCCTCCCCTTTTCCGTTGGTAAACTCCCAGCACACTGTGAGGCTTTCATTTGTCAACACTGCACTATTTGTAGCTGCACCGCCTGCAGGACTCTCTGTGGTGTCACATGTTCAGTTTTTCCAGGATTTGCGTGTGTCTGCGTGCTAGGGAGAACAAATTCTCCCTTGCCACTCAATGGCTCCCCATTTTATAATCATTAAAATGTTAATCTTTATCTGGAATTGGAATGATAAAATATTGCTGTAAAGTTCAACATTATGTCAGCATACATAATACTAACAGCCAACAAATGGACAAGAAAACCTTGACTTCAAAGCACTGCACTGGTTATGTTTATTAACAGACTTTTCTAAAGCCTCAATTGCTCAAGCCATATTGAGTTAAAACATGGACATATACTCCATGTAAATTCAGAGTAACTCCAATGGCTACTCAAAGTTCAAGGTTACAGTTGAAGCTTACAGCTACAGTTATTTTTCATAACATTAAACATACTGCAGTATAAGCATCAAGGGAATGAAGACTTTTTTTAGAGGACATAACAGATATTGACACTGAAAATACCTGAATAACACAGAAGTGAGAAGTGAGGGGGGGTGGCACCACAACAGATAGACCTAGGAATAATATTATGCATGTTTCCCACAATGGGCATGTGTGGGCATAACTGGACTGTGACACACTAGCCCATTGTCAAGAGTCAACTCCCAGCAGTTGCATCGTGAAAACACAGAGACCAGCAATTCCTGCCTTATTAAAGTGTTTCAGGCTTTAGCAACATGCCCCAGAGTGTATGTGGTGTTGCCCTTTTACACTCTCAGCCTCTCAAGGACTGTGTGGTGGAATGACGGTACACTGACCTGTAAGGTGCATCCGAACACCCCAATCATGAGCATGGCCACAGAGAGGTAGTCAGTGAACACATCCCACCAGGGCTTCAGTACGCGGAACGCTGGCTGTTGCTCAGAGAATTGCCGAAACTCTGTCATGGGAATCATGGCTCCTGCTAGGACACAGAAACGGTTTCAACACCAATGGCCAGCCCAACTGCAAAGATCAAAAACAAGCCCCAGATTCACAGATTTCATTCAGATTTTTTTTTTTAAGTCAGCCTGTGACAATTCAGGAATGTTGTTTTTTTAAATGGGGAAAGGGATGGGGATGGGGAAGATTTGTTAGGCTTGGCGATACTGAAAGTGTATTCAACATTGCTTGGGTGTCACCATTATCATAATTGCAGAGCATTGCTGTCAGGGGGGAGCATGCCTCCACTTTTTGAAACAAACAGCTTGCATTGCAGCCTCTGCCAAAACACTATGAGATTAAAGGGGCTTGTTTGCACTGGCTTTATTCATAATAGATAGGCTTGGAACTTGGATCTGGCATGAACCTAAGATGAGATACGTAATGGATAAATAGTTGCTTAAAAATGTGAATTAAATCAGTTTTATATTTCCTATCTCCAGCAGTCTCTAGATTTCACTTTGTTTAGATGTTTTTAAGGGACACATTAAATATGGCTTGACAGAGGATTATTAAATTGCATCAAAAAACTCTGTGCTGATAAAAGTTTTGACAACATCTGAAAGACAAAGATTAGATTACACATTAGGAATATTTGAGAGAGCCAGAAAATTTCACTGTGAATTATCCTCAATCAAAATCAAGTATAGACAGAAATACTGTATATCCACATGGAAAACTTAAAATCAATATTAGATTAATATAAATAAATAATAATTCTAAATTATCATCATGATGCATTTTAAAACAATGAACTCATGCAGCAATTCCTATAGCTCTGATTATACATATTTACTCATCAAATATACAACACTGGCCCTTATTAAACTGTCAACGTTCCTCAGGCTGTTTTCAATTTCACTGATGATTGTTTCTGTTATAATACCAATAATTATTAAAAAAAAAAAATGTTCATTTCTAATTATTTCCCTCCAAAAGCATTCTACCCTGCATACCTATGCATCTACTACAAAGGTAAAAACATTATTCATACAGTTTATTTATTTATTATTAAACTATCCTTGGTATGGAAATAAATGACCAATTGCTTTAAATATTGTAATTCCCAATATCGACTACATGCCCAAGTAATTGTATATTAGAACATTTTTAACCTTGGATCAATATCTGTAACAACTGCACAGTTTATGGTTTCAGACTTTATTACCCACCTGACAGCATTCAATATAACATAAACCAAATTTAAGTTGTTTTTTAATTCATTTTAATTAAAAATGTAAAAAGATGTTGATCCTGGTTCAATTGTCAAAAAAGCACCTGCAAAAGATCATTCTTTCTTCTTTGAATAAAGATACGGGTTGGGTCTCTGGTCACATTTCTCACACAAACCTTATTCAGAGTGGGAACAATTTGCTGGGGTTGTACAATGCATCCTTTTGTCTGATGTATTAATGAAATCAGCACATGAGAGTGCCCTGGTTGTTTACTGCTTACCGCCAAATTTACAATTTTATGGTTGGTGAACCCCAAACAGGCTTGTAAAATGAACAGATCTTATTTCCACAGAAAAATAAAAACATGAAAAAAGTGTACTTAAAGTATAAAGGACATTGTAGAACAATGAGCATCGTGTCTGTGCTGACTTATGTTACAGCCTTTCTCTTTCTTTTAGTTAACGTCCTGCATTCTGCTTACAAAGGTTCTCCTGCTGTTATTGACCTTACCCAGTCCCAGTGATGTAACCCCTGAGCAATGCCTTTTAAGATGCTCCCCTAAAATGAATTCATTTAATTAATGAATTAAACTAATTAATTAAACAAACTTCCACTGTGGTCTGACAAGATTACAGCTCTATTCTATAGAAGTACTTTAATTACAGACACATTGGGTTGTTAACAGAGCAATCTTATTTCAAATTTCATTTTGCATTACAATATTAATGACTGACACACCATTTTCCAATCTTTTTTTATGCCTGTATGCATAGACATGACAGACTCAACAGCATAGAGTAGTACATGTATATACATTAATAAAGGGTGCAGTCTCTCATGAAATCAGGAAATGACAGTGAGGCTGCACAGCTGCCCTAACTTCACTCCCTTTAGTTGATTCGTTCTTTATACTAATAGCTTGAGTACTGTTCTGTGTGCTAATTATAGTCCCTGTGTAAAACAAATTGAAGAGAAAACAAGCATACGCAATTCTAAACAACAACTGTGTTTTATACTGAAATTACAGTTTTTTTTTTCTCTCTTTGTTGTCTGGGTATTATCCCTTTCTAAACATTTGGCAAAGCCTGAGTTGAAAGTGTTAATTGATCATGACTGCTAAATAGGCTACAATTATGCTCTCACTAATTGTTTTCGAAGAATGTTACACTCTGTTCTTCCCAAATTATCCTTTGCACAATCTAACCTAATGTTGTGGACAAATTTATTATGGTGTGCAGATCTCCCACTCAAGGACACACACGCATACCTGGATAAATATTTACATCCTGAAGATACCCTGCTGCTGTAATTCAACACATCTCCAATCCACAAGAAACATGTGCTACTTCAGAAACTTTTCTCAACATCCCTTTCTAAGAAATAAAAATGTGTGTGACAGTATACACTGAGAACTGTTTTGGAATTCTGTCAAAGACAAAGCACTGTTTTCTAAGCCATGCATGAAGAGTCACTTAGACTGAAAGATCACCTTACAGTGACAAGAAGAAAGAAGAAAGGCAGGAAATATATTTGTACTGCAAGCTGAAATGTAATTCAAATGGTATTCAACATATGTTCATAACATACAGATCTATGGTTGTTGTCACAGTTCCTGCTCTTTACCAGGGTCATAACCTGATAAGGAATAATCAGAATGAGTGTATGTTCAGCCTCTGCTTTAGTGTATTCTATAAGTGAAGGACAAATGCATGGCCTTGTGAGTCAGGCAAACTTGGTGGAAGTAACCCATTGCTCCTACCTTAGGAAGGAAGGATACAAACCAGACTAGGTCAAGGGGGATATTTATATACACCACAAAATTGTCCTATGGGTGCCCGTGGATATAAGCATCATACCAGACACTAAATGTTCCAAAATTTCTTTTTTTTTTTTTTTGTTTGTTATGGGCCACATTGATGCAGAACTTTCACTCGCCATCTAATCTGTAACCAAACAACAACTCACTTGCTTTTTAGTTTGCACAAACATCTCTCATAAATTTAAATATTTGCACACTTTATTGTAAGTTCTCATAAACACATGGAGTTATGTTTTTCATTTTAAGTTAATGTTATCATGGATTTTGTTGATATGACCGGCATTCTTCTCATGCTTTTTACTTTATCACTCATGGGCTGCAAAGCTTTCATGACCCTGTGTCTTCCCCTTCCTGTTAGGAAATGTCGCCAAGCTCAACAGCAACCCAAAAGAGACAATGTATGTCTGGTTCACACCCAGCCCCTGGGTACAAATCATGTCCAAGCTGTATCCCAAAAGACAATGGAGAAATACAGCATACAGTTCCATCATCTCAGTTTCATTGTGTGAATAAGGAACAATGTTTCTCTGAAGCCCCATTTCACATGAACACATCAGACAGTCTGACTTTGATGTCGTACACGAACACTGGTCATTTTCATCCATAGTATTGTGGTTGCCATAGAATAAAACAAATTATTGTTCTAAAGTTAAAGGTAATATTCTTCTTAAACATAAAATATTACAGATTTCATTCAAATATCTTAAACGAATGTATACACATACAGTCCAAAGAGAAATAATAACTCTTTCAAATCAGCTAATACGTATGACATTTACCAGCGTAACTTTTCATACCTTTATAACTGATCTGTAGTTAAGTGTACATCTTTGTATTCCAGCAAGTAAAGCGTTACTGACAACAGATAACAGAATATATACTTAACATGCCAGAATACAGTGTATCAGACACTCCATTTACTTACTCTTGCTACTGTGGATCTCGTGGCGTTAAAAATCTGTGGCAGGAAACTGAAACAGTATTGAAACCACACTGACCTACGTGTAACTGACTGCTTTAATCCTTCTTAAATACATAGTTTAGGATTTATTCCCAACTTATAAACAAAGTTATTCCTATTTATAAGCCGTTTTAAAAGAAAATATGACTATAGTAAATCTGAATTGTCGTTTCAAAAAGTGAGTTCTTAAGAATATACGACAACGGTTCCTCCGAGGCAAAACAGAAATTTAAAGAAAATGCAACCAAGAATTACCCTTCTGTGGTGAAGGAAACTTTCTTACCCTTGTGATATCTGCGGTAGCCTGTATGCTTACAACGGCGGATTAATTTTTGTTTCAGAGTGTGACCTCATGTCCTTGTAATTGCGGCACGATTTGTCGCCTTTCCGTTATTTCTGTAGCTAAGTATTGTATGGTCCTCTAGAACGACTGTACTGCCCGATGCCGGTAGGGCGGGGACTTACCAAAACTGAGTTCAAAAAGATCATCGTCAACAATGTCTTCAACAAATGAGTTGACAACCAGGGGAGTTCGCTTTTAACTAAACAGTTATAACTGAACCCTTCATTTGTAGGTTTTTTTTTTTTCCTTGCGTCCTTTGGGCATGTGAAAAGAACTGAAAATATACACATTCGGGCGTCACTCTTGAGTGGGGTATGGATACTTTCCTCTCTGTAAACCATTTAGATGTAAGACGTATCCTTCCTACAATTAAAATTGTCTATTTGATATAAATGTTGGTCACATCTCAAAGGAACAAAAGTATAATATGCAATTGTAAAAAAAAAAAAAAAAAATGGTGTGAATTGTTTTAACCATTAAGTACTCAGAGAGAACTTACTTACAATTTTAACTACACTCCACGTTGTAATCCCATGTCTAAAATCCATTATTCAAACATTTATTTAAATACACAGCACAAAACATTAAAAATGTATCCATGCAAAGCTATTTCATATAATGCCATACAGAAGCACTTGAACACATGTTCAGTACTGAATTCTCAGTTCAGTGAAACAAATCTGCTGCTTTCTTTGGGGAGGGGAGGAGGGGATGGGGGCTGGGGTTTGCTTGGTGCAAACTGCATCAGTTTGCTACCGTCATTTGCAGTTATCTTAAGCTGGATACTCAGTATACATTGGCCTACAAATGCTTGGTGCACTCTACCCCCCTTTCTTGCATGTCTCTGTTCGAGAGTCTAGTTTTTCAGGAAGAAGCCTTCTAGTTTACTGGTACGAAGCTACCAGGGAGTCTCCTTTTCCATTTCTATGGTTGTGAAGCTGTTTATATTGGAACAATGCATCTGAAAGGCTTTCAGTTGACACATAGTAAGTGCAATAATAAAAATAGAATGACATTTTCCACCATGAGGGGTATCCTCCACAATCCTAATAATACTGACATTAATAATTACTGGTATAGTAATAGTCATAATGATTATAGCTCTAGGTAGCAATTAAATGGGGGCCAGTTGCAAGAACATGCCTTAGGCAAAGGGTTCAGATACTGGAGAGTGATTGAATTTTCAGGTTGTTTTTACATCCAGATCTGACTTGTGGAAATGCACAAAAAATGAATACGAATAACATGAATAAATCCATTGAACAGCACTATCAACCTAACCAGCCCAACTAAACCTGCATAGCCTTGTTATTGCCAGCAAAAGACCTGGAAGACCTGAGCGGAAGTGTGAGAGGAAGTGAGGTCACCAAAGTCTCCAATCCCAGATTGTCACATGTAATCACTGCAATGTGTATTTGTGTGAAATATTGCTATCCTTTTTTAATCCACTGGACCCATAACCTTTTAAACAACAGGTTTCTGTCAATGATGATGGCAAACTGTCTCCCACAATCACCCAGCTTGAGTGCATTATTTGTCCCTTCCTGTATATTCTGCATACTAACAACGTATTTATCTCTGGTTATCCATTTTTCAAATATGTTCATTGTGATGGGATGATCAAGCAGTGAATTCCACACTGCAGTAAGGAGCAGAGAGAAAGAAGCCACCCAAGAAGTGTGAGGAAAAGGCAAACAAGGCAGAGCAAGGAGAGAGAGCTTCTGCAAGCCTAAGAGGCCAGAGATGAAGGGATGAACAGAGAGTAAGCCCACCAGGACCAAAGATGGAACAGCATGCACCACCAGTTCCAGCAACTCCAGGACCAGCCCACATGGACAGCGTGGCAGGCAGAGGAGCAGCCAGAGTTGTAAGTGTACCTCAAGGAATTGTTTGCAAAGTGGGTCAAGTCAGAGCAAAGGACTGAAAGAGATCTCTGAAACCGTGATCCTGGAGCAGTTCCTGTGGACAGTGAGTTGGAAGTCTGGATAAAGGAACATGACCCCAAGACTGCAGAGGAAGTAGGATGCCTCACAGGGGTTGTTGCGTCTGCCAGGGAGGGGAACTGACGCACCAACTTTCATTGTGACAGCTGCTCGCATCTAAACATGAGTCTGATGTGGGTGAAAAGAGGCATGGTCATGCAGTAACTAAGGTAAATTCTGGCAGAAAAGCATACATCAACCCTCCGAGGAAATTCTCAATTTGCGTGGACAGCGCACAGGTAATGGCAACCACAGCTGCCAAAAACCTAGGGATAACTTTGGACAGCAACTTGTCCTTCAAAGAGCATATTGCAGCCACAACCAGGATCTGCAGCCTCCTGTTATTCAACATAAGGAAGATCAGACCATACCTCTGTGAACAGGCAGCCCTAGTGATGATCCAGACCCTCGCTGCTTACAAGGTTACAAGGTTCTTTATTTGTCATTCGACATGTTAAAAACACGAAGAACGAAAACTGTTCCCCAGGACCAGCGTTTAAAATAGATAATAATAAATAAATAAATGATCAAAACCTAAAATCATATAATAACTAAAACACATTGTTAAAAAAAAACTAGCAACATTGGGATGTAGTGCAGAGGGCAGCTTATGGCACTGAGTTCATGAGCCTCACAGACTGAGGGAAGAAGCTGCACCTCAGCCTTGTTGTCTGAGCTCTGAGGCTGCGCAGCCTTCTGCCTGAGGGGAGGAGGGTGAACAGTTCATGGGCTGGGTGGGTGGGGTCTATCATGATGTTCGTTGCTCTGGTTCTGCATCTGCTGTTGTAAATGCCCTCCAAAGAAGGGAGGCTGCTGTTGGTCATTTTTTGAGCAGATTTAACCACTCTTTGCAGTGTCTCAGAGCCACAGCAGCCACAGAGCAGTTGCCGTACCAGACAGTTATAGAGGATGTCAGGACGCTCTCCACCACACACTGGTAAAAGGAAGTCAGCACAGCAGCACTGAGACCGGCCTGCTTCAGGCGTTGGTGAGCCTTCTTAATGATGCTGGCTGTGTTCATGGCCCATGTAAGGTCATTGGATATATGAAGACCCAAGTATTTAGCTGTGCTCACCAGCTCCAAGCTTATCCTCCAATGAAGAGGGGAGGAGGGGTGTGAACTCTCCTCCTAAAGTCCACCACCATCTCTTTTGTCTTCCCTACATTGATGCACAGGTTGTTTGCATCACACCAGTCAAGGAGTTCTTCTACCTCCCTTCTATACATAGACTCGTCGTTGTTGGAGATCGGACCAACAATAACCGTGTCATCCGCAAACTTCACAATATGATTGCCCAGGTACCTTGCAGAGCAATCATGCATGAGTAGCGTGTACAGGAGGGGGCTCAGGACACACCCTTGTGGGGAGCCGGTGTTGAGTACGATGGTGGAGGACGAGATGCCATGGATCTTCATGGACTGTGGCCTGCCTGTCAAGAAGTCCAATACCCAGTTACACATAGATGGTTTCAACCCCAACAGTAGCCTGGACCTCTTGAAACAGACAGGCACCACAGCTTGGGACAGAGAGGTGTCAGCACCCCCGTGAGTTCCTGAGCACACTCTCTTAGACCCCGTCCTGGAATGTTGTCTGGTCCTGCTGCTTTCCGAGGGTTGATCCTCTCTAGCGTCCTCCTGACGTCCACCACAGACACAGTGAAGGGCAGCTCACCTGGTGGGACTGTAAACCTGGTGCTGTGGGAGGAGTTGGATGACTCGAAGCGGGCGTAGAAGGTATTTAGGACATCAGGCAGTGATGGATCTCGAGGGCAATCAGCATCCCTCCCTTTGTAACCAGTGATGCTCTTTATACACTTCTACATGCTTCGGGGGTCGTTGTTGGCAAAATGACTCTGTATCCTTTGGGCATAGGTCACCTTTGCCCTTTTGATGGCTGCATCCAGTTTCCTCCTCGCTGCTCTCAGTGTCACTGGATCTCCAGACTGGAAGGCTGAGCCCCGTACCCATAAAAGAGACCGTACCTCTCCTTTTATCCAGGGTTTCTGGTTAGGACGGATGGTTATCTTCTTTGTGATGGTGACATCATCAATACACTTGCTGATGTATCCACACACAGATGAAGCATAGTCCTCCAGATCCACCCTGCCCTCATAGGTTGCTGCTTCTCTGAATACCTGCCAGTTGGTGCACTCAAAACAGTCCTGGAGTATAGAAATGGCTCGAATAGGCCACACAGTGATGGTCTTCCGTGTGGGCTTGTTGTCTTTGAGCACAGGACGATGTGTGGGAACCAGCAGGAGGGAGGTGTGGTCAGAGAAGCTGAGGTGGGGGTGGGACACCGCCGTGTATGCCTCCTGTCTATTGGTGTAAACGTGGTCCGGCGTGCTATTGCCCCTGGTCGCTATGGAAACATGCTGGTGAAAGCATGGCAAAATGTCCATGAGTTTAGCCTGGTTAAAGTCCCCTGCTACCAGGATGAAACCCTCCGGGTGTTTTGTCTGGAGCTCACAGTTGTGATCATGTAGCTCCCTGAGTGCCATGCTAATGTTAGCGCTCGGGGGGATGTAAACAACTACCATATACACAACTTTGAACTCCCGGGGCAGGTAAAACAGATGGCATTTCAACGATAAATATTCCACTGACTCAGAACAATGGCTGCTCACCGGACTGCAGTTTGTGCACCAGCGCTTGTTGATGTAAATACAGAGTCCTCCTCCACGAGTTTTCCCCGACAGGTGGCTTCGGTCGGCTCGGAAGAGGAGTAGCCCCTTGATCTGGTAAGCTGAGTCCGGCATGTTGTTGTTAAGCCATGTCTCTGTCAGGAAAAATACACAGCACTTCCGCATCTCTCTGTAGCTGCTTGCTGGCCTCCCGGCGTATGTCATCTGACCGCTGCAGCTGATCCAGAACGCAGCAGCCTAACTGACATTCAACCTCCCCAAGCAGACCCATGTGACACCTCTCCTTGAGTCCCTCCACTGGCTACCAAGTTCAAGACCTTGCTACTAACCTTTAAGGGACTTAACGGATCAGCCCCTCAATACATACAAGACATGATAAAATCCTACAAGCCTGCAAGAGTGCTGCGCTCTACTACCTCAGGTCACCTCTGTGTCCCGAAATACAAGGGCAGCATCTCTCGAACCCACCTCTTCTCAGTACTGGCACCACACTGGTGGAATGAGCTTCCTGTCAAGATTCAAACAACACACTCCCTGGACACCTTCAAGAAAAAACTTAAAACTTATCTTTTCAAGCAGTATCTCTAACCTGTCTTCCTCTCTATGTCTATCTATCCTATTGATCGCTATTTTTATTAAAAAGCATTCTACACTAGCCTAGCACTTAACTTTGTATCTTACTGACCTCTTGTAATACTTTGTGACAACTATTATTAGCACAGTGATGCACTTATTTGGAAGTCACTCTGGGTAAAAGCATCTGCTAAATGAAGCAATGTAATGTAATGTAATGTAGAAAACCACCTGACAGGCTTAGCAGGCAGGGGATGAGGTGCAATAACTATGGGGAGCTGGGGTACACCAAACCTTTTTGCCAGGCTAGGAAGACAAAACAGGCAATGTTATGTTCTGTACCATGACCAGGAACTCAGATCTCTAATCTGCAGGGTCTGGGTCATGTTGTGTCTGTCCTTGTGAGTACCCAGTGTGTAGATGCAATAACAGATACCAGTAGCTCCCAGTCCTTGGTTCTGGATAGCTTAGTGCCAAGGGAAGAATAGGGAGAAGAGGCTAAAGTAAAAGTGTACTGTGTACATGATGATGGCAATGTCTACCACACAGCAAAGGTGTTCTTGGCAGGAGATAGTCAAATATTTTTCCTACCAGTGGCCTTAGCCTCTAAGTTACCCTATCCAGTAGTGTTAGGCCAGAATGTCCTCACACTTCTTGATTTGTTGCCACAGTTAAATTCTTGCAATGTGGTTGTGACAGGGGCACAGAGTGCAAGGCAGGCATTTAAAGTACTACCGTTCAATGGGATGAAATTGGAAGGTGGTTCTGGGAAAAAGGGAAAGTCAAAATTGCAAAAGCTGCTGAACTGGAGCCACTACCAAAACCAAGATCTCATGTAGACTTTGACATCCCTACCAATATATCTCAGATGGAGAAAGATGACCCATGGTTCAAGAAACCATTACATGATTCAGGAAAGTGTATGTCTTGATGGGGTTAAGCAAAGAGGTCTAGGTTACCTGGAGGAGGAAGCCTACATTTTGAGAAATTCCATCCAATATCAGAGGGAGGGTAATACAGAGGCATTAGCATTGCCAGCATCTATGAAACAGTCATGACCTTAGGACACACAGTACCATGAGCTAAGACATTTGGGAAAGCATAAAATGCTGGCAAGGATTAGAAGTCATTTCGCAAGGCTTGGGATGTACTCTGAACTTTCTGAATTCAGAGGCTCTGACCGGGACCAATGGCTGCCCTATCTCCTCAACGGGATTCTCTCTTTTTGAACTCCTTTGTGGGCAGCAAGTGAGAGGACCATTTGGCCCTGCTGAAGGAGTACTGGGACGGTCCAAAGGAGGCAGGTGAGAGTGTGGTGTCCTACGTGGTGAAAATCAGAGAACAGCTGGAGGAGATGACTACATTGGCCCAACAGAACACGAGGGAAGCTAAAAGGCAACCAGAAGACCTGGTACAACCAGAAAGCTGGGACCAGAGTCTTTGAGCCAGGGCAACAGGTGCTGTTACTGCAGCCAAAACATGGCAGCAAGTTGCTTATGAAATGGCACAGCCTTTATGTAGTAACGAGACAGGTGGGATCAGTTACTTATGAGCACTATGTGCCAGAGAGGGGGAGGAAGCACCAGACATTCCATGTTAATCTGGTGAAGGAGTTCCACCCACATCCACCACCAGTACAGCAGCAGGTGTTTGTGCAAGTTGAAGAGGAAGAGAAAGAATTTCCTGAGCAGTATATTCCCACACAAGGGACTTCTCAGAAGGGTTAAGGTGGGCTTAACTCATCTGGACACCAGCTCAGCAGAGGGAACTAGGTGTATGTCTGGACCCTGTCCTTTTTCAGGAGAAGCCTGGACTCACCACCTTAGCCTAACACACCATTCACCTTCAGAACTATACTCCAGTCAGGAAGAACTGCTACACAATCCCAGAGTGGTTGCCGCCAATCCTGTGACAGGAAGTGGAGGTGATGAAGGAGATTGGTGGAGCACTCGATCACCCCCGTCAATGGTGCAGTCCCAAAGTCCTGGTGCCAAAGAAGGACGGGACAATAAGGTTCTGTTTTGACTTCCGCCACATTAATGCAATTTCCAAGTTCAACCCACATCCCTTGCCCTGCATTGACCTCATTGAAAGGCTAGAAAAGGCTCAGTAAATTTCAGCCTTGGACCTAAGCAAAGGCCTCTGCTGCCTCCAGAGACCAAAGAACTGACAGCTTTTAAGACACCTTTCAGACTATACCATTTTATTGCTATGCCTTTTGGCCAACAGGGGACACCAGCTACATTCCAGCAATTGATGACCCAAATGCTGCAGGGTGCCACAGAGTTTACTGCTGCATATTTGGATGATGTTGTCATCTGCAGCCAGTCCTGGGAGGAACACCTCGTTCATGTCCAGAAGGTACTTCAGCTGATCCAGTCAGTGGACCTAACCATAAATCCCCAGAAATGTTCCTTTGCTCACAAGGAAATCCAGGACTCGGGGTATGTGATTGGTAAGCAGGTCATCTGGCCACAGGTGAGGAAGGTGGAAGCAATTCAGTCATTTTCAGTGCTGGCCACAAAGAGGAAGGTGCGGTGCTTTCTAAGCCTTGTGGCATGGTACCGGAACAATTTCTCCACCAGGGCTGCTATTTTAAAGGACTTGACAAAGAAGTCAGCACCAAGCAAGGTCTGCTGGGCAGAGGACTATGACAAAAGTTTCAGGCCCTCTGTGGTGCTCCAGAGCCCTGATTTCACCAAACTGTTCACTCTGCAGATGAATGCATCAGGAGTGGGGCCTAGGGCAGTGCTTTTACAAGGAGAAGATGAGCAGAAGTCAGTCACCTTCCTGAGCTGCAGACTGCCCCCCAGGGACACAAGGTATTCCACTGTGGAAAAAGAGTGCCTTGCAGTAAAATGGACATGGACGCATTGCGTTACTATCTCCTAGGAAGACACTTTGTGCTAGAGACAGATGACTGAGCTTTACAGTGGCTGCATAAAATGTGGGATGCCAATGCTTGGGTCACAAGGTGGTACCTGTCTCTCCAACCTTTTAATTTTACTGTACGTTATAGGACTGGTGCTTCCTAGCATGTAGCAGACTGTCTCTCTTGCATTCCAGAGGGCAAGAGCTCAGGCAGCCAGGAGCAGAAGGACACTTGCCTCTTTTCTGAACACCACATGTGCCAACTGAAGAAGGGGGAAGAAATATAGCAGAGTGAGTCCTCCGTTCTTTAATAATGATAAATGGTAACAATGTGTACTAGGTTTACTGTTTTTTTTTTTTTTAAAGGCAACTACGTGTTGCTGGAGAAAACAGTTTTATTTACAACTGCGCTGTGATTGGACTGATAAACTGTCATTGGACTTCTTACAGGTAAATACCGTGTAGTTCTGCCACAGCAGGCGCCAGGGGGCGGCAGTGTAGCATAGTGGTTAAGGAGCAAGACTCGTAACCGAAAGGTTGCCGGTTCAATCCCCGCTGGGACACTGGTGCTGTACCCTTGGGCAAGGTACTTAACCCACAGTTGCCTCAGTAAATATCCAGCTGTATAAATGGATAACATTGTAAAGAACTGTAACCTATGTAAGTCGCTTTGGATAAAAGCGTCTGCCAAATGAATAAATGTAAAATATAAATGTAAGCCAGACCAGCAAAAGCAGCACCAAAGTTAGCATGCAGGTACATAGTCGGAGCGCCACGGTCTATGTTCCGCATGGGTTTGCTAACTACATGCATCACAAATAATATTACTACGTGAATTAAATAAAGTGATTGGGACATTGGCTTCATGCACACAAGAATATTTCTGAAAATGTGGACAGTTAAATGATTTTTTAAATATAATAAGAGTGACACAACTTACCACATTGTTTGGCGGGTTTGGTGCAGTATTAGCAGTGTCAGGGGATGTAAAAGATGGGACGTTGTCTTCCACAAAACTTTAGATCTAAAAGGCTTTTCACACTGCATATTCTTAGCCCAGGGTTAAATGTCCGTTGGAACACATGACTAATGTTTACATTCTAGAGTGACGCGTGACTACTCTTTAACAGCAAGCAGCAATGTTAAAATGTCACCATTAGCAGGGTGTTATGTGAAAATGGTGTTGAAACCCTAATTTTAGAGCTTTTGTTTGAGTTGTTCCGGCGTCCTATTGAAACCTGCCTTGGCTAGCATTGCCGACAGATGGTGGAAAACCTTTCTGTTGCGGCATGTTCCATCTAGTTTGTCTTGAAACAGACTTTTCCGACCACAAATTTAGGATCAATGCTGTTTCAGCCTGCGACCAATTTGATCTTTTTAAGTCTTTTCCATATATAGTATTGTTGTTTTATGTTAGCTAGTTTGCTAGGTACCTTTAACATATGAATGTTGCCGGGTTTGGTTAGTAATAACATAAAGCACACACGTACTGTAATGATGTGCAAAGAAGTCGTGGAATTGGACAACAAAAAGTCCATTGCAGGGGCGGACTGGCAACAAAAAGCAAAAATTGTTGAATTAATGTAATGATCACCTGACACCTAATTTGACTTAATAGCCTGCTTTTATTATCAGAATTATTTAAAATTTGCAAAAACACAGGACTAAATTAGAACCAGCAGACTCTATCCACAGGAGTACACTATATTCACAGTGTGAATACAGTGACTCACACTACATATTCACACAAAGCACACTATATTTACAGCAAACTAAATTCACATAAAGAACACTATATTTACAAAATATCACACAAAGCATATAATATTTTCAATGGTTTTTGTTTGTGATTTCCTTTCTGAAGAGTAGAGTGCATGTTTGTGTAAAATGTGTAAACTGTTTCTTTAGATTGTAGAGTAGCCTAAGTATTTAACAAATCATTTTATTGCTGGGCTGGCTATCAAATATTATATGCCTTATAGGCTATAATGCGAAAAAGAATTGATGAGTAGTTTAGAAGAAAATGATCAAATTTAGCCTACATATTTATTTTACCCATTTACAGTTGAAGTTGATGACCTTTTATAAAAACACTTTAGAGATATTTAGCGTAAACTTCTCTAAACGTTTGTGCAATGAGTCTGACTAATTAAACCTTGGAAATGGTCAAACCTGCAGCGAGACTCTAGCACTGAAACCCCAAGGTTAACAAAAATATTTTGTTTTTTAGTTAGTTCATTTAGCTAGTTCACAGCACGTAGCATGTAAGCATGACAAAGCACCTGCTCCCTGCACTCTCCTCTTTGATGTTGGCTCCTTTATCTTAGAACAGTTTGCGGCGTCAGCCAGAAAAGCCTTTTTCTTGGCGCACCTTCTCTGCACCGCCCGTAACAGGAAGTGCTTTCAACATTTGCTATTCAAAAATGAAGGGATGCAACCATGAACTCATGAATTAGAGAAAGCAAACATTTACAAAGACTATACATGGACATTCAAATACAAACCTCTTTAACATGGTAAGTCTTGCAAGCTAAGTTATATGCCAAATGCAGCTTTATTCGAGCTGAAAGACAAGCGCACCTCTTTGCCTTTCCTGCATATAGTCAGAGGTCCTTTCATGACCCAAAATGTCTAGTGTCTAGTGTATCAGCTGAACCTTGAGAATGTCCCACAGTTCAGCATGGTATCAGGAATCCCACTCAAGGACATGAGGTACTGCTCCATGGGTTTTGTCTATTTTGAGTTATTTTCTGAATCAGCTTCTCCAAGACTCATAAATAAATCAAGTTCATCAAACTGATCTGACAACAGACTGTTTTATTGATGAAGGTAAAGAATAAGGCACATATATGCTTGAAATCTGCATGTAAGGTCTCACTGCAACAGCTTATCTATGCCGACCAATAAATATTGAAGGAAACGTGACAAAATAATAGTCATAGACATTTTTGACTGATTCATTCATTTTGTCCTTACTGGCCTTGTAAAGTTTTTTTTTTTTCGCCAAGCACCCCACATTAGGAAAAAAGTGAACTGCAATTAAATTCAGATTAACAGCATGTAGGTCTCACTTCACCCTTCACCACTCACCACTTCTGGTAGTCCACGTGAATCCAAATTCCAAACAGGCCTGATGAGATTTATTTTTTTCATATTTTTTGGTTTAGCATTATATAACACAGTCCCAGAGAAGCACTTTTCAACAGCATTAATGAATCAGTTCTCAGTCAGTAATGCTAGCAAGGTAGTTACTGTGAACTACTATTGCATTGTTTCGATAGTTGCAGATGGTAACATTTTAGTAACAATGCCTACAACTGATCCTGAAAACATATAAGTAATGAGTTGATATGCAGGCAAAATGCAATAATGGATTGGGTGTTTTGAGACTTGTTTAATTTTAAATTCATCACACTGACATTATTTCTTCTTGCATTTTTAAAATTTAAAATTAAAATTTAACTTTAGTTTAAATTTAAGAAATTTAAATGTAAAAATTAACTATTAATCACTGAACACTCACTGAACCCCTCCCACTGCAATGTAATATTCTGCAATCTCAATTTTGCTTGATCTACGCTGTAATGAAATTAAGGCACAAATTTATGGTATTAGTTTTTCTTGAATTTTATTTTGAAATATTATAATATTATAATAATGTTATTATGGATGTTGCATTATCCTCATGCCACCCTTGAATGAATCAGTGCTCCACTTGGGCCACCCCAGTCAAAAAAGTCTAGAATCGCCACTGGACTCTGTCCCTTCTTGTACAATGCATCAGTGTTTCTGGAGCAGTCTAGCTTGTTGTCCAGATACACACAAAGATATTTGTACTCATCCATTAACTCCACATTCACCCCTATGATGGAGACAGGGGTCAGGTTGATCTCCATCTCCTAAAGTCCACCACCAACTCCTTTCTCTTTTTTGTGTTGAACTAAAGGTGATTCAGTGCACACCACGAAACAATGTTGTCCACTACATTCTTTTGATGTAGCCCACAATTACAGAGTCATTTGAGAACTTTTGTAGGTGGCAGCTTCCAGAGCTGTAGTAAAAGTCACAAGTGTAGAGGGTGAATAGGAAGGGTGACAGGACTGTCCTCTGTGGGGTGCCTGTATTGCTGACGACCATCTCTGACACATAGTTCTGAAGCCACATATACTGCAGTCGACCATTCAGATAGTCCAGCCCATCTACCTGCATCATCACCAGTTTGTTCCCCAGTAGAGCAGGCAGGATAGTGTTGAATGCACAGGAGAAATCAAAGAACGTGATCCCCACTGTGCTGCCTGGCCAATCCAGGTGAGCATAACAGCAATGTAGTAAGTAGATGATTGCACCGTCCATACCCACCTTTGTTTGGAAGGCAAACTGCATGGGGTCTAGGGATGCCTTCACCACGGGCTGCAGGTGAGTCGGAACTGGCCTTTCCAGTGTCTTCATAATGTGGGAGGTCAGAACCACTGGTCTGTAGTCTTTGGAAGAGCTGGCGTGCATCCTCTTTGGTACAGGAACCAGGCAGGATGTCCACCACTTCACAGTGACCCTTTCAAGGCTCAGGTTGAATAATTGCTGGAAAACACCACACAGCTGGTGGGCACAGGCTCTGAGTACCCTTAGGTTGACACCATCGGGACCCGCAGCCTTGCCTGGTCAGAGTCTGCTCAGCTCTCTCCTCACCTGCTCTGCAGGGAATGTCGGAGGGGAGAAGAAGAAGGGTACGACAGGACAGTTTAGAGGAGGAGTCATCAGGGGAGCAGGAGTGAGGGTGAACTGGAGCCCTCTCATTAAATCTGTTGAAAAACAGGTTTAACTCGTTGGCCCTGTCCAAGCTGTCCTCTATTTTCAGGCTGCTGGTCTGTTTGTAGCCTGTGATACTCCTCAATCCACTCCACACTTCCCTCAGGTTGTTGCACTGGTGTTTTAGCTCCAGCCTGATCCTGTAGCTGTCTTTGCCGTGCCTTGCTTTCTCCTTCAGTTCCTGCTGCACCCTCTTTACCTCCTCCCTGTCCCCAGTCCTGAAGGCTCTCTTCCTCTGTTTCAGGAGGTCTTTGATGTCAGAGGGTTAAACACAGTGAGTGAGAGGCTGCCCTGTTTTGACAGTACAGAAGACTGACCCATAGATCCATACTTTTGTGTGTGGGGATTACAAAGTGTCAGTGAACCAGGAAATTGAAACTGACTGCTATCCCTTGGCATGGGTGGAGGTAGGGTGCTCTTCAAAATTGACCTGGCTTCATCTTACCAGCATGTAGACGATGACTCAAATAAATATACATCAATAAACACTCAAAAAGGCTTGTTTGTGTTAAATTGACTTTCTTTTGGCATAAGTTTTGTTCAATTTTACAGTAGATAATGGAAATCCTGATAAAAGACATGAAGGTGTTGTTTTTGAATGACCTCCTTGTTATGCATTCAGTGAGTAATGACAGTTGTCATTACTACTCGCAAACAGCAATTGGCACTGTGAGTTGTCGGCATGACCTGTTGTTACGTGTTCATTGCAGTCATTTATTAAAAACCAGCAGAGTAGAAATGGCTATTGGTGTGTTCATCTGCGTTTGTGTGTTCCAGGTTCTCTGCGCATAATATAAACATATTATCAAACATAATTTGGCCGTTCTGAGTGCGACCATCTACTCAACCTTGTGAAGGTCCTACAATGTCTGTAGAACAATGGACAACATGTGAAAAGAACCAAGTGTGAGTTTGGCAAAACTCAAATTGACTATCTAGGCCATGTGCTGGATGAGAATGGAGCTCGACCATGTCAAGAAAACATGAAAGCCATACAGGAGGCTCCACCCTCAATCTGTGTGAAAGACCTTAGGTGTTTTTGGACCTAGTTAACCATTATGGAAAGTTTGTGCCACAGCAAAGCACAAAGTTTCATGTCAGAGCAGTTTCAGACTTGTGAAGAAAAATGGAATCTTGCACACTGTAAGTGGTCCTGAACACACTGCAACTAATGGTCTGGCAGAAAGGTAGGTTCAGACATTTAAAGCTGGCATGAAAGCTTGCCAGTTCCCCTCTAAACATAGATGACAAGATCTCCCTTTTTCTGCTATAGTTTTGTATCACTTCTAACTGTTGATATGTTCTTACACAGACACATCCACATTAGATTGGATTTTCCAAAGCCCAGTGCAAAAGAGACTGTGTGTGAAAAAGAATTGCAACAAAACATTATCATGCGAACAGAGCAGAAGATTCTTTGATATGGATGACCCTGTATATCTGTGTAGCACTGTGGGAGAAAGGCACAAGTGGATTCTAGGACTTGTGGTAAGGCAGATGGGGCCTGTGTCATATGAAGTGAAAGATGGCATGGTGACCAGCTGAGGTTTTGAGCTAGTGGCAATTCTTCATTTGAGACTGGAGAACCTCAGACTGACCAAAAGTACTGCCAGAGCTCAGTGTCTGATAGCACACAAGGACTAAATGAGTCTCAAATTAAAACACCAGAGCTCCCAGATCCTGAACCTGTGTAAAAAGGGTAACCTGAATAAAGTCACTGAAATAATTTGCTGTTGCCATCTCACCAATACATTACACCCAGATAAAAAAATGTAGTTATTCCAGCGATATAGAAGCTAAATTTAAACAAATAAAATCAATATATGCACAAATCTATTTACAGGTGTGTAAATGAACACCTACCACAAGCACATAATCTGTGTTGTACTGTGTACTTATGTTGTGATCCTCTGTGGGATTATTTCAAGACTAAAATCACTAATAACATGCTCTAGTCTCTAGCATTAACAGATATTGTTAACCACATGAGAATTAAGTGCTCGACTCCTGACAATAATTACACCTCTACAACAAAGGGTACAAATCAGAGAACAACAAGATAAAAATGAAGTCTGATCAAACATGCTTTCATGAAACTGACATGGTTTGTAATTTAATGTGACTTAGGGATTAGTTATGTCAAAAGCTTATTAACTCAATTTATATTACTGCACTCAACAGGAGTTTTGCACCCATGATGCTGAGGGCTGTGTATTAATTATTTAATATATTCTCTTTATTTCAATATAAACTAAACAGAGCTCAAACATTTGGCACATGATTCTGAACAGCAAACAGAATGTTTGCTGTCCCCACACCCAAGCTTCCACAAAATATAAAAGTGCTGTTTGCTTAAGGAAATGGTAGCTGTTATCCTCCTGGTTATTAAGTCAACTTGTAATTTATCTGAACAGCATACATTGTTAGCACAAAGACCCTGGTATGGAGCGGGTTGCGCTGAACCATGTTGCAGGGGTATAAACTACAGATTGTACAGATCCTGAGGGGTTGGTAGCAAAATAATCAACAGATAATGATGTGTTTTTGGTATACAACATCACTCAACATATCCAGGTAGCTTCAATAATGTCTAACATAGCAATTTACGGATGTGTATGCTCTACACCCCTAGTGTTTTCTGTTCTATTTCTCTGCAATCTATTTTAAGAAACCATTTTAAAGGATTGTTCCCTACCATAAACTTTATTTGATACAGAAATGCAGTGCACTGAATCATCCTAGGACCAGAGAAGTCTCCCTCTGATTTCCTAGTTACTACTTCTGAAGCATCAGTGGACCGCATTCTCTGAGCCAGGATGTGTATACTCAACTTGCATACTGACTTCTTGCAACAAGTCAGAGCTTTGCACAGGACAAACCCTCAAATTATTATCGGGTGGCTGTCTGAGAGCAATGAATCGATGTTTTATGGGGACATTCTTATTGCCAGTTTCATATTTAAGCTTCCGTTCAGTATTGTCACTCTCTGCCTCCAGTCAGAATGTGGCCCCTGTCAGATGTCACCAGAGAATCATTGAATGATGTCTGATTGCTATAGGTGACTGACCTTTAAAACTGATAAAGGGATCTGCTCTGGAAATGTTAACCTTTGGGAATGGAAATTATGATTAGATGCCATGCATGTAAGGAAGTTTGATATGGATCAACACTCAGGCTAACCCTTATTCTTTACCCAAAATCAAGTGCTCCATAAAGACTAATTATATGTCAGTACATATAGTAATGTGTCTCACTGTTTAAGTAAAAACAACCTACTGTACAGTTCTTTAAACTGGGAGGTTCACTCAGCCTGAAGCAAAGTCCTATACATTATAAATAGGTTTGTTATGTTTGATACACCAGAGTGCAAAAGACATGACTCAGGTTGTGTCTAAATGATTCCAGATTGAATCCACTTGTTTCTGAATTGTCATCTGAAGGTTGCTGGCATTAACCCTGAGGGGAACAGTCGTATGTGCCAGCACTGCACTTGCATGGACTGGTCACAGTCTTTAAGGGGTTGCAAAATTTTGTTCTTTTACCAAGGAAGGAGATTTATGACTGCAAACTGTAAGATGCAAGTCAAAAATGCCCAGGGCCCACAATAAAAACAGCTAAATAACATATTAACAAACTGCCAGAGAGAGAGAGAGAGAGAGAGAAAGAGAGAGAGAAAATATGCTCATTTTGGAGGCACATAATCAATATTTATAAAAATATAAGGGTTTAGTAGGCTGAAAGCACCAAAGGGAAAAGAGAAATATATGTTAAACTTTTTAAAATTAAAAAAGAAAAGGATTTAGCTGTAGGGTTTTCATTGTGCTTGTTGTCGGCTCATCTCAGTGGAGTGTAATTTTCAAATACCAAACAGAAGAGGCAATAAAAAATTAAATTGCAAGTATAGTGAGTAAAAAATTGAGGCATTATAAATTCACTTTAATTTAGATAATTAGACCCAAAAGGCACATACTGCTGAGATAATCTAAGAAAACTCATCCTTTAGGATTCATATTTAATGTGTAACTTGGGTCATAAATAAATCAGTAAATTAATGAACTAAAAAAACTGTTCATTAAAAGTTGGCCATTTAACTTGGTTACAACTTTGGACAAGGGAAATGTAATGAATAATTATCAAGATATTGAGTGTGGCAATACAGTTTGTTTTGATCTAATTTCACAAATAAGGAATGTTCAACAAAGTGCATATATATATATATATATATATAGTACTATATACAGTATGTAATAATGTAATTTAAGACCAAATTACTGAGAATCATTTACGTTCAATGTTACCTGGGAAAAAAGATGTATGTAAAATCTATAAACAAATGTATTTTTAATGCAATGTTTACATCATTGTTATATTAAATACTTGTGACATTGAGACCGATCATTAATTTACGCCAAAATTTAATTTAGTACAAAGAGTAGTACAAAGACTTACATAATGCACATATTTTATAGCATCACTGAAATTCAGACTTTTACTCTTTTACAGACTGCCATTTATGCCTATTTTCATATGGTTCATAAATTGATTATTTTTGAACCTATAGTTATTCATTGCTGTTATTTGTTCTAAAAATGTAGGCTACATTGGCATATCCTTCTTTGTAATTTAAAGATTGCTCACTAGACATTTTCATTAACTACAACCTTTTAACAAATAAACCATTTATAATATGTGGCAGCTGTAAATACTAAACCTTAAAGACTTCATATTCTCCTGCAGGTTATGAGCACTGTCCTTTTTCACAGACATACCTTATTATGGCAAATTCTGGAGCAGATGTACTGTAGGCTCATTAAAAATCAATGAACAATGGGCTGTGATCAAATTCCCAGAGTTAATCTGTATGCTGTTTATTATCATCTTTAGTACAATTACAGTATTTTATATCTGTTGTGAGACATACTATTCTCATGTCTGTTGTTAAATTTCCAATGACCCTCTATTATGTTTATACAATTTTGGCCAGGTAATTATAATCAGACATTTTTTTTTTCTAAGAAATCAGAACTTGTATAAAACAAATTAATTGTGTACTGTGGGGGATACAAGAGAAACTTGGTCTTTATTCTTGTTCTGACAGCAAAAATAAACTGGGTTGAGAATTAAGCAGCAAAATTGTTAGTTAAATTGTTAATACGACTTAAACTGTACAGCGATAAATCAAAATAACTGCACGGGGATTAAATTAATTATTGGTGAGATGCATTATTTATTGAGGCTCTAATATACAATTCCGTAAACATATTTGTTTCAAATTACGAACTTCCACAGAAATAGAGGTCTCTACTTAGCACTGGGATTCGTTGATGTTCGTGCAGATTATATCTGCATTCAGTTTTATCTTGTTGAGATGCCATTCTCCCTGGAATAAAAACTGTACTTTTAGAAATAGAACTGTACATTATCTCCGTTCGGTCGGTAGAAAAACTCAACAGCTACTTCAACTGGTCATATAGGCTACTAAAGACGAACTGGTAATAGCACAGTAGTTCCTTCCTTAAAATAGTATTCACATTTTAATATATCTTATCAACTAATCCATTTTCCACGAAAGCCATCTAAAATAGTATTAGGCTACTAATCGCAGTTGCCCCCGCCTTCGAGCTGACCTCTCCTTTCATCCTATCGGTAAATAGGAAAAAAAAAGTAGTCGGTACTGGTTTCGAGAAAACAGTCATTGCACAGTGTTAGGATTGTTAATTGCAGGCTATTTCTGACGGATATTGTGCTGCGACTTTCCATACCTTGCATTTAGCCCCACCTACTGCTCGCTTGGACAACCAGTTTAAAAGTAGAATTGTTTCGACGTGGTAATGCTAAAGATGTTAAAATCCGTAGAAAAATACAGTCAATGATCATTTTAATATAGTTTTGATTATGATTATGTTACACGTCATTAGCCTTTAAGATAAGTGATTGACCTTTGTTCAGACATTTTTTAATTGGCTCTCGTGACCGTTTTCCAGTGGAAATGCTGTCATTTATTGACATCCCCCTTTGACAAACAAAGAGGCTGTAAGTAGGCTAAACTGGCCTACAAGAGGACTCATTTTACGAGTAACCGCGGTTAACTCCACTGGTTTAGTGTAGGTAAGAACTGCTACACTGGTTACTATTCAGACATTTTAAAAATGCGAATGATCCGATTGCTTTGCTGTGGTAATTTAGCTGGCGGACTGGGGTTTCAACGCCTATAAACTAAATATGCAGCAAATGTGTAGTTTAGTCAAAAATGTTGAATATACACTATCTTTACGGCATATCAAGTCTGAGTCTTGTCTAATCTGCTTGTCTGTATAATACTATCTAGTTGAGATTATTTTGTCAATTTATTTAGTTTAGTTTATTATTTATTTAATCTAGTGACGACGTTTTAAACTTTCCCTTGCGGTCCATATTTTATCACATATTAAACTACAAAATACGAACGTGTGTGGGAGAATCAATTAATTCGATTGGTTTATTTGAGAGGCTTGGCCATATTACGTCATGCAGAATCTTACTAAACTAAACGTAAGATAGGTTCACTTACCGACTTTCTCAGTTCAAGAGCACAACAATTCATTAGCATCGATGTTAGGACTGACGTGTACGAAACTGAAATAAAAAATTGCACTGTAGTCGATGACAGTAAACTTTTTGAATCGGGCTGTCTCACTTGCCACGCAGGTGCTTAAGGATTTGTCTAGATAAAGAGGACAATTTGAGAAAAAAGCGCTAACGTTAGCTAGCTACCTAGCTAAGTTAGTTAGCAGATTAACTTGTGGTAAGCATGCGTATCCTTGCTTTTTCTCTTTCCATACGAGAGGAGCCTCGGCTAATCAGTTGCTTTGGAATTATAAATCATCAGTACACCTGCACAGTGGTGTTTTCTTAATGACACCGTAGAACCTACGTTATGTGGCTAAATGACGTCTCTAAATGGAGGTTATAAGAAAGAGTAATGAAGACTGGTCTAACTTAGTTTACTCGCGTTAGCTAGTATGCGATTTGGGCAAAAGCGAATGGTGACACTGCTGTACCCTTGAGTTATTTTAATGTGGCTACATGCGGTTGATTCTCCATTATGTCATTTCAGCACTAGATACCGTCCACATCTTTGTGTCTTTTAGACATGAACATCGCATATCACACACTAAGGTGCTACAATTCGACATGCCGTGCGCTAAATATAAACTCTATCAGAAAATTGCGTCAATTTTCAACCTCCTCAGTAAGTTCTTATCCTAACATGTCATTTAGGAATAATGTCTTTTCTGGTTATGTAACTTTGAATGCAATTTTGTGTCCAAGCATTGTTTGTCATCTTTGTTTCTAAGCAATATTCTCAACTATTGTTGGTTGATCAGAGTTTCATTTTTGGGTAATTATAACCATAAAATTGGTATCTGGAAACTGCCGAAAGCTTTCTGGTCTGAATTCATCTGGTTCATTTGTTGTTTCTTCAAGCATGAGATGGCATCTTTTAGGCATAGAAATTCCAGAAGAATTGAGGGTCTGGATAAGAATGTGTGGTGAGTATACATGTTCAATAGTGGTTTCAATAATGTGAATATTTCTGTAAACCTTGAAATCAATATGTGTTAAATACGTCTTAAAATGTATTCTGGGCATGTCCGTCTGTCCCTAGGGTGGCCTTTACCTCTGTGGCAGCAGACCCTTCCATTGTGAACCTTGGTCAGGGATACCCAGACATTCCTCCCCCTGCGTACATAAAGGAGGGCCTGGCACAGGCTGCAGCAGTAGACAGACTGAACCAGTACACAAGAGGCTTTGTAAGATTGATTTTGCTCTGAATGTGAAAATGTTCCTGAAAACTTCCAGACAAAAGAAAGCACAGTGCATGTCACATTTGTTATTAATGATCTGAAAAGATGGTCTGTGCTGAAATGGTGATTTATGTACACAATGACATCAGGACATCACTCTTTACATTTTTATACTGGCATGTGGATTAATCTTTTCAAAATGTTAATACCAATGATTGAAATAAATGTCTTATGTTTTAAACAATGGATCTGTGTAAAATAATGTCATGTACACATGTTTCTGTTTGTTTCTAAACAGGGGCATCCACCTCTAGTCAAGGCACTGAGCCAGGTCTATGGGAAGGTATATGATCGTAAAATTGACCCATTCAAAGAGATTTTAGTCACAGTAGGAGGATACGGCTCTTTATTCAGTACCATGCAAGGACTAGTAGAAGAAGGAGATGAGGTAAGTAACTGGGTACACTCAGTATATCAGCTCACTGGATTCATTTGTCAGCATTGTGTCAAGGCATAACCATATGAGGTGGCTTTTCATTTTTTTTCCTTTTCATTTTGTTTTTCATTGGTAATATTGACTAAAGAATTAAAGTGTTAGCTTTTCTCATTGCTTACAAAACCTTATGACAGTAGTGGTAGAGATTAATGAAGTATGCAAATGAAAACTGTTGTCCAGTTCTCTTACCGTCTCTTATTGTCCATTCAAAGGTTATAATTATTGAGCCTTTCTTCGACTGTTATGTACCCATGGTTCGAATGGCTGGAGCAAAGCCCGTTTTAATACCCCTGAGACTTGTAAGTTTTGCATCAGAACAGTTTGACTTTTTTGAAGAATGGTCTTCAAGCTTATGTATAAAGTAAATACAACAGCAATCCATTTTTTTCTTTTGCTGTATTTCAGAACTCTAATAACAAAGCAGACATCACTAGTGCTGACTGGAAACTGGATCCAGATGAGCTGGCAAGTAAATTTAACTCAAAGACCAAGGCTATCATTATCAACACACCCAACAATCCTATAGGCAAGGTGAGTGTTCTGTATAGTGTAGTCTTTTGAGACCGTCAGTAGTGACTATGGCAATGTGATACAACTTAATGATCATATGGACCCTGAAAGCAGCATTGTTTGTTTCCAAATTAAGTGTTTTTCAAAAAATACAATGATTGTAATTATTCCCATCCGCGAAAATGCCCTTTCACATGCTTGAATTCATTATTCATGCAAACAAGGTCACCAGGGTCAGAAAATGCAAAGCAGCACAAAGCAGATCTACATCTGTATTTCATAGAGGATAATCTTCTTGCTAGCATATGCCTTTCCATTGCCAAATATAACACTTAAGAGCATAGCTGTGTTACTCTGGAAAACACATGGTGTTTTAACTGTTACGTGTGTGTTTATAAGGCACTGTATGTATGGAAGATATCATGCCATAGTAGAGTAACTCTGGATAAGAGTGCTGCATAAGTGAATGAATTATAATGAGAGATATGCATAGTTTTATCATCAGGAAATCACTGGTTAAGAGTACTTTTTCTTGCTGGGATCCTCTCTGGGCCCATCTCTCGAATTTAAAAATATGCAATAATTTTAGATTCTTGCAGTGGTAGGTAGTCCTGTCCTTGCAGAGGTACCATTCTTATTATTGCCAGCAGTTATTGCTCCCTGTAAATGATTCACTTTAAAAAAAACTTACTACTGAAATCCACTGCTTGGAATTGCATGTGCATTTGTAGTCTCAGTACTTGTGCCCTCTACAGATTTTCACCAGAGAAGAGCTGCAGGTCATTGCTGACCTGTGCAACAAACATGACACACTCTGCTTCAGCGACGAGGTTTACGAATGGCTGATATACAAAGGCCATGAGCATATCAAAATAGGTACTTTTTTCCTATTTAGGTCTATTCACTTGGAGTAGAAACACATTGTGAAACTAATATGCTGTAACTGTGGCCTGAAGTGAATCTGTGCCTTGTTGACAGCTACTCTCCCTGGTATGTGGGACAGAACCATCACTATAGGCAGTGCTGGGAAGACCTTCAGTGTGACAGGCTGGAAGGTGGGATTACCTCTTGCCTTTTAAAGTTAGACTGCTTCTCTCCAAAGATGACTTGCAAAGTGATGGCTTCAGTCAGTCACAGTGTCACTGTGTAACGGTTGGCTAGGGAAATGTCCTTGCTGTGCTTCTCCAGACTCATCAGCTGCAGTTTTTCATTAGTGTCCACTTAATTTTCAGGCAGTAGTGTAGCAAACATGGGACACTGCACTTCAAAACATGTTAGCTGAGGGCTAAACCAGGCTGAGCAACTCTAGCTCCTGAGTGTGGCAGGGTTTCTCAGGTCTTCATTATTTAAGTTATTATTTGAAGTGGAACTGAAGTTTCATATATAGCCTAGGTTAGGTGCTGTAAAACCTGCAGGATTCTGGCCCAAGATGTCTGGGATTGCCTGTACATTACATGTTATAAACCTTTCTAACTTAAAACTGACAAAAGGTGTCAACAAAGACAGCATCACATGGTTGGCTGTGCTGTGGTAGCAATGAACAGAATTGTTTCTTCACATTATCTTGTTTTTTCTCCGTTTTGACCATGATTTTCTATCAAATGACACATTTAAGAACAAGTGACTGTTGCCAAATACAAATACATCCACTTATTTGAAATGGGGAGCTACTGATCCTGTTTAGCTAAATCTGTCATTGTGTAATATTGTAGTGACCCACATTTTATTCAGCATATTGCCGCAGAGATTGCTTTGTCACGTTTACAAGTGTGTTTTCTTTTTAGCTTGGCTGGTCTATTGGGCCAGAACATCTGATTAAACATCTTCAGACAGTCATGCAGAATACCCTGTATACATGTCCTACTCCTTTACAGGTAAATAAAATGCTTAATACTAAGTTAAGGCTCAACTGTAAAATATTAGTATAAATAGTTCATACCCATTGCATTAAGATTTCTTATGTAAAAATGGGTGCCTTACACAAAAAGTCTGAAACCTCAAGACCTCATCCATACAGTTTCACTGTATTGTTTCTGTCAAATGCTTGACAGCCCTGTCTTAAAGAAGTCATACTGCTGTGCTCCAGTTAAAGGTTTCCTTGTCTTCCTTACATAACTTTTGGCATGAGAAATTGTGATGAATCAAAGACAAAACTTTTGAGTTTCCTTCTTTACCAAAAGGGTATAAAAAAACTAACTTCTTTATGAGTCTTTGTATTATTAAATGAACATTGAAATGTTTAAAGGCTAAATAGCTTTAATTTTTTGAGTAGCCCCTATAACCCCTTTAATTTCAAAGCATACTTACAAGTGTGCAAACTTCTGCATCTCGCTCTGAGTCAAAAAAGGTGTTGTGGGGACTGGACAAAGGTAGCCTGTTTTTTCCCCACACCAAAGGTTGCATCTGTATCGATTCTGTAGGAAGCCGTAGCTCAAGGGCTCCTCCGGGACTACAAGCTCCTGGGAGACCCTGCCTGCTACTTCACCTCACTGGCTGAGGAGCTGGAAGGGAAGAGGAACCGTATGGCTGCCATACTGAAGTCCGCTGGCATGTCTCCCATCATTCCTGAGGGAGGCTACTTCATGATCGTGGATGTGACTGCACTCGGTGAGTTTGTTCGGGTCTCTCGTGCACATGAAGGAGTGTCTCGGTTTTAACCGTGATGCAGTCAGGTGGGGTAGGAACACTTCTTTTGCTGGAGCCATCCTGCCTTACTGTGCTTACATTGTTCCCAGGTCTGAATCAAGGTGGTAATGACTCGCATTGTATGCCTACCAGAACGGCAAATATTTCTGGTTATGCCATGCATTGAGTAATACCAACGGAATGGGTTTAGTAATTTCCTTTAATTCTTGAGGACTCATTCCTTGCTGTTGTGCTGTCTTCAGCACTGTACAGTACATACCACAGATATCAAATATCAGTGGTATTTATTACCAAGTCTCTAGTGACCATTCATTTTGTATGCCTCCAAACTTAGGTTGTGCTGGTCATATATGAATTCAGTGATGAAGCATTCCATGTTGACCTCCATATTGATCTTTTCATGAGCTTGTATCAACAGGAAAAAGGAGGCTGGGTCACTGGTTAGGTCAAGGTAGGGGTGTGACCAAATATTTCAGAGGAATTTGGGTCACAGTTTCACAGGTCAAAAGTGGAGGTTTAGAAAACACGTCATTTTCATACCTCCACAATACTGTTGCAGGATCTAGTTCATTTTAAGGTATTCAGAATTACGATACTGTAATGCTGATGCATATTCTTTGTTCTTAAAAAGTACAAAAGTGGTAATAGTTAAAACCAGAAGCTATCCAAAGAAAAGTGCAAAAGGCAAAAAACACTGCATGACAAATTTTACATTACAAACATAATGCCATGGGAGACACAGATAGAAGAGCCTATCAGCAATACACCAGGTGGGTGAGGACTGAACACAGAGCTAAATAAGAACTGAACAAGTGCTGTTTTAACATCTGCAACTACTTTGCTGGCCCTCTAATGGTAAAACATCATTAGTGAAGGTACTTCTCAGTCAATGAGTCGGTGAGTGAGGGAAAACTACTCTTTCTAGGGCTGTTTCTTCCAGTCACAGGCAAAAATCAGCAGAATGCAAGTTGCCATGGATAATGCTAATTAACAACATAAGATAATCTCAGGCTACACAGCAGCACATTGAATGGTTCATGTTTGCCTGTTGGAGCCATCTGTTACTTCCTTTCCTCTGTGCAACACTTCCCAAGCAGAGAAACCTCTCGTACAAAAACACTCAGCAGTTAATTAAAATGCACACTTTAGTGTGCAGGCAATGCAAATAAAGCAGTGAGACAAAAAAAATGCCTCTGCTTACAAAAAAAGGCTTTCTTTTGCAGACAAAGATCTGTCACACATGGGAGACGACGAGCCATATGATTACAAGTTTGTGAAATGGATGATCAAGGAGAAGGTACTGCATTCATTTCCCCTGCTCATGTAGAATGCCTAGAATCAATACAGAATGTACATTTTTTCATACTAAAGCCAAAAAGGTTTGTTTCTAAGACTACTATAGGTAAATGTATATGTATGTAAATACACACAATCCCCCTCTTGATGCGCCTCCTTTTTTCTAGAAACTGGCAGCTATTCCAGTGACAGCATTCTGTGGAGAGGATTCCAAGAAGCAGTTTGAAAAGTACATTCGTTTGTGCTTCATAAAGGTAATAAAAATGGCCCAGAGGCATGTGTAAGAAGGACAAAATGTCTCCATCCTCCTAAGTTTAACACACATCCTACACCTGCCATTCAAACTTCTGTGTCTCTGTGTGACAGGAGCTCTCTGGGGCTCTAGTACGTTTAGTCCTGATACATCAAGAACATTTAACATAATCGTCTTTGGTTCTCTTTCACTTGGCAACTTGTTCACACACTTTGCCTGATTATGTCTCCTATTCACTTCATTCCTAGTGCAGGTATAAACAAAAATGTTTCTCAATAACATCCTTTTTAAAGGCTAGTTGAGATAACATAAAAGGATGTCACAACTGAAGCTACAGCAAGACAATACAGCTGTGAACAAATAGGCATTGTGGATTCAGTGGAAAATAGATCCTCTTTGCAAACAGGAGTTTATTTTGTACAGATTTTGCAAGGTAAATGCAGGCAATAAAAGTCAACAATGATGACATATCGCCTGATAAAATCACATGATTTGAATTGGCCATTCCAAGCACAACAGCACATAAAGCACACACAAAGCAAACATCCTGTTTGATGGTCAAAGCCTTAGATAGTGATTCTTCACCAGTGGAAACCCACTCCAGACTTATTTAGAAGACCTTCATCTTCATCTAAGTTATATCTCACGCTGCCCTCTTGTGGTCTGCTCAAGCTCTTCCTGCCAGTGCCACTCATGCTCCCTTCTAGGTACAGGGTTTCTCGTTACACTCTGTCTCTAAACTGTTTAAAAGTCGTAAAGGTGCTGATTAGGTTGGAGGCTTAGTGGGCATTTTGATATGCAGTACCAGTCAAATGTTTGGACACACCTCATCAAGATAATGGGAAAACATGCATTCAAAGATACTGTATTTTGACTTGTGCTTAAATACTAAAATATAAGTTTTTAATCATAAGATTGATTTTTTGGTCACTGTATAATCCCATTTATGTTATTTCATAGTTTTGATGTCTTAACTATTGTTCAAAAATGTAGAAAATAGTAAAAATAAATTATAAAAGTTCTGTCCAAACTTTTGACTGGTACTGTACATTAGTGACCTCCTGTCCTCCTTGTACTAATATAATAGTTGTACTAATGTTTTTCTTTACCTTTCTGTAGCAAGACAGCACTCTGGATGCAGCGGAGGTTATTCTGAGGAACTGGAGCAAAGACACATCCGCCTGATGCAGTGATGTGACTTCCACGCTGCCTACACATATGGACTTGCACAGTAGAAACACTAGTACATTTTCTGCTTGACACAATATGGCTGCAGCATATCCTACACATAAGGGGAATCCTAAACTAGTGCCCTTTCTTTTGGTGTGCCACATGACTCCACTAGTAATGTATTAGTTGCAGTGTGGAATTTCTTTTTCCCATGGCCTTTTTGATTAACGGTACAAGTATTGCCCAGTGGGGATACACTATCTAGGCTTTTTTTTCCTGAAATATACTATATATAGCTGTTTAATGATCTTTCTTGGCTATATTTACTACCTTACCTACCTTTTGTCTTTTTGAAGCTGTCTCTGACACCCTTGTAGTTATAAGCTTCTGTGCTTACCTTATATCTGAAGACTTGAAAGCATTAACAGCCATTTCAGTCCCACCACTGTACTACTTTGTGCTGAAGAACACATGAATGTGCAGTCACTTTTGTAGTATGATCAAACAGAAAACTGGATGGTATGTAATAATTAATTTGCCGCTGAAATGAGATGTGCAGGAGCTGGATATTTTGTACTGCTAAATCTTGATGATTGAGTCTATCAAGACCTGTGTACACAATGAAAACTAGAATTTTTTGATAGTTGATTGTCTCCTGGCCTCTTAGTGCACTGTCTTGAGGATGTATCATAGTATACATAACCAAAGGGTGAGTGTTGAGGAACCATAAAAAGTCAAGTCGTAATAGCAGGATCTCATCCTGTCACGTCTGGACTACTGCGACTCGCTGCTTGCTGGCCTCCCAAGGATCAAGTTGAAGACCTTGTTACTAACCTTTAAGGGATCAGCCCCCCATTACAAACAGGACATGATCAAGTCCTACAAGCCAGTAAAAGCGCTGCACTCTGCCACCTCAGGTCACCTGTGTGTCCCGAAATACAAGGGCAGCATCTCTCGGACCCGCCTCTTCTCAGTACCTGCTCCACACTGGTGGAATGAGCTTCCTGCTGAGATTCAGAAAACGGACTCCCTGGGTGCCTTCGAGAGAAAGCTGAAAGCTCATCTCTTCAAGCTTTATTTCTAGTCTACCTTCCTCTCTATCCCCATTTTCTATAAAAAAGTGCTAAACTGGTATAGAGTGGTCAAAATGTTTGAATTCTGTCTCCCTCTTATGACGTTTGCTGCACACAAGTTGATAAAAGGCTTTGTATTCAACCTGTTCCAAATAACATACCATTGTGTCGCAAGTGCATGCATATCACCACAATGAAAACAGGATGGATGTGGAATTGAATGACATCAATGCTCATAATTTAAAATAACTACATGCAAAATATGTAGCAAAGAGTTTAAGGTCACAGTAAGGAGAGGATGTGTGTCTTTTCTAGGGGAAAAAAAACAGCCCAATTTTACTGTTAGCCAGTATTTAGACTGATGCACTTCCCATGTATCTGATGATACCCCATTAACTTTTACTGTATGCTGATACAATAAGGCTGTTGTACTTACATGCATTTCAATGAAAAACTGAATGCTAGGGGACTGGTGTTTAAAAAAAAAAAAAAGTTAATACAACTGTATTATAGAAATAATAGGGAATATTCAAACTTTCTGTGTATTTCTCATTAAAATCATTAAAGGCAGAATGAGAAGTTTAAATAAAGGGTTTTTACACAAATGTGGATTCATGAGGATTGCGTGAAACATACCTTAAATTGAAAAGGAATTTCATCACAGCTTTAGCTATAGAACTGCTTAAATGGATGGAACTTTATAATGAACACTTGTATTTTACTCCTGCAGTGTCTTCAGATTATTATAGCCATTAAGATTTACTATTCTGACATAGGTATACAAAATTTTGAAATGAAATATAAGTCTGAGAAATTTGCAAAGTATGGGTGAAATTTTGTTTTCCTGGTGTTCTGTTGTAGGACAAGTGAATGAGTGATACTGATCAAAGTTTAAACCTCAGCTAAATTTTCTGCGTTTCTTATGTGTATGGTCTCTCCTCTGACATTTTTATCTGATAAAATTATTAGTCTGGTTTAATCCTGTTTAATTTGAAAAAGAAATTGAGTTGTGTCCTGTTATATTAATATGGTCAGTCTGGATGGTGTTGATAGGCATGACAGGAGTGATCTTTACTGTTGTTAATCCTAGCACTTTGTCATCAGATAATAACATCCCACTTCTGTAATTTGAAACGGCTGTTATCTCTTGAAAGGCCATTAAGCATCTACAGAAACAAAATACAGGAAAACAGCAGAGAGGCCATGGGACAGCAGGGCTCTTGGAATAATTTGGTAAATATGGTTAATAGCACATACAGCGGCTATTTTACAAAAATGGCCTCAATAAATGGTTACAATTGGATGATAGCTGTATTAACATTTCCAACAGCTCTGTTTAGCAGAATATGAGATTGTTCCCAAGATCTGAGAAGTGTCTGTTTGTTAAAGAAGTATGTTTTATGAATAATTCTTTTTCCTCAAATTATGGATCCTGATAGCATAGTAATTTAAATCATACTGGTATGTAATGTGAGCATTTTAAGAGCATCACGGCCGTTAACGTAATTCAAATGTAAAAGTCGTTACGAAGCACAGTTCTGAGTGGAGTGTGTATTGTTTATATAGTGTTGTTGCTGATCTTTCACATTTGAGCACTAGGTGGCAATATGCTCAATAAAAACTTTTTTTTATAAAAAATATTAATTTATTTATTTTAAACGTCTGAAACTTACTCAGTACCTTGCCCAGATTCTGTCATGACCAGCTATATTGTGTGGCCAAGATAGAGTTTTTTTTATGTTATCCACAAAAGTAATTAGCATTCAGATTGTAGAAATTGGCCTCCAGATATATTCATATTATTGATAAACTACAACAAAAGATGCATAAACACTAAACATAAGAGAAGCATTTAAAGCAAATCATGTTTAATAGTGTCAAAATTTTTGTTAGCTACAGCATGAATGACAGGAATTATTTTATTTATTAACTGCATTTCTCGCAGTTTGTATTTTGTGTATCCTATGACTGAGATTCTAGTGAGATGTGTAAAATAGTCTTGGATTCACACATTTGTCGAGGGATTTTTGACAAGTCCCCTTGACAGAATTTCTCTAGTGCCTTCAAATACCATGTTTTGTGAAGACATTTGCTTGTGAAATCCTTTCTTGAGTTCAAACCACAAACGATATGTCAAATGGAGGTCTGGTCATTGTGACAGCTACTCTAGAACAGTGGTTCTCAACCGGTGTGCCGTGAGGCAAAGTGAGGTGTGCTGTGGAATTTTGAGGAACCCGATGCGTTTGTATATAGGTGTGTGAGTGTGCGCACTTATACTCTGTGAAAAGACTGATGTTTTATATTGTGCTATTAACCCTTTCGGACGTAACTTATTAAGCTTCTCATAGTTTTCAGTTAGCATTTGCTACATTTTTAACATTAAATCGCTGTTTCCTCAAGGCTAAAATTAGCTAGAATTTTTCCTATCTACTGTTCTAATCGCACCGGTTTTAGCATACGCGCTAACCGGCAAATCACAGCGGTGTGACTGTACGTGCGAAAAGGTTAATGTAGTAATGGAGTTTTGTTTTATTTTATGTATTTTAGTATGTTGCTGTTCATGATGCCGGACTATGTCGGACAAGTTCTTGCTCTGATGCACTGTGGAGAAGCTAACTGATGTTCCTCCACTGTCCCTTCGTTCCTAAAATAAACGCAGGGAGATCGCGACGCATAGCGAGTGTGCTCAGGCGTGCGATGGGTGCCTCACTAGTTGCTAGCCGGTTTCCTACAGCACAGTAGTTCGGTACCATGTAATGTGGTTCCGAATGATTTCCGGGTTTAGTTTTCAGTCCATTAAACAACACTCCTCCAGTTATCGTTATATTTACTTATAGTACTTGTTACGTTTTGTAGTTTAAGTAGGTACCGTGTACATTGGTGTTTTGTGTTCTCCCGCTCTCTCTCTCTCTCTTCCGGATGCGCGGTCTCGGTGTGTGGAGGAAGCCAGCTGCTCGGGGAAGGAGGTGGTAAGAGGAAGCGCGCGCCCTGACTACGTCCCTTTTCTGAGGTTTCGCCGTAGGTTTCGCGCGAACTTTAAGGAAGGTTCATCGTAGGAGTGGAGGGGGGGAGGAAGGGATATTGGTAGTTTGTTTTATTAGTATATGTAATGTTTGTTTTATTGTTATTTTGTTGTGGTTGTCATTTTGAATATAATGTTACCTTTTTTTGTTTTGTTAAACTGTTATTCAAATATAATTCATCAAGTTTCTGAATGTAGACTCCCTAGGACTCCCCTGTTCAGGGGGTGTTCGAGTCTATATATAGTCAGCATGACAGACAGAATGGAGAGTGAGCTGGTGTCTGTGCAAGCCGGCATGCTGAAGCTGGTTCATTTGAGTTAATTTTGTTATTATTAGCTTGTTTTTTTTTTGTTCTTCTATTGGAATTTCATTTTGGTTTTTGTGTCTGCGCTCCCTCTATGAGGAACAGTGGTGGCTACCATTTTTGCCTTAAATAATAAATAAAAATCTTTCCCTGGGAATCCTGAGACCTGCGTGATTACTGCTGAGCTGGTGTGGCCACTTAGTGTCATCCTGGAGACTCAGGTTGTTGCCTAGGTCTCACATGCACTTCAATGCGTTTTTAATAAATAATACGATTGCCTGTCTGATTTAACTATCTGTTTGATAATTATTTGACAGTCTGCTGTAGTGCAATATGGGTCAAATCTCGCTAATGACATTAAAGCCTATCATAATGTGTGTTCTTCATAATCGATAACCAACTTTAAGTTGGTGTGCCTTGGCATTCTGGTTTGACCTTTGATGTGCCTTAGCCCCAAAAAGGTTGAAAACCTCTGCTCTAGAAAATGCTCTAAGGTGCCCTCTTTGAATCCATCTTTCCTTAAGTTCTAGCAAAGGAAACTAAGACCAGAACACACTACACCAGAACACACTACACTTATATAGTTCTCATAGGAGATGACTCTTCACTACATGTCCTCCAACTTTTGATTCTAAAGACAGAACATTGAAGTGGAGGACCTACAGCAATGACAAGGCCACAGAAGAGATCTCTCAAGTGTGTGACACCCCGCACCCCCTTTGCATCAGTGGAGGCTTGACTACCACAATCAGCAGGGTAGGGGAGCTTCACACCCAAACTGCTAGGGAAGATTGGTGTTCTTTTCAATGGGCAGACTTCCCATTGGATAGCATCAAGCTTTCACTGACATAAAGGACAAGTAAAATACTTCATAGAAACCACTGGAAAATGTCTTCTCTGAAGTTTTTGACATAACCACACTTTGTTTCCCAATGTGAAGATGAAAACAATCTACAGAGGACAGTCCACAGAGGCGTGCAAGTCCCACATATGTGCTTTACAGTTTCTGATAGAGTGATCCTATCTATTCTCTCTAAGACACTGGAGGCAGTTGGAGACAACTGGAGGAGTTGTCAGCATCGCCATCCGACCAGTGGTACAGACCTGTCTAACCTTGTGCCACTAATCAGATTTCAGATTCAACAGACAGGTGGACAAACTACTTTTGCTGTGAATGTCAGTTTTTTCCTTTGTTGATGGTGGTTTTTTTTTTTTTTGTAGCCTGTACCAGACTGTACCTAGTATTTCATTTACATATTCAGGTTCTTATTTGTCAAGTTGTGTGCAATATACTTAGTGAATTAAATAACATACCTTCCTAAAATGCATTTAATTTTCCATCTATTGAAACAAAATGTTGTGGAGTCAGGAGCAAGCAAATGGTGCTGTAATGTGAGTAAGGACAGAGTGATCTACCTCGCAGAAAGCCCTCACAGCTGCATACCTAAATCCATGAAAAATCACTTGTCCAATTGTTATAAAATATGCCAGGAATATTTCACCATGTCTCACCACCGTTTCAGTCATCTCCATTTCACCATTTATCATATAACCTTGATTAAACTACTGTATGTGAAGAGACCAGTTTCTTTGTGTGCTAAAATGCAATGGCTAGTTCTAACTCCTCTTGAACAGTCTTTCATAGCTGCCAGACAGGTTTAACTGGCTCCTGAATATTTTGCCTTCTTTCTCCTTTACCCACACTGCATAGAGAAAATGGACCTTACTCTGTAGAAACTCCAGCCCAGCTGGAAGTTGTGTGTGGTGTGTCTGTTCCTATACAGCTGAGTTCCTGGAACATTAACTCTTCTCAACAGTGCAAACATGACTTTGAGCTGCTGCACATTTTTTGCTTGTGCTGCGATATGCAATGGATCAGCTGTGCTGCCTGGCCTGGCATCTGTCATGGGTCAAACTGTAAACAGCTGAACAGTAAGCTTTTTACTCCCTCCTCCAGCGGAATGGCCTTGTAGTGGTGTTTTCCATTCATGGATGTCTATTCAAACAGTAAACCAAGCAAACTACTCCACCCCAGCCCCCCAACTTCCCCTGCTCACTAAACAGTTCCTACCACACAGATATAACATATGAATACAGCCTCTGGGAGGAAGAGGAAACTAAACAACTCAAACCCTAACCTCTTCCAAAATGCAAATCTGCTGAAAGACACATATAGGCAAAAACACTGTAAAAACATTTTGCATTGCTTTTTTTTTCTTCTTCTTCAATTTACGCATTCACAATGTTCATAATAAATGTGACCATGTTTCTCCCATGAGAGCCATTTTTACTTCAATTCAGTCAATAGTCGTCTCTCAGTGTGCTCAAGTAGCAATTTAATGTACAGTATACAGAAAAATTATTTACAATCAATTTCATAATTAAGCTAAAAATCGATCTTTTTATAAAATACATAAAATTAGTGCTTTGAACTTGACTACATACACCTTGCCAACATGACTTTAATCCCCTTTCATCATTAAAAAACTGTACAGCTTCTGTTAGCTCAAGTGGGTACATTGTCAGCTCATTGTGTGTGTGTTTCTCCCACTATAGCCTTCCGATTGACACAAATAAAGACCTTACATTAGGCTGTATTGTGTAAAATTATTAGATTTTGGATAATTAGCTTGGCTTTACCAAATGCCTGCAGAAAACCTTTGATTTGTTTTGATCTTAAGCACCACCTTGCCCGAGCTTATCCTCAAAGATTGTCTTGTATTATCTGAACATAGTACAGCTGTTGGCATACAGACACACAGTTTGTCAAATTGTCATATAAAAACATTTAAGCCCCACAATACAAAATACCTGACTGAAAGTGCAAACACAGAACCGCTATTCCAGAAGCGGTTCTCACCCAGAATCAGTTCTCATGTTAGCACAATTACAGGACAGATGCCTTCAAGAGAGCCAGAACTACTCAAGTCACTTTGACAAGACTTAAAAACAAAGTCTGCTTTGGCATATTACATGCCAACAAATACTACTTATGAATATATATTTTACATTCCATTTTGGAGCAGTCCAAAATTGCTTTTAATTTCTGAGCTACCTTATCAACTTTGATATATCCTTACATCAATAAATGCTCTACATGAAAAAAAAAACATGGTAATTCTATACAGCAGATGCAGTTGTCTAAAATACAGTACAAAACTATAATATCTTTTCCATCGATTGTAGCAGATAGAGTATTGTGGAAATATGCACACCTGAAAACCACCCATGCATTCACAGTTTTGTTCAACATAAGAGTGCTTTGAAAGGGTTCAAGTTACTCCATCAATATAGTCTGTATATTGCCCATGGCTCATTTAAGACCCAAATATTCAAAAACGTATACTGTAGCTGGCTTTGGTAGGTTTTCAGTACCTGTCAGTTTTTGCATGGGAGCCCTTTATTGGCAATATACAAACATGTAAGGCATCCTGAAAATAGAACATAAATACAAGGTAATCAATAACATTGTATTCAAGTCTGAGTACAATACACATTTATATCTAAAGTCAAAAGAAGTCCAGCTTGTTTGAACTGTAACTTGAGATAATTCAGTGTGTTTAAAAAAAAATAAAAACATCCTGAGCCTTAATGTGACACATTCTAGCCCTGAAGAACAAATTAAATGATAATCATGGCAACTGTATTTTATCAAAGGCGGAATACCTGCACACTAATCAGAAAATCAAGCAGGTGAAGTGTGCTGTTACAGTACAGATCCAAGCAAGCGATGATCAGGTCTTGGAGTTGTATCCTCAGCAAGTCTGTTGAAAATCATCCCAGTGCTCAGATATTACTATACCATTTGTGGCTACTTCTACTACTTAGTGGTGGAATGAACTCCCCAGGGAGGTTAGGACAGCGGAATCATTGGCCATCTTCCAACACAGACTGAAGACCCACCTCTTCAGACTGCATCTCAGTCCTACTTCAGTCCCCACCCCCTAACACCTGATACCTCTAGTATTCTATTTTATGTGTAGTATTGTGATGCATTTTGATTCTGTGTTCTGATTCTGTGCACAAGTTAACTTGTGGTAGGGCTTGAATAGTGTTAAGCTTACACTCACTGGTCTGGTTGTTAGCCTGGTCTGACACTGTTGCTTGTTTAAATTTGAATGGATGCACTTATGCTCTGCTGTGACGGAAGTCACTCTGGATAGGAGTGTCTGCTAAATGCATGTAATGTAATGTATTTGCAGGTCCTTTGAATGGCACTGAGTGCAACAGGAGACTAGAAGAGTACAGCTGCGGATGACTGGAGAGGATAGTTAGCCTCTACGGGCAGTGGTCAGTTTACAGTGTTAGGTTGGGCACAAGGAGCTAGCACCAGTCTGCGATGTAGCTGAAGTCGGAGAACATCTCCTGCTCTTCCCCCGTCAGCACCCTGGGCTCACGAGTGGGGGTCAGAACAGGGGCCTCTGAGGTAAACTCATTGTCAAAGTTGCTGACGTCCTCCCTCCCTTTGATCGTTGGCCTGAAAGGAGGCTCCACCTTCTTGGCGAGTAAACCACTCCAGTCCACATTCTGGTGTGGGGAGAAAGAGACAGAGCAAAAAGGGGTGAATGGGTTGTGTTTTCTCTAACGAAGGCAGATAAATTCATAGTGCTGACGTACTCTGAAGAAAGGGTGCTTCTTCACTTCCTCTGCGTCGCTCTCTCCTGCTCCGAGACGCCCTTCTGGATTTCTCCTCAAGAGCTGTGGACAGTGGAAAAAACATTATCAATGTCAACGTTGTCAACACTGTTGTCAAGACTAGAAAGAAGAGGATAATGAAGAATACCGATTTAAAAGATACATTCGCATTGTTTAAAGCTCTCATGGTGTGCACACATTTGTGTACAGATAAAGTTTTATCTTACAAGGAAGACTTTTGTTTTCACTTTTCATGTAATTGGTTTTCAACCCTCATTTAATAATACATGACTGAGAAGGTTAAATTGTTTGATTCAAAGATGCCTCATTTGTCCACACTGATAGCTGATCATCTTTTCTGATAAATGTAAAGTATGGTTTTCATGTTGATATAGAACAAGTTAAAAGAGGTACAGATCAATACAAATAGTTATAATGAATCGGTCATTTAATGAACCCTATAAACGCACCCTTCTCATAATGGAAATAGCTTCTGTGGAAAGAAACCTGGGGTAGTGGATTTCATCGTTGACAATACTGTCAAACACCTCCTCTTCATCATCACCAGGGAATGGGGACTGGGCACAAGGAGAAAGGGACACATATACAGAGTATATTACATAAATGATGCAACATCACACTAAGCAATATCACACTGGAAATTCAATTTCATTAATTAGTGCTTTGGACTTCCCTTGGAATTTTCATTTAATTTAATCAGCAATACATTGATTCTGGTTTTGTCAACCTGCACAAGGTGTATTGCACAAGGTCTTTTCTGTGTTCAGTTGCTTTTCACAAGGAGACTCTGTCAGTGCTCTGAGCACTGGACTGAACACAGAGGTGCTGGAGACAAAATGCTGAGTGCCCACCTCCCCGACCAGCATCTCGAAGATGAGCACGCCCAGCCCCCACCAGTCCACTGCTCGCGTGTACGACATCTCTGTCAACACCTCTGGGGCCAAGAACTCAGGTGTGCCACAGAATGTGCTGGTGCGGTCTCTGAATCCCATTCCTTAAGGGAAAGAGCAGACCAACCAGAGTAATGTGTTCATCTAACAAAGGGTCATTCAAGTGGTGTTCCACCTAATTTTTAACTGCTTTCAATCATCAATAACAAAAAAAAAGAACTTTAAAAGATGGTCAAATAAAACTTTCAGCTTCACCTGAAGCTACTGGTTTGTTCTCATACCTTCTTTGCAAAGACCGAAATCAGCTATTTTCACATAACCCTCCAAGTCCAGCAGCAAGTTATCCAGCTTTAAATCTCTGGAAGTGAAATGAAGGATGCTTACTTGATTTGAGGAACAAAAAGTGCCACTGATCACTGAAAGGGTATTTTTAAAAATTTTTCAGCAGCACACTGTGAGAAAAAAACTCATACTGTGGTCAAGGAAAAGGAGAATGCCTTTCTTACGAGGGCAATACAATTTTAAGTGCCCTTAGAGAGGCAATACATACAGATGATGAACATGAAAAATCTTAAAGGAACTCTGACCAGCAAGAGTGAAAAATAGATTAATGTCTTGTGCACTGTGAGAGCTTACCTGTAAACAATCTTATGGTCATGTAAGAACTGCAGTCCAAGGACCACACAAGCAGCATAGAAACTATTGGAGAAAAATGGAACTTATTTTAGAAACTATTGGGAGAAAAATGGAACTTATTTTAAATTGTAAAATACTGACGTCATCATCCATGAAGCTCATTAATTGTAACTGAACATTGTTGTAAAGGGAAATTGCACAGAGTTGGTTAATTTGAAACTTTCTGCAAACAATGTGTCAATATTCATATTTAATACAGTACTGTTATTGTATTTTGTTATTTTACTTCCAGCATGCATTCAGGTAAGTATTTAGGATCTGACCATAGAATTGTCAAGACTATAAAATCAACTTTGCCTTAATCATTGCTGGAAGTGGGAAGGGGAACTGTGTTGTTACTTGCTCAGGGTAGATAGTAGCCCTCCAAGCACATGATCTGGAGTAAGCCAACTCAACATCTTAAACCCATCCACACCAAACAAAATACAGAAACTGATGCTGAAGTCAGGCATTATATTCCTTTATATCTTGCTACTCACACAGCTCGGGGTTCTGAGAAGACATCAGCGTGAATGTGCATCATCAGATCTCCTCCTGCTGCATACTCCATCACAAAACACACATGATCTTTGGTCTGGAAACAGGCGAACAGGTTGACCAGGAAGGGGTGCCTAACACTGTTCACCGTCTCAAAGATCCTCTTCTCACACATTAGGCTGAGGAAAGAACAATGAAGGATGAAAGAACAATCAAATCTGACCCACATCCTTACACACGCTCTTAAAGCAGCTGGAAAAAAATTCTGCGCTCAGAGCTGCCTTACCTGTCCACTTCATCACGAGCTACAATGTCTCCTTTCTTTAAGGCTTTGATGGCAAACATTTCACCTGTGCTTTTGTACTCTGACAGCAACACCTGTTCAATGACAAGTAATCATTAAAGTGCCAATACTCCATGAAAGCAAAAGCATGTTTACAGTCCCAGCTTTTTCGTAACACTTGGCATCGATCAGGATATGAACTTACCTTTCCAAAATGCCCCCGGCCTAAAACTGCAACACATTTGAAGTCTGTAAGACTAAACTGGAATTGCTGTTCTTCCCTGGCAAGAGTTGGAAATAATATTTAGGTACACTTCAGACAACATCCATTCAAATATCCAAGAACATATCCCCTATCCATCTGCACATTCTCAGAAACATGGGGTTTATACTTCTTCATGTAAAATAAATCTAGCTGTAAATATGGATAAATAGAGTAAGAACTCAGCCAAATAAATATCAATGCTTTTGAGTTAACGTCTTTGAGACTATATGAAGATGTACCTTGTTTGTGCAGTCTGTGGAGCAGTTTTTAGCTCTAAATCTGGTGGCTGGATTTCCACAGTACTGTCAGGCTCTGGTCTGACAACCAAATTGTTCCTATCATTCAGGAAATCAAAGGTTGCCAAAGCATCCTGTAAAAAGGCACTTGTATGTTAGAAGGAAATGGTCTAGGTGAACTGTCTGATTAAATTAGAGAAATTTTTATTAAAATACAGATAATTATACAGGGTTCCTCTCCCTGTTGGCCTTATGTTACTGACTGAGTGACAGCCTGGCCCAGAACCCACCTTAAGGCCAGTTTTTACCTGCAATTCCTGTCTGCCTGGCATCTTGCTCTCTGGCAACGGCTCTTTGAGCTCCACAGCAATGGAGTAACGCTTTGAGGGAGGGGTGGTCTCTTTGTCAAAGTTCACCATAGAGTCACTGAGAAGAGTCATAGTTAAAAGCTGTATGGGTATTGCTGGGACAGCAGAGCAATGAAATTAAACTGAAACATCTCTATGCTAACTAAGAACCAGGAAACAGTACTTTAGTTTACAACCTCACCCATACTCCTGAGAGCATTTATATAGCTTGACTCTTGCTGCGCTAATTGAATGGTTAAGAACCTGCCCCTGGTGTACGAATATGTCCGAACCATTGCTCCACTCTTTCCCACACCAGTTTCCCAGTGATCTCCTTAATGAAAAAAGTCCATTCAAATGAAAAATAATGACATGAAAAACATCCTGGTGATTTCAGACTGTGTAATGTTTTCAGAGGAGCAGGAGGGTACCTGAAGGGGGTGGAGGAGATTGGCTGGATGTTGGAAAAGGACTCTGAGGACAGCTGAGGGGCCTGGGGGCTATAGGAGTTGTTGACAGAGGGGATGGCTCTCCTCACCAGTCGGCCCCATGTAGCGATATTGATGTTCATCTGAGGAGCACGCAGGAAGGTCTTTCCTGGAAAGAGAAGGTCATACTTGATGCACTGCAACAGACCAAGGCCTTGTCTGCCATATAGAGCCAAAAAGTCTGTTTTTGGTCTACATTAAATCTGAGTCACTCTGTTTATATAGGATGTTAAATCGTGTGTTTCCACGGCTAAGTCGACTGCCTATTTAAAATATGCCCACAAAAACATTCCAAAACCGCCCAATGAGGACCAGCTTCATCTACAACTGGTATACAGTATAAGCCCCACTGAAAGCGAACTGTTCCCAGAAAGCTGCCGTCTTGAAATCCTTCAAAATTCTAAAGACTCACTGAACAAGGATAACTGAATGCTTTAAACTGTATCTTGCGCTAATTATGCTTAATGAATTTACACAAAAAGCCTCTAAACCTGTAGCTCTTACAGAGCTTCTTACAGTGGCCTCAAACCTAAAGCAAGGCAATACTACTGCCATTTCTACGTTTAAAATACACAAGAGGTAGACTTTTACTATAATTATCATTGTTGTTGCTAATGTGCTTAACATATATCCTTGTCCAGGAAGACTTCACCTGCTACATCCTACCACAAACTTACATAGCACAATAGATATTTACGAGAGCAACTGATGATAGACTGTGCCACATTTGGGATTACAACCAAAGACAATTAATCAAATGCTCTAATCTGACCACCACAGACTGCTAATTACCCTGCTGCTTTGAGAAAATCTTCTTTTGCCTTTGCAGTTTGGGCCTCCTCTCAATAACAGGATTGAAAAATGTAACCTGTGCCGAGAAAACACAATGAGGATTATCTGTGTAAGCAGAACTGAGGAAATGTGCAAACAGATATGACTGGTGTGAAAAAAGCAGATACCTCAGCAAAAAGTGTGCCGTGCGGCTCAAGGTACAGGCACATTCCATGACGCTGGTTGTCCAGGAAGTCCTCGAGTCGGAGGAACTTCACTGCACATAGCGAGCGCCAGTCTCTCCAGTAGACTGAAATCTCCAGCTCACGTGACTTTGGAACAAAAGTGAATGTATTAAAACTTTTGTAATCCAATAAACTCTTCATTTTGCAACACATCCTAGAATCTATTGTAAAAATGTCTATAGATTATCATTTTTTATCAATAGGTTTTATCAGTATTTTTATTTTATTTTTTTTCAGATTTGCACATTTTTTAGATAGATAATCCAAGGAAAAACTGAAGACAGGAATTTACAAGATAGATTAATAAGAATGTCCACAGGAATTCTTCTTAATCAAAGACAGCCCAGTACATAAAAGAAGCTGGGGAGTGGAAACTAGAGTGAGAAAAAGCACCAGCAAAATTTGAAGTAAAAATTAATTCTGAAAAGTTTTATTTTTCCATTGGGGGTCTCTGGTGTTCTTCTCACTTTATTGTGTTATTTTTACCTGGTGAACTCATGAGGGCGAGCTGAAATATTTTGTTTTTATCCTTTGTGCATGTGCGCTCTCTCTCATTTGCCCAGTAAATATCAAACCCGACTGATGACCGTGGTTCTCTGTGTCCTGATATCCATGTCCTGTCATACCAGAGGTGTAATGCAGTGCCTATCACAAAACTGAAAATCTGTGCTGCACTTTATTTCCAAGTATATTTAAATGTGCAAATAAATACACATAATTAATATCATAATACGCAACTTAGCTTTTTTGTGAAAATTTTGATTTCCAGCACAGGTTACATCAGGAAAGCAACCCCTGCTCATAACTCTGTGTCTGAGGTGAATCAAGATTCAACCTCAAATGGGATTTAGCGTGGGGCTCCCAGAGACACATTGTTACATACATTGTGGGGGCAGCTTGCATTTTTCATTATGAGCAGGCCTGCAATCAAAGCCTGTATAGCCTGTACCAGTAAAATACAACCCTGACATAATTTTTAAAAATTTCTATCCCTTTTTAAATCGTATCTATCCGTTGCTATCCCGTGTCCTTTGAATTTCATTTTGCTTGTATTTAATGAGAGTTAAGATGAAAGGTCCTTTGCCTTGAAAAGCCCCTATGTCTACTTTCCAGCTTTGAGTGAACTTATGATGTGTATGTGATTGTACATATGTGATTGATATTGTGTGACTGAACATGTGTGACTGGTGTGGGAGTTTTACCCGGTCCAGCTCCAGTGTAAACTTCTGATCCCAGGCCTGGTTGTTAACTGGCTTCCAGCTTGTCTGTCCCACTACTGTGTTGTCCAGCTTCAGCACAGCACTGACCTCATCTGGAGTGGAACAAAACAACAACTTACACTGAGGCAACTGGAGTACTTTCACCACAACACAGCAAGATCTCACATAAGCACAACATCACTCTGACAAGATCTCACAAAAGCACAACATCACTCTGACCTAAAACTCTACACAAGCATGGTGTTACAGTGTGAGGCCAGAAGGCAGGCACAGTGAAGATCATTTACTGAAAATAAAATTTATGTTTGAATTTATAAAATTTATTGCACTGGTAGTTGGCCAAATCTTCGGTGCTGGATTTAGTACTTGGCCAGGTCCTAAAAATACGGATTCGGTGCATCCCTTCCAGTAATTGCAACTTACAGCTGGACAGCATTTCCCAATAGGAGGGGGACTCACATTCCCTATTTCTGGAAAATCATTTTATGTTCAAAATATTTTTCCGGTTGGCTGAGGTGATCAAAATCCTAGCTGCAGAGGACAAAAGCATTTGAAACACTCCAATGAACCTGCTCTACAGCTGCAAACTATGGTAATTTCAAGAATCCATTATTCAAAAGTCATATGTTAGAGCAACATCCATACTCTGTAAAAACAAAATGAAGTGTTACTCAACTGGAAAAATCATCGGTTTTGGAGAGGCTGCGACTGCTGCCCCCTTTGTTTTTGTTTGCCCTGCTCATGAGGGAGGACCTGGTTTCACTTGGACTCCAGCTGGGCAGAGGGACAGAGCTGGCTTTGACCCGGCCCGGTACAGTCTTCAGCAGATCCTGACAGCCCATTAGTCTCACATCTAATGTACCTGTAGGGCATACAGTTGCAACTGGGTAATAACAGCAAGGGGCATGTTTTTTCTTATGCATTAGACCCGTCAGAGCAATGCCAAAACAAGCAACAGGGGGAATTTGCCAGTTTAAACATAAACGTTTGTAAATCTCTTTAGACAGCTTGGCCTGGAGAAATGTTAGCACTGGAGGGCACGTCTCTTCTTCTTCCCCTTGTACAAGGTGACGATTTAAGTTACCAGGGGGGTTGCTGTGTTTGTGGGAGGAGTCAAGGGGAGACGTCTGTTGCAGCTCAGGCAGCTGTCCATACTGTTTATAGATGCAGGGTTGTATATAATGTCCATGTACTCAACAGTCACTGATTAATGCGGTGGCTTGTGTCCTGTATACATACATTGTGTAAACTACATCAAGGAGCTGTTCATTTAACAATGTTAAAAGCTTTGGATGACACTGGCAAAGCTCTGATCTTCTGAGTGGGGTGATGCTGTTAATTTTCATTGTGTGTTTCAGACAACATGCAGAGCGCAGTTCATCTACTGTCACTGCATCCTATGAACACAATGAACACAGTACTGAAACAGAGCTAGGGTCTATTCAGGAGAAAAACATGCAACAACAGGACACACCACAAAGAGTTTACATCTGCAGAAGCCATTATGTTTTGACAGCATGCAGTCATTTGGCAAATATCATTGTATTACAGGAGGACATGTTTTACCTGTCAGTGCAGCTGGTTTGGTGACTGTGCTATACTGATTCTGTGTGGAAATGATACTTTGCCGTGGACTGAGGTGTGCTGATGCCACTAAAGAAAGTTCCTCCATGATAACAGAACTTTTGGGATGGTTTTTGGGAAGCTCATTTAGCCGCTGCTCCAGAGAATATTTCAAAAGGTCCAACTTCTGACTGGATTCCTCAAATCTTGCTTGAGCCTGAACAGGACAAGACAACAGTGTGTTAAGACACACAGGAAAATACAGGTTTTCTGATGTGTTGTATGCATTTATTCCATTTAGATTAAACTGGCTTCTATTTCATGTCTGCCACAAGTTGTTATTACTCTAAAATGGTGCAACATCGTGGTCTGAAATTCTCCATACAGACGTGATTCGTTACTAAATACAACAGGCTCTCTGCCTGGAGGGAAGGCAATCACAAACACTGCGACCCCGGTGCATCAAAAATGAAGCCATTCTCATGTTGTGGCCACTCGTTTCACTCCCTTATTACCTGAAGATTATAATCTTTTTTTAACTCAATATCCGCACTTGCTGATCTTGGCAGTACGGTGACGCACTGTGTCGATGCGGACACAACAGAGGGGGATCTATGGACTGAGCAAGGTGTGGAGTTTACCTCAGAGTAGGCCTTCTTATCTGTCAGTTTGCCAGAACCCAGCAATTTCATGACATTTTTGGCACCTTCAAGGACAGCGTTCTCTACCCGCAGATGATGGCGGAGCTCTTCCAGACGGAGGTCCAGCGGGCTCATGAGGGGCTTGGGGCTGGAGACTGCAGGATGGTAGAGGGGCCACTGTATGTTACACTGCACTGATCTTGCCGTTTACCCCTGTGCATATGTAGCTAATTTCAGAAACACTGTTGTTATTACATGAAATGGGTGATCTCAATTTGTAGTAATTCCATTTGGACTGAACTGATCCACTGCTTTTCTGACTAACCGCCCCCAGACTAGGCTCCCACCTCTCCTCCACCCTTACACTCAGCACTGGCAACCCACAGGGCTGTGTGTTGAGCCCCCTTCTCTACGCCCTCTACACTCATGACTGTGCCCCCACCCATCCCACCATCATCAAGTTCGCGGATGACACAACTGTGGTTGGACTTATCTCAGGAGGAGACGAGACAGCCTACAGGGATGAAGTCCAAAGACTGGCAGCGTGGTATTCAGAGAACAATCTCGTCCTGAACTCCTCAAAAACAAAAGACATCATAACAGACTTCCGGAAGAGTAGTGCAGACCCCGATCCATTATACATCAACGGGGACTGTGTAGAAAGGGTCCCTGTTTTCAGCTTCTTGGGTACGCACATTTCTGAAGATCTCTCCTGGACTACAAACACCACCGCAGTAGTCAAGAAGGCACAGCAGCGACTCTACTTCCTGAGGATCCTCAGGAAAAACAACCTGCAGGAGAAACTGCTGGTGTCCTACTACCGCTGTTCCACCGAGAGTGTGCTGACGTACTGTATCTCTGCGTGGTATGCCAGCTGCTCAGCAGCGGACAGGAGAGCCCTTCAGAGGGTCATCACTACTGTCCAGATGATCATCGGCTGCTCACTGCCCTCTTTGGAGGACTTATTCCAACATACTGAAAGACCCTTCCCACCCTGGACATTAACTGTTTGACCTGTTGCCCTCTGGAAGACGCTTCAGGTCCATCACATCACGAACAAACGGACTTAACAACAGCTTCTACCCCAGAGCCATACGAGAACTGAACACTGCCAAACACTGACACTGACTGTTTGGGACCTGTGTGACTATCAATACTAAAATACTTGCAGTTACATTTATAGAACACTGCGCAGATGTTTACATTTCATCTGCACCTTTGTATGCATATATTCCTAACTGCACTACTTGTACATAGGGCCACTGAAATTCAGTAAATGTCCTGAAGTGCAATATCTCAGCTGCTAATGATAAGAGTTATCGTATTGTATTTATATGTTATATCGTATTGTTTTATAGGTTACAGCAAATATATACATTTTATATTTCATTTATATATCTAGCATTTTAAATTAGTTTAGCTCGAACTCTTTTCTATTTTTAACTGCTGTCTGTTATGTGTGAATGCACCGTCAGGATTGCTACTCAATTTTGTTGTACCCGCTGGGACACTGCTGCTGTACCCTTGGGCAAGGTACTTAACCCACAGTTGCCTCAGTAAATATCCAGCTGTATAAATGGATAACATTGTAAGACAACTGTCACCTATGTAAGTCGCTTTGGATAAAAGCGTCTGCCAAATGAATAAATGTAAATGTAAATGTAAATGTACTCTGTGCAATGAAAATAAAGGAATCTATCAATCTATCCATCTATCTATCTGCTTGTGTTGATCAATGCACTTTCTCATAGAATCATAAAGAATAAAAATCTGAAAAAGCCAAGCTTTTACACGCATTACAACCCGATTATATAATATGCTTCAGCATTATGAAAATGGAGAGGGATCTTTAAAGACACTGCTTTCCCCTACATATTGCATTCAGCCATCTCCTGATTTTCACTGTTCATCTGTTAACTGATGTTAACTAACAGAACATCTTACATAACGACACTGGACCCCCAAAGCGTGAGAAAACCGAAGAACCAGTGGAAATGCGCATAACAGAAACAGGTCATAAGGCTTGTTTACGAAGAGGCATACCAAGGGGGACAACTCACCCATGCCGTCATGGTTTTCCAAGCTCATCTCAGTCATCTGGCTGGCTTTCAGAATCTGCATTCTGATAAACTCGATCTTTGTCTTGCTGTCCTGGAGCATCTGTTGAGCTGCTGCGAGCAATTTACGGTCCTACCAAAGAATGAAAATACAAGACAAATGCATTTTAAATAAAGCATGAATGAAGGTTGAAAATAATACATCTATATTTTTGCATTATTACAAATACATGCATGTCTTTCGCCACCAATGATCAGACAATTTTGATACTGGAACAGCTAAATAAAAATTGTTTTATTTGTGTAGATTAGGGATGGAATTTTCAAATATCTTCTGTCCATGGCTCACAAGAACAAATATCTGAATGATTAAATTCTTCCTTTCCCTGCATGAATTAAACTCCAGTTCTTCCTGCAAAAATAGTTACTCATGGCAGATACCTGCATTCCCTCAAGCTTTTAGGCAGGGATATCAATGCTAATGAATCGCCTTTTTCACAGGCTTCTTTGCCTGAAAAATAATTAAAATTGAAAATAATTAAATTCTGGATTTTCTACTTATTTTGTTAATTTACTAGCATTCAAGCACTGATCAAAGTCATAGATTAGTGATATCATATTTAAATATTCCAGTAATCTAACATTCCAGTCTTGTCCTGAATGCACACTCCCCTGTAACTGTTATGGTCTGTGTTACTGGAATTCTGACAAAATGCTTGACTTAGAGAAATATAAATATGAATTTGATGCCTATGTATGAATTCCTTTAGAAAAAAAAAATCTTTTCAAAAAATACTTTTAGCTACAGTGAAGAATCTAAAATATCAGATAGTTTTGATTTGTTTAACACAAATCAATTGTAATTGTTTTTTGGTCGCTGCATAATTCCATTTGTGCCATTTCATAACGTTGATGTCTTTACTAGTATTCTAAAATGTGGAAAATAGTAATAAAAAATTAAAAATAAAGAGTTGAATAAAACTTTTCACTGGTACTGTACATATATATGGCAGCGGCAGTGGTTAAGGAGCAGGACTCGTAACCAAAAGGTTGCTGGTTCGATCCCCACTGGGGCACTGCTGCTGTACCCTTGGGCAAGGTACTTAACCCGCAGTTGCCTCAGTAAATATCCAGCTGTATAAATGGATAACATTGTAAAGAACTGTAACCTATGTAAGCTTTGGATAAAAGCGTCTGCCAAATGAATAAATGTAAATATATATATATATGTGTGTGTGTGTGTGTGTGTGTGGAAGATCTGAGAGAAGGCAGTAAGCCTGTTCAGACACAAAATATGTTCTATATAATACATTCACTAGTATTAGCATATAAAAAGCAGGCAAAACATAGCAACATATTTTAGAGTATATCAGATTTACGATATCTTAAAATCTTTTCAACTATGTTTACAACAACAAATAAGCACTGTCACAATCCTAACAACCTCTCAACCTGGTAAGACATTGTTTTTTCCTTCTTCAATATTCATGTTTTTTAGGGCAATCAATATTTCATTCTGTGCACATTTTCATTTCTTCTAAGAACTTTATCTCATCTTCATCTCAGACCTTTATCATTTGTTTTGAATTACTTCACATGTAGTGTAACTATATTTAACAAGATTCTTTATAACCACCAACATGCTAGAAATATGCATTTTTGACATACTGAGTAAAAGCATGTTTAAAGAGACATAACAGTGAAACCAAACTCTTCTGAATACCAAAGCTTAGAGAATGTCTGCATAGCACCCATACTGAAATGGTAGTTTGAAAATGGCAAAAAGAAGAAACTGTGTTACCTTTGGGGAGCCGTTGGAGTACATCTGGATCATATTCTCGGCCCCCTGTTTTACCTTCAGCTCAATGTCATTCTGTTTCTTTAGGGCTGCTAGTCTGCTGCTAATGGTGCATGTCCGGGCTTCACTGTTGGGGGTGTCAGGCATTTGTGGGCACTCTGAAACAATGCAAACACACAAAAATGAAGCTCTGAGAAGAAAAGATGGAATTCACTGGCCATTTGATGTATTTCACATTTACATTCTATAACCGTAACTGAAACCATGAGAGGGATACGTGTGTGACATGTGAACCATTCCTGAACCATTCTTGCAAATATTCTGAACAACAGCCTGACATGGTTGGTCATTGGTTCTGAAGCTGTACTTCCACTACTACAGGTCTAGGACAGTTCCTGTGGTCATGTGAGTTTGGACATGAACTCCACACCTTTCCAGTCTTCTACCACAAGACACTTGACCTGTGATAAAGAAGGTATGCCTTACACAACAACATGGTGCTAAAGCGTCAGTCAAACATAGTTTGAAGGTGCACCTCTTCTGCTGAAAATGATACAGGTCTCAGAAGCTTCGGCCACTTTTTCAGTGTCTAATATAGTGACATCTAATATATTGACACTTCTAAAGCACTAATTTCAAGTGAGGTCTTTTTCATAGTATTCTAATTTTATACTATATGGTTGTGAGGAAGATAGTGTCACTTACCTTGCATCTCAACATTAATAATGCATTATCTTTTAAAACCGCAAAAAGTAGTCAAATTATGTGGACAGTACAAAGACTAATGAGTGTATTACCAGGATAGCAAATACTAAGAATAAGGTTACAATATTTGATAATGAGATCAAAGCAGAGGATGTCATCAAATCTTTTTTTATCATCAGTTTATGGTAAAATGTTATAATGGTTGATGGTCTTATTTTCTGTTCAACAGGGAAATGTCAATTGTCCTTTTCAAGCCTTGTGCAATATACACAACTGACAGATTAATAAAGTACAACATTATCGGAAACATGTGCTGACAAGCCCTATCTCAATGCTTTACACTGAAGAACAGAAAAGGTTATTAAGTTTGGGTGAGAATTTTCCAGGTGAAATGGGAATAGTGCAGACACTCAACCACCTCTATTGTCAACAGTTGCAGTCTAAATCACGTTGACTGTTGTAAAAAAAAAAAAAAAAAAAAAAGACTAAAAATGCCATTTAGCCTTTGGATTAAGTCACCATTTCATATAATGCTGCATGGAATTATGAATAAAAACAGAAAGCACCAGTACCTGTGATAGCAGAAAAGGTAAGCCTACGTAATCATAAATATATCATAAAATACTTTATTTCCAGATATAATTTCAGAGCCTGTTCTATATGCTGTGCACCCTACGTCAACTGTATCCAACTGAGCAAGGTTTTTTGAGGGTTCTGAGAAGTTTAGGACAGGATTTTCAGAAATGTGCACCATTGACCCCATTCTTCAGCGCTGAGCAACAGCAGATGACATCAGTGCTGGAACGCAGCCAGAGGTGATCTTTTAACGTGTCTTCCGGCAGTGCACACCTTGGGAGTGCTGGCTCCTGAGAAGACAGCCACTCCTGGAGGAGGCAATGCGTTGTTGCATGCGATGCACAGCATGCATTGTCTCTCACTGCATCACCATATGAACACCTCTTTCCACAGAACTGGCTGTGTGGACCCAAACTTTTAACTAGATGGATGCCAGACTGAATGCTAGGTGTGACGCTGTGGCATTGATTCATTAATATCCAACTGCCTAAGGGGAAGACCATTTTGGATCATTTAGAAGGCTGACCTGAATATGTGCATTTGATAAAAAGGTAATGTAGTGTAACACAAATATAAAGCGAGGTCACAGAGCCTTAACAAGATGGCTTATCAACCAGTCCTGTAATGCATGGTAACCCTGTAGACCTGCGTATGATCGACTGACTTGGCAGTGAGTCGGTACCTCTGGAGCTCTGCACACAACCTCTCTCAGCACAGATCCCGCCACCCTAAGAGCACCAGAGGGAAAAAAATCCAGTCTGTGGAAAGCTACTGCTTGAAGAAGCCAAGTGATGCTGTGTGGCAAAGGAACTTACAGAGAGGAAACAAAGATAACATTGCCCTATTCATTTCAAGAAGAAAAAAAAAAAACTTTCATACAGTGAGAGATTAATCTTCCTGGATTATTTATACTGTATTGCTTGATTACTGTTCAGTGACATGGCATCATTGAGTGGCTTTAGTGGCTTGTCGGATAACTAAGTACTTTATCTCCAAAGAGACCTCTCTGAAATCAGTTCCAACTTCCTTCCTGTATCAGGTAAAAAATGAGGGTCCTATGTAAGAAAACAGAGTACATGGAATCCAAACAAACATGAAATATTTTATCAACCACACATCCACCATTAAGAGTTCTTTGTTCAGTGTTAATAAAAATTAAGCAAGGTACACATTTTGACATGTGAGATCAGTGTTAGATTTCAGTGTTCCCCTTATAAATAGATATTTGAAGAGCAGACAAAGTGTATTCCAAAATCCACGAGACAGAACCTCTAAAAACAAGTGCAGACAGCCACACAAGTACATCCACTGAAACATGCCTAGTTCAGCATCTGGATGGAGGCATGACTACTGTAAGGGGCAGACAGCACAGGAAATTGAAACTGATATTTCACTCTGCAAAAAACTCTCTAGTCAGAAGGACATTAGATCGGTTAAAAGCCAAAAATTGTCTCTGTGCAGTGAACCAGCTTTTTATTAGTTTGTCAAGAGCTGCACTTAGCCTACATACTTCCACCTCTCTACTGCAAGAGGACACTGTTTATTGCTTTAAAACATTGCTTCTTAATTCCTTCATCCTACCAAGAACTGACATGTTCCAAGGGTGAATTCACTCAGTCTACAATTAAGCCCATGGGTAACTTAAGTAGGGGCGGCAGTATAGCACAGTGGTTAAGGAGCAGGACTTGTAACCAAAGGGCTGCCAGTTTGATTCCCCACGGGGGCGCTGCTGCTGTACCCCTGGGCAAGGTACTTAACCCACAACTGCCTCAGTAAATATCCAGCTGTATAAATGGATTACATTGTAAAAAAATGAACTTTATGTAAGTCGCTCTGAACAAGAGCATCTGCTAAATGCCAATACTGTAATGTAACATGAAAGATGTAAATAATAAATAATAAACAGAGATTCCACCCCCTAAACCCTCTCAGGTCAGCTGTGCACTGCCTTAAGGCAATCTCCTGAGTAACTGAATCCAGACAGGGAAGTTTTGCAATCAGGAGACATGATTTTTAAACAGCGTATCTGTCCATACCAGTCTCTATGAAGATCTTGATACAGATTAAAAAGATGTGTCTTGACACAGATTAAAAAGAAAGAACCTGTACATTACATATTAAAATATGAATTTAAGGTTCAAAATCAAAAACAACATCTGAGAATTGTAATTCCATGAGAGTTTGGATGTCATAATAAAAAATAAATTAAAACAATTTATAATTTTTTTTTTCCACAAGGGATGTCTTGAACCAGCTTTAATAATTCTGTGAATGCCTTCATACATTTTCCTGCACAGCAGTTTGTAATCAAACACACTGTGACATGCCAAAATCTTAAAATTTAACATCATTTCCTGGTTAATTTTTAAGAGGTTCTAAAACTTGTAGTAGGGCACAACTAGGAGCCACTTCCTGTCCTAATCCCGTCTCGCTAGTGAAGGGGGCTGGAAATAGCTGAGGCTGCTTTTACACTGCTATAGCTGAGCTTACATGCACTTCCACTTAAAGTAACAACTTTGCAATATGTACAAACACCTTCTCCCACTCTGCCCTCTTTCTTGCTCCACAGGCATTGCCAGCCTAACTCTGCTGAGGTGAAAATATTATTCCAGGTCTCTCTAGACGGGCCAGTTGGGAAATCTCAGAGGCCTACTCCTATGTACACTCGCTACCTTTAACAGACACCACAGAGGCCTCAACCCCTCTCATCATTGGAAAAGGTATGGTATGAACGCACTCCCGCTATACATTAGTTCACACAGAATATTTATTTGTGCAAGGGCAGCTTCAGGAAAATAATGGATTATATGAATTATCGATTAAGAATTGCAAGGAGTAGTATAGCTCAAATAGACAGCATATCATAACTTCCAATGTACAGTAAGACTTACAACATGGGTTTATAACACATTTTCCAACACCTTGGGTGCCCAGGGACCTATGCGAGGATCTTGTTTGTGGACTTCACCTCGGCGTTCAACACCAACAACCAGAACTACTCCACTAAAAACTTTCCCAACTCACTGTGCCTGCCCCCACCTGTCAGTGGATTATCAACGTCCTCACAAACACAAGCCAGCAAGTGGGGCTGGGGAAACTCATATGGTGGACTTCAGGAAGAATCCCCCATTCCTGGCCCTCCTCACCATACTTGGCAGTGCTGTCTTGGCTGTGGAGACTTTCAGGTTTCTGGGTCCTATAATCTCCAAAGACCTGAAATGGGAGACTAACACCGTCTCCATTGCAAAAAAGGCCCAGCAGAGGATATACTTCCTGCTCCAGCTGAAGTTCAACTTGCCACACAAACTGCTGATTCAGTTCTACACAGCAATCATCGAGTCTGTCCAAGCCAGTAAGTGTGCTGCACTCTGCTACCTCGGGTCACCTCTGTGTCCCAAAATACAAGAGCAGCATCTCTTGGACCCACCTCTTCTCAGTACTGGCTTCAAGCTTTATGTCTAGTTTACCTTCCTCTCTATTATATCTATCCCTTTTTTATTAAAAAAAAAAAACACTCTACGCTAGTTTAGCACTTAACTCAGCATCTTACTGACCTCTTGTAATACTTCTCGATAACTACTCTTAGCATAGTGATGCACTTATTTGGAAGTCACTCTGGGTAAGAGTGTCTGCTAAATGACGTAATGTAATGTAATGTAATTTCCTCACCACCTCTGTAGCGGTCTGGTTTGGCTCTGCCACCAAGAAAGCCATCACCAGACTAAAGAGCGCCATCAAGACTGAAGAAAAAAATCATTGAAGTTAACCTGCCAACACTCCGAGATCTTTTTAATACCAGAGCCAAGAAACGGGAAGGCAAAGTCATTGCTGACAACTTGCATCCTGGCCACCACGTACTGGATTTGAACTCCTTCCCTCTGGCAGGCACTTCAGATCACTATCCACCAAAATAAGCCGACACCAGAATAGCTTCATCCCACACAGTATCACACACTGGAACTGTTAAACTAGCAACATTTCAACGTATCTCTGTTCTGCCCACTCACAGTGCAATAGTTGTACAACTATAGTTGTACATATCCATAGTATAAGATAAGATATCCTTTATTTGTCCCACTGCAGGGAAATTGCAGTGTTACAGCAGCATAAAGTGGAAAAAGAACAAGAAATAATAAAAATAAGTAATGAAACAACATAAATAGTAGATAAATAAAAACAGACAGTGCACAGTTAAACAGACATTAAACAGTACTATTGCACATGACTGTAGTATACACAATAAACAGTAATATTGCACATGAGTGAATTCCATAGTGTACTTACATGCAGGCTATCTCATGCTCATTGTGCAATAGCTGTATATAACACAGTACAATAGTTGTCTATAACTCATTGCTGTACAGACCCACAGCCTGCACTCATGTACACTTTAACTCATTGTGCAGTAGCTTTTAACTTACTGTACAGTAGCTGTTCATATTTATTCTTATACACCTCATTCATTACATCCTTATTCCATGTATATGTCCTGCACAACAGTTGTTTGTTGTATCACTACTGTTGTTTGGTATTTGCTGTTGTCACATTGGCATTGTATGTGAAAGCACTACAAGAGACACTGGAACCAGAGTCAAATTCCTTTACGTGTAAAAGCATACTTGGCCAATAATGTCTGATACTGATTCTGATTATGTAAACCCTTCCACATCAAATGACACATTGCATACAAATGATCTGCCATTTTTACTCTCTCGTCACCATTCACACCGCAGGCTGATATCACCTAAATGTATGCAAATGGATAGATTAATGGACAGATTCACGACCTTCAGTAATTACAAGCTATGATAGTAGGAAGTTGTATGAAGCTGTGATCAGAGATATTTACACAGCTTTAAAGATTGCTAAATGTGTTTTTGCCACACAGCACTTTAATATATGTTAACATCTGCATTTTGAATGAAGTTGTGGATTTCAATATGGATATGTCAATTCTGGAGCTAGCTATACACAACAGAATTTTCTGAGTGATGGGCATTACACAGGCAAATGTCTGTATTGTACACATCATCTCATTATTAATTTATGATTTAAACCCTTAGAAATGATCTGTTCAAAGATTTTGTAATTCTGTAAATTTTGAACATCCCAGCTTTGTGTGACTTTGTGTGAAATATTACGTTACCCAGGAGATCCTCAGGATCCTTCACTACGATGTGAGCGTTCAGTTCCTGCAGCTCCTGGTGCAGTTCTTCTACCTTCTTATTGGACTTTTTGAGCACGTTGTCCACGTAGGCCAAGCTCTTTTTGTCAGTGGTGACCTTACGCAGGTTCTCAGCACCCTCCTTGATCTTCAGCTCCTTGCGGATCTCCCTCTTGATCTGGTCCTTGATCTCGTCCAGCTTCTGTTGCACCATGGTGTCCGACAGGTCAAGGTTGCGCCAGAGGCCCAGGCACTCAGACACCATGTGACTCCTGGTGTCTCCATGGAGAGGAACCAAAGCTGAAAGGTCAGCAGGTGTCTGGAACAAGAGCATTAAAGCGCAGGCAGCACCACAAATTCTCATTAGAAATACTGCAATTACCATAATAGCCTTGAATATACATACATACATATTATGGGTGGCAGTGTAGCATAGTGGTTAAGGAGCAGGACTCGTAACCGAAAGGTTGCCGGTTCAATCCCTGCTGGGACACTGCTGCTGTACCCTTGGGCAAGGTACTTAACCCACAACTGCCTCAATAAATATCCAGCTGTATAAATGGATAACATTGTAAAGAACTGTAACCTATGTAAATTGCTTTGGATAAAAGCGTCTGCCAAATGAATAAATGTAAATGTATATACACATAGAAGAAACACCCTCCAATAAACCCACATGCCCAATTATTTTGAAATATGAAAAAAGAGGAATAACTTCAAAAAAAAAAAAAAATACTGTCTGAACGTACGTACAGACATCTTCTTGGTGTGTTACATTTTGTTTGGAGTCAATCAATTGCTTCCACCTTAAGATACGTGTGTCTATGTGATGGGACTGTACTGCAGTCATAGTGAAGCAGGCATGAAAACTTTGTCTTTCCAGGCCACTGGCTAATACATTTCTAATATTTTGCTGGATAGAACTGACTTATTACTAATAATATTCACAAAATTAAGAGATTAACATATAAATTGATGCCCATGGTGAAAAATTTAGTCAAGATTTTGATGTTATATTTACTATGTCAAGACATGGCTTTTCTGCAACTACACTGCAAAAACTGAAATTCAAGAAAGTTAAAAGCTCTCATTTGAAAGAAATAAATTTTCTTTGCCATGATAGATAAATAATCTCATTAAGCACGTTCTGGACTATTAAACCTGTTTTAACATATTCTGTCTTAATTGGTCTTAGATATTTAAACTATTCTTGGACAGTATATTTGACAAGAAACGAGTCAAAATAATGGATTTCACAGTGTCATGTCAATGTCCCAAATATTTATTATACAAAAACAAATGGTTTCCTTCTTTTAAGAAAAAGACCACTCTTACAAGTTCTCAGTTCAAGAATCTTATGAAAAAGACACAAACATAATGAAATGATAATTGTTCTTTTCCCCCCATTTATTTCATTTATCACTGTCAATCGGCAAATGAATACAAAAATAGCCCAATCACATCACCAAGGTAATATTTCATAGGGACAAATGTAATGTTCCTGTGTCTGAAACTAATATGGTGTGAAGTCTACAAAGCTGTCTGCATTTACCAGTACAGTTGCTTCAGCCAGGTTTGGAACCCCAGTTTTATAAGACATGTAATCTCTGTCATAACAGAGAGTGCTAACAGATACGATGCTGAATTCATGACAAAGATATTTCAAATTCAGGCATATTGCCAGAGTTTACAGTCTTCACAAGTAAGGATTCTCACACAACCAAAGGATTCTCTTCAATGCCATCTGTGTAACTGCAAACCTGCCTCCTTGAATTCCATGTGGTCTTGTTTTCTGTTTATGCTTCTTGTTAAAGTATAAGCAAATGAAATTGTTTAGGTCTAAACTGATGGTCCAAATGACAGCCTTGGCTCGCCAGCAAACCCAGGCAAGTCACTGCAAAATGGTCAACGACATTAAAAAATCGCTTTTTTATTTGCTAAGGCAAATTTGAACTTGTTATTAATTGAACAATATATTAACTTTTAACAGTTTAAAGTATACTTAAATTAATAAATATAAATAAACACAAAACACTTAACAAATTTACATAACAAATCTGCATAATAAATAAAACCTACCCCAACTATAATTTAACAATTATAATAATAATAATTTAATATAATTAAAATATTATTAACAACTATAATTTAATAATCTAACACTAAATAACAGTTACAGTACTGTAACGTCTGTTTCGGAGCACCAGAGGGCAAATATTTCAATCGACAGCGCTCAGGCATTTAAGTGGCAGTGAAATGAGGGACCGAAATCTGCGTTGTGATTCGGTCCGGTCGATACCGGTCGTATAGGTCATATGAGATCACACTGATGCAGACAGCAGATAAGTAAAGCAACTGCGTGTGTAGGACCTAATCTGACTGATGGCAAAGCTGGGTCTTAAAATAAGTAAAGGTGAGCGCAGCAATGCACCTGACGCCCCATTTTGCTTGTTTGAGTGCCATGGGTGGAAGTGCGTGCCTGAGTTTGGTCAGGTGGCAGAGGGGCCAGACCCATACTGTATCAGCGTGCCTCACCCTCATGTTCTGCATTCACACACACTGTTGAGCAGTCACAGCTTGCAGCCAAGGAAGTCAAGACACAGCCTCAAAGGTCCAGACTGTGTGTTAAGTTCTATCCTATTTGCCAGAAAACCATTGTCAATCATTGCCAGCAAAGGTTGGCAATGGTTGGATCTTGGCTGTGTACCTGTAGTAAGTTATGAGATTCCATTTGACAGGTGTAATTTCTTTTGACGGTTCCAGTGTACACTGTGCTCTGCTAAGAACCATAAGGCTAATATGACAATAGTAGAGGGGATGTATCGAATGTAGGGTTTGAAATTGCCATTCTATTTTGCCACCAGAAATAGAGAATTACACTTAAAGTTTCATAAAACCTGAAAATTTGCTGAGGACAAAAAAATTCTTTAACATCATTTCACATCAGTTTTCTATTTTCCTTGCTCAGCCAGCTAAAAACCCAGTGCACCAATAACCTCCATAACAGGCAATCTTTTCACTGTGACTGAAAATCATCTGTGGTTAAAATGCACCTCACAGATGCATCGGATGTAATTAAAATGAGACAGTTCCCTGTTTCAAACCACAGGTGACTGGCTTTATACAATGTTTTTTTCTACCTTTAGGATTTCAGGTGAATCCACACAGAGAACACTATGTTCCTCGAAATAAGAGCACAATCAGAATCATGTTATTGGGAGGCCTTCTTGTGGCATATCTGGACTTAAAGTATGTTCAGGTTAGGGCTGCATGATATAGCCGTTGCGATACTGAATAGCTATTTAGCGCAATAACAGCTATCCCCAGCATGTGGCTTTAGGTTTCTTCCCGTATTTTTTTTTCCCTTTAGTCATACCTGATGCGGGAGGATACCTCCAGTTTTCTGAGGCCATGTGAAATGCCTCCAGGGGAAAAAAACACCACTCACAGCAACAGCACTATGCTGCTTCCACGTGGGAGATAGAAACACATAGCTACAAAGATTAAGAGTGAAAACATATGCTGTGTGTTTTTCAAAGCTAATAGGTAAGTTAACAAACATATATTGATATTGTTTGTGATAAAAAAGTGATATTTTTCTGCCCCGGAACATTTCACTGAACTTTGGAGATGTGCTCCTGCATCAGGTATGACTAAAGGGAAAAAAATACGGGAAGAAACTTAATGCCACATACCAGGGATAGCTGCTATTGAGCTAAAAATAGCTATTCAATCAACGGCTATATCGTGCAACCCTAGTTCAGGTTATTCGATGACAATGAGTCCATAGTAGTAGAATGAAATTTGCCTCTGCTGGGAAAAGGAAGGCCCTGTTGGTCAGGGTCCATTAAACAGACTGCTCTGAGCACCTTGCAACTCGTCAGGCATTGTTACATCGCTAGTCACTCAGATGACATCAAAGAGATACACCTACCCACCATTCGCTGTCTGTTCTACTGGTGCACTGTGAGACAAGTAGAGTGAAAAATAATCTAGCACATGCATTTTGGAGGACTGCATTTGCTGTGCAATGCTCAATGTTTCAGTATTACAGTGAGTAAAATACAGTTTGAGATTCTAAAATTAGGGGTGAAAATGCATGAGGAAAAGAAAATAAAATATTTTGTCCATGACTTTTACTATCATTCAAGATTTTCACAAGGCAGTGTAAAATCACCACAGCACAAATGTTCCTAGAGCCACCATCATCGAAAACTGTGGATCTTATTTATTAGACCCCTTGCAAATCAAATTCGGAGCTCTGTATATTATGAAGCCAATCTCAAAGACATGCTATTCAGTCTGGCTTGGTATGCTTTCTTTAATGACTTCAATGCCACCATTTTTCATAGCAAGGAATAAAAGTTGCATTGTGTAATCTAGAGAGGAAAACACTACTTGCAAATAATTTACAGGTAAAATGGAGGTAATTCCTATCTGCACAAGCTATGAAAACTAAATCATAAAGCAACATGTGATTCAGCTGTACAGCGTCATACTGACAGAAGTATTGTACTAATAGCAAAAGCATGCAAGGAAGGTCAGAAATGACCAGCAAGAGTAGTAATCTACCAATCACAAAAATTACAACTAGAGCCCTTCAACAGTATTTCATCAAAACTGCACCGGACAGACTGAACTGCACTGCATCAAAACAGGTGGACAGATGCCTATAAAAAACTGTCAAACATTTCAAGACGTAAGACGCCTATAGAACATAAAAACAGAACAAGGGTCAAGTGCTGAACAGGGGCAAGCACACTGCCTTTCACGTGACCATAAATACACAACATGGTTCTCTTTTTCAGGAGCTTGAATATGTTGTTTGAGAGGCTGTGACACAACCTCTTTGCGTTACTGGCCTTGGCCGTTTCCCACAACGTTTACAGCACTTCTGACAATCATTTGCAAAATGAGGCTTCTGCTACATCAAACTTGATGTTACTGAAAGCCTGCTTCAGTAACTCTTCATTCTGGTTAAGTGTGAACTGTCATAATACACACCTCAGACTATAATGAACAATGCAGGGGACAGAAATAGCATGCAATCTATTTCTGACCCTTCGACTAAAGGAGCTTTGCAAATCTGACTCTGGACCTTTAATACAGTCAACTGGTGGAAAGTTGAATCAGACCCAAAAAACATAACAGACAGCAACAGAAACTGGAATTTATTTCATAAAATAATAATTAAAAATAAAACAGAGGCAGAATATATTTAATTCAATATCAGTAAGAAACGGCAACCAAGAAGTATAATCTTCCTCTCCTTCATTTACCTTTAAGATCTATGAGAAAAAGGCTCTATGACCCAAAGAACCAGCCATCTGAAGCACCTTATGCTGAAATTTACGATTTGAAAATAGTGACTAATTTCCGGGAACTATTGCCACCTGTCAAAATGACAAAACATTACTGAAAGAGTGTTAATTACTGTAACTACTCAGTGGACGAGCTGTGAGACAAATATCCTCTACTGACCTAGATTTTTTATTCTTTGTAAATCCAGCAAAGCCTTTTCATATATTTAGACGTTGATGCTGCACTGAATGGGTACCAATAACTCTTCTAATTAAATTTAGTTCTGGAGCGCGACTAACCTAGATAAGTTAGCTGTCTATGTGTGTGTTGGAGGAAAACTCTGATGCAAGGAGACTACGCTTAGACACAATATCAACAACGAGCATCCAACAGAATAATGTTGGCTAACGTTAAATCTAAACGCCAACTGCTTTTCCAAAACAACAGCCGCAAGCGTTTCGACTGTAGTCGTATTATTGATAAAACTGATTTACTGCGCGTGCCCCAGAAAACACGTGTTTCATGTTTTTGAGGATAAACAAATTTCATGTTTTGGGGGATAAACATAACAACAAAACAGGTCTATTAAAGTCCATACAAAGCGAGAACAATCTGCTGGCTAAAGTTGCCCCACTGCTCCTGTGATGGGGCAGCAACAGCAAAACTAACTAAATTACAGGTTAGTTCATTTAATGTCACTATTGAAAACAAACTAACTTGTCGTTGGACCGAATAAAATAAAGTCTGAATTAGAGACACTGCCAAGGATTGGGTCGGTCCAGGTTAACTTTACTGCACTGACAGAGCTGTCAAAAAGCCTGTGGTGCGACAAGGAGCTAGGGCTAGCTAACAATGTTCAATCTAATATGGCATTTTCACATCCCAGTTGCCTTTCAGACTATTTAAATTCGCACATCAGTCATTGCATTTCCACATATAATCTGCTAATCAACAATCGACATCTACTTCAACAGTTGTTTTCTTAAGAATGGAGATGTCAGCTGTTCCCTGATGCCGCAAAACAGTTTGGGATGGTCGAGATCTTACTTCACTTACGTTACTCCAGAGAAATACTGCCAATATTTAACTACACTACTACTAGCCCCCAAGGCAACTACGTTAAATAAGGTGCAACAGGTGCCTGAACAATTGGACAGTTTTCAGCCACAGTAACAGACTGACGAGCCACTTTTGGAAATCAGTTTTGTATCAAAGTACTTAATGAACACTTGCATTACAGCTATATGGGATTCTGTTAGCCAGCCCCCCAAACGACTTAGCTAATTATCCAGATCTATGTTTTCTAGGTAGCTAATGTGGGGACATTAAGTTTGGGAAATATAAGACGAACAGATAGCTAGTCTAAATAAGTTTGCTGATTAGACATACGTAGAAACTCATTAAACTATTTGGCTAGCTATCTGATCCGCGCCAAAGCAACAGTTAGAATATTCTAATAATTTCCTAGGCCTCAATAGTACTTCCCAAGCTACCCTTTTGGGAGAAACGGGGACATTCCCTCCGAAATCCATTAACCGGAAAATAGCCATCTTCTGAATTCTGTTACTGAGTCAGCCAAGAACCCCGAGAAGTTAACGCAACAGATTTTCTGTAGTTAACAAGACTACATTTATTACCACATTTAAAGAGCAAGCCAAGTTTCCTTACCTGCACAGAATCGTGCGCCATCTTGGCTGTCGGCTTTTAATCCAAGTATGTTGAGTCGCACGAAAGAATAGAATTGCACAGTTTCTCCCCACGTTGACTTTTGTTTTCCCTTTATGAGTTAAAAACAAAAGTATCCATACTCCAGCGACCAGACAATGTGTCAGCTTGGAAACGCTGGAATTTCCATGTCACTGCTTTCTCCGGTACTGGCAAAAATAAGGCGAAGCTAACAAAAACAATAATTTCCTTTTAATTTTTTTATTGTTTGCCTAAATTTGAAGAAGACGATCTGCTTTACAATTTAGTTGAGCAACCTCCGCCCCAACCATCTGTGCGCTCTGTGCCCAATGCCTTTTACTCCGGACCACATTCATTCACTTTCAGTCATGTGACCATAAACTCCATGCAAGCATGAGGCCAACACATTCTTTCCTGGTGGAATAGTTACCAATAAATACGGGGCTCAAATATAATCTTTCTACAGCTATATGGGTCTAAATCGTCCTGTGCAAGGACATCATAAACCTAATAAAAATAAAAACGACAATCATGTTGTTATATCTAACTGCGTGCCTGTGAATATGCTAGGACTGCTGTTATCTGTCAAAATTGCTTGCCTAACAATATGTTTAACGGTCTCTACAGTACCAGTAAAAAGTGTGGACACACCATACTTTCTTTATTTTTTTACTACTTTCCACATTTTTTCTTGTTTTCCAAGGATCTCTCTCTCTCTCTCTCTCTCTCTCTCTCTCTCTCTCTCTCTCTCTCTCTCTGTGTGTGTGTGTGTGTGTGTGTGTGAATGTATAGACAGATGTGGATACAGATACAGGAGTATATATACGGGTCCTGAATATGAGTGACCCATTCGTAGAAAATAAGCGCAGAGATGCAACTACATTTCTTGACAGCATTTAGTGTTGCAGAATTGCTGTTTTTAGGCTGTCAGACATCAATTACTTACCCACTTAAGATTAACTATTGTGTTATGACCCTATGTTATATTGAAACAAAAAGACAGACATCTGAAATGAAAATGTATTGCTTGTACACAGTCATTTGCTTCCAGATAAGCAAGCAGATCTTGGCTGTCATTTATGTAACCTTGTGGTAGAGAAGATAATAACTTTGTTGCATAACACAAGAACTGCTGTCCTGTGGGTGATTTATTCACATAAAGGATTCAGAATGTCTTTTGATAATTCAAAGCTTTTAAATGGCTTAATCCATTTGATCGCAGTTGGAACAGGGGAACTTTGTTGTTTGTAGAATGAGATTGCAGTATGCTGCAGATTTGTCTCTAAATCTGTGGCATAAGTGTGAGTATATTTTGAAGTCAAGATTTTGATACTTAACTACTGCTGGCTTCATATTCTCCTTGTTTCCCACATTTATCTATTTGTTTAGAATATCTTCTCTCATAAAATATTCTGCAAGTTGATTGTTGGAGTAGTTTATCATGCAAGGCTGCAGCAACAAGAACAATACCAAAGGCTAACAATACCTGCTATTGAACCTTTCATACCACTGTTGATACAATCACATTTACTTATTTTCAGTTATTTTGATTTTACAGTCCTTGAGCTGGCCTCTGAATATATGTTTGCTGTTAGTGCTAATGACACTGAAGTAGTATGTTCAGCTCCTAATCTCCACTGTAGGCCTGAAGTATTATCAAGCTGCATATTTTCAGTAGCAAGAAATTTGCTGTGACTTAAGCATGCAGATGTCTATGGATATATGTATTACTTCATTACAATTAATCTCAAAGACAGTTTAAATTAATTCATTGGGAGACAGGTCTCAAACCACTGCAGTTGTTGGTTTTCCGTTACTACACTTCTTGAGCACTAAAAGCGAGATATTTTCCCATGGTAGCAATTGTGCTTCCTGCCCTAAACCACATGCTCCTCTATCAAATATAATAATCTTACCTAACTTTTCATATAATAGTTTGCATATATAGACATGTATTCTCCCTTGATATTTCAGTAAAAAATATGTGTGTCATAGCATTGCCACAAAAAATGTACTGTGGTTTAATTTGACTCCAAGCTCCTTATATTTCTCCTCAGTTCAAGAAAGATCTTCTGTTTTTATTGTTAAACTGTCAAATAATAGTATCATATAAGTTGTTTTGGTTAAACTGTAACAATAATTATTAGAACTGTGTAAAGGGGAGCCCGTCTCAGTACACACTATAAAAATTCCTTTGCACATATTGTGTGAAACCTCAATGTAGAGTTAAAAGCTTAAGATGTTATATATAACATATTATGGGCAGGTGAACTACCTCACAACATCTAGACATCGACTTCATTCTTATTGTATAAAACACCATGTCACCAGATAGTGACTACAAGCATCTATTCTAAGAGGGGACACCTTTACTAAGCTGCCACCCACCTTATATAATTACCCTGTGAAACACATGACTGCTTCCTCAACTGTGACATTATCCTCCTCAGGTAGCAGTAAGGATGACCAGCCTGCAGGGTCATCTGGTAGGCTGGCACGGCGCAGGGTGAGGTAAAGGATGTCCCTGCATACAGACGGGGACACCGGCCTATGCTGGTGTTCTATACCCAATCTTTATGCAGCATTACCTCAGCGTGTAGTCATGGGGTGAGGTCAAGAGGTAAATCATTGCGTAACATTTCACAGTGCTCAGGAGAGTTGAACCAGTGTTTCAGGTTTTTGAGCAAATGTAAGCTCCTCTGTTAAGCATTAAGAAGATTTTTCCTCTTGAATCCAATACAATGGGTGTTTCTCTCGTTGTATTTCACGTAAATGGACAAACTGAAGATATAGCATGTTGAAAAAAAAAATTAAGTTTTGGCCTCCCTCCCCAAAAATGGTGTCACTCTTACCAGGACAAACAGGAACTGTACAATCTGTGTTGTGGAATGGCAATGTCTAACGGCCTCCCCCTGGTGGTGAGACAGCATGACAGTAAGCCTTGTGTCAGGTTTTACAATGAGAAACACAAAACTAAAACAGGGTTTTAGTCTGCAAGCAGGAACTTCCCCATCACTGGTGTCCTTGATATAACTGATCAGCACTGTTCTACTATATGCTAATATCCACCAGAAATATTAGAAATATCCCCACTGCTAATTACCTCACCCATCTCATCATTTATCAGGAACCACTGCTTCGGGTAACTGTGCTGACAGTCTAAAAGATGATTTGGGTAGATCAGAGCATTTTCTTACATTTCAGGCTTTGACTCCATTTATGTAACACTCTTCACAGATTGCTCTGGTGGGGCAATTGACAGTGTGCAGATACCATACATTTTCAATAGCACATGACCTTGGCCTTAGGTCCTGCGGCTCTTATGATCACATTCATCTTTGAAAGTTAATCTCAGAATGAACTTTTTACTCTTTGTCATTGTCTGCAGATTTTGCCACTTGTAGATAACCGGATGCTTAAAGGAATAGCTTGTTAGTTTGACCAAGTAAAAAGCAAAAAGAACCCATCACTTACAGTAAGTATATACAGTGGATCTAGAAGGTCTCCACACCCTTTCAAAAGTTCTTGTTTTTGTGTCTTAAAGGCTGAAATCAAGACAAGTCTGCAGACTTTTAAATTAATACTTGGTAGAAGCATCTTTTGCTTTGTTCACTGCAGTGAGTCTATTTGGATAAGTCTCTACCAACTTCTCACAAATAGGTTTTGCAATTGATGAGTAAACACTTACTAGTTTCTATTCCTTGAGACTCCTGATACAGAAATGGCAGCACAGGCACATCTAAATTTGTACCTGGGACCTGCATCCATCGTTATAAGTATAAACATAATAACAAATTGGTTGGTCATTTATAACATAGTTTTGCTATATTTTTAGCTAGTCTGACCTCATGCATGGTAATTTTAAAATGTGCATGTAAATGTAGCAATTTGCCTCCAACAGAATACAATGACAACTTATTGGCTTTGCTTGTTTTTGAGTACACAGTTGCTGGTGTATGAACTCACCAGGAGGGGGAGACAAAACATTACAGGTAAAGGAACTTCCAGTTTCTAGAACATTTGAATGGCCACTTCTGACAACCCCTGCATGACAGGGTCGTGGAAAATAAGGCTGTAATCTATTGTGAGACTGAAAAATATGGAAAATCATTTTGTGAGATGTAGCACAAGTGCATCATTGAGGACAACTGCATGCTCAATGAAGTATAAAGCCTTTTTCAGAAGCTTATACAAGGGGTCCTCCATTCACTCCAACACTGAGAACATATAGCACATATAGGAACTGTCAATCTAATTAAAGCTATGTACTTACAGTCACATTTCTGAAATCTGGGGTGTAAAAGAACTCTCTGAAGTGTAAATTTAGGGACACACGGCTATAATTAAGACAATCATTGTGCCCTGCTATAGTTACAAGTCTAACAATCCACAAAAACCATTGACATAAATCCAGCATAATTTTGTAGAGGAGGACCACTACAGCCTCCATCTGTGTTTAATAGCACTTCAGCTCTTGGCATGTATCTACATTTCTCCCCCCACACTGCTATACCTTACAGCACCTATTTTACTACAAATGAAAGGCCAAAAATGTTGTTGTGTATAATCTTTCTAAATGATACAACAGTGTTCTGCTGATTTTCTGCTTGTTTACCCAGGTGTATTGGATGGTGACTATGCAATTAGTGCATATGAAACAAAATCCCACACCACAGTTACATTAATGGATGACAGCAGTAGCAGTACATGACTTTGTAATACCCTATGAAAATGGATATGGCATTCAATACAAATCGAGGCGCGTAATATCAGGTTTTGTGAACTTGAAGCCAGGTTGCATGCATAATCATTGTCAGCTGTGAAAAGCGTTGAATACAATTTCACATTTGGGGCTAAAACACATCCTTTCTTTTGTTGAAATATACATACAGGAGGTAATATAAACGTCACCTTTTCACTCTCTGCACTTTCGCCTGTCTGGAGGCCAGAGTTCCAATTACATACACAATTCACAATTCATTTTAATGCTGTGGAGCTCTACATCTGCCACACAGTGTGGCTGTGCATGACTGTCGCGCCTCAAATTATAACAAATACCAGCTTCCTTTATTTCACAGGATGCTATAATTGTGTTGCTCAAATTTCAGCAATTATTTGAAGACAAAAGAGTTTGACTCAATCACATTCTGGATGTCAGTCATGGATGAAACAAATAAGGGATCCAGTCTACGAGTCCCTTTACTGGTATCTCTGCAGTCAGGGTCTGTGATCATCTTACATGCAGGGTCAGTGCCTGCTTCTTTAATGCAAGTCCTGTGGCACTTCTCACCCTGGAGCAGGTGGTAGAACTCATGTTTATCAAACAGCTTAACGGAGGAACAGGCGCGAACAGGAAGCTTGAGGCAGCCGGACATTCATAGGTTTTCTGTGACACGACTGCCATCCGAGTTGTAATGCACACAGTTCCCAGAACATTGTCTTGCCCCACTGATTTCTGCGCCACATATTGCATATGTTTTTAGAGATGTTTTAACAACAAACAGAAGGTCATAGGAAAGCCTGACTCATCCCAAGACTGACTCCAGTTACAGAGATAACTCACCATAGTAAGTGAAGAGGTTGCATTAAAGGTTCCATGGAGTTTTTTCAAGGTCCAAGTATGAGATCTCTGTTTGTGACTTTCAGGCTCTGATAGTGGGGAAATTTCTTATGGTCAGAAGTCTTGCTGGACCTAAGTCAGTTGTGAATGAGACATTCATTTTAAAGGCATCAGTTTGGTATGTTTGCCTGGCATGTTCTCGTGATATGTCAAATTTATCTTTTTATTTTAATGCAAAATCATAAATGGTATCATATACAGTATATGACAATATGGTATTAAGACTTTTATGGCCTGTAATTCTACAGTGATATACTGAAATATTATTTGGGATTTTAGACCAGAGAGGATTTTTTTTTTTTTGTATTTCATTTTACCTCTGAGGGGTGATCTTACACACTAAGAGGATTTGATTTGGGAACATCCTTGTTTAACCAATTTTCTGAAAGAATTCAGTCTGATGACACCACTGTAAGTTAAGCAGGTTTGTAGTCACAAGTGTGGTCACAAGCGACCACAATGAATTATTAGATATTTTCAGGGACCTATCCTAACTTCCTCTCTCATCAGGTGAACACATATGAACTGTGACTTGACTGGAGAATTAAAATGCATGAGAATGGAAGAGGTGTCCCACAGCAGTTCCACTCTTGTCCCCTCACACATATGCCATATGCCACAATGGGCCAGAGCTACACTGCCAGCGCTGCACATTACACGTTGGGAAACAGCTTGGTGGACACATAATTAATTTGTTCAGGCGTCTGCCGTTTATTTTCCAACCTACATTTTGTTAATTGGACAGAGGAGGTTAAAATCAAATTAATGGCTGTGGGTATGTGAGTCGGACTAATTACATGGCATTTGTTAAAATGTATTAATAAGAGCCTTTTGGGAAAATATGACAGGGTTATATGTAAAAGTAAAAAAGTGATTAAAAAAGTAACAAAGCCATACATTTTAATGTATAGAATAGTGTGATCACATAATAGACCTCTAAAAGTGGTGCTTAACAACAGTGTTGGTTATGATGATATTAATAATAACCATATCACAAAGCTGTATTATTCTCAATGTTGCTGAACGAAGTGTTTGAACACCAACAAGCCCTGAGGAAGGTGGAAAGATTTGAAAAGCTGAGCATGCTGTTGATTCATGTCTGTTGAAATTCATCTTACAGAAGTAAATCATCCTGAGAGTGCTCCTGATTCCTGGGGGCTAAAACATTCTAGATCCCTCTCAGAACGCCACACAGAGTCAACCTTTCCGGTAATGGCCTGAGTACTCAGGTTGAGTGAATTGATTCAAAATACATTGGAAGCAACCTAAAACGGCTATTCAACACCACGTCTTACCCTCACAGTAAATTCCGAAATATACAGTATCCACTTGCTTGTCTCAGTGAAGACATACTTAAGTTTATACTCTGGCACAGAATATGGTGTATTAAAAAAGTGTCACTTAAAACGCAGGCAGTTGCCTTCCAGCATGTATGGAAGAGCACCAGACACATTTCGCTGCCATATTTGCTGGAAAGTTGTAGAACTCCATCACCATCCATAGACCCCCATCTCATCATTTATTTACCAACATGACATCTGATCTGTAAGCACTGTTTAATTTTTGATGAGTGGGCTGTTTAAGATGATTAAAACTTGTAACGCTTTCTCTTACTTCTGTGCTTTGATCTGGATTAGGCCTTTCCTAGTGCAAAGTGAGTTAGTGGCTGCTAATTGCTTCTAGTTCTGTATTTCAGCAGTCACAAATATTACACGCAATCAGAATAAGAACATGTTCAGAGACAGTTTTAAACATAGACAGAGTTATTAAACAGTAGACTTTATTCATCTTTCATTTGCATTTTATCTTTGGAGCTGATAATATGTTAAGTAATTGATACTTCATCATTATGTATCTTTATACTGGGATATAGAATTAGTAATATACCAGTTTACCACCACTGAGGCAGACATGACAGGGGGAATGCAGGGGCTGTGATTCTGCATGCTGTTTGTTCAGGTCCAGTTTGTTCAGGACTTGGGCTCATTGGAGAAAGATGTGTGTCCAAGCACTTGGACAAGAAGCAGCTGAGATGTTCCGCAGAGTGTTTATCAACCTCCCATCTGCTGTTTCATCATGGAATACTTCTTCCATTTTTTGCATGAACAAAAATAAAACATTTTCAATAGCAACATTTAACATGAAATGTGCCTTATGTGAATACCCCTCCCATGAATATGATTTCCAGTAGTAACATGTAGTTCACAAAGTTGATATAAGTACCACTCTTCTGCCTACATAAAAATCTTTGCAGATGGTGTGAAGTGGAGTAAGTAAAAAAGGTGGAGTGTTGTCATTTTTTGGATGGCATCTGAGACATCAGAATGCATGGTTACAAATGCAATAAATCAACTCACTAATGATAAAGAATAAACAAAATCAAAATATAAACCAGCGCACAGGAAACACATCCCATTCAAACAGGAACACACAAAAGGCCTTCAGTGTGTAAAGTGTATCCATCTGTACTATTTACGTGTAATGAAAACTGACACAAGCTACAGTATGCTTTAAAGACTGCTGACTGTAGGATTGGTTGTTCTTTAATGTACCTGACGTTCATTTTATTTGTTTAAAAGACAATTGAGGGACTTTCCCCCTTGCTCTTTCCCAAAGTTGGATCAGTCGGAGTATGACTTTAATCAAGTTAATACAGCTACGAAGCACAATTCTTGGGCAAAACTGGAAGGTATAAATGATGCCTGGTTTCAGACTCTGTAAACCATCTTAAAAAATGGTGGCTGCTATTTTCAAAATGATCATTATCGAGTGTCTTGGTCATGAACGGCTCCATTAATGAAAAATTGTAGTGCTTTCAAAAGCATGTTATACACCCCCATAATAGGTATGTCTACTATACAGCCCAGGGCCCTGCAATGTGTGTGTCCATTGATTTAAATTTCAGAGACAGGATTCATTTACAGTTCTTGAATGACAATGTAGAGCAGGGATTAGTGAAGCAGGATCCAACGCTATGCAGCGCTTACAAATTTCAACTCATGCTACAGTTGTTGTACATCAGGTCAGCGATACAGCTGAGGCGTCTGACGACCGTTCTACCCCTGCAGGCATATGCTGAAGTCAGTCCACATGCTCTCCCCTCAAGGCCAACCAGCTTCAGTTTCACTCTTCTCCCTGACACTTCCCAGTGCTGTATATCAGCCTCTGCTGGTCTGAATGGGATCTTGGAGTTAGGAATCTTTCCTGGTGCTGGCGGAGGGCTGGGTTGCTGTACTGTAACGATGAGGCTACCTGAATTCCAGGAATGGTAAGCACTGCATTTATGTAAAGTATTACAGATGTGTCCTTCACAATACACAGCTTTGCACTGTAGGAGAACAGCCTTGACTGGAATTATGGTTTGTGTTAGTGTAATATTTTCCCCTGAAATTTAGGATACAAAAGTCACCAAGGGTGATTTTATTAGTCTGTTGTACTGTTTGTTGTTGTATAATCCCCCTGCTGATGCATTAACAGGAATGTCCTGTAGCAGTGCAGGCTGAGCCATAGCTGAATCCAGCAGGCACCTGATAAGGTCGAACCCCAAACTGCATGAGATGGCTGTATGGAGACACAAGACCAGTAAGAACTGAAACTACAGCTAGCTACAGTCAAAATAGAAACTATTGTCTTGAAACCACAGATGAACCATCATGATCTACAAAATACAGTACCTACACATAAATACACATCAAAGGGCACTTTATAAAAAAAAAACACCTACCTGAAGATAAACTTAGAACACATTCTGAAGGAAGGGAATACATGACAGGGCATAGCTGGAAACTCTCAATCCATACTGATTTTGAACATATAATAACTTATAACAGCATAATTTCATGCGCATGACATGAATTATCAGGCTTATCAGATCTCATGGTTTTGTCACTTAGAAAAAGAAGAAAAGCACAATTGCTGCCAGTGGATTGTGAGCTTAATAAAGAAATGGTGCTGGAAATTATTTCACCACCACTGAGGTGCATGAACAAAATTACCTCTCAGGCTACTCTATTTGGTTTCCTGAGCAACTGGAATACTCAACCATGATAGAAAGAGGAGGGATGTGGGGTGGGGGGTGAAGAAAAAGGCGAATGCGTGTTTAAGCCAGGAGCCGGTGCATGAGGGGTTAATTGTGATACAAATAACTGTGGAAGTTGGTTGCGCTCCTTCAAGGGTCCTCTGCCAGACAGCGCCCGCAGCAGCTGCGTGGAGAGGGAGCTTGTGCACAGCCCTCGAGTTGCACAAGCAGAGCAGGTTGTCTGCTGTGGCGGTCCCCAGTGCGGTTAATCACACGCTCCCCCTCTCTGTGCTGATTTGCAAGAGCAGATTAATCAGGGAGCAGAGCTTGATGAAATTTTGCTGTTATTGTGCCCAATTTTAGCAACATCTTTTATTATCTTCATTATTCATTTACAGGGGACTGGCGTCAATTATGCAAATGACATTGCGCACTTTGCAGATTACTTCATTTGCTGCTATTGTTTGTGGAAATTTAATTATTAAGTATTATTAAGCTTGTGTTTTCTTCAATTTTCCAAGGCTTAGTTTCAATTTGATTTTTCCTCCAGCTGCTGTTCCTTCCATTCGGTGCCAAAAAGCACCTCATCAAAGCAGCTCTGGCATGTGAAGGCCAACTACACTCCCCTCAATTTAATAATTTTGAAGTTCGTCCCTTGTTCTCGTCTGGGAGCTCAAAGCAATGATGGGAGAAAGGCAGAGCACATTCAATTTAATGAGCAAAAATTGAATTCAAGTTTGTTCAGAACTGACTTCAATTAAGCAGTGGCTTAATGATAAATTAATCTCTTTTTCTTTTATTCCCAGGAATTTGTTTTTCAAAGGCTGTCTCTGGCAGCAACAGAGAAACCCAATAAAGAATACCAATTTGAACTAGATCCATGGACTGATAGCAGAATTAAAGCTTTTATAGTTAAGGCATACAGACAAAATAGGATGTACCCTAAGTAGACATTCTAATTTCCATTCATTATAGCAACAACTACATTTCTTCAGACATGTACAAACTGACAATTTAAATATTGTCATACATTTGAGACAGCGTATTAATCTTTGAGATAGAGTATTAATCTTACACTGTTAATTTTGCACTTGTCAGGTACCACCCAGGGAAGGGAGCATGATCAGTGATCCTCAGTGCCCTACACTGCATCACCTGTTGTGATCTTCTGCCAGACTAGGGCCTAGTTGTTTTTATTTTAACCTCCATCAGTCGTAGGCTGCTTCATCATTCACCTCAGAGAGTTTTGATAGGACAGTGAGTGTTCTTGCTGTCACACTGGTGGGGTTGAAGGGGTTGCATCTGGAGTGTACATGGTGGAGGGGCAGGGGAACAGCAGATGCTGCTCCTAGGGTCTTTGAATCCTTTCAGGATGCACAGGAAGAGAGTGGTATCAGGGAGGTTGTTCTGCTTGGGGCAAGGTTTTGTATAGGACTGCATTGCATACTGCCTACTCAAGGCACCAGGATACACAAACAATGACTTAATAAGAATGCATACCATTACAGCAACACTGTTCATATCAAAAACTGTCAGCTTTGTGGCATTTTAGGAAGGCTTTGCATTTCATTGAAAAAACAGTAATGACCAGGGCCACACCAGAAAATTTGGCCATTCAGAGTTCAGCTCCATCTCTGATGTCATAATGGTTTTACTGGATATTTTCCCAAGAAGCATTTATTTATTTTCGCTTTGCATTTCATACACTCTTAATCCTGTCACATAAATTGAATACGTGGGATGGGATGACTCTGTTATACTTTCTCCTGGTGTTAGGAATAATGACAATTGTGAATCATTCTGTAAATATATATGTGTGTATACATTAAACAGATGCTATAAAAGCAAACCATTAAACTAATATTATTTCAAAAGTTATTATAATATTACTCAGAGATGGCAAGGGCTAGTTTAATGAATCAGAGAGAGTTTAACAAGTTGGATTAGCCTCAATAGCTCTATTGGCAAGTCATCTTAAAGCTGGTCACAGAGGGGATACAGATGGGAGTTAATTTGTGCCCTGTGTCCAGGGTACACTTGCTCCCAAGGCTGGGAATCTTGCTTGATGGAAGAGGATTGGTGCCCTCTTCTCTGCACCCCTCCTCATCCCATCTTTATGAGGAAGACCCGTATATGCTTATGGGATTGATGGCTCTAGTCAACTCAAAGCAATTGTGTATTTTGGGGTCTTTTTAATTAGCACTGACTTATTGCTGGTTAGCAGTTGGCAGAGGGGAAGGATTCAAAAAGCCTGGCCTGGATTTTCTACATTTCCTGTCTTTAGGTGACTTCCTGCAGTTTCCCACATTTGTCCCATTTTTCCCCCTCCGAGCATTCATGCATCTTGGGTATGATTTGTGGGGGTCCTGGTCCTTAGGGGTTAAGCTGGAAGTTCTTTAAATGCAGGAGTGGGGATGGGATTATAAATTCATTCAATGCAGCCTGAGCTCCAGCTTGAAGCAACTGGGTCTGCGATGAACAGTGTGCACCACACACGGCAAAAAAGATGATGATAGAAACAGACAGAGAGAAGGCAAGATGGAGCGAGGTTACAGGTAATGGTTTTAATCAGCCACATTTGGAGTAGGGGGTGAGTCTACACGTACCGCGTGTGCTGAGAGTCCAAGTTCAGGGGGAAATAATGTAGCTCTTGCTCCCAGAACAGCGTTTCTTTACTCTCTCCTTGAGATGAGGTTGACAAAAGGCTGCATTAATGAGTCAATGCAGACCAGTATTATGTTTAATTAGGTACAGTTTGTATAATGAGGTGTTCATTTCTAATGGAGGGACATGCTGTGAGCAGCACATCTGCACAAATAACTCACACAATCAGCAGTGTGAGGACCCATGGAACTGCAAATTAGACTTACTTATACAGAAATGAATTACTTCTCAGTGCCTATCCTAAAGCTCATTAATTAAATCCACTGGCATAAAGGTCTTTTTCTTAATTTCATGTACCATTAGCATAATAAACACAATTTGTGTTACCATAATGTGATCAGTTTAATGGATGCTATTTATTTTACTTTATTATTTAAAGCTCCAGTAATGGAGGAGAAACATAAATATACTGTATGGCCCCCTTATTAGAAATTCCCATCAGCTGCCCACCAACCCCCACCCCACCAAGACACAGATGTTCACTAGCACTCCATACATTGGTGGCAGTCTCTTGACTGGAAAGGTGTTGCATGGCTTTATTTTCAGAAAAAAATCCGCTAAATTTCACAAAAGTAATTAATTAGAAATGGAACCTCAGTCAGAAGTATTAAATATGAATAATGTATAATGCCCCATAGTTGTATATTCACAGAGAGAGAAGGGGGAGTTGGGAGCTCATCCAAAGCATTATGTTCAGCGCACTAGCTGGACTTTAAACCGTCATTAAACGTTGTAAATGCATGGCAGTGAATGGTCCAAATGTGCGATATGATTAGTGTTGTTGTTGAGGACAGGTACATCATTCTCTCATTCTTCTTTCACCACCTTTGTGTGGTTACACAATGATGCTTTTGCTCTGGTTCAAGCAACAGTAAGCAACTTCACCTCCTGTTAGGACCAGAAATGTAAATAATCATCAGTATTCAAGTTGCTGGAACTGCTCTCAAGAACTCTCCAGCTGTTAAAACTACAGGAACTGCCCTACAGTGATCTTCAGTTATTTGTAAGTTCCTAAATTAACTACCTAATGTGAGTAAGGGGATATTGAGGCTCCTGTCTTGAAGAGAAGGTCCTTCAGTTGAAGCAAATGGAATTAAATTAGGCCAGGAGAGGGCAAGGTGGAATTCATATTTTTATTTTTCAAGCCACTTTACTTTTATTGCTGCCTGAAACTTGATCCTTATACTGCCCAATTGCCATTTGTGGTTCATTAGATAGCTAACCTCTGTGCATAAACTGGCAAGGTGTGTGATTCTCTCTGTAGTAAAGAAAATTGGTGATATTTACACACACACACACACACACACACACACACACACACACACACACACACACAGTCTTTATGTAGGCTCTGCAAAGCCCTAGCCATCATACATGAGCATTCTTTCAGTATTTTGTTCTGGAAGGTCTCAGGAGGGCATCATCAAGGTTAATTTACTCTCCCAACGTTTTCCATGGTCTCAGCCTGAAAACCTGTGCTAGAAATAATTCAAAACCTCTGCCTTATTTAGGAGTGAGAAGGGCTGTACCCATTTCAAGTCAGATACTGTACATTAAACCTGTGCCTGTTTGTTTGCGGCTTTGTGGCAAGAATTTGTCATTAATTATTCAAATGTTACATTCACTTGAGGACTTTTACACTGACCAAATATACAGTACAAAAGTTCAATGACTTTATGTACATACAAAACTGGCACGTTAAATAAAGATGACAGACAATCGTGACTATCCCAATAATTATAAATCTTTGTGGAAATACATCAGCTAAGAGGACCCTAGTGGCTATCTGGAAAGTCCTTAATACCCCTGCTGCTTTCTCTGAGATAGGTCTACAAAATCCCTCAGCTTGGGAATGAGAATTTATGATCCATATCAATAAACCTTTGACAGGCTCTGAACAATAATGTTATCAACAGAAAGGAAATCCTGTATCCTGGATACAACTGTCGCAGATTATCTGAGATTTGCACATTCACTTATACTGACAACTTGGCTGTCAGAAGTGTTGGTCTTTCCCAAACTTCGGCTGTTTTTTTTTTAGATTGCATTAAGAAGCTAGGGAAATAATCTAAAACTGGATGTATTGTGGCAGATGGTAAGAGCTCTTAGAGAAAGAACTAGAGGGTCAATCAAAGAAGTCCATTAAGTGCCCCTGTAAAAGTCCCTATAGTGCCTCAAAAAATCAAATAAAATTGGAGTAGTTGGAGGCATATAATCTGTGAGGCTGGACTACATCTGGTGCCTTTTCCCTTGTCATAATGCGCTAAGAAAATGGGGTGAGTAAAGTGGAGTGAGTGCATGTGTCAGGAACTGAGTGAAAATGTCTGACACAAAAACCATTAGTGTCCACTGGAGAAAGACAATGCAGAGAATTCTCTCATCTGTGGGACTTTATGCAGAGAGAGTTCTATTAATATGACAGCTGAAAAGCACCGCTATTAGTCCAGGGGTCAGATTGCACTCCCAGCATTTGCTTTATTGAAAACATGATGGCAAATGATGTCGAATGGTGGCCCATTAAAAGAGCAGCGCTGGACAATACCTTTGAGAGAAATGGCAAGTTACAATTCTACTTGTCCCATTATTACATGGTTAAATTTTGACTGAACATAGCAATGCTCCTTTTAGATGTACTGAGAGATACTAAGGTACTAATGAGAGTTATCTTACAAAACAAAAACTTAATAATGATGACAGGTTTTTTTTTTTTTCTGTGACAGCACTATGCTAATCCAAAACTCATTATGTGATTCTTTTTTCAAGAAAGGAACTGTGTGACACCGATTATTTCAGAAACATGAAATTTCAACCAACGGACAATATGAGACATGCTGTGCATGACAAATCTTTGTGAGGATAAAAGTGCAATTTTGGTGGAACACTTCTGAAAATGTGTTTTTGGCATGAACAGAGCAAATTGTTGAAGTTTTAGATTTAAAACTGAAGATGACACATTAACCCTTCACAGGATGGATTTTAAAATGGGCCACATTTTATTTTGCTGCTGTACTTACAATACTACACATTTATTAAAGATGACATTAAGAATAGAACAACTTGTACACATCTCCACATACAGTGAGTACATTATTAAATCAATAATTTCTATAAATGACTGCTCTATTGATAAAAATATAGACATGATGAATTTCATGTTATTTGAGGACAAAAGTTAATTTTCCTTTGTTTGTGTTTTGTTAGTCTCTACCAGCTAGCATGTACCTTGTGTGGCCACTTGGTCATGCAGCAACTCTCATATTGTGACTCCTTGTATGGCTTTTGCTTGTGTTGTACTCTGCCTTACTTGTGAGTTGCTTTGGATAAAAGTGTCTGCCAAATGAATAAATGTAAATATAATGCAATGTAGTACTAACAGTCCTCTTAAACATCAGGAAAAAATAAAAAAAATAAGTATATCAGATCTGTGTTCTGTGTATGTTTTTATTCAGCATTTCATTTTAAATAAAAATATATTTTCAGTCATGCAGTATGTTATATGCTGTATATGTGTGTACGTGTGTGTGTGTGTGTGCTTGCATGTGCCTGTGGGATGTATTTGTTATGTAAAAAATAAAAGCCCTTCTACCTGTCCTTGCAGCAATGCAATTATTTCTATTTTTCAGTTATTCTTCACTCATCATTTGTTGAGCTCACATTATATAATAATAATTATGTTAGTAGCATTAGTACTACCCATAATATGCAACAGTGTATACAACCATAAACCAAACATTCTCAACCAGTTATTTTCTAGAAAGGCAACTGATTGCTTTTAACTCCAGGAACACACACAGCAGACTCAAAGTGGCTCCATTTATTTCCACAACAACTCTGAGCAAAAAATCTTTTAAAGCACATCCAGTTTATGATAAAAATCATTTGGCATCATTTCCTTTTTTATTTTACCTTTGTGAAGCAGAAAGTGTACTCAAGCTGGTGCATGACAGAATGTGAACTAAGATGCACAAAATATATTGTTTGTCAAAATCTCACATTCAGACAGTGCTAATGAGATTGCAACCAGACTCTGTATGTAGATACAGTGGCATAGTACTAAACTGTGGGTTTTTGGACAGCAACCTTGTTGTGCAATCAAAATGTATAAGACATGTATGAAGTACTATCCACATTAGTAAGAAATAATTCTATGCTCTATGTTAAATAAAGATGTCATAAAAAGTATGGAAAGAAGGAACAAGTGTAGCTGTGTTCCTTTGGGTTAGTGAAAGTCAATGGTGGCCTTCCTTCCACAACTTACTGACTTGAAGTGTACCTTGTTTCAGTGTTCAGGACAGTGCAACATTTGTTAAATAAAAGACAATAAATTGCTATGAGAATATCTGTAGCTTTAAGAATGCAGTAAAATGGTTAATACATTTGTCTGTGGATTTCAGCTACAGGTGAACTCTGCTTATTGTGCTTATTGTGCTTATTACACACATAACATTCACTCTGAGAGAATAGGGCCAAGCTTTCTGCTGCAGAAGAGAAGTGGAGAAAATCCAGCTCCTCTGTTGATATGATGAAAAATTGAGCATTCCTTTCTGCATTCTCTTCAAGTGTGACTTCTGCTAAGGCTTCCTTTTATGAATCTAAGATTCAAAACATGCTATCTAATGCACATACATAGTCTACATTCTATTCCCTGCTCAATCCTCCCTCTCCCACATGCCCCTCTGACCACTCTGCATATGATTTTGCACAGTAATCCAGAAGACCAGAAGATTACAGACATTTGAAACTCTGCCCAGTCACCATAGCCCTCATCTTTCTCCTTTTCCTTTTTCCTCCCTACCATTCTCCTCCCGTCCCCTCTCTAAATTTTCTTCACTACCAGATGTTGATTTCATTCAGTTCCTGACATCACAATGATGTACCACCTGTGCCATGGATCCCATTCCCTCACCTGTTCTGCAGACCACTTGAACTTGCAGTAGCTAACTAACTATCCTCCTTTCTCTCCCAGAACATGCTTCTTGACCCTTTCAGTCTGGCTTTATGGGGCTGGTCATTCCACAGAGATTGTTCATTTCTCCATCACTGAAGATCTTTAATCAGGCCGAGCATCCTCCTAATCCTGAGTCTTAATTTTCCTGGAACTTTCTGCAGTCTTTTATACAGTGGACTGTCTACCATAGCTATGTGGGGGATTGCTGACACCACTCTTCTTTAGGTTCAATCCTACCTCTCTGGATGCTCTCTCAGAGTTTCCTGGAACAGTAGTTTGTTGAAACCCCACAGCCTGCCTACGGGTGTCCCTCAAGGCTCTGTACTTGACTTGCCTTGGCTCTGTCATCTCCTCCCATGCCCTTTCATACCACTTCTATACTGATGATACTCAACTTTTCCTGTTTTTTCCCCCATCTGACACACAAGTCTCAGTGCACATCTCCGCTTGCCTGAAGGAAATTTCACAGTGGATGGTGGACCACCACCTAAAGCTTAACCTGGCTAAGACTGAGATGCTTTACATCCCCTCCAGGTCCTCCCCATTTCAAGACCTCTCCCTCAGCCTGGGCTTTTTCACCAACAGCACTGCTACTGTCAAAAGCCTTGGGGTAATGCTTGATAACCAACTGTCCTTCTCTTCTGAGGTTGCAACACAGAGTCAGACACGGAGATACTTTTGTAAATTATCCAAAGGATCCGCCCCTACTTCACTATGTATTCTATGCAGCCCCTAGTTCAGGCCCTTATTCTCTAATGCCTGAACTACTATAACTCCCTCTTTGATTGTCTTCTTGCCTGTGCCTTCAAACCCCTGCAAATAATCCAGAATGTAGCTGAACACATTGTCTACAACCTTCAAGTCAAGTCACATGCCTCCTCACCTACTTCACTGGCTTCTTGTTACAGCTTGTGTCAAGTTCAAAACCTTGGTGCAGGCACACAGAAGAGTGAATGGGACAGCCCCCTCATACCCACAATCAATCTTCAACCATACGTATCACCCGGATCACTACGCTCTGCAATCATGAGGCAACTGACTGTCCTTTCTTGACAGGGTTGCTCCTTTCAGGCACAATACCTGTCTGTACTGGTCAACCAGTGGTGGAATGCAGTTCCAAATGGGGGTCAGGACAGCGGAATCACTGACCATCTTTCAATGCAGTCTGAAGATCCACCTCTCCAGACTGCATCTCGGTTCCACCTCAACCCCCATTCCCTAACACCCGCTACAAGTATTACTGGCTGTTTATTTTACGTGGAGTGTCACAATGTGTGAAGGATGCTGTGATCTAGTGACTGTGATGTATGGTAGTGTGTGTACTTGGCTTCCCTTAGTTTCTAGGTTGTCTAGTCAGGTTAGCACAAATTAACTTGTGGTAGTGCTTGAATAGTGTTAGGCTCACACTCACTGGTCTAGGAATGTTGTTAGCTTGGTCTGACACTGTTGCTCATTCAACTCGATTGGATACACTTCTGCTGTCTTATGATGGAAGTCGCTCTAGATAAGTGCATCTGCTAAATGAATGTAATGTTTAAGAGCTACCTAAATGGTAAGATAAACACTTCATTTGCAAGATACAGTAACATCTAAAATAGGAAGTACGAACAAATCTCTGTATTTTCCCAAACAACATTCCCATTATACAGTGGAATGAAATCAAATCCAGCAGTTCAGTTAGGAAATATTGTTATCACTTATTGCAATTGTAAGCCAAGCATGGCCATGTGTGATCCCTTGGTCAGATTCCTATAACCACATCGAACACAACCTCTTTGATTGTACTGAATTTAGGATTGTATGAATGAACAATAAGAAACTAGTGTGCTGGATCAGCTGATCATAGTTGATTATAACACACATTCTGTATTATTACGATAGTGTCTTAAGGGAAAATATTTTTGTGCCCATTATTTTATAAGGTGAGTAAAACATTTTAAATTGACCCTTAATTCTGTTGTCAAAGCTTGCAAAGGCCACATTTTTGGGCCCAGGATACCATATTGTCATGGTGGCAGTAGGCCTACTATTGAACCAGTGGTTCCCAATCTAGCTAAAGTAAATGTTCATAGGTAATGTTTAATGTCATGTTTATCACAACGTCCCAATAACCTGATTAAAACCTTCAAAACCACTCATCTGTGTATTTGATGAAAGTGAAAACTTGATTTTGAATTATTTTTATTAATCTGCGGCAGATAATACACATTGTTTGAATAATCTTATTTTGTTGTATATCCTTGAATATCCCAACAGTATTTATTTCTAAATTTATTTTCTGTATGTATGTCTGTTTTGTAACATAGGAAATAAAAGGACATTCTCGATAGATTTGGGTTTTATTTCAATGAAAGATGTTCAGTGTTGTTTGAAAATGTGCTATGCTACACACAAAAATGAGTTTACAGTTTCTAAAGTAGCACTTTATTATTTATCTGTAAGAAGGTCCAGAGCAAGATTACTGCTGTTAGTCCAACACAATATGCCAAAATAAACTCTTCTGTTTCTCACCGACTAAAGAACACTCTATGCCCCTTTCTTGTATCGGGACGCTTCTGAATAAAAAATATAGACCATGCAATGCATATTTCACTATACGATGAGGGGGTTTTAATAGGAAGGACATTTAGTATATCTGTCTAGTGTATCTACCAATAGCATTTGCGGTCAGAAAATTTGATTTTTTATCATATTTATGTTGAACAAGCCAGATGACTAGATGATTGTGTATGAATGAGAAATGAAACAAACTGAAAAAGTTGTGGCTTATTCAATACACTCCTCTAAACACATTTATACACACACGCACACACACACACACACACACACTCACATTGTGTAGACTCTCCTTTGTCTAGAGCAGTTTGCCTAGAGGCTGAAGCGTATAGTTTATTTATATAAAAAGTGTTTAAAATACACAGTGCACTTGCCATAAATATCTACAGTAATTGAGGGTAAGTCTGTGTATGAAAGCCTTAATAATCAACTTAAATCCCCTTTTTGCACTCAAAAGATATATAGTAAAAGCTTCACCTGAGGCAAATTATAAAAATAGTAATAATAATTTTGTGTTCATGTTACTTTTTTGCCTTACTTTGATTCAGAGTGGTTGTATAGTTCACAGGGGCTATATTCATCCATCACAGAAGTTCTGGCACAGAACAACCATTGTCCACCAGCAACCCCCAAGACCATCAGGCTAGGTGGGTAATATTGGCAATATTAGTCTCATTTAGGCAGGTTTGCAGGTCATTGGCACTTGTCAACCCACCCCTCTGGTGCTCATGTAGAGATTGCTATTCAATCGAGGGGAGTCAGTTATTTTCACTGCACCATTATTGTCAGGAACGGGGATCGGGACACAAGCGCGGACCACCGGGTAAGCGGAACCAAGCGTTTAATGAAAATCGTCAGGCAGTTCGTAGTACAGGGGCAGGCAGGGTTCAGAGACACGGGAAGGCAGTCCGGGGGCAGATCCAGGATCAGGAGTCGGGGCAGGCAGAGTCGGTAACCAGGTGGTCAAGAATCAGGCAGACGGAACCAAAACGGCAGGCGAAGGACGAAGTCGAGAAACAGGCAGGAATCCAAGAACAGCGATCAAACGTCAGGTTAGCTAGAGCGGGGACGAGACAGGAAAAAACTCACTGCAACGAACAAGCAAACAGACAGGGACACGCAGAGGAGATATAGGGCAGGGGTGACGAGGTGATGGGGTGCAGGTGAGCAGACAGGCAGCGGGGCGGGGCTAAAACACAGGGGAAACAAACGAGAACACCGCGGCTAAGGGGGCGGAGCCCTGACAATTATAACTAAAATGAGTGTGCTTAGTATCTGTATGAAATTATTCCAGCAAAGAAAAGGCTGCAGTGCTAGAGAGATATTTATTGTCGTGACTTCTAGTCAAATTAGTGTGAGCCTTTTCAAGAAAGCAGTGCAAAGAGGACATTGTGCTCTGTGAAGTATGCAACATTTGGCCTTTGTGGTGTTTATTAGTGATGCTTATTAACTCTCAGAGGAGTAAAGATGGGTAAGGAGCACAAGACTGGATGTACAGGTCTATTTTTTTTTTTTTCCATTCATGAGCATGTACAAAATTCCTTGCTCTGGAAAACAGTCTATTCGCCTAACATGACAGGATTCAGATATGTTTCTGACCATTTCTGTTTTTTCTCATTGTATTCTACTCAAAATTCACTCTATGCCAACACAGAGACACTATGATCAAGTAGCAATCATTTGTCTGTTAAGTCACTGGGTGCCATCTCATTAAGTGCAGGGTACATTAAACTGTAATCCCCTGGTAATGGAGTGGCGCCACACTCATTCCTAATGACTGGAGATCAATAACCTGTAACCTGATTGTTATATGTTTTAGTGTTATATTTGCTGTACTCATGTTGGCTGGGACACTGTGGTAGACCAACTCCATACAAGATTAATTCAGAGTCTGCTATTGATAGAAACCTCAGAGGCAAGTCCTAATAATGCTAGCATGCATTCTGCAAATCCAGCAGTGTGGTATTCTCATGAACGGATTAATTATGTCACAAAATAAAAAGACAAGAATAAAGAATTTATACTGAACCGCAGCTCTAAAATTGTACAAATATTAAGAACCAGACAACTCTCAATTCAAGACCAGATCTGGAATTTTGTCAGGTAGTCAATGACTTGGCTAGTTTTACTGGAAGAAAATGTTGGTCTAAAAGCAGCAAGGGGAGTCAAAGCACTGTGTAGTTGTGTATGATTTTATGTGTGCCACAACATGAAAACTAGACAGTCAGAATAAATACAAACTGAAGCATGATTAACTAGGCACACACAAAAAATGTGAAGACACTATATATTGTTTTTTGGCATATTGAATAATACAGAAGAACATATGACTGAATGATTATGAGCACAATGGAGCCATTTTGCTTGCAGAGTGTCATTGCCTTCCTTGACATGAAGAATTACAGATCCAAGACAGCATGGCAAACATTCCTACTGCTGCGCGTGTGATAAACTTAATGATTTGTTTAAATGCATTTTTTTTTTGCCAACTGTCTCTGTGTGGACCCTGGACCCTGAAACCTGAAGCGGGACTCAAGTTCTCAGGTCAATACTGCATAGGTAACTGGAGCACAGACTACAGTGTAAATGCACACCTGCTGCCACTGATCTGTAACTCAGCCCTAAAACACCTGCATGTGTGTATTGGGTTCATCCTACCCATTTGATTCTGCATTGTCAAATCATATTTTTATTCCCTTCACCCATGAAAAGAGAAGATTATTCCAAAGAGTATTCAAAAAACAGTGTTAGAGTTTATTTAAGTTGTCCCTTGAGTGGTAAGCCAGATGGTTACACTCTGTAACAGTTTACAAAGCTCTGAAATTACTTAATTTATTTTAAGTCTCATGCAGCAAGGAATTGATAATGATGTAATGTAAAATCTTTAAAAAGCATATTTTCAGCATTTAATATTACATGTTAATTAGTAGTTGAAATTAGAAAAAAAAATCTCTGTTAGTTTCTATTCACTTAATATCCTGATCTAATCCTCTTGGCATATTTGAATGAAATCAGGTTGTTTTATTTATTTATTTATTTATTTTTCTATTAAAACTAAAACAAAATTGTTAGCCAAGTGCCACAGCAATTCTTGCCATTTTCTCATCCCTCCCTGGCTAGGTTTTCTCTCTTTCTGTGTGGAAATCACATTGTCTGTGGCCTCACACCCTGGCACTTGAATGGGACTGGCGGGGCCCCTCTAGACTCCCCATCTGCTGTGATTCAATGGACTCAATAGGAGCACCAATCAGACAGTGTCAGGTTGGAATGAAGAGCTTAATATCATTTCAGCTGGCCGCTGTCTTTCTCCATTACCTTTGCACACAGAGGAAATGCTGTCAAAGAGAGTATGAATAAAGAGATGTCTTCTAACACATTGGTCATAGTTTGAAATATTGTCAGTTTCTCTGTTGCCAACTCTTGTCTTAAACACCATGTGCTGAATTGCTCTGATAAGGTCATTATTTTTCTGAAATCTATTAACGTGTCACAGTTCTCTTCACTGTCCACTGACAGAGCACATACAGTACTGATTGAAATCATGCTCTTTTCCTGTGATTTGATAGAAAATGTTAACATTTTGCTATTACCCCATAAAAACAGTTCATACTAAATGTTGATCTGTTTGGCCCTCAGATAGAATTTATTTTAAGAGAACACTCAATTATGCTTTGGTAATGGTTTAGTGTGTCTTTGTATCTGCAGCCTTTGGGTCTGAAATCTGAAATACTGCATCAGACTTCCTGTGTCCCAGCCTGCTCTGTCCCAGGCCATAGTGTTTTGTCTTCCCAGGGAGATTGAAAATGACAGACACAGGCATCAACATCATTCTGAGGTATCAAACTCAAACTGAGATGGGAGCATATAAAATTCACTTTTATAAATAGAGTTACGGGTACATGCTTGCAGTGAATTGCTCTTAAAGAAATGGGAGAAGTAGTACTTGTACACTATTACTCAACAGCAGCTCGGATGTCGTTTGCAAGTGCAGTACATGGCAACTGGGGATCAATGAATCCTTTTGCGACCGCATTTGTACGTGTACAGTATGATCAGTTTACTCGAAAATCAAGCACTGCTCCTTTGCATCTGCATCCCTTTACTGGAAACAACTGATGCGTTGTTGCAGTAAAATGAATCCTTAGAACTCATTAGCCAAATCAGATACTCGATAAATCTGACCCAAAATAATTATGCAGAGGCTAACAAATGACAAACACAACTGGGCCAGACTCCCCACCAAAGCTCCCATCAGACACAAGCAAGTCTGCCTTATTTCAAAATGGAAAATGTGATCCTGGCAGCTTTAAACATAATAACATGACACCATTTACAATGACTCTAATTTGCTTCTAACTTTGCTATTCCAGTCTCTTAAAGAGGAAATGAAATGTAGAAGGTGTCAGTAATGTATTGTATGTAACTGGTATGTAATTTAAATGGTATTTGTGCAGTTAGTATATATTACATCAGACTAAGACAACGGAACTGTCCGTCTATACTGATATTACAGTATAAACCTTGTATTATTGTCTCTATTAGGCATGGACAGAAAATGCTTGCTTAATCCATACACCATAGCTGCTTTGCTATTGGCAGAATGATATACTGTGTGTCTTTCCTTCAAGACATGATTTGATGTGATTAAGTTCATGTCTCTTCAGTTGCAGACTATGATCCAAATATAGACCATAAATTGCCAGTAATTAACAGGGGTTCTATACAGACAAAGACAAACACAGGTATGGGCAACCCCCACACAGCACACCACACACACACACACACACACCACTCAGGCCGCTTGGGTCTTTTCCCACACACACGTACTATTAATCACTCCTGGTGCCCCCACTCTGGCCCTTCCCGTGCCCGACCCCGCTTTGGGGTGGGGTCCTGCTCAGGCAACTCAACAGGGAAGGGGGGGTTGCACCACCGGGGCATGCCCTCACGCACACGCACGCACTCACCCACACACACAGAAAATACCATAACAGTGGGATGTAGCTTGGCCTGCGCCTCACCGCCGGGCATTACTACATCCCAAAATAAAAACAAAAAAAAAAAAACTGCAAGCGCACAGAGGCGGAGGCCATGCTTTTGTTCTCGCCGTCAGGCCTCCCAGCGGCTACTGTCATCCCTGGTGGTTGGCTCCTCCTCATTGACGCTGCACCATCAGGTCCGGAGCTCCGCAGCACCGTACTGTGGGAAGGGGGACAGCAGCTGGTCAGTTTTACCCCGGCCCCCCACTGTTACTGGTTACACACACCCCCAATGCTTCCCTGGGATGCAGACGTTCCTTACGACAATGGGGTGTCCACTCCCCATCTCACACCCAGCACTGGGGGGGTCCAAGGCCGCTGTCTCTCCACCTGCCGTCTTCCCGTTTACCTGGCTCTTATCAGTCCCGGCCCATGTTGCTCTGTCTTGGGAATTGCTGCCAGGAAGGCCCGTGGTCCACTCTGCCCCGACAAACAACACAAGACAACACAAACCACACACCTGAGTACCCCAAAAGGAAAAAGAAAAGAGAAAAAAGGAAATAACTGATGAACTAACAAAAATGAAGTTCCAGGTCTGTGACCTCCGGGAACTTAAAACAAGACCAAACAAAAGAAACTACAAGAAAAATTCATACTGATTCCTAAAATAGCTGGCTCCACAACAAAAAAGAAAAAGAACTAAACAACCAAAAAAATTAGGGATGTTTGTACGTTTAGGTATATACATTATGTTTGTAATTATGATTTTTATATGACCTCCTTGCATCTAATCACAGACTGAACACTTAGTGTAAAGCACTTTACCTTTACCTTCCCAAATGTAGAGTCACATTTTTGGTGAGCTTCCATAAATATTTCAGAGGAGTTGCATCAGTTAAGAGTTACGGTAACAACAGAGAAGCAGCCCAGGGCCTGAATTAAAGATGTTTTTGTACAAGCACTGGGGCTGCATTAGGTTTGCTACAAATGGTAATCTGTCATTGGGTTGTTGTGTGTCTTGCTGTTTGAGCTAATGTAAACCGTCGCTACTTCAGTGCTGGGCTGTGAGTGTAGAGGGGATTCATTGATCCACTGGACCTTTGCTGTCTGAGATAGATAATTAAAATGCCTTCCCTATCAGTTCCATTAAGGATTGTTTCTATTGTTTTTTTTAAGTAGTAAAGCACCTGCATTTCAGAAAGCCATTTATTTTTTCCTTTCATACATGAATATATCCTGTTTGGCCAATTGCATGGAAGACTATACCACTACAGACCTATTGCAGGAACCTTTTCTCAAATGGGACTTATTGAAAATTCAAAACTATGGATGGCCTATCAAATGTACCATTTTATCTCCCACTTCCTGTGGTGGAAATTGCATTGGTTGTAAGATTTTCAGAACCACTGCCATAATATAATGATACAGGCATTTTAACACATTTTCATTTTAAACCAAATAGCAATTGGCATGGACGGTGCAACTCAACACCACTGAGGGAAAAGTCTGATGGAGGCATTCTCATCAGGCACTACAATGTCAGCGATGAGCAAGATCTTGAGTGTTGCATCTTCCTGCAGAAAGTTGTATGATTCTTGATCAGGGATGTTTTGTACTTGCTTCACCAGGCTGTCCTCTGCTGTCACTGTGGGCTGTGTCTGGCTTCTTTGGCGGCAGTAGCAATGCTGAAAATAACTATCTGAGCTCATTAGCAGATTAGGTGTTGCAATGAATCCATGTGGTTAGCATGAGCTCTCATTCTGTAGCCTGATATTGTTCCTCCAGGAGAGCAATTACTGCTGATTGACACATTTTCATGGGCTTCCAACTAATGTCTGTGAATCAGGCCCCAATCAAGGACAAACACTCTTCCTCCAGCTGAAGCCAGGCCCTCTGTAGCCACGGACAGTCTTCATCTGCTTCATCAGTACAATTTATATCAATTTTTGAGGATGCATAAATATTCTGTATGTCCTTGCAAGCACTTCCGATGACCCCCTACCCTAACACACTAGAATTTTGGATTTATCCTTAAATGGCAGTTTCAGACAATCCAACTCACTGATGTAGAATGTTAAATGGGTTATGAGGTGATTAACATATTTTCAATTATCTGAATTCTAATAATTGTCCTAGGATAAATAAATGTCTGCAGGATGTCACCAGATTTCTTCTATCATAGAAGATGAAAGAAAGGTGAGTATGGTAGCACTGAAAAAACAAAGTACTGGAAGGAAATATCCTTTGAGCTTTTAATTAGATAAAAAAATAAAAAATAAAAAAAAACTACACACTATTTTCTGAGATCCACAAATATATAAAAAGTAACCACAGAGGTGTTGAGGTGATAGGCTCTTGCATCGGTTGTATATAATCTCATTGAGATTCTGATTTCTGTCTGCATGCACTTATCATGGGCTGTCAGAGGTCTAAATATTACATCAAATCACAGTAGTTGTGTAAGTCCCCCTCTTCATTTATTCCTTTAAAAGGGAAACCATCTCCTCAAGCCATTGAGGCCTGACACAGAAGCATAATCTCTCCTCTCACACATGCCAACACCTGAGCAAAACCCCAAGTTGGCTGCTCTCTCAAAAGCAACCAGCGAGAGTGGAGTTTATCAAGGTTTTGTGTCACTATCACTCCTCCGCCAAGATTATGGATGCACAGTTTTATCTCACCTCATGCAGAGGGATTTCTCTCTTGCAGTCGACACAGCTGACAGATCAAGGTGTGGATTATTAGGCTTCCAAATACTGCTTTAATCCTGTTTAAACTGGTAAGATCATTTCTGTTTCAGAGCAGAGCCCTGGTGTCCAACAGAACGGCCATTGCCCTGCCTTCCCTAGCTCAGACCAGGGTATTAACATTCATTCTGCGCAGCTAGAGTGGCAGACTTCAGTGTTTAATTAGCAGGTATGCTTTTCTACTTTGCTCTGATCCAGAGGCACCTGTGCAAAGGCCTTGGTGCTGTAATTACATCCTGGTCTTCCCCTTTTGATCAGGATGTCTCACCCCTCTTGGGCTTAGCACCATGGCCTCTAATCAAATAAATACAGATTTAATGGATGTTGTTTGTGGTTTCTGCCTTGGCCTTTTGAAAGAGAAACATTGTCAGGTCCCAGCGCTTGTCTGACTCCACGTCTTTCAAAGCTGGATGTTTGATGTTGCAGATTTTTACTTAGCTCTTTTTTGTAGCTTCTTTTATCACTACTTAATTCCACAACATCAAAAAGCACTATCAGAAGCAACAGATTTTTTAAAGAATCTTCCCATGCATTTGAAATATACTTTTAGCAAGCTGTGGTTCATCAGAGGATATTCTAAGGGGCAGAACCAATAGAAGCCTGGAATATGTTTCTGAACACTTGATTATTTATACACATTTCAGTGGAACGCTAATGGTAAATGTTATCAATCTGGACTGTTTTAGTTGTCCTAAATCTTTTAAAAGAAGAGAAACACTTCAGCTATCCTGGAATGTTCAATTCAAGACACACTACAAAAACTTCCTCTGTAGGAAAGCTGACCCGATGTCATGCAAGTACATAGACCTCAAATGTGCCTGCAGCTGAAGACATGTAAAAGTAAGAATTGCTTGGGAGGTTACAAAGTGGTTTGCTCCTTGAAAAGACAGTCTTTGGGTGGGGATATAGATTGTGTTAAACTTCAGATACACGGAATGGCAACGCTCCTAGTTTAAGTTTAGACTAAAAAATGGAGCAGTAGGGCTGTAGTTTTCATCATGCCCATAACCAGCTATGAGGTCAGCGAGGTCCGGACCTCTGTAATTTTTTTAGAGCTAAAAATAAAATTTGAAGCTAAATACAACTGGATAAAAAAATCAGTGGTTGAGAACTTCTCATCTGAGACAAGTGCATGCTTAATTCAGTTTAGAATTGTTATTTCATGTCCGCTGTATCTGTGTGTGAGAGTTGTAAGAGAGGGTGCGAGCGCAGCCCCTTGCATCATCAGCACTTCCACTGACAGTAGCAATTGGAATTTACGCACGTTGGCAGCAGCAGGTGGCTTGTGTGTGAACTGGCAGCATACCATTCGGTAAGACAAAGCAATGATCGTTATGCCATTGTCTGTAAGAAACGTTCAAAACAGTAACCTGGTACAGCGTCTGGAGTAAAGGAAATTGTATGAAACATGTTAAATATGCGTACTCTGGCCATGATGAAGGCTAGGCTATTTCTTTCATATTAGTAGGCTAGCTAACGTTTCACAAAATGCCATTGATTAAAAACAGCTTATGAAGGCAATGGTATCAATAATAGTAGGCCTACGAAACATTTCAAAGCCAAATTTGGAAATGAATAGAAGTGTATAATGACGTTAGCTTGTAATTGTGTTACTCACAAACAATTTTCTTTCATTTTTATAGCTAGATAAGGTTGTGGGGATGGTAGGGGGCAATCCCCAAATACAGAACCCACATGAGAGGTTATTCAGTACATTCCAGTTCAGATGGTGTACCTTACAATTAAAACACAAATAAAATTTGTTTCTTGTAAATAGCAACAGGTCTCTTTCTATGTATGTAATGTTTATAGGTGTAATTTTTACAACCCCCCCCAGGAAACAACATTGACAACACCTAAACTACCTCACTATTTTTCAAACCCTGGTTATGGCCATGGAATAGCAAGAATAGCAAGCCTTGGATGTCAGTAGTTGTCAGAGGCAGGAGAATACTCTTCTCTATTATGCCACAGCGACTGCAGATAGAAAGCGCCCACTTTTATTTCCACAAAGCATTGCATTCACTGATGATTTAAAGGCTTTCCCTTGAAACACACAGATTTTAACACCCATAGCCGAGACCTTTAATCCCCCTAGTGACCTCCTCCTGTGCTACAGTGTGCACGCTTTAGGAGGACTGCGCAGGACTGCAGCTCATGACCTTTCCATTCAAACGGCCTGTCTCATTTAAACAAGTAATAGTTGTTTCCCTTGTGCCAATTACATGACCTTTTGCTGAAGTTCCAAGGTCAGATGATCTCTACTGAATTCCTGCCAAAGGGAGCAAGGAGAGAGGAAGGGGAAGGGGAAGGGAAGCGTTGACAAAGAAGTAGATATGTTATTATTTGTCAGACAAATTACTGCTTCCACAACTATTCACAGCCCATAGAAACTTTATCCTTTTTTGACTGGGGGAACATTTGTAATTCCAGTATACATACAGTTTTTGTTCTACTCTTCCAATCATTAACTGGCATCAGCCCAGAAAGTGAAGATAAAACATTAACATCTGTAAGGACAACCGATTCTTCCGGGTGATGGTTGTGTTCATTACAAATAGCTACCAAGATAGAGCTGAGCCGCTTCCCGGAGTGTTAAGTAGATCTGATTCGATATCAGAGGGTTCCTGGAATAAATTATGTCAGGGACCTGAGTGTTACATTTCAGATCAGACACTGACTTTGACACTAATGAGGCCAGAAGAGCATTCCCAATGGGGACACAGCCCCAGTTAGAGAGTTATCACAAACAGTGAGGTTAGACTCCGGGCTGGCAAAATTTATTTTCTCCAGTCATAGTGAACCTCGTTCCTTCCTGTGAACAATGAGTGTAATCTCGTTCCTAATTCTATTTTTCAGAGAGACAACTCCCTCTGTGGAACTATCATGAAAGTAAAACACTACAATTTAACTATGACCATGACACTGCGTGAATTTCACTGGTTGGAGAATTTTCTCAAGTTGCACAGCATGTTGATTGTTCAGCAAAATTACTTCCAAAGCACAGGGAAATTAAGAAACCATTTTTACTCTTCCTACAATAGAATAATCAAAATATGATCAAATTAACTACTTAACATGTTTCATATCTGACAAGCATGTTACTCTAGCAAACACAAGGCCCAGGGGCCCAAAAACTGGGCCAGGTAACTTATCAATATTAAGTAAATCTGTGACACAAGGACCACAATAAATCAAATTAATGTATGTGTCATGTTACCAGCAATGAAGGATGACTAAAAATAGTACTCATGTTATGAAACAAATGACTGAATTTGTCTATTGCCTCAGGTGTTACTGCATGAGAGTTATGCACATGAGGGTGTAAGTATAAAAAAGCTTGTGATTTCCCATTTTTGGTGTGTGTTCAGCATTTTGATAGGTGAAATCCACAAAACTCCTGCTCCCAGCAAACATCTGAAACTAAGGCTAAGTGATATATTTTTTTTTTTACTATCACACTAGTGCCCCACTGACACCAAAAGAAACAATGTGTTTAAACCTGTGTAGGGTCCATACACTGTGTTCTGAATATTTTCACAGCTGATAGGCTCACAATATTTGGTGCTGTTAATCCTGTCATTTCCTCTTGATCATGGATTTATCACACAGTTTTGATGCTTGTCCTCAGAATGCATAAGGGAGAGGCGAGACATTTTCATGACTAAGGTGCTCCAGATGGATGTGTGTTATGGTGAAAAAAAACACAGTATGTTTTCCATTCTGAGTACCTACTTTGAAAGCCTGCCCTTTAGTAAAGCATGTCCTGTTTTCTACAAAAATGGTTCTTAAGATGTTGGCTCTTATTTATCACTGTGGCAATCGAAAAAAAAATTGAGACACTGGCTCTTAAGATATCACATCTTATTTATTCCATCACTGTGGCAATCCAAAAAAACTTAAGCTTGGCCATGGGAGTGTTTGACTTTAGCCAGTTTTATATATAAGATTACTCCAGTCAACAATTGCAGTGAGAGCATGCTAAACACATTTCATGACTCATATAAATACATTTATCTCATAAATATATTCATTAATATGACTAAAAACAATGTGGATGATTTAAACTTCATTTTTAAGAGTTCATAAATCTGGCACTGTTTATGGCAGTCACACTAGGTTTCACAGGCTTTTGAATGAGGTAATAGTCTTCATATTCCAGCAGGTGGCACTTACTGCTGTTTTTAAAGGTCCATCACTGAATACCTTACCTTTTAAATGAAGGACACACTACCTTCAAGGCTGGAACTGTGCAGTAACAGCAATAATGTTTTACATTCAAACACTCATCCCTGCTGGATATTTTTCTTATCTTATGCTGTAAATCACCATATCTTCAGTATCCAGCTCTGTCAAAAGGTAATTATAATCACAGCATTACTGAGCATCACTGGTCTACTTAATGCAGGAACACAAGAACAGACACATAAAAGATGAATAATTTACTACTATTATTATTAGTAATAGAATTAGTAGCATATTGTTGTTGTTATTCAGAGATATGAACTGCAGAATACATTAAAAGCTGTATTATGTTTTCATACATAAATCATATAATTCGACTGTATTCTATGAGCTTTTAACCATGCAATAATGTTATCCATGTTAAACCATATATAGAAATATTATCTATCACTCCTCAATCTCTTTGTGAGAGTTTGCATCTTCACACTCTCTCTTCCTTTATTTTGACTCTTTGAATATCCCCTGCACCTTACACTACCTGTCAATGATTAGGCACATGTGCTACACTTCTGAGTAAAGCTGGATATGTTTACTACTTGTTTATGTATGGTAGTGCCCATCAGTGAAAGGGGCGAAATACTGAATCAGATGGTTTTGATGACTGTCATTATGTTTCTTGCAGCCTGAGGGAAAAGTTGTCAGTCTGTGAGCTGTAGTTGTAGTATAAAACTCTAGAACTGCGTGACTGACACTACAGCTCTAAACTTTAAGTGAAGGAGAGAAAAATGAAACATGAGAGAAAATTTTCATAGAGGACACTGATTGGAAGAGCACACAATGACTCATATCACAACTATGCTTGTCTCCTGTTTGTTCTTTGCGACTGAAGAAACAAAAAAATTGTCAGGTTTGAGACATTATACCCTGCTATGAATATGTGCATAGATACATACAAAGAACTGTTTTTTATTATTAATGTCTATTGGCAGGTTTTAAATTTCATTTTCCTGTGGTTTTTGCCTGATTACAACTGCTGTCATTAAATAAAAGTTAAATTTGCTTACTATATTGTTAAACCACTGTGAACAATGTTTTCCATGTCACTAATACTATACTAGGAAACAAATTTATGATAAGAGATTTCTTGTTGCTGAAATTACTAGCCGTTTTGCATTTGATGTCACTAATGAATCGTTTTACTAACATTACTGAGTGCATTAAAAGTAATAAATCTAAAAGAAATTTGAACATTAAAAAGTAGCATTATAATGGTTGAGAATTAGCTCTATGTTGCCAAATAAACAAATAAATAATTGATGTTTGTTACTATCCCCACTGTGTTCATGTTTTTTGTGCCATTTTATTTTATTTAAGCACAATGTGGCTATGATATTCAATTCAATTCAATTCAATTCCACATGCTGTCTATTTCACCTTTAACAGAGCCCCCAGACATCCTGGGGCCAGTGGTGCCTTCACAATGACCACTGTATAATTCTACTAAAAGCTTTTAGGTGTATATAATTACCTTCATTACCAACTATATTTGAAATTAATGCAACCCTCTCAAAAGCCGTGGTAGCTTTGTCATTGGTAACCCTGCACTCTCTTTAGCTGAACAATAGGTATCTGTAACATTTCTGACTCATATTGTTACAGGAACTAAGGAGGGGATTGAAGAATTGCAACTTTATCAATAGTGAATTACCACATTATAAATCTGGAACATCAGCAGGGTAAGGAAATTACAGGCTGATTTGAGCAAATGAATGAGCATGTCTGTGCATGTGTTACACAGACAATAGCATATGGCAGGATGTGTATTATTTCACTGCTCTCCCAAACACACATGCAAAAGTCATCTGAGGAAATGACCTAAGCTCAGATACATGATACACCATCTGCAAGGACTCACCATGAGTGTTTATGTCATACCATTTAGAGACACTAAACCTTGATCTTTGACAACACAACTACTTACTACTGCCAGCAGCAAGACTTGGCTTAGATGTTTGTCCTACAATTCACTGCATGGTTGGATTCGTTCACCAAAACGCTAGTGAGAAACTGAGAAGGCTATGAAGAAATATTGCTACTTTTGTGCTCTGCTCAAGAATGATCATCTCAAGTGAGTGTGCTTTTGCCTGCAGCTAAAGTGAAGTGTCCCTCTCATATCCATTTTTAATGCTAAGTCAATAAAGCAGTTGTACTTTGGGGATGCTAATAAATAACAGCGTACAAGACGGTGAGTAGGATGTATTGTTGAGAGTGAATTTAGCATCACAACTTTCATTAGGTGAAATCCTGCTGAGGGACAACACTGAGGGAAAGGGACAGTGTCATTTTAAATATTTACAGTATTCGCCCCTCCCCTCAGGCTGTGGCTCCCCCATTATTCATTTTACAAACAGACATTGCTCAGGTTGGCCAGTGGGACTGGAGACAGGTTTCTCCTGCCCAGGCTGGAAGCCCGCTACAAATGCCACATGGCACACTACAAGGCACTATGTGGGCATTCTGTGACAAGGTGGGAGTGGTGTCAAGGAGGGGAGTCGGTGTCACCCGACTCCAGTCACTCAGCATGTAAGCAATATGGACAGTACAGTACACGGTCCTGAGGAGAGCTAGGACTTTGATTGGACCATTACAGGCAGATTGGGCCAGTCACAAGAGGGCAAGATCTGAAGGAACATGCAGTTTAACTGCTGAGACGATAATGGTGATTACATGCTAGTGTAAAGGATGGTGGTTTAATCCCTCAGGGTAGAGCATCTCCCTGTATGCTCTTGTAGACACAGCAGAGAAGAAGACTGCTTCGTCAGTGCTCCAAGGGCGTATTTTCTTGCTGTTGACAAACATGAACTTCTATGGCAATGTCAGTGACATTAATGGAGCTGACCCATAATGCAAGATGATGCTGAGCTTTAAGTTGAGCTTCAAGAATTAGATGGAAATGTTGCAAACCACAAAAGGCTGCATATTTCCTTCTGAAAGACTAATATATGATAAATTCTTATAAAAGAGAATATAAAAACCATAGGAATGTATGGAAGGTATATTTTCTAGTTCATATTTCATTGTCTGTTTCTGTAACATCAAGCTTCATATTTGACACGTTGGGGACTTATGAAGGACTGACAGGTCCTCTTACATGATGCATAGCTGTAAGCATTGCTTCATTTTTATCTGACAACAGGGCTGTAGACCCGTGTAAATGATCATGAATTCCATTTACACACATTTAACTTGCTTATTTTGTTCCCTTGAGAATCCTTGATCAATAAGTGGACAATAAACATTAAAGAGATAAAGAGGTAAAGAGATTAATTGCCCAAAATGGTCTTTTGTTTCAGAATGTGTTCCTAACAACAGTTTAAAAAAAAAGCTAAACAGTTAAGCTGATTGGTTAGCGAAAGCTTCAGCCAATGTTTTTATATTGGCAGCCATGACCATGTTCCCCATGACCAATCTTGGATGCACTGTCCATCTAGCAATCAATAGCATTTCCATATTTTACACTCTTAACAGTGTCTTTTTTACTGGACTGGAGGATATTTGAAAAATATCAATATTCAGTTAAACTTCCAATTCAAAACTCAATTCATTGCCCCCCAGAGCATGCAGATAATAAGACACTGCTTAAAAATACAATATGTGGTCTGCAAAGTTATAGGATACAAACAGTATAGTATGCAACTTTTCTGTGGGTTTTTAGACAGGTGGCTTTCATACAACTCAACAAGCAAGATAAAAAGGTGTTTTGCTGAAGTGTAATTCATTTTTAAAAAATGTGTCGTTCATAATCTTGTTCCTTATCAAAAACCCATACAGAAGAGTCTATTTTTAAGCAGCAACAAACCAAGATCATTTGAAATTCTTTCACAACTTCTTGTCCTGCTTCAGATACAGTATCAGAGGGACAATACTGTCGAAGATGCCCCTGCTGGTCCCTTTTTTCCCCTTTGCTGCAGGTACCGTTTTGTCCTTGGAGAAACAGGAGAAACAATAAAGAGATACCTCATGATGCTGGTGTGGAATGAACCTGTAATATAAGCGCAAACTGGTGATGACTGCATCCGAGGGAAATTACAGTAGGACTCTGCACTCTCCTCAGGTATGATGAGCTGATCAGCACAGAGCTGGAAAGCCAAGCCACAGGATGACACTACCTCTCACTGCATCCTGATAGGACTCCAGTTTGATCCCTGCAACCTGGTCCTCTGGACACCTGACCACTGAGGCGGTGAAAACCTACTAGGACATAGGGGAAAAAAGATACCTCTGTCTCATCCTTTGTGAAGTCAAAGGAAAGGAACAGCACAAAGGCTCTACTATGGTGTGGAGGAAAATGTAGACATCACAGAGAATTCCTCCATCTATTGTACACACAGACAAGATACATGCACTGGAAATTTGAGTTACATTTCTGCTGAAGAATATTTCTCAACATAATACAGTAAAAGGCGTACATTTACAGTGGATAATTTTTGATAAATAATTTTAATAGTGTGCTGGCATTGCTTTAGTAGTAATAGGTGACAGGCAGAAACTCCTAAAATTAAATTGTGGAAAGGCACATATCTATAATGTTGTGAAGTTCTACCCTGGCATCACTTCCCTCTAATAAAATTTGACAAATATAAAGTATTAAGCTGTAGCTGACTCCCTGCTTTTGTCAGACTTCACACTAGCAATATGTCATATTTTTCTTGTTCCTCATTTGTTTTTGATTGGTTTTAAATGAACTAATTTTACATTAATGCATGACTGAATCTCATGGTCTGTACATGGTCTTTGCCTTTTATCATTAATAAATACCATAAAAAGTTACCACTTCTCTAGAGCCTTTTCTTGGTCTTGTGACAAGGACTACTTTGCTATTACCCCGATCAATCTTGTCAGAATTTAATCCTAAACACAACTGCAGATATTTTCCTCTGTGTTTTGGAATGAACAGAAGTGGTGGAAAACATCAGAATCTCTTCTAGTGAAATGAGAATAAAATACTCCCAACAGTTTAATTTCAATTTTTTCTTTCAGAAGGAAACTCTAGAAGGACTCTAGATGAGTGGCTAATGACCCTTGAGCAATAAACAACTCTTTTAGTGAATGCACTCTTGGAAAAAGCTTTTACTGAACAGCATTTTAATATTTTAAATAGATTTTCTATTGCCGTCTCTTTCTAAGTGGATTAGTCCTCTGATGTGTTCTGACAGTACCGTTGTTAGGGACATTCGATTAGCTTTGTCTGTCATCTTATTTTCCCTTGGAATCCAGTGGAACAACCTTATATTTCATAATTTGTTTTGCTATCAGGGCTGATTTGTAAACGTGCAAATTCTAATTAACAGCAGCTACTGTTTCTAATCTATTAAAAATTAAATGATTCCTGTAGCTAGGTTTTTCCCATTCCCAGATGGAGGTTTGTGTTATGCAAATTAATCTGCCTTAAGTTGTCAGCATGTTTAAACATTTGTTTTCTCCTGAAATATATTTTCCATTGCTGTTTGTTTTCTGTCTCTGGTCCTCTTCAAGTTAATATTTATTTACCTCAGAACCCCAGTTTTCCCATAAGAGCTTCACAGTCTGTTGGGTTTCAATAGCACTGCTTTATTTAACTTCATTAAAGTGGACTTAATCTTCGCAGTAGCTGGTTAGTGCAGAGATGTTTTATATTTCTTTTGATGTTACTTTGTAGTGTAGCACATTAAGGACGGTTTTGTTTCATTCAGCACAGAATCTAAAAGGTCTCTTACATTCAGTGAGTAGAGAACATTGGCTACGTAAATCCACACTGAACAAAAGCAAGGACAGACATGCACACTTTGAGAATGGTTTAACTTTTTATGCAGTGGCAGGAACCTGAATTTACTAAGATGATATGCCTTTTGTTTCCATGTTAGCAAACTCAGCTACAGTAGGAACGTGGGATTTTCAGATATGGGGTATGAGCAGTGGTGAAGATAGTCATACACATGTCCCCTGCATGTTAACTCATTGACATGCATTTAATCACTGTGTTACCATTATGCATTGTACAATTACAGCATCACTGTGATTCTTGTCTGTTGATGAAGTACAAGCATGTTATTTTATATATATATGCTAAGCTACTTGTATATTCACGAACATGTGCTCTCATGTTGCTTTTACTGATATGGCGGAATCAATGAAATAAAACAGATGAACACAAGTAGTACAGCTCATATTCAATAGTAATTTATTCTCCCATCACTACTCAAAGTCTTACTAGCTGCATTCTACAGACATTATATGCAATCAATCAAACTAGTTAAGTTGTTATTGTAAGCTTTACATATTCAGTTTAGCGGTGATTCATATTAGCATTGATTCATGTTAGACATCTAGTAGCTGAACGGTGTTTTAAAGTAAATAAGCTAGCCATGTTCTCAGCGAAATAGGTTAGCTAGGTAGCTACAACACATGAAGTGTGGACATATGAAAAACTATGAACTACATGAATTTGACTGATAAAGTGCATGCCATGTTACAGTATATTCAGTAAACAGAAAATTGAAAATAACAGGAACACCTAATAGGGATGTCAGATAGATGTCATTTAGCTAAATGAGGCGAATAGCCTCAGACAGCTCAGTCCTAAAATAAATATACTTCTGTATCACCTAAGCTCATTTACCCACACAGACCTTGGATACATCTTCCTAAGAAAATATGACTTACAAATTTTGGATTTGTTCCTTATCATCTTCTACTGTGCTCCTACTGCAGTTTCAGAGAGGTTGGTATGAGTACAGGGGACATTAACACAGTATGTCTCCGCAATTTAAAAGCATAATACTCATTTATGTAGCTCATATTAATTAAAATTGTTTATATGAAAATTGGAGTTAAATATACATTTAATAGTGTATTGGCACCTTATGTAAGTCTTTTTATTCTGGCACATTAGAAATAATATGCTTTTTCTTCAGTAACACCAGGATATTAATGAAGATCACACTTCAACACAAGTGTTTGGTGAGTGGGCTATGTGTGAAACGTGTTGCACTCCACTGTATGTGAGAGGAGTGTATTTTTACTGTGCCAGTTGTTATGCTCCGCATGACGCATTTCAGCTGCAGAATCACAAAATAAAAATACATAACACGAGTAATCATATCTCTACAAAATGGAGATGTGAAAATCTACTTCATGCTACAGTGGCAAAAGGAATTGTCTCCGATGCATACTGAAGTTTCACATTTGTAGTTCAGTTTAACCTGTGCTTAATGCAGTATGTGACTGACAACAAACATGATGTTTGTTATTCAGTTATAGGAAGAACGCTTATGTTTATTGCCTCTTATATGACCAACATTCTATAAAGTAACTGAGCTATGTAAAGATCCATTTTAAAGAGTGACAGTAGCAATAATATAATGAAAAGGTTAAAAAGTAATCCTAAGGAGGATCACAGCTTTGTTGCTTTGAAAAAAGAATGTTGAAATGTGGGGGTTCTGTCTATTATTCCTGGCATGTAATAAATTGTTTTAATGTTTCTACAAAACACCAATAGTTTGCTTTTAAATATACATTCCAGATACATCACGTATACAGTACCACTCAAAAGTTTGGACACAACTGATTAAGATAATGTGAAACATGCATTCAAAGACATTTTTGATGCACATATATATATATGTGCATAAAGTGATGATTTCAAGATTGTTTTTTTGCTCTGTACATGGCCTACATTTTTACTTTTATTTTTCTATCTGGGTTAGCTAGTTTCTGTTCTGCATAATTTGTAATATAATATTCTACACAATTTGCCATGAACGCCCTCATTTGCTGTAACCTCAAAAAGCAGATTATGCTTATTTTTCATTTGGACAGTCGAAGATCAAATCGGGTGTTTGGCAGCAGTGGAGTGCTCAGGTGTAACTGTGCCAGTGACGGGACATTATGCGCAGCAAGGATGAAGGATGAGGCATGGAAGATTTGGGGCACCCCTGGTGAACCCCCCTCCCATACCTCGTGATCCTACAACTTTATTTGATTTATTTGAGTTTTGTTGTTGTTTTTTTTGTGACCTTTCTTTTAACAGGAAATGAATGAAGTACTCAAAGGATATCTCATTGACTGCTCAGTCAATAAGATTACTTTCTGGTTTTATATTTTTCACAGGTATATTTTACTACATATTACATATTTATATAATTACAGATTTGTATCTCTGTCTGTTTCTAGAATGTATTTAATTACAATTATGTTCAAATGCATTTATCTCTTATTTTTCTATATCTATATACACTTTCTGTTTAATACATTTAACCTCTTTTTCATTCCAAGTTGATGTCAGCAGTTGCGTGCTAGATACCCCCCAGTGTGAGAACTTACATAGATGCACTGGGTGTAGCCAGTGCAACCCTCTGATACATGTGCTCGCCAATACGACCACTTTTCACCCTACAAGTTTCACAGTGCCCCACAGTGAAATAAATGCTGGAGGATGGGCATGGCTCTGTCAATGTAGTCTGAGGAACCCACAGGTGGCTGACGAACTGAGAGTGATGAGATAAGCAAAAGCAGCTGACATACCCATCCTTATCCCTTGCAGAAAGAGGCCAATTTGTTCTGCTGCTGTGAGCTCCCAATCACCAGCTTTGGCTGATGACAAAGCTGAAATTGAACCTGGGCTGTAGGAATCAGTCTGTATTTAAGACAAACACCTTAACCACTGACCCACATGGGAGCTCAGCATGATGAATTCTTGTCATAAAGCTTATATGAATTAATTAATTATTAATTAATGTAATAATTAATTAAACTGTTTTAAGATACTAATTAACTCTGCTTAAAGTTGAAAGTTAACAATCCAAATTTGCAGGGTTTTATGGAATCTTAGGATTTGCTTCCTTTTGTGAAACCATGATTGAAAATGCTATATATTTTATGTAATTTTGATTATTTTCTGATATTCTGCCCCATTTATTTATTTATTTATTTATTTATTTTTTAACATTTCTGAGATTATGAACCAACTTAGTAGTACTTTGACTGCAGGTTCAGAGTCACAATTTCAACACTCAGACAAAGTAACAACCTTAAGTCTTTTTCCACAGCTAGCTAGCTACATCTGCTGCTAATATCTACTGGTTCACAACTGAACATTCTGATGACATAAATGACCATTTCTGAGATTTAGTGTATATCTGGTGGGTGCAAAGGGGCAAAACCTTTGTTTGCAGACAAAGAATTATGATGATGGGTGCTCGCTTGAATTGATGGAACCTGCAATGTGCATGCATGAGTGGCATTTTTCATTAATACTCATAAAAGGCATTAGCTTTTCCAGTCAAACTCTTCTGTTTCAAATTTGGAAGCTGAAGAAGGGGTATCACTGCACTTGACTATGTCAGAAACCCACCCCACCAAACAACTGTTATAACATGATTGACAAGTAAATGTGGAATGACAGTCATGATTAAGCAAATGCTTCTTGTGGCACTGTAATTGAATGTAAGTACGACCTGACAAGTTTAGTTATAGCTCTCATTGTGTTTTTTAAAATTGTGAACATTTACCTAATTCAGCTGCTCCCTTATTTTTACACCATTTTCCTTTCCCTTTGACCTGTTCCCAACTGTGTATGCCTGACTTCCACCTCTATTGCAGAAGGTATCAATACAGCTATTATAAATTGTCAAATGGACCTAATGATTTAACAGGGGAAAAAGGTGAATTGGGTTTTTTTCTAATGGTGCACACAGCATAGAAAAGACACCCCTGTGAAATGGGTCATGGAAAAATATGCATATAATAATTATAAATCAATGGTTCCTTTGTAAGAGGCAAGTGATGAGTAATGAATTATGTGAGTAAATACAGAGGATACTTCTTTTTCTTTGCTTGTACAGCCAGTAGTATGTGGTGTGTTTTGAAAAAAGAAATGGTACTTTAATCATAGCTTTAACACAATATGTGCCAAATATATTATCGTTGCTCAGCATTAAATGATGTAGAAATTAAAGCAGGATACTTCTCTGCCTTATTATTTTATTTTGCTGCTAGGCAAAGCAATCTAGATTAGTTTCTTGACTGTGCCACTGTTGTTTGACTGTAAAATTTAACAAAGTTAAAATATTGCAGGTTTTGGCAATGCTTTTTGTAATTATGCTGAACACAAGAGAGAGAGGACAGAGAAGACAGGAGAATGAAACACCATGAAGACCTCACATGAAATTCATCCATTCATTCATTGGTCATTGGCTGAGTGGAAACACAGTGAAGAAGATGTAAGATCAGATAAGCACCAATGCCAGATTACTAATGTTAAATTCACCAGTCTTATTTCATTTCCAAGACTGAGGTTTTAGAGGAAGTAAAAAAAAAAAATACTAAGATGTATCTACAACATCCGTGGGTGTTTGTAAGGAGGGAGATGTTCCTTCTGAACTCCTTTTTTTTCCTTTGTGCATATTTCCCCATTTGATTCCTGTTTTGGAACTGATAATTGCATGTTAGACTCATCTCACCACACAGGGACATTGAGCATATTGAATGCAGTACTCTAATATAGTTTCATACCAACAGTGACTATTTTTCACAGTACAAACTCCCCAGTGCACTACAGAGTAGTAAGCAATAATAACTGGAATAACTAGTTGCTTGGAAGATGGTTTCACTGACATCATGTGAGCAACCTGAGCAGCAGGGTGCCTCAGGGTGGTAAGATAAGCAACACCTGGGCCATAGGAATCAGCTTTCACTCAAAATGAAAGGCTTAACCATTTGGCCACCCGGGAGCACCACGAGGATTCAATTTTATAGGACACTTAGGATTGCTGTCTGACGAGTTCTCAGCGGCATACCTGGCAATTATCATTAAGCCTTTTGGTGTATGTCTTCAAAGCCTGAACGTGAAGTATGGGGACAGGAATGTAGGATAATGGTAATATTATATAATGGCAGCTGGACTGGTAATCAGTAGCTCATAGGACCGATTCACAGGACAAGCTCTACTTCTCTATCCTTAAACAGGGTACTTGAATTGAATAGCAAACATCCATCTTTATGTATGAATGTCATCCTAGATAAGGGTGTCAGGTAAGAAATAAATTATATACTGTATATAGTGTATGCAAATAATATATAAATTTCCCTCTGGGAAAGTGTGATGGACACACCAAGCACCGGCTTTCATTCAGGGCATTGAACTTGCTCATCTGCTGATAGAGTGGCTAATACAGAAGGTTTCAGTGAGACACAATCCAGAGATAGTCTGTGTTCTGTCAATGTATCATTACAGCCATTTCTGAACTGTCTGGGACCATTCGAGATGGATTTTCAACACTTGCTGAAGCTCAGCAGAAGGTGTTATATATGATTCAAACCTTTGCAGATACATTCACGTGGCTTGAATAAAAGCTGCTCTTCTCGGGAACTCTCACTTAACACCGATTTTTTGGTTCCAGCTTTAACTTGGTTTGTCTGAAAGCCGTTATTTTCTGACACTGAGTCTGCTGCCTGATACGATTTTTCATTGTGACTGTACTCTGTGGAGATAATCCAAATGTTTTTTTCTTGTTTTCAGCCATTTGTCTTTTGACTTTGTGTACTTATGTATGTTGCAGATCTGTTGCAGATGCAGATTGTTTTGTCAAATGTTTGGACACACCTTATTAAGATAATGGGAAACATGCATTCAAAGACATTTTGATTTAAAGACTTATGCTTAAATGCTTCAAATTTGGTCCTTTTGACTGTTACTACATATATATATATATATATATATATATATATATATATATATATATATATATATATATATATATATATATATACACACACACACACTGCGTGCACAATTATTAGGCAAGTGAGTATTCTGACCTTATCATTCTTCCTATGCATTTTCCAACTCCAAACCATATAAATTTGAATGCTTATTGGATTTAATCATTTTCAGGTGATATGTATTTGTGTAATGAAGGAGGGTGTGGCCTTAAGTGATTAACACATTATATTAAGATGTGCATAATTATTAGGCAGCTTCATTACCTCAGGCAAAATTGGCCAAAAAAGAGATTCAACTGACACTGAAAAGTCAAAAATGGTAAAATGCTTTTCAGACGGATGCAACACTCTTGAAATAGCTAAACTATTGATGCGTGACCACTGGACAATCAAACGTTTTGTTTCGAATAGTCAACAGGGTCGCAAAAAACGCATGGAGAAGAAAAGCCACAAATTAACTGCAAAAAACTTCAGAAAAATTAAACGTGAAGCTACCAGGAACCCATTATCCTCCAGTGCCACCATATTCCAGAACTGCAACCTATCTGGAGTGCCCAGAAGTACAAGGTGTCAAGTGCTCAGAGACATTGTCAAGATAAAGAAGACTGAAACATGACCATGGTTGCTGCTTCAGCAAAAGGTGATCGTGAACAGATCAAAAAACTGACAGACTCCATGGATGGAAGGCTCATGGCAATTACTGAAAAGAAGGGTGGTTATATTGGTCACTGAATATTTTTGAAAGGCCATTTTGGAAAATGTTATTAAATTGGCATTTTGTGTTACTTATTTGTTACGCGTACTCTAAAAATAGAGAATAAGCAAGTGAGTTGGGAAAAATCCTTTTTGTAATTTAGTTGCCTGCACACTAATAGTTGCCTAATAATTGTGCACACATATATTCCCCTGAGAAAGACAAAACTCACTTTTCCTTTGTTAAACATTCAGGTTTGAGGTTCAATAACATTTTGGATTGACTGAGAGCATTGTATTTGTTCAACAATAAAATTAATCCTGAGGATTTTACAATTTGCCTAATAATTGTGCATGCAGTAAACTGTATCCCATATCATCAGTAGTGTGATCTAGATTTTAAATGTTCTAATTATTCTACCTTTCATCTGGTGATATGGTTGCACATACCAAACAAATAAATGAAAAAAAAAATCTTGATTCATTTAGAAAATATAGACCAAGGTCAGCAGCCCTCTTTGATGTAATGCTATTGATGTGAGGTCACTGTGAAGTTGGTGGATCTAATATAGATTAAGGTATGCAGATGGAAAAAGTAAAGAAATTGCCAGTAGGGTTCTGTCAAGTTCTAATTACCATCAGCCTTTGGAGGTTGGAAAGTAAAACCCTCTCAAATCAAATCTCAAAAGAGCAAGACAAAACTATCATTAGGAGTATGTTGTTAATGTTCTCTGGAGGACGAGAGAAACTCCAACATAGTTATTCAAATGACTTCATCTTGTACAGAGTGTGATTCTCAAGCAAGTTAATATACAGTATGTAGAAGCCTTCAGCATTACCTATGATCCATGTCATTGCTATAATTTCAACTTTTGCATATGACCTTTAAACCAGTCACTTCCTTGGAAATGTTATGCAGCTGTGACTACTGTGCAACTCCTTTTTTGGTGTTGTGTATGCATCAAAATTGAAATATCTATCACTTGAAATATCGACTTAAATATGTAATTTGGAAAATTTATGAAAGCGTTGATGTTAAATCCATATCTAATTTATCCCAATTCCATTTAAGTATGCAGGAGAGAAAACATTGTCTGTGACTCTGCAGAGAAATTACATTTTATGACTGTGACACTGAGATCTTCTGGTTTTTATCTTTTTTTCATGAGTAAAGAAAGCAGAAGCAGCACATTATATGCAAAAATGAAAAGTGATATTGATTGGACTCTTATTTCTGCACTCTTTGCCTCATTTCCTAAATGCGTGGTAATAAAGGCTTAGGCACTGCACGTAACAATAAGCATTAATGAATGGAAGTATCTTTAAAGAATTAGTGTGCATGATGATTCACAGATGTTACCACTAATGGATGTTGTGCATTCTGTTTGTTGTTTTGCTGTTGCTGTCTCCATTTGCCCAGAGCCTCCTCATTTCCCAATAACATTAAAACGCAAACATGACAATATATTACCATTTCAATAAAAAAAAGCAGACCAACACTTGTCAGCATGTGGAACGGATTGAAATTAAACATTTTTAAAGGAGCAACACATCAGAATTAGATTTCTTATAGTTAATCATGTTCAATACAGCCTTTATGAAAATGGTTTGAGGTTATGACAGGCAGAAAAAAGGTTTTTTAGAAAATATATTTTTCTTGTTGAAAGACAACAAAATGAGAAGACAGGCAAATGCTGTGAAATGAGCTGTGTGCTAAGAGAGCTGCATTTGCCTTTGGTAATTTGTAAGCACTTTACCCCTGCCTATCGATCAAGTTGGAGAAAGTGAACTGCATTAACATGTGGGACTTAAGCAGCGCATCAAAGCGCTCTATTACGCTGTGGCTTCATTTCCATAATCACTCAGGCTGGGTGCAGAGAGAGGAATTTTTTTTTCCCATAACTGTCAAAGCATGTTATTTTTAATTTCCAGACATTCTTTTTAAATTCTTATTTAATTTGCAGGAGCCCTGTGACAAGGTTGATTGTTTATGAGTGGCAGGGTGTGGCTGGGATCTTTGATTAAATGTCACTGAAAGAGAGATTTTATCAACGTTAGAAAGCATCCACTAGATCTGTGCAAACAGTGAGGCTTTATTATATTGTTCTCATCCAATCTTCATTGAGTGTATTAAACTAATCAGCCAACTAAACTGTCTTCAGTACCAAAGTCCTCCAAGGAACAGGCAGGTGTTGTAGTTCAGCAGGTTTAATGCAGAAAAGTGTGAAACTGTGTGAAACAGCAATGGACTGTATCAATACACAGTAAACAAAAAGTTCACATTGGCTGCAACATAATTCATTTTCCCTTCCAGGCAAGTAAGTATTACATATAACTGCACTTTACCAGGGAACAGGATTTGTATGAAGGAAAGTAGCTATGCCAACAACTAATGCAGCAACAATAAAAACAAGCTAGCCTAAGACAGCTAACTCAAATTAAGGTTGTAAGTGATTACATTTCCACAAATAAGAATATGTACAGTACCAGTCAAAACTTTGGACACGTCTGATTAAGATAATGGGAAACATGCATTCAAAGACATTTTGATCTCAACACTTATGCTTAAATTTTTGAAAATTGTTGCTTAGACCAATATAAACTGAAGCTGATCTCTATGTATGAATTTCTTTTTTCAAAAAAAATATTTTTTGGCTACTTTGAAGAATCTAAAATAAGTGGTTTTCATAGTTTCATACAGTATTTTTGATGTCTTTACTATTGTTCTAAAATAGTACTAATTGTTCTAAAATAAGAGGGTTCTCACCTGCAGGTAAGTTGGAAGTGATGACAGAGACGTAGTATTTCAGTTTGGATGCATAATTTTTATTAACAAATAAATTCATTAAAATAGAAGTCTGCAGTTTATTTCTTACAAACTTTGTAAAAACATGTTAGACCGTAATGGGGGACGAGCAATGCTGCAAGAGGAAGGGGTAATGGCTGCCACCAGAGACAATAAATGAAATGAAAATGGCAAGGGATAAATAGGTTGACTGCTGGGGAGGTTACCTTTGCTGGGAGAGGAGAGAGACCGATACACCACACATGCCCTTGATCCTGGTGCCTGCTTACACACCGCGCATATACACACGTACTGCAAAAAGTGACCACAGTAAATGGTGAAATGCACTTTACCACTACAAACACTACATGCAGTGTAGTGGAGGGGACCCAGATCCAGCGGTCCGCTCCGCAGAACAGCTGCAATTCTCCCTGTTAACTCTATGGAGGGGGGAAAAGAGGGGAGAATAATTAGAGCACCAACCATCTATCAAGGACTGCATATAAACTTCATAAATGGAGATACTAGGCAGGTCACAGTAAAAGCAACAAAACAAAGAAAGAAAACACTGGGGCAGCCAGTACCACGCCTATGGTCCATCCACAAATAAAAACCACACCAAAAAGGTAGCCAGACAACATCATTCAGTCAGACTAAGTCAGACCATTTATACATAAAAAGACCTAGCAAGGCAAAAGCTAAGTCAAATTTATAGGAGGCAAAGCAGCAGTGGCAAATCTTCCTAAAGAGGTAAAACAATATCAATCAAGGTTGTACATTCACGTGTCAGTAATATATGAGTACATAACAAACATATTACTCCCAATTGCCATGACTTACACATGCAGAAAAAGGCAACCATAGTTTAATTTTACGTCTACGCACCTACCAATTAATGTGAGCGAGATTGTGCTTACTCGGCATCTCCCAGCACAGACCTAAGTTAAAACATCACCGTTATATACAAACACACATTCAAAATACAAAATCACCCGATTGTAAAATGGATTTGAACTAAGCTACGGGTGCAGGAAATTGAAATGCAGATACCTTCGGTGGAAAACACACATACCACCAGGAAGCATTTGTGGACCAGCAACACCTGTTACCAAACAGTTCAAATATAGACACACGAGTGAGCAACGGGGGCATTTCAACAGTGATAAAAACCAAACAGGGAGCACATACCTTTCAGCATCGGTCGCAATGCGAACAGGAAAGCAAGGAACCAGGGGATTTGAACTGCCATACTTGATGAAGCTGTTATATATACAAAAATGGAACCTCAGCTAATTAGTGGTTAGCCACCCGAGTACTACTTAGGGGAATGGCTGAGAAGGGAAGAAACTATGGTGGCTGCAAGGAGAACAAATTTGTGAGAGGCAAATGGGTAACTCTGCCGGTTACACTTGCTGTGCAATAACAATCTGCATGTCCTACTCACCGCTGCAACCTGAGAGGAGGTTATCAAGCATTACCCCAAGGATTTTGACAGAAGTAGTGCTATTGGTGAAAAAGCTTGTAGATTCTAGGCTGAGAGAGAGGTCTTGAAATGGGGAGGACCTGGAGAGGATGTAAAACATTCCAGTCTTAGCCAAGCTTTGGGTGGTGGTCCACCATCCACTGTGTCCTTCTAATATCCTACTAGGCAAGCTGAGATGCCAGAGGAATGCTGTGGGGTCTAGACAAGCCACTCTTCCAGGACACCCTGAAAAAGTGTCCAGAGAGGTTGGATTGAACCCAAAGAAGACTGGCGTCAGCGATCCCCAATGTAGCCAAGGCAGACGGAGGTAGGGTGTGGCTGCAGAAAGGTCCAGAAGAATTAACACTCAGGAGTGGGTGGTTGCTCTGGTTGATTGAAGAGCCACAGTGATGAAGAGAGTAGTCTCTGTGGAATGACCAGACCTGAAACCAGAGTGAAAGGGGTCAAGAAGCTTCTGAGGATACTTGGTTAGCCAGTGCATGGTCAAGTGTCTTAGAAAGAAAGGGAAGGACAGCGATAGGGCAAAAATTCTGGACAGCAGATGGTCCAATGTCCTTTTCTTCAGCAGGGATGTGACTCATGCCTCCTTGAAGGCTGCAGGCACACAGCCTGTGGAGAGGGGCAAATTGACCAGAGTGGAGATGAATGGAAGAAGGCAGGGAATGATGGTCTGTAGGAGAGGTGAGAGAATGGGACCCAGTGCACAGGTTTTAGTTTCCCAAAAGGCTATGTATGCTCTGTTGTCACAAGTGACAATTGAACTGCCGAAAAGCCTTCAATCTACAGCACTTTCTCAATGACTTTGCTACCCACCTTATATGATTACGGAATCATATGAGATGTAGTTAGTAATTAGATTGACATAGTATCATGTTCTTATTCTTCTATGGGTTGGAAATGACGTGGCCCTGAATGAAACATTACACAACACATTGCAGACTTTGTTTTGCAGCATTAATAATTTTGATTTTTGATAAAGTTGAACCACAGCCAATCTTTAAAATGTGAAAATGTTTCCCCTCTTGGAGAAGCAAAAAGCATCCATGTGTGCCCTGGATCAGGTTACCTCTCTCTTTATCTGCCTTGTGCTTTTAATTAAGTGAAACTCCACGGATCCCTACAGGGCCTTGCACTTATGTCAAGAAGAGATTTAACTGTTCCTCTGACCTCTTACCATCAGACATGAAGACTGGAATTTGGAATTCACTGGTATTTATAAACTTTCTGGGGGGATATCAGAGACACTTATCTGCAGAAGTCCTTGAGAGTAGTGCAGCTGGGGAGGGCCTGCCTAAGTATCAATTTGTGGTGAGTGGCTGAGGTGGTGGTTTTCAAAGATGAGAGGATGGGTCTGCATAGGGTTGGGGTGACACATTTGTGTTTTTGGCCTTGAACAATTATTCAGTGCAAGATGTTGATAGTGAAAAATGATGTTTCTCTGTTCTGTTCCTACATGCCTTCTCATTGTTCTGATTTTTTTCCACTTGTTCAGCTCATGGTTATTATCCTTATTTATTTGCCTAGCAATCAACCAAATATACAAATTGAAACATAAATCTTAATATGGAAGTCATATATGTAACTGGGGGACAATTCCGTTGAAGAACCTTATTGAAAAGAATGGCAGCAGTATTTAAAAAGGGACTCAAAGCAATAGCCAAGTTGCTGCAAATTCAGTGGTCCCGTCCCTCTTCCCCACTGTCCGATCTTGTAATTGTATGCTGGATGCCAGAGGGGGATACGAGACGCAACACCAAAAGTAGTTCCTCACTGTGTCTTTAATGTGAGAGGGAGAGGTGGTGGGAGTGAAGAGGCAGTTCTTGGGGGTATAATCTTGCTGAGGCATGATTCATGTTAACAATACCGTGTGTGTGGGGGAAAGGCTCCCCCTCCCTCTATTCCCTCCCTCTATCCTCTCCCTGCTTCTGTCTCTGTTCTTTGTCGGCCTGATGCACTACCATGGAGACAGACAGGATACCCCACCCCCCCTAACCCCACCGTTAATGTGGGAATGTACCCCACCTTACATATACATTCATCTGCAGTATTAGAGGTACTTGGATGTGATGTCTTCATTTTATTTTGTGGGCTTTTTGGTGCCCGTTGAGCAGTATTTTGCTCAATAAGGATACAAATTACCAGAAGCTGCACAGTTGGCTCAGATACATGCACACCAACAGAAATGATAAGATGCAAAACATGCTTTGCCTGGATAGTTATACTACAATACCTTTATCGTTGTTCATTTGGACCATTTGGAAGTCTTATGGATCAAAAGTATATGAATGTGTCGATTAACTGTCTGAAAATCACCTAAGAGGAATATGTAATCAAACAAGGTTAGTTCTGTGCAATTTGAGGCTCCATTTGCAGCGATCAGTGTACCTATGCATCATTACATCTCCTTTAAGTGAGATGTTAATTTCTACTTTTTTTCCTAGGCATTTGAATTTTTTTTTGTCTAGCTTGCATAAGACCCATTCATTTTATATTACCCCAAGCCACTGATCTGCATAATTAATTTTTCAGAATGAAACACGTTTAATACTGGAGAGCATGGGGGCAAGCAACCCAAAACCTACATGAAAAGAATTTGTTAATAACAAAAAAAACACATTTTCATGAAAATCTAATTCTCTTACAAGTTTGAATGGGTCAAGGACGAACCTTTCCCATGAATATGCCTCTTGGCACTACTTCTACTGCTGCTAATCCCATACCGGAGTGATGTATTGCATAATGTAAAGGTTTTACCTGTTATTTTATTTTTATTCACCATACTGCATCATTGCCAGTGAAGGGATTGCATGAAGATGCAGCTGTGTTCCACATTAATGAAAAAAAAAAAATATATATATATATATATATATATATATATATATTGCACTAAATGGGGGCAAGACGCACAGACATCGCTGCTTGCAGTATAGACTGTTGTAGAAACAAAGACATAAACCTTGAGGCCATGTTTCTGACAATGTTACAAGAACTACAGAGAGTAGAAGTTCAGATCACTCAAGTAAAAGAACTTTTTAAAATACACATTTAGTATCAGCCAATAAAGGACTGTAATAGTATATGGTGCTCAATCTCTGTTGTAGAGCTGTTGTTGCTTTCACATCATAGCTAGAGTATATGTTTTTGAATGTGTTTTCAGAAGCATGGGTTGTTGACAAGTGCAAAAATTCAAATAAAGCCTCTGTTCTTAGCGGTGTATTTGGTTTGAATAATCAAACATGGGGAATTTATTCATTTTCAGGTATTCTAGAGCTGGCTCTGCTTTCCAAGATGAAACATGTGTTTCAGGTGAATAAAAAACATTATGCCTTTGATGCAGCTTATGATCTAAAAGAATTATCCTCCACCACTCAACTGACTGTGCAAGTATCAATTAACCTACAGAAACATTCCAGTACCAAGCAGATTCATAAAGCTTGGCTTCTCTCATTTTTTTTTTTTTTATTTCCCACAAGATGTATAAAAAGAGAAGTAGCTTGATTCGAGGGTGCTTCTGGGTGGCATTTGAATTATTTGCACTCCTGTTTCATTACACTAATTATTCTTCTGATTTTTTTGCTCCTGCTCTACATCTAGATCAGCTGTCAGTTTCACAGCTAGATGACTCAATTATATTCATCGAGCAGCTTATCCCCCTTCACAAGCACAATCAATATGGCTACTGCAACACTGGGTGAGTGGCAATGCACTAGAAGATGGTAGCTGCACATGGGGAGCCCTTAATTAGCTGATGAACATTAGAGCTTCGACTCTTTTTCTCTACTGTGCATGGAGAAGATAACACAGACATGCAGTCAGTGTTAAGGTTTGTATCAGGAATGTGCATCTGGCAGTGGGATAGTACAAGCTCAGGGGGTTGGCGGGATAAATGTGCCATGGTCGTCACAAATGACTAATTCAATGGGGTACTCGTGTAGCAGTGGTGTTGCTTTTCTGTACGTATTTGTGATTTATCCAATAGGCAATAAACACCCAGCTCACTACTGGTTCGACAGCTGGATAGTAATATAATGCATTATTATTATTTTTATGGTATTTCATCCATCCCTGTCTGCACAGGGAATCAGATCAAAGAAGTCCACCCGGGGTAAAAGGCTTGAAATGGCACTGCCATCTCACCATAGGGCTGCATAGACTGCTCTCTCCTTGACCTGGCTCCACGTCATCCACTGTCCTAGGACAATCACCTGCAGTGATGCAGATGGTTTCTATTTCCCATCAAGACCATGAATGGTTTTTGGGACAGTGGCCTCTATGGATCGCTTTTTACAGCCTCATCCTGCTTTTTCATCTTGCATTTATTTTAAGAGAAAGTTGGAATGCCAGTGATAATTACCATCGCCGCTCTTGAATTGTAATGCATTTTCCTCTTCTTTAAGCTCCTTACTGCTTACTCATTTCCCCTGGGGGCCCAGACTGCCTATTCATAGCTCCCTCATCACTGTCTATTCAGGCTCACCAGGATGAACTTTCCCCTTGTTGTTGCTTTTTTTTTTCTCTTTTATTCACTTCTTTTGGGCCATGAGTGATGGTGATGATCCTTTATCACACTTAAACCCTCATTCTCATGTATAAGTTATTATAAGAGATCTACAGGAGCTGATTTGCCTCACATGTCCTTTTTCTCAACACCTCATTAATATTGCATAGCCCTGTCACTGCACACCGCCCCCCAACACACACACACACACACACACACACACACACACACACACACACACACACACTTACACTTCCTGTGCTCTACATGATAGAGAGGCACACTGAAGTACAACACAAAGTCATCTGTGCTGCCTCCTCTAGTCCCAGCTGGTGAAGGGACAAGGACATGGACCACAGGCCATCCCCTTATGATCCCTGATCTAGTTCCGTCCCCAAAATAAACCTGATTGCAGGTATATGTCAGCTGAATCAAGACTCTTTTCTCTCTCTGTGGAAAACACACTGTATGTACAATTTTCGACTTACTAAGTCAGGGTCCAGATGAAAAGGTTCTTGACAGTTACGAATGAGGTCCCAGCTACATTAAGGTAATGTGGGGGGAAGCTGCATGTTTTAAACCACATTTGAATAAATCATCATCAGATGCATTGTGGTTCCACAGCTGTGGGTTTGAACCCTGTGGCTATGTGACCTCCTGTTTCCTGGGCAACCCAGTCAGGAATATTAGAACAATTTCAGTGGCACTAACACTGCAGAAGTGCAGAAGTGAACTGAAGCCTGCCCCAATGAGTCTTTCTCATTAGAGGGAGTTTGCTCAGAGTGCAACATCTATATCCTGTGAAAATGAAGACCTTGCTGAGGCCAGGGGGCACTGAAGGGAAAAAAATGAGGGAAAAAAGAGGGGAAGGGAGTGAAAGTCAATACAGAGGCAGGACATCAAAAAGAAGCTTCAATTTTCAGAATTATTAATTCAAATTCACATCGGCTGACCAGTTCAAATGAAGACAGAGCACACTTTCCTGCTCTGGTGATTTAAATTAAATATTTTGCCTTTAAAAATTTGAATTAGACAGCTCACTGTAGAGTATGCCAGCTTTGGCTGCTCAGGCATGGTACACATGCACAGGCAGAGCATAAATGGTTATACCTGTTTTGCTTGGATGCTGGTTTATTAATGTTATGAAACTCAGTTTTCAGTCTGGCATTGGGAAATTCAATAAGAACAAGGGACTTTTGTTTTGACCAAAAAGACTGTTGCAAATGAAGGATTTTGTAGCTAGGTGTGAAATCTGGAGGTGATGAATTAACTGCAAAGGTAATTACCATTCTAATTCTGCATAAACATATGCCCTGGAAAATTATTAATAGTTTGGGAAAGTAATGTTAGTGATTAAATAAAGTGGCTCGCACCATCAAGCACAACTAAGCTCCTCTAATTACATCTGAAAGCTGGGGAGAGGTAATGGCTAATTGAAGTTAGTACAAGGTTCTTGAATGACAAATATTAGCCTTGCTGGATTGGTTTGACTCATTTAATTGTGTTCCTGTTAAAATAGCAGGCTTTTTCCTCCCCATGTGTTTTCATAACAGCTGTGAGTGGCAATGTAGCATAGTGGTAAGGAGAACAGCTTGTAACCAAAAGGTTGCTGGTTAGATTCCCCGCTTGGGTACTGCTGCTATACCCTTGGGCAAGATACTTAACCCAGAATTGCTTTAGTAAACATCCAGTTACAAAAATGGATGAAATGTAAGAATTGCTCTGGATAAAAGTGTCTGCTAAATGCAAATAAAGAAACGTAAAAAGGGGCATTTACTTACAGTGAACTGCTATTTTGAAGGGTGGCAGGGTGACCACTGAGCCTTGTTTTTTCTCCTTTCCCTTGTTGATATGACAATTTCAATTTATGAAAGAAAAAGATGTTCCCCTACTTTGACCCTTAACCCTAAGCACTCTATAGATTACATTTTCTGATAGTTATAGGTCCATTATCCTTAGAGATTAACATCTAGTGATAGGATCTTCATTTAGCATGTTAAATATCACCCATACAACTGGACTGGTTGTGATTGTGTTTTTTTTTTCTTGCACTGTCTTCATTCACTGTTCTTCACCTGCCATTTACCAGCTGCAACATTAATTTCCCTGTCCATCCAAGTTTTTTTTAACTTAATTTTAAAAGAAATTTAGCCTAGGTACAATAAGTCATTCTTATTTCTTGTTTTATTCTGGGTCATAAATGTCAGCATTGTCGTTACTCCTATTAATCTCCCCAAATGCAATAATACTTGACATCCTGTTCCCTACAAGCACTTATTGCCCTTTTCAAGAGCTTGATTTCAACCTTACTTAAACTTTTCTTGTTTTGTGCCAAAGGGTCATGAAAGGACAATGAAACTGTGTCTGTGCACAAACTAACAGAGGCCCTCATCACAGAAGGCTTCAAAGGTGCTCTTGTTGGAATGAGTCAATATCAATAAATGACAAGCAGGTGGAGCTGTGAGCAAAGTTAAACCCCAGGAAAAGCTCACTGTAGCTCTGTTGTATCATCAAAATCAGAAGCATCCCTTTTCTGTTCATCTCTTCCAACATACCCTGTATGTAAGGGCTTTTTTTCCATTACTCTGGTTGTGCTTAAATGCTCATTTTCAGAAGTCAGCTTTGAGCAAAACTACTGCGCCCATTAAGTTTGACCCACGGCTTCCTGCACATTAGTTGCCCTAGACAAGGGGAAGAATCAGTTCACTGTGAGGGGCAGCCTGTGCACACCTTCACAACAGCACCTACAGTAGGGTGGACTGTCTTAGTGCTTGTCTGTGGCAGTGAGGGAAGTATGCAAATCTGGTGACCTGTAGAAATAGGAAACAAAGCGTCTGCATTCCTTCTCCAAAGAACCACGGAATAGGTCTGACCCTGAAAAGCTTCATCAAGAGTTTGGAGTTTCTAGGTGTTTCATCATGTGTTTCATTTCATGTGGTCCATTGTTGAAAAATATTAGGTCACTCAGGGGTGTTAGACAGCTTTTTGCTCTCCCAGCATACCAATCCACCATGGTCCATCAGGCATCAGGTGGACAGATAAAATGGTTGCAGAGGCAAACTTGTGTTAACCAATACGTTAAGCAATGTTCCCTGATATTGCCAACCTGAGATAGTCAGTCTTACTGTGGTACAGCAGCTTCCTTTCTTCCAGATAAATGGAGGTCACAAGAGGACAGCGTCCATTATTGAAGTATTCAATTCAAATATCACTTGCCTGGCAGTGCTGTTCCCTTTCATTCAGGTCTGTTTTGTCTCACTCTATGCTGCTCCTCTTTTAAGTAGTTAATTTGTAATAGGTTCTGGTGACCCTACACAGCTGGTGCCCATAGCGCCGTAAGCTATTCCTCAACAGAGATGGACCAAGGTGGGGACAGGCAAGGGACTCCAGCAAGGCTGCCAGCTTCACCTTGCACTTGGACCCCTTCACACTCTGCCAAGCTCTTTCCAAAGGTACGTATCTTCTGAAGCTGTAATCACTAAAACGAGGCTTATTGTTACTATTTATCATCTTGCTTCCTCTAACATTACTATGATGTGTAATAATGTCTGCTCAGGGTAAGTGGTAAAGTGGAAAGCGGTAAGTAATTGCATAGTAGCTTAGCCTAACCCACAATAAGTCGAGACTCTTGTCACCTCTCACTCAGGTGTGAAGGGCAGGGGCTGGTGAGGCCCAAGGAGGCACAAGGCCTACACCTGTTATCACATGACATGACACAGACAACGTAGAATTGTTCTTCCTGTTACATTTTATCAGATCCCCACATGTAGATGGCACTAGTTGAAGCACTCTCCAAAATCCTTAATTTACTTCATTGACATGGCAGGTTTACTCCCATCCCTGGGGGGATGACTGCAGGAGATGCTTGGTCACTGTAGGCCCAACTGACATTCCTTTGGTGCTTTCCTGTCACTGCAACTCAGTGCTGTCATCCTTCAACCCAGTTTATATTTACAGGTAATTTATACATGTCACTTTGGGTTAGATGACTCATTTTGTTTATACACCATCAATCCAAAGCTAATGGCTAATTTTTCTTGTCTTCGTATAATAAGATTTTCATTTATAAATAGAATTATGCTCAACAAAATAACTGGAATTAAGTGATGCACAGAAATGGTGGCAGTGTGCACATTCATGGAATTTCAAGCATCTCCACATCAATTAAGATTAATAAAAACACTTCAATGGACAAATTTCATTTCAGCCACAGACAGTTTTGGTTGATATTTAATTTGAGAGATTATGGTCAGAAATGTCATTTTTAATACCTAAATTAATTTTGGAAACAGAACTTAATAAGTACTGCGTTTCAGGGGTGTAACTAATTACTTGGCCAAACATTAAAAAAGGAGAATACAAAATATAAGAAAGTAATTTGTCTCACCTTTCATTTGCAAATCATCAAAGATAACTATTTCAATTCAAAAAATATGAGAAGCTTTATTATTACAGACAGGCTTAATACCTTATTTCAGGTTTCTCCCCTTTTGTTGTCCCCTTGTACAGCTTTTTAATCTGGTTATTGTCTTAATTTGTCAAATTGTTATAACAAGTCCTATGCTTGACCTTTCTGTAAGGCACCTCTACCTCCATTTTCTGGGTAGAACTTGTCATGGAAAACATTGAGGTGTCAAAATGTCACAAAATGAAGACATTATTATTAAATAAAGATACTATCTTTACTTTATTCAACAATTAATGCAATAAGGCACAACACTTCCATTTGTTTTTGTTGTTTCTAAAGATATCCATTCTTGTACATCTGATGTCATCCAGGTGGGTTTAAGACTTTGGTTAAACAAATCCTCCAGTTTCTTGAAAAACTGTAATTGTATACAATCTACTGAATATTAATACCAAGGTTTTAATTTGTATTTTATTACTTTCTAAGACTGATCAAAAGTGCACAACACTGGGGGATTCAATATCCATGCAGCTGAACATTAATTAACAACATTGTAATGAAAAATAACAGACAGTACATTTAATTAAAACTCTACCATTTCATTGGTTGCCTGCATCTTGCAAAGGGATGTTTTAAAAATTTTTCATGAAATTTGACTGATTTACTGTCACCACTAAAGTAGATGATGCAGTTAATTCAGTCTAATAGTGAGATAGACAAATGGCCATGTGCACTGTCTCATGGTCAGTGAAATACATTTTGATATTTAAATCCAACCTACAAGTGTGTTTTAACATTTATTTTGTAAAAATGGTATGCAAGAACAGAGATTTAAATAAACCTGAAAAATGTAATATCCTCCACCACAGTTTGAACAGGATGAACAAATGGTTGGGATGTTGAGATTCAGGTGGGTGACTACGGCATAGATTGTTGACTCAGGCAAACTTTGGCATCGAGCCTTGCCTAATGAAGTGATACAACCCAGATGCATCCATTTTACAGTGGACCAAGTAGGAATTTGAATTGACACTAACATTCTCTATGATTCATGTAGAGGATGTTACACAGTATTCATGTGGTGTGCTCCTTATAGTGGCTTCAGCCATGCACTTATCCATACCCATGGTTATAATATAATTTATTGATTTATTTAAGTAGAAAATGGTGAAAATTATGATGAAATAACATATACATTTACTCTTGTGATTGCTATGACTTTTTATACACAGACAGGGAGGTAGATGAGTTGTCAGTGTCATTCTTTTTACAGTAAATGTAGGTAAATGCCAGCCTTTTGTAAGAAAGCCTTCGACAATAGCAGATGGAAAGATGATACAATGAGGCCAAATAAGAAATTACTTTTAGCTGTTTAAAAATGTATATCCTCACGAATGTTTTTAGACAAGCATGCATAGAGGTCATACCCTGCAAACTGATTTCAGGACAAAATGTTCAAAATGTTACCTTCCAAGACAATGGGCATTATAGACACCACTTTCTATGCACAATATTGAGTGACTGTTTTAATATATTCTCACTTAGAAATCAAGATGTGCAGAAGAAGCTGAAAAACACACTATTCTTAGTGAAATTCCCCTATTTTTACATTTTTTTTGTCCAAACTAAACTGTGTTTTGAAATATCACAGCATGATCTCCAGCTCAGGGCACATCTGGCCTTACTCACATGATAACCTGGTAATACATATTTTTACACCTGAAGAAATACAGAATAACATTTACAGAGATTGTGACAAAAGACAAAGCTCTTTTATGAAAACACCATGCATGGTGCTCTAAAGCATGTATACACATAGGTATTGCCCCATTTGTCATGCTGGAGAGATAATTATCTCATACTAAGATATTTTCTTCATCCTGCACATTTCAATTCTCAATATTAATACACTGATGGTCAAGCTGACCAGCAAGCTAGAGTCCATGAGTATGAATGCATTAAATAATTTTGAGATGGAAGAGTTTATTAAAGCATGCCTGTGTAATCAGTGTACTTGCAGATTCTCATTAATCTTTTGCTGATTTGTTCGGTGAGAGTGAGTGCTTATGTTTATGGAAGCTTTTAACAAACAAGCCCAGTTAATCTGTAGTAAATTTACTACACATCAAATGGCAGCCAATGTTAAGGTCTAATTACACATAGTGTCCAGGCTACATTTTGCATGGCCAGTGTTGCCATTGTGCATGTTCTGTTGACTATGAGAAGGCAAGTGATTTCAAAATAATGGAAGATATATCCATTTCACTTAAATAGTTTTTCTTTTAATGCCAGTAGTGGGCATCATTGACATGATGTGGCAGCCAGAGACAGTCCTTGAACTCATCATCCATAGTAAAACAAGCATTGTAGCAGGCAGTTCAGTCTTTGACCAACTCCATAAAGCCTTAATAGTTATATGAATTTGAAATGATTTAATTTAAAGCCTGTACAATGAATTACCCTGAATGGTCTAATTTCTGTGTCAATAACTCTTGTAAGTACTGGCGCTTCACCAGGTTTGCATAAAATAACTTATTTAAAGACTTTTTCCTTTAAGTACATTTTCCAACAGTTTGATATCTGCAATAATCAACTTAATACAATATATAATAATAATTGTTTAACAAAAGTGACCTTTTAATATTATTATTTTCATATTATCATATGGGTGCATATATATTTGATGTCATTAATGTCACATACTGCTTATCCTTTGATTTCACAAAATAGGTCAAATGGGAAACATAACGCTAAAAAAAGTGAACACTACAAACTGCTCCGAAGACTTGTACATTCACAGTGATACAAGAAACCCCACCTCCCAAAATCACCATTTACATCATTTCAGTGACACATCATTTCAGTTCCTGCATTGGATACTATAAAAAAGCTTCAGTAAAGGACACACAATGCCCTTGTAAAGTGACCTTAAGATCATTCACTTACTAAAGGAGGGGTTTGCACAAGAAGTAAACATTCTCAGTCACAGAAAGGTCATCAGATTCCTGAGAAAGAGCAATGAAATAGCCTTTTCCCAATACCCAAATCTATTTTAATTTGGTCTTAAATTAAAATAACAATACCTCATTTTATTATGACAGTATCTGCTTGTATTCCCAATCACAATTTAGAAACAATTTAGAAATTGTTTATTATAAATTGTTATTCTGTAACAACAATTGACAATTTACATAGAGTTTCTGAAACAATCTGACATCAATTATATGACATTTCTGTATGTAGTTTGGAATCAGAGACAGCAAAGTAGTCAAACGAGAGCAGGAGACCCTTCCACTGTTCTTTACTTTAACTCTGTTGGTAAATGTCCCAAATACCAAAACGTGTTTTATTCCGATAAAAAAGCAGATCCGTTGTCCGTAGCAAAGTCAGGAAGGTTTATTTGCACAGCCGGCCGTGGCAACAACAGCTTGGAGCAGAAGTTCAACAGGTATAGGATGTAATTCTTTTTTTATATAGCTACAGTAGGTACATTTACATATGAGTTACAATCCTGTGGAGTTGTGCACTGCTAAACAGCTCCCTTTCTAATTGGGTCTCTCCTGAACCTCGTTACCTAATTGGCTCCGTAGGGTTCAAGCTTCGGAAGTGAGGTCCATAGGTCATGGGGAACTCCGTGTTCTGCAGACTGTTACCATCAAGAGGCGCCTTTCGGCTCCGGTCAGATGTAGCGGCATCCCTTTGTATTCTAATACACATCACTTGTCTCCGGATCAAATGCCGTGCTGCTCCACAGAACTGTCTCCTAACAACTTAAATGCAATCAGAAATAGTATCAGTAACAAAATGTACATCTGATGACTTTGAACGGCAAACAGTTTCCTCTCTTGTACAGTAAATGTCAGTTTGCATTGTACCTGCTTTTCAGATATACCACAATTATTGTGTCATCAAGCAGGGTAGTGGTGATGGATGATGCACAGGCCTTTGAAGCCAAATTTTCCACAATTTACTTAGGCTGAAACTAGGTGCTTTTACATCCTGACCTTATCCTGACAGTGGTTTTATATTTTCACTCTTTCATCTGAACTGTATCAGGCTCTTCTCTTGCAGAGTATAGACACTAATGGAGGTGTGTCCTTACAGTGTGCTGGGGTTGTACATTCTGTGAGTTGTGAACATGTTGGACCTTACAACAGAGACTTGCCACCTCCCCCTTCATATATCCCCTCCAGTGCTGCCTTGTTAAGGCCTACAGATGTATCTTCTGATTAATTTTGTCCAGGTCCTGATATCTCTTCACCTCAGACTATAAGGTGTCAGCCACATCTCAATGGCTCACAGGGAAACTAGTAGTGGCTTTCACAGACAACCAGGGTGAGCTTCCTGTCTTGATTGCATAGCTGTGGGTGCTGAAAAATCTGTTCAGAATCAATAAGGGTGCAGGGCCTTGGGTTCCGTCTTTAATAAAAGTTGGATATTTTTTGTCACATGGTTGTGCTGGAGAATCCATGGGATTTTATTACATAGCCCGGAGTGCTATGTCTCATCTTGGTGTCAGTGATAGGGAAACCTATAGTTAAATTATTACGAGACAAAGATTACACTGCTCAATATCAATGTAGTTTTACTTCTGCTACAGTGAACCCAGAGTGCTGCAGGTGCATTCTTTCCTGTATGACGTACTCTATGGGTCCATCACTCTATAGCCATATGTTATGAACTGTATCACCAACTCATAGAGGACCTTTGTGAAATCAATTTACTGACTAATTCTTATTTATTAACTGAATAATTTTAATGAATTTCTGGCAGAAATTTCAGTTTAAAGAGCCTCCATAAGACTTTTTTGTCATTGCAATGGCATTATAAAACCAGAAGCTATTTCTCATGCAAAAAGATGATTAACTTAATTTAACTGCTTAAAATGAATGTTTGTGTCAGGGCGCAGGCACGGACTCAGGCGCAGACCAGGCGAGTACGGGTTTCAAGGGCTTTATTTGGAATCGCTGGGCAAGTTCGTGGTGGCAGAACAGGCAAAGTCAAAACTGGGAAGGCAGTCTGAGGCAGACACAAACCAGGAGCAGGGATCAGAGACAGGAACAGGCTGGGTCGAAACCGGGTAGGCAGGCAGATCAGGCGACCAAGGCATGAATTGCAGGCAGAGACGAGGTACGAAGTCAGGTAGAAATCAGTATGGGACCACCAACACAAGTAACAAGGAACGTAACAGAGCAAGCACTGAGACGAACTGGCACCAAGACAGAGACAAGCAGGGTATATAAAGGGCTGGGCTGGCAAGGAGATGGGATGCGGGTGGGCAGGCAGGCAGGTGGAGGCGATCAGGGAATCAGGTGGGTGGGGACAGGGCGGAGAGTGGGGCGGAGAGCGGAGCAGGGCTGGAACACATGGGAACTATAAACAAAAGCACATGCACAACACCGACAGACAGGGAGAACACCAAAACAACAGCTAGGGGGCCGAAGTACTGACAGTTTGAGTAAAAGGCAAAATGCTGTTTCCACCTTCAGCACATGCAGCTTAAAGATCTCAGTCAAAAATGGACATTTTTCTCCAACTGTATAACTGATCATTGAACAAAATGTACTGCACTGTTGTCCCTCTGTCTACATAGCACTACAGCTGGGGTAAAATGTATGCTTTTAAACTAGTTATTTGTGGAAGATATATGGGAACATGACATTTATGTTCACAGCTATTAACACACACACATATAAATGAGAAAGGCAGAAAATTGGTAATCAAGCCAAAATTTTGCCTAGATGCATCAATTCCCATTTTATTCTCTTGTTGAGTTAACCAGGGAGTTTCATTTGCATACTACTCTACATATTCATTTGCAACCAAAGGGTTGTTGGTTCAATTCCCCGCTGGCACACTGCTGCTGTACATGTGGGCAATGTGCTTAACCCTGCCTATTCCAACTGTATAAATGGATAACATGTAAAAATTGTAATCTATGTAATTCACTCTGGATAAGAGCATCTACTAAATTACAATAATGTAATGTGTGACCAGTGATTAAAACTAAATGCATATCTGCAATTTCTGCAAGTATTTTACTTTATTCTGCAATATTTTTCATTTATTTTCAGGACTCAGTAGACTACAGACTAAGGAATAACACTTGCTTTATTTTGTAATTCAAAGTTGTTCAACATGTTGCATTTTCTACACTTACCTTAGGAAATTATGGAAGCTAAAATATACTGTACTGCAGCCTGGTCGAGATTGGTCATGCAGAACACTGAAAGCAGCACTTTTGAGAATATCTTTCTTTTCATTTTGCCTATGAAATCAAGTGGCCAAAATTAAAGGTTGGTAACATTTCCTTATCTTTTTAAGAGGGGACATCAAGAGTGGAGGCCAGTTTTACCATATTTCAGAGTGAGCAATCTGTAATACATGTTAAAACAAGCCTGTTTCCACACTGAATTGGGCTGTAACATTCTGCTGAAGATTGCAACTGTATGTGCTGACTAGAGAACCCAAGAATGTCACTAATAGATTCCACATTAAATCATATTTTATTGTGTGAAACATGACTTAATCAAACAAGAAAGCCAGGTCAGTGCTGGTGAGTCTTCCTGTAATAAATTTAGGTGTGAACACATGACAAAGGTCATATATTTGGCAGGGTGTCAGGAAAGGTCTGATATTAGTTGCACTGGTGGTGTGTTGGGATGTCCAACATACTGATTTGTCCAATAGCATGGTCTTGTGTAAACTGGTGGCATCTTGCACATCTCTGGTGTGAGAACTTAGAAGAAAACACATCCTGAGTTTTAAGGTTTGTTGAAACGCAATGTACTGTAAAAGCACAAACTACAAAGATGACATTAGGCCTCATTCATCAAAATGTTCATAGAAAAAAATGTTCACGGGGAAAGGGCATATGAAAATGTTACATTGTTTTCATGAAAGGTGAGGAAACATCCAATTTCATTCTTACCATCATGATGAATATGGACTGTTCTTAAATTAGATGCTTGTACATGTTATCTCTAGTGTAAGTAAATACCTGAAAATCCCATATAAGGGCATTCTGACTTCAGGAAGGTTACATTCAGTCAACCTGCACATCGTCATCATGCAAGAGTACAAAAATCCATGCAAAAAAATAAAGTGAAAGCAGGTGATGTAAGCCTACCCAAGTGCAGAGGGTGCAGTTTGCAAATAAGCAAACTTTCCGGTCAAGTGACCCTCATCAGGGAGAATCACGGAAGACTCAATATACAGTGTCATGAAAAAGCATTTGCCCCCTTCTTAATATTCTCTATTATTGCCAATTTGGAGCACTGAATGGTTTCAGATTTTCAAACAAAATGTAATATTGCACAAAAGGAACCTGAGTAAACACAAAACGCATCATTTTAATGTTTTTTTGTTCCTTAAGTGAAAATAGCTAACATACACCCATATCACCCCTGTGAAAAAGGAAATGCCCCCTTAAACCTAATATCTGGTTGGACCACCCTTAGCAGCAATAACTGCAACTAAACACTTCCTATAATTTGATATGAGCATTGCACATCACTGTGGAGGAATCTTGGCCCACTCCTCTTTGCAGAATTGCTTTAACTCTCACAGATTGGTAGGTCTTTGAGCATGAACTGCTCTTTTCAGGTCCTGCCACATCATCTCTAGAACTTTGACTAGGCCACTCCAAAACTTTAAAGAGTAACACAGGCAAAGCCATCATTTCTGATATCAGAGAGGGTCAGGATAAGATCAAGCAGTTCACAAACAAGACTAAGGATAGAGGAGCATTTAAGAGTAGGTACATCATTCGAAAAGCTGGTGATTAGAACTTTGACAAAGCAATGAATTTGTATTTCTCCCAGCTAAGAGTCAAAGGTGGCCCAGTTGTCATGGAAAATGCTTTAGAGCTTTTTTATGAAACAATGTACCCAGAGAGAGGGGAAGATTTTAAGGCTAATAGCACGTGGCTTCAAAGGTTTAAAGACTGCTACTGTTTAAGAGAAATTTAGCCCAGTTTGATTGGGTCTACTGATGTTAGTTAGGCTACATAGTGGGTGAAGATGTGGTGAGACATGACTATTTACTTGTTAAGTAAGTTTTCATCCTTATTAAATGTTCCATATTGCAGCCTATTGCTTTTCCATGATTGGATACACACAGGAAGACAAATTAGTTTGATGTTTGTGAATTTAAATCAACAGTAAAATACTGTGCCACACTGGTACCATCAAGAGCAGCAACAATACATATGAGGTAGCTAGATATACACTCTAACAATCAAATACTCCATAAACAGGAAAATGGTGGAAAATAAAAAAAAACTTTCAAACTGCTTGTAATTTCACATCAATTTCACATTCCTGTAATTATTTTAGATCTTCAAAATTAATTTAAGATCAACATCAAATTATGTTAATAGAATCTGTTTTAAATGGAACATTATCTAAAAAGTTTTATTTAACCATTATATGCAATGCTCTTTTACTCTGGTTTCCAGTTTATTGAATCTAATTGAGTGCTTTGCATCAAAGCTCAGAGATAGGGCTCCAGGAAAGTGAGCATAGTTAATTGAAGTATTTGAGATCATACTAAAATCACTTAACCTTTAAATGTTTGTTGGAGAGTAATTTACTTTGTACAACGGAATAATGCTGGTGATTTTTTTTTCCTTTAACGTTTGCTAGAATTATGGTTGATATTTAGGGATTTATGGTTGATATTTAGGGTCTTTAATGAGAGTTAGCAGCATATTTCAATATATTTCATGTGTATAAAGACTCATTGTCTTTTAATTTTCAAATTTCAAATTTTCAAATCTCCTCTCATGGTTACTGTATTCTCCAACAATTACATAAATCTTTTTTTCAGATTGGTTGACTTCAGATGTGTGTTGGAATCCAAGAAACCCAAATTAAGCCAAGGCTGCCATTCGCCATGTGGGTCAGTGTGATATCCCTGTTTGGGCATGACTGGCCACAGTATGAGATATGATCATAGCTGCTTTCCTGTCTGCAGTGTTTCGATGCTGATGGGCCTGGCTAGTTTCCCTTGGCGAGCTCAGCATCCTATGGGAAATATGTTCCTACAGCAGAGGGGTAAAACCAACCATCAGGGAAGCAGAGACAGGGATAAGACAAAGGCCACAGGGTCAGCTCTGAATAGAGCAGGAGAGTAGAAAGCATTATGAAATTTTGTAACTGGAGGTTGTAAGAAAAAAATATATATAGTGGGTGTACCTGCATGCATATGTGACCATTTTTTTTTATAGCAGCAGTGAATGTTCAACCTCTGCCACTGTAATCAGAGGGTTGGTGTGAGATATGAATGTGGCATCAGACCAGTGTTACCATATCTTAAGTCTTATAGAAATGGGCTCCTTTAAAGTGACAAGATAAACAGGAGTCACAGGTTGGCACTTTTTGCCCTGCTTTAAAAATGTTGGGCTTATCATACAATTGAACATTGAACATTGAACATTTATATAATAATTAGTTGAGTGTTTCTGTTTGTTCCCAAATTCTGTATATATACATAATGAACTGGTTTCTGATTTTGCTACTGAATGCTACAAAGTGGTGATACAACAGACCAGCCATTGGGCTCATTGGGCAATTGGGTTACAATTGCTATGCCTACAAAGTTATCTCTGACATGTAAGAAAATTCAACTGTGAATGCACAGAGGCTGTTCCTTGTGCTATCTCTGTGTTTTTTTTTTTTTTTTTTCTTTTTTGCAGGGCAAGGAAATTCAACCTTTCCCTATATTACATTAAAAGAAATGATGATGATGTGATGTGTTATTACATACAGTCCTGAGATTACTGATTACTGAAGACATTGAGATTGTAGCTAGATTTGATATGCACAGCTATGCAAGTGTGGTAGAGCTGAAGTTAATAGCTCGTGTGAATCCTGCATAAAAGCCTTGGTAGCGGGTAGCAGGTAGCCGAGCAGTTTCAGCAGCTACGTCACTCCCCCGAGACCCCAAGTAGTGTTGTTGCCGGCAGGCTAGGGGCAATTTGCCTTTAGCTCAACTGGCAACGATGCTGGCTGTAAGGGGTTGGCAGCAGTGAGAACCTCGGTCCGAAACTCGTTCGCTCACTGACCCACGTAACATCAAATTAAACACAACGCAAGATCCCACCCGTTACACAAGCTATGCATGTTTATGTGGTACATAGTGTAGGAGGCTACTGATTATGGTAAATGTCATTGAAAAACATTTGCCTAGTTTCCCTCCTGAGCTATAAAAGTTTGAAAATCTTGCACTAAATATGTCGAATAGAGCTAAAAGTTTAAAATATGAAGACCAATACTGAGCATTCAGCTATTAACCTATTGTGTGCATCTACCCTCTTGTAGACTGGGAATGACAGCAGTGAGTGTCTTTTCATATCTTGGAAAATAAAGTTATAGTGTTGACCATGTGATCAAGATGGGCACAATGCTAATATTCTATAATAGGTAAAAACATCAGAGGTAAGACCAATGTTAGAAGAGGTTTCATCTGACATCATTTGTCATTCTTCCATATGAAAGCATGGCCATGGTATACCACTTTGTCAGAACATTTACTAATACCAGACCTTATCCAGCTTATCAGATGTAGAAATGTTGCTTTCATAAGGTTAACAGAAAAGGCTACTTGTCTCCATAATTCTCCATAAGGTACACTAAAGTCCACTTCTGAAAATTACTGATTAAAATTTTCATCAATCTTGTGTTTTGTGAGACAGAATTAGGAAATGCTATCAGAAAATTTAATTTTCCAATGAAATTAGGGGCCCAGTCACCAATTTAATTCCACGTGTTTCTATTGAGACATTAGGATTTGATGTAATTTTGGGCAGAAAACATTTTTAACATGGAGAAATTGAATTTCTGAAATGCTCTCAGGGAGCACTTAGTCTAAAAGAATATACTTCCAAATCAAAAAGCTTTCAATCATCTCAAACCATATTTGGATGAGATGGGCTCTTGAGTGTACTATCTCTCTGAATGTTGATAAACATTTGACTGACTCAGGCACATATTGGTGATGTTGGAAATAATTATTTTGTATTTCTTTGTGGTCTTTGCATTGCTTGAAACATCAGATTTCAAGGAGCTTGGACAAGACAGCAAACATACACTGGACATACAGAAAAACCTGAGCACTAATAAGAGGACGAGTTCATTTATCATAAAGTTATTTACAGAAGAACGCATACGCATAAAGTTTAAAGATTTCATGAAGATAAGGAAATCCAGTGCAACAGAATAATGAAGGCCTTCTATTCAAATATACACAAAATATGTGCAACAGATGAAATAAATGAAATCAAGTATACATTTTATTCTCTCCAATTTCTTTATCTCACTTTTTTTTCCTCACTGTATAAGCATATGTCTGGAGGCCTCGTATATTACAGTAATTCATACAAATAAATGTGAAATTTCACAGGGGACCCCAATGAATACATCACAAAAATTTAGATTTTTTAGATGTTTGTTTTTCTTATTCTGTAAAATTATGCAAAAAGTCACAAGAAATTGATACCATATTGAATTCTGTCATTTAATTCTCTTGTCAAAGGACAAAACTGTTTTAAACGCTTAAAATTCTACATCAAGAACACAGACAGAAGACAAACAGCTATGTGAGCATGATACAGGAATGTAAATGGAAACAGATTAAGGCACAAATGGGTGTTCCCAGAGCTATAGGCAGAGTTTGGCCAACTTTTTCCTCGATCAAAACTGGATACGACTGGACAATACTATTTCATGACAACATCTTACAAACCAGGGTCTGTAAATAACTATTGTGCACTGTAAATAAAATATAGATAAGTAACATTAGCTAGCAATCTATCTTATGTATTTGTTTTATTCTGCTGTGATTTCTACTTTCTTTTAATCTCCACTACGAAAACATGAATTAAAATGTCATGTTAAGTATGTTAGTGTGGTTCAATAAACCTTAGCATAATTCAATGTATAATTTCTAGATCAGAGAACAAGAAATATAGAAATGAAAAAAATGACCAAATGAACATTTTTAAATAGCATTTTCTTGGTGTAGCAAAAAGTTGTAATACAACTACACTTGCAGTATACTACTATACCGGTGTAGTTACACTGTAAGTAACTCAATGCATGTCGTTACACTATAACTTAATAATTTACAATGTAGTTACTGTGTAATGGCATGCAGTTATACTTTGTTCTGTTTAATGCTTATGCATAAGAGACAGAATGATGCTAAAAGGATTCACTGGCCAGCTTTGGTTTCTCTATATGTTCGAGCAAAATGAAAATATCTATCTTATCACTAAATGAACAGAAGTGTATCCATTCAGGCTGAATGAGCAACAGTGTCAGACCAAGCTAACAACACTCCCAGACCAGTGAGTGAGAGCAAAACATCATTAATGCATTACCACAGGTTAACTTGTGCTAACCTGACTAGACAGCCTAGAAACTAAGGGAAGCTAAGTACACACACACCATACATCAGAGTCACTAGATCACATAAAAGAAACAGCCACTAATACTTGTAGCAGGAGTTAGGGAGTGGGGATTGAGGTGGAACAGAGATGCAGTCTGAAGAAATGGGTCTTCAGTCTGTGTCGGAAGATGGCCAGTGATTCTGCTTTCCTGACCCCTGTGAGAAGTTCACTCCACCAGTGGTTGACCAGTACAGACAGGCAACGTGTCTGAAAGGAACAACCCTGTCAGGAAGGTGCAGTCAGTTGTCCCATGATTGCAGAGCGTAGTGATCTGGGCAGTACATACGGTTTAATGACTGATTGTAGGGATGAGGGGGGCTGTCCTATTCACAGACCTGTATTCCAGCACCAAGGTTTTGAACTTGATGTGAGCTGTAACAGGAAGTCAGTGAAGTGAGATGAGGAGGGGTGTGACTTGACTATGTTTAGGGGGGTTGTAGACAAGTCATGCAGCTACATTCTGGATTAGTTGCAGGGGTTTGATGGCATAGGCAGGAGGACAAGCAAAGAGGGAGTTACAGTAGTCCAGGCATGAGAGGATAAGGGCCTGAACTAGGAGCTGCATAGAATACATAGTGAGGTAGGGATAGATCCTTTGGATGTTTTACAAAAAGAATCTGCATACCTCTCTCTCAGCTGCAACCTCAGAAAAGAAGAACAGTTGGTTATCAAGCATTACCCCAAGGCTGTTGACAGTAGCAGTGATATTGGTGGAAAGCTTAGGCTGAGGGATAGGTCTTGAAACTGGGAGGACCTGGAGGGGACGTAAAGCATCTCAGTCTTAGTCAGGTAAAGCTTTAGTCAGTGATCCACCATTCACTGTGAAACATCCTTCAGGCAAGCTGAAATGCATGCAGACTTGTGTGTCAGATAGCAGAAAACAGAGGAAAAGTTGAGTGTCATCAGCATAAAAGTGAAAAGCCATGGAAGGAGATGACAGAGCCAAGAGATTCTATGTAAACAGAGAAGAGGAGGCAGCCAAGTACAGAGCCATGAGGGACACCCACAGGCGGGCTGTGGGGTCTAGACAAACCACCATTCCAAGACACCCTGAAAGAGCATCCAGACAGGTAGGACTGAACCAAAGAAGAGTTGTGTCAACGATCCCCAACGTAGCCAGGGTAGATGGAAGTAGGGTGTGGTCTACTGTATCAAAGGCTGCAGAGGGTCTGGTCTACTGTATCAAAGGCTGCAGAAAGGTCCAGGAGACTTAAGACTGAGGAGTCGGAGAATGCTCTTGCCAAAGAATGCCAGACTGAGGAACGTAATGGATATTGTCATCACAACTGAGAATTTCATTTAAGAGGGCTTCATCACTTCATCTTCATCTGACGATCTCCTGAGCAACAACAACATTGCCCACAATCTGCCATATCACGCCCAAATTCAGTGGCTTATTTGAGGAGCTGAACCGTTTTTTTTTTTTTTTTTTACATGAGGAAATTGCTTAATGTTTAAATAATAAAGGAAACCCAGCTGATCTGGTGTGCCTTTGTGACTTTGATGTTATGGTGGACTTTACTGAGCACATGAACTGCCTCAACACAAAGATGCAAGATCGCTGCTACATAGTAACATAATACTATGCCAGTATTTGTACCCTTGAACTCAAACTAAATTTGTGGGAGAAACAACTTTCTGAGGGCACCCCAGTATATTTTCTCTCTTTAAGGTCTGTCTGTCCAACATAGCTGGACTAATTTTGGGCTCTTCCATGACTTCGGAAAACTTTGCACACCATTTTCAGCCAACACATCTGCAAATGGAGGGCTACAAATATAAATAACTGAGATGCAATGTGACCATGCCAAGTTGTTTTAACATTTACTTTCTCAAGTTTACAAGTCATGATTACATTTTGATTGGTCACAATAACATTTACATTACATTACATTCATTTAACAGATGCTCTCATCCAGAGTGACTTCCAGCACAAAAGAACAGAAGTATTTCCATTCAAACTGAATGAGCAGCAGTGTCAGAACCAGGCTAACAACACTCCTAGACCAGTATGTGTGAATCCTAACACTATTCAAGCACTACCACAAGTTAACTTGTGCAACTTGACTAGACAGCCTAGAAACTAAGGGAAGCCTATAAGGGAAGTACACACGCAACCATACATCAGTCACTAGAGCAAAGAAACATTGCGAGCAAGTAGTATAAGTACAATTATATTTTTACTTGTCAAAATTAAATCATGACTATGAATGATAATTTAAGATATCAGTAAAACAATTTTGACTGGTCATAAATACATTTCAACTAATCAAAAATGATTTACATATATATTTTTTATTCAATAATAGATATCATAAATTCCTTTGCAAGGTGAGTAGGAGCAACATTATTTTACCAACAACAAAAAAAAAAGAAACGCAGAACTTCATAAAAACACGTAGAGACGCTGTTAGTGCCAGCAGAAGTCCCACAGCCACGGGGGAGGCTCCATACAGGCACATATACACGCGCATGCACACCACGCAAAACACACACAGAACACAGAAATGTGAGGGGGGACGTAACTCGGCCCGTACCACTGTGCCAGGCCTCGCCTACGTCCCAAAATAAAAAAGTAACGCAAAAAGACAAAGCCCTCCACGTTGCTCCTCTGGACGGGCTGGCGGCTCTTTCGGCGACCCACGTCTACTCCTCGCTAGCAGCTCGTGCTGGTTCTGCGGGATCATGCTGAGGGGAAACACAGTTCAGCAGCCAGTCTGCCCTCTTTCCTCTCCACCTCGTGCCTGGGACTCACGCGCACAGTTGCCGGTTTGCGGTGTCACCTCCCTCACAACCGGAGGATCCACCTCCCTGGCACGCACTTTCACTGGGTGGGGGCTCTCCTCAGTCCCGGCTGCGTCCTGGAACTGTTTGTTGATTCCCTTCTCCCTCAGGGACTTGCCATGTACGCTCTTCCAGTCACTGCTCTTCCTGGACACGCCTAAAACACACTCACAAAGACAACCCCCCCCCCCCATGTCCTCGGCCAGCGTCTGTGCTGTGCTGCTCCCACTTACCTGCCGACATAGCCCTGGTGTCCCTTTAAGCAGATAGGCAGCAGGTGCGGAGCACACACCAGGCAGCGAACCCTGTCAAAAAACCAATCATTCAATCATTGAATTAGCCCTACTGCATGCCCGAGCCCCCTCGTTCTCCCAGGGAGTACAGCACAACCAATTACCACTGTCAGGAAAAACTCCTGACACACACAGTACTACCTGATAGCTAGTTGTTTTAAATGGAGGGAGGTAACTTAAATCAATTTGTGTGAAAGTATGTAATCATTCTAGCACTATTGATTAATAATGGATATAAACGAGTTTGATTTTCCAACTCTTTGCATTCACATTGTAGTTTTGTGTAAGTATTTATTGACAATGATGTAATAATTGCATAATTGTAATAACTGTAATAATACTTGCCATTTTACACTGTGTTGTATAATTAATATTTAAGGCTTTTTACTGACACACGTCAATGAAGCAGCCTAAAAGAAAAATAGAAATACCATGGCAATGGAGTGACAAGAAATCTACAGTAGCCTATGTGTGTAGACTACTGTTTTAGACTGTATTACAGTATAGTAGGTCTACAAAGCCAATCCTATCCATATAGGCTATACCTACTTCAGGTAAGATTGTCAGGGTTTGAGGGGAAAGGACCCAGGCGCAGACAATACAGGGAGTTTGAAAAACGATTCTTTAATAACATCAAAAAACAGCAGGCTAGATACACAATAAATTAAAGTGTAATGTGGTTGGATTTGCTAGCTGGCTAGTGGCTTGAGATATTGTTTTCTCATGATAATTTTGTAGAGTATTTTTCAAATGTGGGCTGTTTACATAGTCCTTAGTCTCGTAGTTGTAACCATTAATTTGTACCTGTCTGTTCACAGTACAGTTAATGTTACTGAGATAAGTGCCCTGGAAGTCAGTCTCCATTTTTGCTGTCTTAATAGGACAAATCATGTGGTTTGGCCTTTTGAGAGAGACATCAAAACTCACAGCAGTATCTTACAGAATCCAGTCAGCTTGCAAGCTAACCACCCAACAGCCCTTACAATGTACTTCAGAGGGGACAGAGATAATGAACAAGCTTGCTTATTTTCCAGAACCATCCAAATGTAGCCTAGATTTGATGTGTGTTCATCTGATATGAAAACAATTAATTGGCTCATCCAAGACAAGCGGCTTTTGTTATTAATGAGGGGTCAGCTTAAAAATAAATCCACCAATCCAGCCTCACAATTAATGCTACAGGGTCTCAAAAGACTATGTAAATTACATTACTGGAATTTAGCAAGTGCTCTTATCCAGGGGGAATTACATAGGTTACAATTTCTTACATGTTACCTGTTTACACACCTGGATACTTACTGAGGTAATTCTAAGTTAAGTAGTTTGCTCAAGGGTACAACAGCAGTGCCCCAGTGGGAAATCAAACCAATGACCTTTCAGTTACGAGTCCTGCTCCACATCATTATGCTACATGACCGCCCAGCAAATTCGTTTCTGAGAAATCCCCAGGAAACATTTTAATGTGATGTGGTGTGCTGCAAAAAAGGGAAAATTTAAAAAAGAAAATTTAACAGTTAATTTAAACTGTGGCCTTAGTTTCTTTATTTTTGTGCTTGCACCATCCTATGTTGTTAGGGTGACCATATGTCCTCTTTTTCCCGGACATGTCCTCGTTTTGGGACCTAAAACATGTGTCTCTAAACGAGGACATGTCCGGGAAAAAGAGGACATATGGTCACCCTAATGTTGTACTGATCCCAGTTACAGACACTACAACATCTATTTGTATAAATGAATAAATAAATAAATATTGTTAATTTATTTCTAAATTTCTACATTTATTTATGTATTTCCTCCTTCAATATGATAATGCAGTAAGTTGGTCTTACTTGGTATTGGTTTATCACAGACTCTAGTGTCTGTTTGATTACGCATGACTTGCTTTGGAGTGACAAACAGCCAAACATCATGTTGTATAAAAAACCCTAGTCTTACAAGTAGCTTATGTTTTTCAAGCTTCACACAATAACTTAAGATGGCTAGTCAAAGACATGTTTGAAATGTTTGCTTATTTATTTATTTATTTATTATCAGCTATCATCTGCTGTTGAGTTCAGCCACAAAAGACCCGAACGTCAACAGTATGTAAAATATTTTGAGCAACACAAATGTGGTAGAGGGGAAATATGTATGATCCTTTATTTTTGATTCATTTTATAAAGTCACCAAAACTTTAAAAGTGCTAGGTTTGTTGCTAAGTGCTTCCAGCAGAAATGGCAATGACAGTTGCTGTACTGAGAGACTAAAGACCTAAATTGACAACACCGGTTTTAAAAATCCAGAAAACAAGGAAAAAGGCACGGCCTGAAATTAAGGATGGTCAGGCTGTTTGAAGAATCTGTTTACCCTTCTCCCACTTCATAGGTTTCGCAAAAACAAAATGCGGGCTGTTAGCAGTGGAATTCATTGAAAAATATCATGTAATAGCTAGTTAATGCATGGTTGTAAAAATAAAGCATTTAACTAATATTTCCACTTTTGTCTTCAATAATGTATAATAGACAATTTTCAGTGTGTAACAACATAGTTGTTCATAGAAAAGCCATTCATCTATTAATAGAATTTTCTTGAAGTGATATAGCACACAGTATTCCAGACTAATGCATATTTATTGAAATATCAGGGGTTCTGTATTCCTATGTGATTAAATTGGTTGGCTTAAAATAGTCATTTTGGGTTCACTCACTTAGAAAAAAGTTCTGCTATATGGATGTGCTCAGCTAACTGCCTATTGTGTTTCATAAAGTGCCTGGATGTCATTTCACATTTTACAAATAAGGAATACACTTCCTAAAGATCAACAAAATGCTGTATATAAAATGTCTTACCATACGGTCTAATATTTTAAATGACCATCTTGAATGAAATGAGTGTGAAGACTCCTCTGTCATGTTATTTAATATGAACCATGCTTAGTATTTAGCCCTCTGCTTTTAAGGTCACAGTTATTGTTATAACTGGATTGGATACTGTTATTATGAAAACATACACTATCTGTATCTTATTTTTTATTGCTTGCTAACTTTAATCCTGGTACACTAGTAACAATACACTCTTGATAGTGTCCCTGCATAAAAGATAACAGTGCAATAAATTGCACAATTGCATGTTAAAGTCGTAACTTCTGCGATTCCGCTCCAGACAACAATGCTGTCAGGCTTTCAGGTGGAAGGACCCAAGCGCAGACTTGAATGCGAAACTTAGGTATTTTATTAGACGGCACAAGCCGCAAAACAGCCGTCAACCACAGTCCAAGTCAAAACCAGATTATCCATAAAAACAGGCAGAATATCCAAAAACACAAAGCAAACACAATTCCAAAAATACGGAGGTCATTCACAGGAGATCAAACAGGTAAACAGGAACAGAGGGGCACAGGCAGAAATCAGGGTCCAAACAGGCAGAGCAGTCAAACTAACCAGGCAGAGAATAGCTCCAATTTGGCAGGCAGGGAGAGTAATCCAAGGGGCAAAGCAGAAGTCAAACGCAAGAGCAAACAGATAAGTTTACAACAGGCGGCCCAAAACAGGCTAACACACAGACAAACTATCAGAGAACAAAGGAAACAAGGAGTATTAATACACAGACTAATAATGAATTAACAGGGGAGAGATGAGCAGGACGGGCTTCAGGTGGTGGGTGTGGCAGAAGGGCAGATAGGCAGGACAGGAAGTGGGACGATGGAGCACCTGGGGCTGTTAACAAAAACAAAAGCACATGCACGCAAAAACAAAAACAGACACACCCACACTGACAGACAGGAAGACAGAAACACAACACAAGCAAGACATCTCAAGCTGAAGTACTGACAAATGCAGTGCACAAATTTTGAAATTAAGATCAGACTAATCAATAACACTGTATGTAGCACTAGCATATAGGAAGGGAAAAAAAACCTATTCATTTTAACTGGTTTTTGCTCTGCAATACACACAGAAAACAGTTTGAAACAGATGATGTTAAGGTTAATACCTCCCAGTAGGTACTGAATGTGATTGTTATTTTTGACAGTACAGTCTTTTAAAGCACATGTTAAAAATGGCACAGGAGTTTCCTTTTTCCACTTATAAATACAACCTATATCAGATCATTCCTCTACTAACTTGATGCAGAAAAATTTGTCTATGACCTCATCACTTCATGACTGGACAAGTTCCACCACTTTTGTTTGCTCATAATATTGTACAATTCCAGATGCTCTTCTTATATTTTAACCAGCAAGTCTCCGATCTCATAAGTCTCATAAGAGTTTTAGAAATCATTAGAAATATTGAAAATATCAGAGATGTGCAAGATGATTTCATACAATGCATGACTGGAGTATTCCATTCCTCCAACCTTTGGAGGGTCAAAATAAACTCAGAGTTGGTGTAATTTTTTGCAAGACTCTAAGGTGTCATAAGCTCCTTTCAGACATGCACTGCAACCCTGAACTTATCTAGACAATACCCAGAGCTGTATGTGAGAACGCAAATGTCCGAATCAGTTGGACCGGACATTAAACGGACTTTACCCTGCCAGCTCCCTAGTACAAAGTCCGTCTAATGTCTGATTGAGTGTGAATAGAGCAGGTCATTGTCTGGAGAATTCACAACGAGCGAGTGGGCATGTTGATGACATTTCTATCATGCAACTGGTGCAGAACAGGAAGAATACAAACATCTGCTTCATGCTCTTTTCTGCTTGCCTGTATATTGCTTTCCACTCTTTCGTTGATATTGCGGATACGTCCAAATACATGTTATTTTGAGTTCAACGATCATTAAAGAGATAGTTAGCTATAGCTATACTGCCAAAACTTGTCTCTTACGATGATTACTAATGTTGGTTAGTAGCTTGTTATCTTGTTAGTAGCTTTCTAAGCTGTAGCTAAGTAATAGTGATAGGTATAGTGAGATAGGTGAACTGGTGACCTAACATGACATAGCAAACAACAAAAACAAACAAAAACAACAAATAACCTTCCTGTTATAATAAAAGTATAATTAATAATAAATTATGTGTACTGGTAGCACCATTTGGATGGCTATGTGTGATTTTTTTCTTTTTATAGGCTACCCAAAAGTACAATAGCTATGTTCGTCTTCTCCTCCGCCGTGCCACATTATGTGCCCGTACCACTTAAAGGTAAGACCTGAAAATACTTAAACTCGCGAATACTTTTCATGAACTCGTCAATACTTTTCACTTGTGAGAATGCAAGTGGCGTCTAACTGGAAAATACCACAAGGAAATCTGGACATTTCTAAACACGCAATGATTTTATGCGACAATGTAACATACTAAAAATGTAGTCATTAATGGTCGCATACTGGGTACTACACTGAAAAATAGCATGCAGTATATACTTGTGTAGTACGCAGTACACAGTATGCAGTAGGCGGTTTTGAATACAGCCACTGCGATTTCTGCAGTGTACTTTTTGCATCATGTCCTGCTTCCTCCACGCTCTACCCAGGCGCCGCCCCTCGCCTAAACCAAACAGAGTATTTCCAGTTTGTGAGAACGCGTCTGGCACGGACAAGCTCCTGTTGTGTGCTACATGTGTGAAAGGGCAACTCCGGACATTGTCTGGAGTTCATGTGTGAAAACGGCTATATATTTGTCATAGTTCTTAGGGGTGGGAAAAAAAATCTATTCATGAGATATCGCGATTTTTTATAGCACGATACTAAATATCGATACTTCTTCCCAGAATCGATACTTTCTGTGACGTCATATGCGTAATAGTGGTGTTGCACTGCTGTATTGCTTTCGCTGACAAATGTGAGCCAAGAGTGGCCGAGAATTCCACCAGGCCTGTAGAGGGCGCTTCTGAACGCTTGGGCTGCTGAATACTGTGACATGAATAAAAATAGTGCCAGAAAAATTGCAATAATCAATACTATCGAAACGCAATACTTGTAGAATTGCAATATGAATCAAATTGGCACCAAAGTATCGTGATAATATCGTATGGTAACAAAAGCATATCGTCCCAGCCCTAATAGTTATGCAACCAGCTCTACCTGGAAATGAATCAATTAATGCTGTTTTAATTTATATATTCAATTGAATTCATCCCTTGAAATATAATTTATATAATAAATATAATATATGTATATTTGACTGGTGCACTTTTTAAGATATTCCTTTCTTTAATTTTCATCTTCATTTTGTGTCCTGTCCTTGGTATCTGCTGGAAGTCTTTACTTTTATCGTCTTTATGGACAAAGTTGCTCCAGATTTGCAGTTTGATGTAGGGCCCGCTTGCTCTAGGGCAGACAGTCAATCCTTGAGCAGTCCAGTACCACAATTGGCTCAATTTATCTGGCTCTAGTCTTTTAAAGAAAACATATTTTACCAACTTTGGATATTGATTTTTCATTCATTTTGTGGTTTATTGTTTCAAGCAAACTAAGGAGTGTGGCAAATCAGCCTGGTGGCCTCAACATTGTTGGAGCACCTAAAATATTAATTCAATATTAAAAGAAATTGCCTCTAAATTTATTTGCTAAGAACAGAATAGCTCACACAGCACAGTCGTTACAGCATTTGCTGAGCTGAGTGGTTACGGCATCACCTGGGTTTGATTCCATTCGTTGGCATTGAAAGGGAGCCCATTGAACAAATAGGCTTTGTTCCACTGGGGGTGGGGGTGGATAGGTCAGTCAGGGTTTCTTTGTCTCGCTGCTCTCAGGCATGATTCTTCAGGCACCTGTGAGTTGCTTCAATGAGAACCCACTCTTTCGTAGTGCACTGTGTGACTTGGATATGCAAAAAATAACTGTTGGCTGCATGTGAATGTATTGGAGGACTGCATTTGTCTTGCCTCAGCATTCTTGAGGGAATTCAGTGGTTGTTGCTGTTATATTAGTGATTGGTGATCCCAAAATAGGATTACATGAAGGGGAAAAGGTAAAGAAAACAGAATAGTCTTTAAATCAGCAGAGTGTACTTGAAATAGCAATTATGCTTTGTAAATAAAAGTTGCCTGACTAATATTCAGTTCCACAGTGATCACAGCAAAATTCATAAACCTTCCGTGAAATGATCACTTTTTCTATTTTGGTACACGTAGCTGCAAGCTTTGCCAACTAGCTTGCAATGTAAAAAAAAAAAAAGTTGTATTCATTGTGTCTACAGTATGCTACTAGTGTTGTATACAGTATTACATGCAATATAGCTGATAACAAGTTTGTTCCCTACAGCTGAGCATTTATCTTATTAACAGGCTAATGTACATAATGACTACTTTTGTCCAAGAAGTGTGTCAAGAAGCCACCAGATTTGTTTTAAAACTTCTTCAATCCAAGATCAACACTTGTATCACACATCAGAGCGTGGATTCAGAAATCATCTTCCAAGCTGAAATTGTACAATATACATTTTGTGTTCCCTTTAAAGTTAAAATATGCTTCAGATTTGCATGTCAAAGAGAAAACATACATCTACATGGTAGCATCCTTTGCCAGCTGAAGACCCGTTGTGTTTTTTGAATCACAGTGTGTGGCCATATGTACCAACCACAAAAATGGTTAGTTCCGACCTGGTGTTCCAGTTTGCATTCCAGCAGTAACAAAATTTATGATCAATCAATCACCAAATGCAAAGATCTTGAGATTATCTGCAGAGCCCTTCACTTTATTAGTCAATCCAGGAGTGACAGGCAGCATAATTCTCTATGCAAATGGCTGTTGTGGTCACAAGTACTCATTTTGTTTGTGTGGCACTTACAGCTGACTGCAAAAAGTGTAAGTCAGCCCACAGCATTATAAAATCTTTTATCAGCCTTGGTTAATATACTGTAGTTGTGTGAACCTTGGCCAATGGCTGTAGTGCCCAAAGTGCCATGGTTAGCAGATTGCATACTGCAGAACCCTTGGATAGAGTTATATATCTTATGCAATAACTTATCATATTGATGTTACTCTGTCTGTGAATTTAGGCCTCGTCTGACATGCTGATGAACCATTGCTCATGACAAAAGCAAAAGACATTTTCTTATGTTGCAATTATACTATATTTCTCCCATCTCACAAGGGGTAATACATTCAAATCCATTCCTCCATAAAACAACAGATTAAACATACAGTCTGGTAGCAAAAGTTGACTTTGTGTTGTCTCTGAGAAAGAGAACCCTTTAAGTTCATAATCAGTTAACACTGAGAGAAGATTTATTGGTTGAATGACATCACTGAATTGTGTTGATTTTTTCCCTTTGTTTCCACTAATTAAACATAAGAATATGGAGTGTATTGTAAAATGACATTGTTGTACTGTATTTAATTTGCTGATGCAGCATATGTAGCTGGCCCTTATAAAGGGAGATTCAATTTCAATACAATTACCTGATGAAAGGTTGCACAGCCATCAATGGGTTTTCATTGTCCAATGCACTAAAAAAGCATTGTCTGTGTTCATTTTCCTCTACTCTTGTAAAAACGGCTTCAGTCAATCAAAGCTTATGCTTTGTGCACTATTTTCATTTAAAAAGTCCCAGGTTTTACAGACATGAATGTCTTTTTCTTCATCAACACATGCCATGGTTCAGACCTACTCTTATTTTTGCAGGGCACACTGTCCTGCACGTAGTAATTCTGAAAGCCTCACCATTATGAATCATTAATTTCACCATTAAAAACACATTTTTGTTTTGATTTCAGCTATTACACCACTGTCACATGGCTGATAATTGTCCTAAAATGATTTCAAATGTTTTTGCTTGCTTAAATGCAATTTAGTTTACTTTTGACCATTGATTCTGCCAAAATGCATTCAACTTGCTGTGTATGAACATATGTTTGTCATTTACGGTTTTCTTTTTGGAAAAAGCTCACCAGCTGTAACGAGTAGCAACTCAGGTTTTCTCAAAAACGTGCCCACCTCATTGTGACACTAACATAAGGAATTCAATATATTTCCCTTAAGGACACTAACCATAAACAGACAATAACCTAAAACTCCTATTAGCACACATAATAATTAGCAAACAGCCCTAAATGACAAGCACACTATAAAATGTATGTAATTACATACAAGTGTAAATAATTAGATAACTATATGCAGTAAAATTCAACACAACAGACAGAGCCACAATAGAAGGGGTTCTGCTTATTTTGTTCATATATACAGGTATTTATAAAAGTAGAGGTGTCCACATATTCACAAAAAAGTCATGGATGAGTTATACTCTCCTCGATATACATAATATATGATGAGTGCCTCAAAAAATAGGTCTGATTTGCCAAATACCTTAATATATTACATATGTCCACATGAGTAACTCGTACAGTGGGCTGTTGTCGTTTTGTCTTGGGAATAAACTTTGTTCCTCAGGTATACATAAAATGCATTTAACCTGTGGGCTGCCATGCCCAAGTTTGTGTTTATCTCCAGTGATCTAAGGATTCCATTGTACTGTGCTAATCACCAAGATGGTGCCGCTGTGTCCGGATGCCATTCTGGTCACTCCGTTTAGACTGTGCTTTTATTTACCTCTATATTTTTTTTACTACTCTTTCCTTTTACATTTCACTACAAGTTGTACACTGTTTATAACTGTGTATGTGACAAATAAAGTTCTTGAAGTTCTGGAATCACACTAGGCCACTAGAAAGAGGACAGCATATTTGCCCACAAAGCCAAAATACCTCAATGAAACTTGCTTTTATTAAAAAAAAAAAACAGAAGATAAGGAAATGTGGGCTTGTCTTCTCATGACCTCTGTCATAGATAATAATAATGATGATAAGGAGGATGATGGCCTGACCTGAGTTATGGTCACTTTACATCAGCCGACAACCACCTCACTTCTGCACGTGTCTTTTCTTTGAACCTACTTGAAAGATTTTAATGAGCAGCTTGTCCCCCCAAGTGAAGCGAGGTCCAAACACAGCCAACTTACTATCAACGGGGAATGAGTGGAAATGACAGCTTTTTTCCCTTTAGTAAGCCTTGAAATAAATCTTTGGCCTCTGTGTTTGACTTTTTGATGAGAAAGTGTTGTGCAAAAATGCAATTCTGAAAGGAAAAGGCACTTAAGAGGCTAAGAGGTAGATTAGCAATTTGTAAGAGCTATTTATATTTATAATTCCCTTCCTATCAAGCTGCCCTTGTCTTTTATAAGGTATGTGCTTGTTCCAGTGAGCTGGAGTTGGCCAGAAAAGCAGTATGCTACAACACACAGTGGACAAGAAAGAGAGGATTGGGGGGGGGGGGGGGGGGGAGTAAAAAGAATGGGGACAAGGGTATGCAATTAGACATGACCTTATCCAAGTTGACTGAAGCCGTGCATTTAATGCCTTGAACCCATTTGAGTCAACCAGATGCAGAGTAGTAGTCAGTAAAATTAGAAAGGATTTTTTTCCCCTGACTGCTTTCCCCTTACTTAGGGTACTGAGGAAATGGCTGAAGATTAGCATATGACATGACAGATTACATTAAGTCATGTCTTTCTAGTACTTTATGACATCAGCTTCTTAGCTTTGGCACACAGAGGCATGCAAATATTTTCAAGCTCTCCTATTTAAATCTACTGCCTGATATGTCAGCTTGATATGATTATTACTCATTTGAGAGATTTTAAATCATGTTCATCACATAGAAGATGTCACAGAGAGGTGAGGGAAACCAGTCGCTTGTAATGAAGCCCTGTGAGTCATGTAACCTTGTGGAAAGGAATACATTAGAACCATGTGTTAGCAGGACAACTGATAGATCCTCAAAAATATCAGGACATAAAAACTGGGAAAAAAAAACTTAATCAGGGCACACATTTTTATTACAGTGACCAAAAAATTAAGACACATATTTGAATAGACAGCTGGAGTATTATAAGATTCAAACACAGTGTACTGAAAGAACAAATGAATTGAGAAAATGCACATTTATTTATTTTTTTATGTCTATGTCCCAGAACATGGAACCAAACTGGTTTGAATGTAAATTATTTTTTCACAATCTGTTCATAAATTAAATAAAAAAGAATATGTGAATACATAACTTCATTTAAATGTCACTGTGCAAATTTCTGCTGCTGTGGAAGTTACAATGTTGTGATATATTCAATGTTCTTTTCTAAATTAAAACGAAATAATAGCTTGATTTTTAAGAATCCGTCTATGAATGTTCTGCAGGCTGCAAAGCAATATTTTACTGTAAGCATAGATAGCAAATTTTGTTGCTTTCTTACATTTCTTACATTATCACCCAATACAATGCAACCAGTAGTATGGATGACAGTTCAGTTCTGCCACAGAAGAGGCACAATGCATTGTTGTCTGTGGTGTGGTATTGTTAAAACACAGTTTTAGGTTGTGTAGGGGAATTTCAGTTCCAGGATACCTTTATGTTTGTTCTCTACAAAAAGGGGTACAGTACTGATAAACCACAATGGCAAACTCTGGTGTCCCAACAGCACAGTGCCACTCCTAAAGGACCAGGCCTCCTATGCATGCCAACATGTAGACTGTAATCATTCACCAGACAGTCATATCCAGAGCAACTTACATACTGTATATTACAATTTTATCCATTTATACAGCTGGGCATTAACCGAGGCAATTGTTGGGTAAGTACCGTGCCCAAGGGTATAACCACACAATCCCAGCAGGGAATATAACCAGCAACCTTTCAGTTACTACACATTTCTACACATAAATGTACTTATAAACTCTTCCTAGCAACATCACCCTTGATGAACAGTTTGATGATAATAATGATGATGGAAGGATGATGAAAATGTGAGGAAAAAAAGCCAAAATAAAACAAAAAACTGATTTCTAATTTTTTGAGAATGCATATGCTAATTCCGTAACACTACTTACAATTGCTTCTATCCAACAATTCAGCTATTCTGCTGCTAGGTGATATGCATACACAGGGCCAAGTGTATGCACACATTTATGTAGAGTCTCATGGAATTTTTTATATTAATAAATCTCAAAGTGTGTGCACACACACTACTTGCATAAATATACATGTATGCATGTTTGATAAATGAGGCCACCGATCTTACAGTCCAATTCGATAAAGCAGTGGAATAAAACACAATAAATTCACAAGTTTACATTACATACACCAGTTTTCATTACAACCGTGTAATGAAAATGTTGTCAGAAGGACAAGCATGCTTCTGACAACAGTTTCTGGTGAGCTACCAAATTTGTCATCTGAGAGATAGTCAAAGCTTGGGTTCAGTTGTCCCCCTTGGTAAAGTGCTGCTTTATGCACATGATTTCAATTGCTACAAAGCAGCAATTGAAAAATGCTAAAATTTCTTCAGATGGGAGGAAGAGTTAGAAAGCAAAATAGATGTTTCACACTGTCATATGTAACATAGTGGTAAATAGGGAAAGAATCAGACAGTTCCAGACTGTCTGTAATAATTGAATTTTGTTAAATGGAAGCTGAGGAATGGCTGTGTTTTTAATACTAAAGCCATCACACGCAGCACTGGTTCACAACGATCACTACAATGAAGCAATTTCCAAAAGCTCCTAAGATTATGCAGATGGGTAACAAACATGAAAGAGTAGTCTAGCCACACAGAAAGCCCTTTGAGGGTTCTCTCTATAAAGCTTTATGTTGACTCGTGCTCCCTTGGCAAGGGAATTCTTTTTATGTTTAGGCAGCTTTATATTTAAATTTTATATGCCAATTAATTAGGTGCTTTCCAATATATGTCATGCAACTGGAAACTATTTGGAGTGGGATAAGGACATTATGATCTGTTGTAAATTCCCTCTGGTTTATATTGTTGATGTTCACATAAGCAAGGGATGGACTGCAGACACATACCCATAGCTGAGAACATTCTGTATCAGGAAAAGGGATTTAAATGGCTTCCCTAGAAGTCTAAATATTTAATTTCTTAAGAGTTGACATTGTAGCTGACATCAGTTTGATGGGACCTTCATTTTATGGAAAAGAGGGAGAACGACTCCTTTCAGTTTTTGTCTCAACCCTTTTTATCAGAAAATCAAAATTTAATCAAAAAATGTGACCAAAAATCACTTGTTGGTCACATATACATTTACTGAGTTATTCATTTATTTCATCTGATATGCAACAGCACTAAAAAAAGAAAAAAAAAATCAGTTATCACAAATCCATCTCTGGCTCCAATGTAACAAGTTACTTGTTCCATAGAATGCCTGGGAATTATTTTTAGCCTATTTTTAGTGAATACCCTGTATGAAGGTCAAGGAGTTTTTCCCCCCAAAAAAGTATGACATCACATGGCCCGCCTCCAGGGTTTGTCTGCCAGATTATATCATTTCCTGTTTAAGAGGAGTACAGTTTAAGAGGTTACTAGCCCCTTTCTTCATTTTGATATCTGTTAAAGAATTTCAATGCAAATACTAATTTTATTTGCAAATTACAAATTAATTTTAGAGGATGCAAATCTTCCACTCTAAAGTCCCTCACAACTCTTTTGATAGTATAATTTAGGCTTTTCACCTTCTCAAAGTTTTCACTGTTAGGTATATATTACAACCTGCAGAAGTTAAAGAAATGATTAACCTGGATGTTAAGCACCTCTTTATTGGGTGGGTGCATCTTTAGCTCAGCAGAGATGAAGAGACATTAGAGACAGTGGATTTAAAATGTAAGAAATGAAGGGCTAAGTAGTTAAATGCATATTTTCATCTTCAAAAGGTAAGGCAGGTGTTGCCTTCTCGTGGGACTTATATGAAAACAAAAGTCTGACAAGAGCCTGAATAGAAACTATTAGAAATGTGGATGACACTGGAAATTCTACTGAGCACACAGGTCAAGTGTTTAGCATGCAAAACCCTCTGAAAACCAAGCGTTTTCCTTGTTACTCACTGGTAGAAGTTCAAAGCATTGCATTAATGTGATAGAGGCCTCTAATTCTCTTTAATATATGTAAAGAACTTCTGATTACTTACATATCTAATGTGTTATAATTTAAAATCTGTTCCAATGAGCTTAAAAAGAACCCTATAGTATTTATACTTCCACGAAGCCCTTTATGATTTCTGTACTTTATTTTAGAATATTCAACTTGAAAAAGAGAATGAGACAGAAATTAATAAAGTATTACCTAGTAGGTATGGCAGTGATATTTGGTATTTCGATGATATACTGCAAGTATCCATTCTCAAAATGCATTGGAGCAAGCAAAAAATGATGGTTACTTTTTTTCCATAATTTTTTAATAGTCATATTTGAGTATCCCCTCAGCATATATGTGAATTTAAACTTCCATGCAACAGTGTGGAGTAGGATTTGGAACACATGACAGCTGTAAGACCTAAGTCTGGGATACTGCTGGATTACTGTTAAGGATAAGGATCTTTAGTGGATCTTTAAGTGGTTTAGTTTAGTTGTGTATTAGTTTATTTAACAGGGACCATGCACAACGCGCTGATTGGCTAATTTAGCTCATTTGTATGTACAAGTGTACTTAATGGCATAAACACATTATGTTATATGCAAGGCAATACATTTGCAGTATAGGAGAGCGTATAGATGTACAGTATAGAAGAAGTATAGAATGTGTCATCATCAGCATTTAACATGTTTGTTTTAGGTCAAGTGCAGGGGTAATATACATGCATCAAGTCAAAAGTCGTTCATGTTTGAAGGTGGAGATGTGCAGGAGCTGTTTTATCTTACATTTTCATGCAGATTTCATATGTAAAAAAGTTAGATGGCATATGTAGAATTATGTTGCATGAATAATAATAACTAAAATAGTTTGTGCAATTGCATGCAAACACCTTATCACATTTAGCATTATCAGCATCCCATTTTTCCATGGGAGCATAAATTTAGTGTCTTTCATACTGTAAGTAGTTCATAATGATATGATTATAGATTGAATTATAAAGAAGACAGCATACTAGTAGGTAAGAATGTCATACTTTTCATGACATTTCAATGTCATGTCATGTCATGTCAATGCAAAAGTAAAAAGTGGAAAGAGTAAGTAGTAAAAAGAAAACTTCATTCCAGTTGCCATTCCCTTCCATTCCATTCTTTTCAAATACCATTAAGTGGAACACAACAAGAGAGCAACTGTCATCTTGACTTCTCACTTTAGGCTTTATGTTTTAGAACAACACCTGCTAGCATTGTTTGAATTGAAAAATATCACTATAAATAAATATACTGTATTGCAAGCAAGATGAAGTCTTGTCACCTTCATAAAAAATTACTATATATATATATATATATATATATATATATATATATATAGTAATAATAAATAAAAGAAGACACCTGTTAGGATGAACAAAAATGATAAAAAAAAACTGGTCCTGGAATAAAAATATTCCACATTAGGGAAATATAAGTAAAATGCAATGTATAGTAAGATATGATTACAATATGGTTGATTTTGGTGCAATTTTACATCCCTGTGCTGCCTAGGCCTACCAACTAGCATTTTGTACAGAAACATAAGTGGATAATTAAATTGCCTAAATGTAAATATATAAAATGTAAAAATATATAAATGTAAATATAATTTTTGTGAGTTTGATATTCAGATTGTTACGAGTAGGTAAATATTTCTGGAATAGGTATGTAACTTTTCATAGTAGTGTAATCTTTTTTTTTCACATGACATAAGTTCTTGTTTATAAGTGTTCTCTATAGTAGACATCAGGCTCTGCTATGTTTTTCACCTCTTTTACACCATACTGTATGAAACAGCTCACTGACTGGGGCAGAGAGAATTTTAAACAGAGTCACTGAGGGATGCCATGAGGTCTGACTCTGTAGCACAATTGCAAGCTTGTTACATTCATACGTATAAGACAATTCAAATCACAGACTGGGATCTTTTTTGATGGAGTAATATTTTTGTTTTTTTGAGGAGATGAATAAGTTACTCAAGGCAAGAAATTTGGCCAAGAATGCATTGGTAAGCCTGTGCTGCATTTTGCTGTTAGAGAATGGGGTCCTTCATTGCTTGCAAGACACAGAGCAGGCCCTCCTTGAAGAGTCCTGTAGAGAAGGCTGCAAATAAAATAAACATGTGTTAACAAAGACTGATGTTAATACTAACATATTGAGATATGAGACACATGAGAAGACATATTCAAATGCAGCAGAGAACACCCCTTTCAGAACTGAAAGAAAATGATCGGTGAACATTGGTTGTAATGTCAGTGTAGCTCAGCTTAGTTAGGAGTTCACTATAAATCTTGATATGTCTGGAACAATATATTTATGTAAACTTTTGATTTTCTTTCTGTTCCTTTGCCTGTATGATAGTGTTACATTCATGATGCATTCATGTGGATATTAATATGCATTTACAATCTATATTGTTGTGTTTGTACGCGCACATCTACATAAAACAATAAAGACATGGAGTCGGAGCTATGCTAAAGTTAAACTTGTAATCAATCACACTCTTTTTAATCATGTACCAATATGCATACCTCTTTAGGTATAAAGGTCTAAAGCTGATCATGCTGTTTATACTGATCAATCTCAACCTCATTTATTGCTGTTGGCAAATCAATTTTGTCATTTTGTCATATACACTTAAAACACACCATTTTAGTTGAGCCTTGGAGAGTGAATTGGGGATTATTAAATGAGCAACATCACACATTCGCAAGAAGAATGTCTCATAAGTTTTGTACCAGCTTCAGTAGTGTTAGAGGTGCACGTTAAGTAAAAAAGAATGAGGTTCTTTTTTTTAAAAAAAATAAATTAGATTGGATAAAGAAAGACACCAAGTATTAATTAGTTTTACTTCATATCAATGAGACTTATATATATTTTTTTAAATACACAAGTAAATACATAAGGCTTGAATGTGCATGATCTAAGTCTTCAAAAAAAAAAAAGGTGACACCAATGCATTATATTTGCTGGTCGAGAATTTAACAGCATATTTACAAAACCCTAAAACATGCTTTATCTATGACTTCTCAGCATATCATTGATTATCATTGATTATTTATTGCTGTTGCTGTTTATTGCTGGTAACTGTGTTATGCATATGTGATGTGTTCAATATAAGATGTTGTCCTTTACATTTACTGAATTAAATTCAATTACATGTTTAAATTATTACCCCATTACATGTTATGAAATTATCATTACACTGTAGTGCTGTTACTGTAAGTAAAGCTTTATTCGTGGGGTGTTTTTTTGGCCCAAGAGGGAACATAACACTGAGTTGAAAATAACATTTCAGGGCAATGTTTATGAAAACACACCTTAAAAGGAATCCACCCGCCTCTCCCACCAAACACATTGTGAAACAACCATAAGAATTAACAGTTGGGAACAACAAATTTTCCATTAGTCTTAAACTGTATTGTCTTTGTTCTGCCTGGAAGAAAGAGAATGAAATCTTGCTCTTGTATGACAAACTGCTTAAATAAAGGCTTATATGTGTTGAAATGACATGCCTGCCTCTGTGTTGAGGAGTTGAGCCACATCACAAATTATGTCTACGCAATACTGCATAAACTGCCCTGACAGTCATTTGATAGATTACAATTGAATAAGAGACTTTTATACACAAGGTATTTTGGTGAGCTTTGTCATTACAAAGTCAAATATATAGAACATTCTAGTCACATGACATACTGCAGAAAACAAATGTAAAGACTGGGATTCAATACATTTTGTCCTGAACTGCAAACAAATGCAAGAATGCTTTCTGAAATTCTTTTGAATAAATCTGGTTACTGCTCCACTAGCTAAAGTCTAGTTGTTAAGTAAACTGACAGTTGTTTAACTTGAAGTAGATGGACAATTTTTTAAAATGTATACTTTCATTGAATTCAAAATGGTATATTGCCTCTTCCTGTCTAACATTAACATACTTGATACACTTTTTTTTCAAACTTAAAATTCAACATACTGCTTGTGCAAGGTAATAGGGCTATAATGAGTCATATGTGTTTAATCAATCCTTTCAATTATCTCATTGTTGTAGTATATATTATGGACTATGTTCCTTTTAAGGCCATCTTTGTTTGCACATTTGCTTTAGAAGAGCAAAGAAAATGCTTCAATGGATAGAAATCTCTGGAAGGAGAATGGTTAATGCAATCTGACCTTTTTAAAAAGACCATGCCTTGTTTTGTGTTCTGTCTTTTAGGTTCTGTAATAGATGCAGTCTTTATTTCAAGAGAGTTGGTTAAGAAGAAGAAAAGATTTCAGTAAGGTTTAAACACGCTGTGTTTCATCTAGTTGTGGAGGCTAATGCATTGGCCTTCTCTGTACCCCTCTCTTATTCTCTTGCTTTTCCTTTTTTGCTTTTAACAGCCATTGCAAAATTTGGGCTGGTATGTAACTGCTAATTTATCCTTTCAGTGTATGATTTCCTGTCATCTCCTCATTTGTCTCTTAGTGTTTCTAATCAGAGATAATCCCAGTCAAATCCTTTGATTGTACGTTTGGACCTGATCCATTTCTAAAGAAGGGATTTAATGGGCTTCATGGCATGGTGTAAAGTCATTTATCTACCAGAGTGGCTCTGGATGCTTGTTTTAATAAGAGTATGCCTGAAAGAAGGGGACATGCCATTTAATTAGCCAAAGTGACGGCACCTCTTGATCAAGCATTTCTCTGGGATATGGGAAGAGCTTCCTGTTTAATTTTCACTATGTGAGAAAGAATTTTATTTTCTTTCTTCCATGTGCAAATTTGCACTGTGTCCCTTCCAATCTTCCTCCCACTCAAAGTTTCAGGCCGATTAGTGACACGGGAAAGGTAGATACTGTGAGATTTATGACCTATTTACTGAAAGTGTGTTTATAAAAGGAAGTGGTTGAGAATGAGCCTCTGCTTTGAATTGCCAGACGTCAGACATTCCACATATGGGGGCAGACAGATTATTCTACATTAGAAGGTCATCGCCATCATCTTTTTACTTCAGTTCAATATATTCTCTACTTTTATTTTATTATAACTTTTGGAAAAGTGTCATTCTTCAACAATTCTCAACAGTGTTTGTTTTTACAACAAGCATGGATGATGACACTTGCCCCAAATTATGGAATTATGGAAAGTATGCTGTAGGAGTGAGTTGTATATTTTTAATACTTAGTGTTAGTCTATGTTGAGGCATTGACCCTCGCCTTCTCTGCAATAAACAGGACAGCCCCTACCCACCTCCAAGACTTCATCCAGCCCTACACACCTGCCCGGCCCCTGCGCTCAGCAGCAACTGGACGTCTCCCTCCGTGCACAGGCAAAGCGGGAGGTTCTCGCTCTGCTATGCAACGGCGTTTCTCCTACATCAGTCCCCAGTGGTAGAACGAACTCCCCGTCCCGCTACGGACAGCTCCATCACTCCAATCCATCAGCCGTGTTTTGAAGACACATCTCTTCAGACTCTACCTGGACTGACCTGTCACACAATCGCTCCCCCCCCTCCCCTCCCCCGGATCAGTGCTGTTATAAATTGCTGTGTGCTTTTGTGTTTTGTTTTTTTGTTACAGCCTTTACTCTGGTACTTATTGCGCTGTTTGAAGTTGGATCTTACCAGTTGCCCTATACCCTGTAGCTGTATAAATTAGAAAGTACTGTATTGTGGAACTGTACACATCCTGTCCTCGTACTCTCGCTAATACTTACTGTATGCACTTTTGTATTTTTCCATATTTTGTGGCTTTTGCCAACATTAAACTTGAATATAAAAGTACTTTTTGTCAAGGAGTTGTAAGGTTTGGTTTAAGTTATAAGGTTTGGTAACACCTTACATTGTTGTGTTTCCATCTATGAAATTAAATGATAACAACCTCAGTAACAAGAGGCTTTGTTGTAGCTAACTAACAATTTCCTTATCTACACGACTGTAACAATTCGAATAATGTTCCATGTAACTAATGATTGTGTAAATATACAAATGTAGTTATATTATGTAAGAGCATTTAATGCCTACTCCACCATGTATTACATGAAATGAAAACATTTTGATTACAGTTGTAAGCACGGTCACAGTAATAACACAGACTGATACCAAATGTAATAAAGAAGCAAGACATACTAGATAATTTCACATTATTTAACAACCTCTTGAGACTGAAGACATTTTCATACAATTACACAGGTGAATTTAAAACTTACCTAAGGATTCTTGGCTTCTGACTCAGAATGACAAACGTGGCAGTTGGTCAATTCAACGTTTAGTTTTACTTACTACCATACTAGTACTATGTAACAGCATTTAACCTCCTCTCATTACATTAAACTGAAAACAGTCAATTGAAAGAAACTTGTCAACTCAACCTTTACTTTTGCTTACTGCTAGTTAGGCTTCAATGACATAGCACAGATAAAATCTCTTTGGTATGTGAAGAACAATCACAAGGGAATGAGACAGTACATTCCATTTCAAATTAAAAATCCAATAACTGCACTTGACAACAAACTATAACACAGCACTCTAAAACATGTATAAAATAGCGGCATCCTTTGAGTGTTATGATCTGTTGTGGCACTCTATTTATATTTCTTTACCTTGTGGGCTCTACAGACTGCAGTCAGATGTAGTCAGATGTTTGCAGTAACACATGATCATTTATAGTTCCGTCTAAACAACGGTGCCGTAGCACAAATGCTATTTGGTTAATGACCCCTTAAGAGGGGTCTGTTCTTCAGAGGCAGGTGCTGTATGCTCTCCACTCTAAATAAAATTATTGCCATAAAAAAATGTCATCTACTTCAATTTGAAGTAAGACCCACTTTAGTTATCCTGCTTGTGAAATATGTAAAGATGACTGAAATCTGATCTACAGTGTTCGGGCTTCCAAAATCTCTCATTACAATACAAAATTTAATCATTGAACAAGCTGCTTTTAATCTACATATACCTGCTAGAAAGCCTCACCATACTTTCTCACCAATTTGTTCATTGTAGCAGTATGATTTGTTTTTATAATTACTTTATTTTGAATTTTCTTCATTAATATTTCCTGCCTTTGTTCCCTGGGAGCATTCATCCACACCAATACATTCTTAACACTAGAACCCAGGGGTGCCACCACAAGTCTGAAAATGGGATGCAGAAAGTGGCATCGAAACCATGCTATATTTACAAGTAAATAAAGTGAAATTGGTTTCACATATAGAAAAGAGGGTGCTTCAAATGGACTTGTTGCTGCAGAATTCATTGACCATACCCTAAGAAGTCTACAGATCAGAACATTGAGAAAAGCAATTACTCAGTTCAAACAAATGAAAAGATTTCAGGCATCGTGTGTATAATGTAAAAGCATTAGAAAAAGTAAAAGTTAATGAGCAAAAATTATGAACAATTATGTTTTGCCTTTTATTTTTGACTTTTATTTATTAAAACCTCCCAGCTGGCCATGAATTTTGTACCATCTCTTACTTGCAATGGCAGCAGAAAAAATCAGTTGTGAGATCATTCATCTTAAATCCCATAGTCTCATGGGATGTGTAATATCCATTTCATAACATTTAAGAGATGCTTTGCATCTCACATCGGTTGCACTGAGAATACAGATACATTTTTTGGTCCATTTATATGATTCACTATATTCATAGGCAAATGCCAGCAAAGGACTTGCTATTGCTTTGCACAAGGCTCTTTTTTCCATTTCAGTTCTGTATTTATAGGGTGATCTGAGTTCATAATTCTAAGGCCACTGATATGCATTTCACACATGCATATGCCTGGATTTTGTAAAGACAGGCCAAACACAAAGTAGTTTGTGATGAGTGATGAGTGTGAGAGTGATGAGTGGGTAGTTATCAGATAATATAGTTCAAAGGGTATAAAATATTTACAGCTTACATTTTGAAATTATTCAACATATTTTATTATGTTATTTTGTAATGTCAGAATTTTATCTGAAATATAGGAGGAGATGCTACCAACCCATTTCTCTTACCTTGATATATGATATTAGGAAAAAAAAGGATTGGAAGGATCAGCCTCATTATGTTAATGCACTGAGCCACTGGGCTCATTTTTAATGAAGAAAATATAAGCCAGGCTGTTGCCATATATCTGGCTTGTGCTAAGTTCTATCATAGATTGCTGTACAGGGGCCAGATGCTATGGACAACTGTGCTCACAAGAAGGAATTACTGTTACATGCACAGTAGTGTGCACATTTTGCACAGGTTTACATAAACACCTTATAATCTGAACTGTAATGACATCAGAGGGAGTTTAGGATGATGTGCATTTTATAACTGGTAGACATGCAACCTTGTGACAGAATATTTGTTAAAATATATTTAAATGATATGTTTTTATTGAATTTTGCATCCGAAGATGATATGTTCAAGCAATAAATTCTACTGGAGAATGAATTTTAAAAAATCAACTGCTGTAAAATTGTTTTTTTTTAAAAAAAAACATATAATACAGGTTAGTTTAAAAATGTCTCTGTTGGGTATTTTTAAAAATGTCAGTGTGTGTAGCCTTTACAACATATAATCAGTGATTTTTTTAAATATAATTTTATATCAAAGATAATTCTGGTTACCAAAGAGGGAGGTCATGATCCTAATGAAGGAACCTGGACAGTTGCAGAGGCCTTGTGGCAGCCAGTTGTATTCATTGAGGCCCACAGGATTTGTGCATGCAGTGTATTTCTTGTTGTCTTCATGAAGAGGGACATTGTAGAAACCAGAGGTTAAGTCCATTAAGCTGAAGAAGGCATTGCCCCTAATGCAGCTAGGGCATCTGATTGCTGAGGCAGGGGGGAGGTGTGTTTGAATGTGCATCTGTTCAGCTCCCTGAAATTAGTGCACACACTTAGATCACCCAGATTCTTTTCCCATACCAACAGCAGGGGAGAGGCCCACTCACTGCTGGACTTCCTGATGATGCCCTTCTCTTCCAATGCATCCAGAACCAACTTATGGTAGAAAGTTTTTGTTTAAGCATAGGCTTGTGGGTTTGTATATCTGTGCATATGTACATTTTTATATGTGAGAGAGAAAGAGAGAGGAGGAGATGGAAGAAATAAAGATATCAAGAGAAAATTCCCTCAGGTTCTTTACTATGCTTTATAGTTGCCATAAATCATTTAATAATACTTCAAATTGTCTCTAAATGATTTCTTAACTGCTGGGTCAAAAAGACCCGAATGGCAATGTTTGTACCCTGATAGCTGATAGCTGATATAGCTTTTATAAAAAATTTATAAAGAGCATGTTTCACTTTTTCTAATGGTGGGGTCACTCCAGGAAAAGACGTCAAATTTCATGCTGAAAATTTTAATTTAGGGGGGGTTTCCCTGCTGGTAAACTCAAAGAGGTCATTTTTGACCGGTAAGACAACACAAGGATTTGTCCATCTGGTTCCATTAAATTGCATTTTGATAATTCAGAGAGTTTAACTCTACAAGTTTACAATAGTTATTGTATTATTATTGGGATGGTAAGTAAGTCAGGGAAGTTAGTAGGGAATGCTCCACCAAGACAACACTGAGAGTTACACTCTTTGGAGGGGGTTTCAAACAGAAATACCCACCATGATCCTGAGGTCTTACTCATTTTAAAAATATAATTGTGCTCTGCCATGATGCCATCTAACCTGATTTAAACTGGATACAATCTCATATGGCCATAAAATAAAGGGTAAAACTTGGACCATTTTTACTTTCTTCCTTTTTCCCTCTATTTTAATTTTCCTGTTGCACTATATCATTGATAATGTTCCGGTACCCCAATGTATGTATCTCACCATTGGTTTCTCCACACATTCAACCAATTGCCACATTCATTCATTGTTGTCAACTGCAACACATGTTATGGCTTTGGCATCTTGGATATGCATGGAAGCTAACTAAGTGATTAAGTTCCTCATCAAAAGATTGATAATGCTGTTATAGCTCAATAACCTCACCAGGCTGAAAGAAAATTTACAAAATACTATTCCCTGGCAATTTTTTCTTTGCATTACATCATTTAGCAGACGCTCTTTCCCAGAGCGACTTACGTAGGTTATACTTTTTTTTACTCAAGCCCTACCTACAAGTTAACTTGTGCAATCTGACTAGGCAATGGAAACCTAGTGTCATCATCATACCCAAACATCGGCCAGTCAAATAAATATTTTCATACTTCAACCATTCATCAAAAACATGCATTGCAAACAAAAAATGAATGGAACATAAAAATGAACACGTTTCAATTTCAAAAAATGGTAGGCAAAAGCATATAAAACCTGAGATATAGAATAAATAGTTGCAACAATACAACAATAGTTGCATTACTGTGTGGGCAATGCTGGGTCCCAGCTGACAGGCTTGCCTTCATTGTGGTATACCAGTTGGGAAGCTGCAGGCCTGTTTTTGCTGCCTTTTTTACAATGTTATCTATTTATACAGCTGGATACAGCAACAACAACAAAAACCACCACCTTGTATGTTAAATTAGAAAAGGTATCACAGTTAAATAATAGGCTATGACATCCCAAATCTACTGTATGTTTGGTATTCAAAGCCAGGTGTAGATGAGAAAATGGAAAAAAAAAAACATGACCGACTTACACAAAATAATTTTAGAAAATACTGGGCAAGTTTGCCATGGAATTTGCCCATTTTGTATGAGGTAATGTCACCAGAATTGTTTAGCATATCTTCATCTTGATACCAGTAATTTTAATGGCAGACCCATTTTCCAACAGTCATTATTGACTCCAAGAGAATAAGTACTTATTGTATGTGAATAATTTGTGTTTTTTGTATAGCTCTTCTACAACTCTGTCTCGGTTTTGTCAATCCAAAATATCTGAAAGTCTATGATTTTTGTACTGTTTTTTTTTTTCTCCGTATTCATTTTTTGATAACAATTCCAGGTTTGTCTCAAATCTGGCACACTTAGCAGACACTGTTCATATGTGTGCACAAAAATCCTTTTTCTTGTTATGCCAAATATGCCTATCAAACACATTTTCACATTTGTATGTTACTATTTATATTCACTATTTTTTTTTTTTTAATATTCACATTTATTCATTTTAAACTGCAGATTTATCGCACCTTCTTTTTGTGGTTTTTAGTTTCTGGGCAAATCCAGCTATGTGGTGGCAAACTTATTTTGCTGCATTGACGGGGGAGGAGCAAAGGAGTTGGTGAAAACAGAAGCCCAAATGTCATATGTTAACAATTTCACCTACTCATATGAAATGGCAATATGTATATTTGACAATAGTGGAATGAGCAAATAAAATTCCATTGGCACAGCAAAGCCACTGTCAGTGTTGCTGGCTACAAAACTGCTGAAGAATTCATTCAGCCTGCTGCCAGTGATGCTTGGTGAGGTAAGTGCTCAACAAATATAATATGTTCCTTTGTCAAACAAAACAATTGCACAAGGTACCAGTGATTTGTCAGATGAAAAGATACTCATTCAAAGGCTACATGACAACCGTTTTGATATCCAAATGGATGAAGCCACTGACAGCAGCAGAGCCTGTCTCTTCATCGCATTGTGTGATGCACTGATAACACATCTGCGAAAGAGGATTTCCTTTTCAGTAAACTTGTGTCAAACCAAACAACAGCTGGCCAACTGTTGAAAATCATAGATACTATCTTATATTGGCATGATCTGAAATGGGAGGACTGTGTCAGTTTGGCAGATGGCACAGGTGAAGGCACACAAACGCAAAGGGCTGTAGGCTCTACTGAAGCAAAGATTTATAGATAGGCACTGGCATGAAGACAGCAACGTTCTGAGCTAAATGATGTGCTATGTGCTGTCATTAGCACACTTTTTGACAGATGGGAAAAGGAAAAAAAAAACATTTTTAGAATATTTTGACACCCTAAAATCACCTTAGCTCACTTGCTGAACATGATTTGGATGCTGGTGATCACAATAAGGTGTTCTGTGAAAAGGAAAATAACATATTTACATAGAAAACTTGATTATCCTAACATTAACTTAAATTTTAGCCAAAAGGATTAGTCTTCACATATGTGTATCAAGTTAAATGAGCAGCACTGTCAGACCAGGCTAACAACACTCCCAGACCAGTGAGTGTGAGCAAAACATCATTCAAGCCCTACCCACAAGTTAACTTGTGCAATCTGACTAGGCAATGGAAGCCTAGTGTCATCATCATACCCAGAAATCGACCAGTCAAATAAATATTTTCATACTTCAACCATTCATCAAAAACATGTATTGCAAACAAAAAATGAATGGAACATAAAAATGAACAAGTTTCAATTTCAAAAAAACGGTAGGCAAAAGCATATAAAACCTGAGATATAGAATAAATGTATTAAGTAATACAACAATAGTTGTATTACTGTGTGGGCAATGCTGAGTCCCAGCTGACAGGCTTGCTTTCATTGTGGTATACCAGTTGGGAAGCTGCAGGCCTGTTTTTGCTGCCTGAAACTGTGAAGTAGATGGAACTTGGTCCAGATATTGACTAAAATAGGGGTAGTGGCAAGGAAATTAGTTGCTAAAACCTGAGGGAGACAGGAGTGCATGTAAGGAAGAGTCCCTGTGGCATAGACACAAAATAAAATATGAGGTGAATATGAGGTTTTACCCAATGACAGCACTCCAGATCCAGTTTTCATTATGGATAAGTATGGGTATGTGTCAAATAATCTTTCAATTTGACATATATACAGTACCAGTCAAAAGTTTGTACACATCTGATTAAGACAATGAGAAACATGCATTCAAAGCCATTTTGATCTGAAGATTTATGCTTAAATGCTTGAAATGTGTTTCTTAGACAAATACAAACAATGAAATTGACACCTATGTATAAATTTCTTTCCAAAAAACATGTTAATTTAAAATCACAAAAATTGGCAATTTTGAAGAATCTAAAATATAAGATAGTTTTCATTTGTTTGACACTTTTTTGGACTGTAGTAAAATTAGTAAAAATGGTAAAAAAAAGGAAAATAGTGAAAACAAAGAAAGAAACCTTTGACTGGTACTGTGCATGTTACTCTCCTTCTAGCAGAATCACATTTACTTCCATTAACAACCTGATTATATACTTGTTGTTTAGTGCTTAAATCAGGAATTGACACATAACTATCAAATTGATTATATGCAAATGTATGATTATAAACAGTGCCTTGAAAAAGTATTCAGCCCCAATACTGTTTCCACAATTTATTGTCTCAGATTCAATAATATATTCCATAAAATTTATTAAAGTAAGATTTTTTTTCCAGCTGGTCTACAAAGTATTGTACATCATGACAAATCAAAAGAAACGTCCAAAACTTAAAAATAAAATAAAATAAAAAACTAAAACATTTAAATACATACTATTTAAATGACATTTAAATAGTATTCATGCCCTTTGTAATTATAAGGCTAACCTTGCTCAGTTGCAAGATATTGTCTTATAACACCAAATTTGTTGATGGTCTCCACCTGCATAGGAAATTAGTGAGTCACCTGCTTTGAATTACTTCGTGAGCATAAATACCTTCCCTCTGTATGCTTATCATTTCTTTAAATGATTCACAAAAGCAGTTCCACATTTCCAGCTTCAAGAACTAAGAAAACTCCTGAGGTTTGTCAGATATAGACATTCTAATAACAGGTTGATCTAACCTTAACTGCTAGAGCAAATAGGAAGAGAACCAGCATATAAAATGTTATTCCAGGGCTAAGAAACAGTGGCACATGACATTTCTACATACATGATGACAGATTTAGTATGACATACACATTGTCATCCATTTAAGCCACTTTACATGATGCATCAATTTTATCATATTATTATTAAATTATTGTAAGGAAGCTGTATTTTAACCTAATGTCCCCCCACAGTTTTGCATGTTCAGTAAGCTCCACGTAAACTCAATTTAGGGCTACAGTAGACCTCCGACTGTGCTCTTTTGATGTTGCCTCTCCCTTCAGTCAGTGTATAAAAGCAGAGATACTCTACTCACAGTCCAGGGCACCTCAGATACTTTCACCGCTGGGTATTTTTAAGCGGCATGTCACCATTTTTTAAGTCCCTCTATTATTTTTAGCCAGACCTGCTTTACATTGCAAGAACATGCTGGCAAAGGAGACAGGAGAGTCGTACGCAAAGAATCCTCCTGGCTCTCTTGATTAATATGTGTGTCAGAGCTGGAGCGGACCACAGTAACAGAAGATCCAGGGGAGATGTCAGCTGCTCAAGGTGAGGTGCCGTATGTATGGGCATCTGCAGCCTGGACCTGGGTTCAGCAGTGAGCCCTCCATGGTGGACAGTATGGAATTAAATGAGAGCAAATTGTTAAAAAAAAAAAAAAAATCTGCTCTCATCAATGTTCTGTTTAGTCTCTGAGGCAGGCCCAGCACAGTGTGTCCTGAGTCATCCAGACTGTGACACAGAGCTGCTAATCCATTGCTGCTTTCAAGAATTGGGAAAAACAATCATTAACAAAGCAGGCTTCTCTCCTGTTTGCCAAGTTAGATGCCAATAAATTGCTGCCTCTTTTACAAATTGAAAGTGTGCAAATGCTTGCTAATGGATCGACCACTGGAGACTATTACTATTGTGTGAGCAACCTGCTTATGTTAATGTATCTCTGTGTGTTGCCAGTTTTGACAATGCATGATGTTAGCTGGCGGACAGAAGGCAGAACTGTCAGGAATACAGCAGCAGAATGTTTTTTTGGGGCTGTGTGTGATAATGGTGACATGACGCAAGGACATGCAGCAGGCTACGGCACATTGCAGCAGCATTGCCAGATTCTTAGATATATCAGGACTGATGTTGCCATCTGGCTAAGTCCCAGACCCACGTTGAGACGGTTCTGTTAGCCCCCCTGTTATTTTCGGTACAGCCAGATGGCTGTCACACAAGCGATCATTCAGACAAACCAGGTTAATTCCCCATTATACTTGCATTAATAAGGCCATTAACAATATCACTGGTAATCAAATTTAGAGTCCCCGAGTCTGTCCTTTTTGTTTGTCAGAGCAATATCACCCAGGACCAAAATGGCCAAATGCCGCTGTCTGTTCACTCATGGGTGATACACAGGTAATCCAACCACCCCTTTCTTCAACTCATAGACAGCAAAGACTGAACAGCTTTAATGTTTCTCAACATCCAGCATTATCCCTGATCATCAGTTATGCTATTTCTCATTTGGTCTTTGCTTCTGATTAATCAGCAAATATCAGGAACTCTATTGTTGTGAATAAATTTTATATTACATTTTATTAAAATGATACATTTTCAAATGTAAAATGATACATTTGGGGGGGAAACCTATGGAAACAAAAGAGGTGAAACAATAATTATTATTTTGAGTATGGCATTGATACAGACACACATGCAGCACAAAACATGAGATGAGAATTTGAGCATGTCTTTCATTATTTCAGCTAAATTGAAATGTCATGAGGGTTTTCCTGGTTAAGAGAGTACATTAGAGCCATCAAACATACCCAGGAGTGGGATACACATGAGCAAAGCCTTGCTTTTATTTAAACATTAGTTTTCATTGTTATTGTTATTATTTTGTCTTGCTTGTAATATACAGTATATTAGTTTTGTTTCTTTAGAAGCCTGTTTGAAATGCCACTTGCACAAACAGATCATTGTGAGTCGTAGGGAGAGCAATTATAACATCTGTGTCTTTCTTGATGTTTGTTATCTATCATAATTACTAGACCACTGTTTACCTTGTGTGCATGAATAATGAAGTTATTGTATACTAAGCAGAATAACAACAATGTCTAACACATCATTTGTGATTGGCGGTCTGATAACCACACAGACAGCTACGAAATTAAATGGAGGTTGTACTTATGAAGTATTATTTGTGAAATATAAACAAACAATGCTGAAATTAATATTTTATGAAGTCAGACCTATTTTACTGACATGACATTCTCAAGGAATGAATATTGACTTCTGCAGTGTGCATGTGAAATAGATCAGCATGTTTTCACTTGACCAGCTTTTGCTGGTGTGAGAATTTTTATTGGGAAAGGGTACACTTCCTTGGTAAAATTTTTTAACTGTGATAATGTGCTACAAAATGTTCATTGGCAGCTTTGCATGAGGTTATTGTTAGACGTACATGCCACTGACAGGTAATTATCACAGCTGTACATCTCCCTGGACATGATTGTCAGATAATTTAAAAAACTTTCCTGCCATGTTTGTTTTTGCATTCTTACATTGTTGTTGAGCAATTTCCAAGCTGATGCAAGGCACACATTTTACAAGGTGCCAGAACTGCCTTAGGGCTGTCATAATGATCATAATAACAACACATTCTGCGTTTATAAGGGAAAAATCTGTGTCTAAATGAGTTCATCTGGGAATGGGAACGACTGCTGATTCTGGCATTGCTGAGACTCTAGTAAGAGGGTGTAAACTGGCCTGTATCCTAAAGAAAAACAGTCATGTCATTAGGCTAAGATGTCCTATACCTATAGTAACTGGGATGTGCTGCTCTTGACTCACCAGGCCAAGCAGCATTAGTGATCACTTACTCAATCGTGATTGCTCAATAATGACATGGCTGCAATTAGTCACTCTGCCGGAACTGTTGTCAGTATCATACAATGGTTTGTTTTGTTCACAAATCACTGCAATTAAAATGTGCAAATCTACCAACCGATTTGTAGTAGAAACAAAGAGTATATGAAGTTCTTAGAGCTCCACAGCACATTATAGGGAGGTACTTTATAAATAGTTCCTCTGGCTGAAACAGATGTATTGGCCCTGTACTTTCATGATAATAAATGGCAGACAGTTGCACACAAGCTCCTCTCAATACCACTCTGGCTATAAGTGTAAGTCTGGAAACCCAGAGGACTTGAGAAGAGAGGTCTGCCATGAGCAAGATGGAGCACACAGGTGTATTGAGTGACACTGCTGGGCTCAAACTACAGCCAGGATAGAGTGTAGAAGCATTTCAAGGAAATGATTTTTGTTAACATTGGTTTGGCACAGGCATTTTTAGCTTAAGTGCTGAACCAGGTGGCTGGTATCATTCACAGGAACAGGAACCACACCAATGATGTGAGACACCACCAGTCTGAATCTGTCAGGCTGTCTGGGCTCAAGGTTTAATGGGGTACGGAGGCAGTATGCCTTTTGACTCATCTTGTGTTTTAAGTATTTCTTGGAAGGCAAAGGTATGCACCTGGTCAGTTACACTAAATGCTTACAGAAGCACTAAGGGGTTACAATGAAAACTGAAAGATTTCCCTTTGATTAAAACCTCCTTTGCGTTGAGATCTACCTGAAGCAATTCAGCTCATTGAGAAGCTCCACAAGAGACAAGAGGCTCTGAAACAACAGTTCATCACCATTTCAGATGAGAAATGTATGACAGCTGCCCCTGCTGATATTTTCCAGGCTTTTTGCAAGAGCAAGAGCTTCCAGCTACTGTCAAATATTTTGGTTCAAAGTCCTGTGTTTTGTGATTTCAAATGAAGGAGGTATAGGCCAGGATAACAGTAATTGAATGAAAGGTGTTCCCTGCATTATCAAAAGGAAAGGTTCCACAGGTTTATTTCAGCCTTAGGCCAGTACCAGGAGATTACAAATGGCAATACTGAGGTTTTGTTGATCTCATGCTTTCAGTAGATATATTTGCCATAGAATGGATTTTGCTGCTAGGGGTAAGAAATAATATTTTAATTATATTCAATCAAGTTATTTGTCAGTTCAGCGCTGTCACTGGTATTTTTTTCTCTTTAAATCCTGTGCTGCCAGTTCTTAACTGATACTGGGGAGCAAGCCTCCCCATGAACCATGAACTAAATCACCTGATGTAGTTAAAAGTGCTGACTGCTCTATGTTTTAATTGACTTCCAGGTTTAAAGATCAGACTTGCACCTGCCAAAAGGCTCAAATAAAAAAGGAAAGATCTGAAGGATGGTGCAGAGCAATATCTTCAGGTGGTATTTCAAGAGAAATCAGAAGATAACTATGGAACTAAACAGGAAGATAAGTCAAACCTTTGATCACAAAATTGCATTGGTTTAAATGTAAATTAATCCTGTTCAAAATATCTGATAAATGATAAACATATGGGAGATCCTAATGCATTTAATTATGGTAGCTGTGATAAAAGTTATCTGGAATTTACTAAAATGCATTTACAAGTGAAAAAAACATTACAAAAGTCAAAAGTCATTACAGTTGTAACACACTTTGTAGTGCATCCCTAGGTGGACCCTTTTCTGACATTGTAGTCTACATGATAGAGCATTCTGTTCTATCATGTAGACTATCATTCCATCATTCTTGCATATTTTGTTTTTGTTAAAAATAGCATGTGCTAATGTGTACAGAGAAAAAATAGTCAAATCGTATTTGTGAGTGTGTGTGTGTGTGTGTGTGTGAGAGAGAGAGAGAGAGAGAGAGAGAGAGAGAGAAAGAAAGACAGAATTTCTTTAAGAGAGAGTTTTTTGGCATCAGGCCATTCTTGTGGGTACTCCTCTATAGTGTTGTTGAATTAGTGTAGGTACTACTGTCTGTAAGGAGACACTACTTGACCTGAGCACATATGGTATCCTTTTTAGTACAAGGTCATCCCTCATTTTTATCCCCATCAGGTATTGCATCACTCAGGTTTCAACTTTGCCTGGTTTCTTTAGTCAGCCTGTTTTTTCATCCCGTATAAAGTCCGTGTGTTGCCCCCATTTAGTTGAAATCATAATAACAGTTAATCATATATTCATAAAATACATTCTTCTAGTCATAACAGAGGTTTGTTTTGTTTGACTGAATCAGTAATGAAAACCCTAAAACATTTTGATTTATTTCAAAACAAAATCAAAGCCATTTTTTGTTGCTGGTCACATCCAACATTAGTTATTACTAGTTACATTGCTCACTTTAAACCATTTTGTGAGATGATGATGTTAACTAACATGTGAAATGTAAGAATTCTTAGCAGTCATCTGCTAAGAGAGTATGTATATTAGACACACTTCAGATCCAACATCAACAATATGGTTAGTCACACAGATGCTAGACCGTATATAGGACAAACTTACTGGCCTAACTAAGGTGTGCAGTTCTTTTTTTTTGCCTTTTGTATTTTCTCCTTAGTGAAGGAATTTAACATACCAATATCTAGTTTTCTCTTTTAAAAAAGCAGGCTGAATGGATTTGTCACACTGTATATGTCAATCCTGTAAAAGTCCTTCCTGTCTCAGGTCTAAGAAGGTGAATGAGGGTTACAATATGAAGGATGTCAGATGTCATGTGGAGTTCCATATCCATGCCCATTCACTATGTCAATAACCAGCCATGAATCGTTGGTTCCCAGGAAGCAATTTTTAGTCCCTTACATTGATCTACCCACATTTGTGTTGCATTTTCTTTGCTTTTGATTTTCTGCCTACATGATGTTTTGTCACTCATAATCTTGGTGCAGTTTAATGCTGGTGGTAAGCACCTGAGTTGACATCACTACACACTGGGCCCAGACCTCAAAGATTTTTGTAACAAGTATTTGAACTTGGTGAATGAACCTAAACCATACAGATTTTGACTTGAATCTGGAAATGTGATGCATTATTCTGACCGGCTGATATTACATCTGTCAGTGATTGAAGATAACACTAGTGACTTTGTTTTTTTTCCTATCTTCACTCTTGTCTTGCTTGCATTTTGACATACAAAACATTTTTTCTCATTTGCACTCACAGACTCAGTAGGAGTGATGACAGGGTGGGTTGTTCCTCATTGACATAACTTTTCCAATATAAAGAAATATACAGCTTTCATTGTTAATCACAATATGACTGTACATGGTCTGAACCTGTAATACTCTACTATAGCTTGTTGGTCTATGCTGAGATTGCTGAGCTTCTGTACTTTGTGTTGTCAAAACAATTAGTGAAAGTGTTGATGAACACGTCAGTAACTACCTGCAGAAATATGAGCAGATTTGTTCTTGTGTAAAGGTTGTATAATGACTTGAGTGCAGTGTGATTAAAGGAGACAGTCTTTTTCTATTAAAACAGGAATTATTTTTTAGTATTCTTTTACCCATTGTAAAAAGAATATGAATTTGATTGTGGTATAATTGCATACTCTCCCATGTCTTAATGCTCTCATATGGTATATCATTATATTACATTGTTGGCACTTAGCAGACGCTCTTATCTAGAGCGACGTACATCAATTACAGGTTTTTACAATTTTGTCCATATATACAGCTGGATATTTACTGAGGCAATTGTGGGTTAAGTACCTTGCCCAAAGGTACAGCAGCAGTTCCCCAGTGGGGAATCAAACTGGCAACCTTTCGGATAAGGGTCCTGCTCCTTAACCACTATACTACACTGCCGCCCTGTAGTCAGTAATATACTAAGATCACTGAATTGTGTGGTGTTTGTATTCTGTTTAGTGTATTCAATTGAAATGATGAACAAACGGAGTGTAATATATAGAAAATGAGATTGGTAGGCCTGTGTTATATTAATGTTTTTTAATACGTCTTATGTGGAGGTAATAACCTGTGAGAGATATCGCTCTGCTGAAAAAAAAAATACTGTTAAATATTATTTATTATTAATATATTTCAGTGGTGTTCAAAGCAATAGAACAAACTGCAAAACCACTACACCCTTGTACAATACATGCTTGTGGGTGTTTTTTAGGCATAAACAAAAACATACTGAACATGCCTGACTACAGAACCTCTTTGTAGTCTTGATTCAGAGCTCTATGTGGAAAGCTGAATGCACTCTAAGGAGGATTAGGTTTTTTTTACAGTCACTGTATTTGATTGTTGTGTTTACTTGGTAAGGTTGCTATGATACAAGGCTGTTTGGTGCTACTTTGTGATGTTTCTATTAACCCTGAAAGTTGCACTACCTGCACTACAGGTAGATGCTGAGGAATATGGGGTGTATAAAACACACTAATGTGCCAGTAGGAGCTCCTGCTTATTTTCACTGAGCATTGTCAAATTCCATGATGGCTGCACTCAGTGAAGCAAACATTAATGGAGGAAGTGGAAAGCAGAGGTCATACTGATACAGACAAAAATTAAATGAAAAGCTTATAAGAGCAAAGTAAACCTCACATCAAAAGCTGCACCATTCATCTCCTTGGAGTGAATGCAGCAACAATTGTATAGCTGCTTTTTAAATTCAATAACATTAATAACTAATAATAATAAATAATAAATAATAATTTTTTGGTAGGCTACTGTGAAATAAGCAAGTGTATTAGCCTAATTAATAAATGAATTAATCTATTTATCCATCCCCAGAGCTAGTGGTGGTTAGTGGGAGTTTGATGCTTTAGAATTCTTTTTGCATTAATTTATTTATCCATCCTCAGAGCTGGTGGTGGTTAGTGGGAGTTTGATGCTTTAGAATTCTTTTTGCATTTCCATCAATATGGAAATTAAAATATGCTCTTAATTACAGAGCTAACTGACATTGCTTTGTAAATGATACAGCACACCCTTCACAAGGGTCACAAAGTATCTTAATACATCAATGTTAAATTAATAGATGGCAGGATATTTCAGTGGTATGCTGTAGTGATTAAATATAAATTCCCACGTGTGTTAATTGGAATCATTGGACATTTTTACATAACTACAGTGTGGCCATTTATTATACAGTATACCATAGTGCAACTTTTCGGTCGTGTGTAGTCAGCTTTGTACAGCGACTGGGATGTTGATTTGCAGTCTAATTAGTTTCCCAATTTTTTATCATTTTCCCTTGTGTTCTACTTGTAAAACAAGTCATAATAATTGTTAAAATCTATATGCAGTTTAGAGCTTCGCCTATGATTATGTTAACATTTTATGTTACTGGGTACATATTACGTGCTGTTGTACCCATCGACTGGGCTGTGCTAATTAAAAAATGTACATATTAAAGAGACTATCTATAGTTCTCATGCATGTTTTGTCTACCATAAGCTGTGTAAGCCATGCTATAATAACCTGCAAGAGGTCTGGTTTAAGGAGTTACAAATGTCACTAATGATCATGCAACATAAATTGCTGAGACACTGAAATTCCATGGTGACAGCTATAGATAATTATCTATTACAGATAATTACACTATGTAAATGATTATATTACAGCTTTACTACAACAATTGCATTTGTATTTTGCCAGGATTTAATTGTCTAACAAAAGTGAGCTCCAGAAGAAACCAGTTAAATCTTGGTTTGTCAATTCCTTAAAGTCTTAAACTTTAAATTACTAAATCAGACTAAAAACTGCATGGCTTTCGAATTTTGTGTGCCTCTGCTGAGCACAAGTACATGAGAAGTGATTGGACCGCAAGCTAACTTGTAGCAGCTCAGGGATATTAATAAAAACCATCTGTATGGAATGTCTGTTAATCTAATTGGTCATTTCAATTCCTGAAACACTGAAGCAAGACTAGCCTTCCTGTTATATGAGACCAAGTGGTATACAGAGGATTTTGAGAAGGACATAGCCATATATAGCCAACTCTATACTATAGTACTTTTTGAAGAAGAGAAAGCTGAAAATCCCTCTCAGCTGCCCTTGTTTTCATTGCAGTGCGGGGGTAGTGTGCTGTAAGGAAATCAGTCCTGCTGTTCTCTTCAGTGGTTTGCCTGCATGTCAGAGCCTTTAATGATTATGCCATGATGAGTTCCTGTTCACTTCCCATGGTGGATCTGGTAGAGATATTTCAACAGTGAGTTTTGAGTGAGTAAGTCAAGTATGGGTCTGTGAAAAGAGAGCTCAGACTTGCAACAGGATGGTGAGGAAATTGATGCAGACTGACAGTATTTAACACAATTAAGAAAAGCTTCAGTCACAGTTGCATTAAATAAACACCTTGTGAAATTAACTGGGACCTGATGGGTGTGAGTGTGCATTCCAACAAAGGCTCATCTTGCAGTCATGAAATGTGCTTGTGTATGCATAGCTTGCCTCGAACTACATCAAGACCTTTTTACATTTACATTACATTTATTCATTTGACAGATGCTTTTATCCAAAACGACTTACAGCTGAGGCAGAGTACAACACAAGCAAAAAGCATACATGGAGTCACAATATTAGAAGTGCTGCATGACCAAGTTTCAATAGTTAGCCAGACAAGGTACAAGCTACCTGGTAGAGACACAAGTTCATTAGACCATTAATTTTTTAATGGAAAACAGAGTTTAGTTAGGTAGTGATTCAGACCATCGGGTGAGTGTGGAAGAGCTCTGTCTTCAGATGTTTCTTAAAAATAGTGAGGGATTTGGCAGAATAGGCTACTTGTGGAAGGTCATTCTGTCATCGGGGGGGACAATGGCAGAGAAAAGTCTGGATAGTGATTTTGTGCCATAATGTGACAGGACCACCAGACACCATTCGATAGCACAGCATAGTGGTTGGGAAGGAACTTATGCTTGTAGTAGAGCTTTCAGGGAGGCCAAGCTGTCCTGTGATGTCATGCTGCATAGAGGGGCCAGCAGGGATGATAAGGAGCACTGTCTTAGGCTGAGTTGAAGGCGGCGTTCCTTCATCCAAGCAGAGATGTCCAAGAGGCAGATGGAGACTTGTGTTTAGATCATAGGATATGGTCATCAGGATAGAATGAGAAGTGAAGTTGGGTTTCATTGGCATAGCAGTGGTAGGAGAAGCTGTGCATCTGAATGATTGGGCCCAGTGAGGTTGTGTACAGTGAGAAGAGTAGGGGGCCAGGCGCCAACCCCTGAGGTAACCCAGTGGTTAGTTACTGTGACTTAGATACCCCACCCATACAAGATACCTCGAAGGATCTACCTGTAAGGTAGGACTCAAACCAGCAGTGCTGGTGATGTCCAGATCAGCAAGAGTGGACAGAAGGATCTGGTGATTGACTGTGTCAAAGGTGGCAGACAGGTCTAGTAAAATGGGGGCCATGACCTGGAGGCAGCTCTTGCCAACTGCAGGGTGTTGACAACGGACAGGAGGGCTGTCTCAGTGGAGTGGCCGGTTTTGAAGCCAGATTGGTTGGCATCCAAGAGATCATTCTGGGAGAGGAAAGCAGAAACCTGGGTGAAAACAACTTGTTTAAGAGTTTTAGATAGGCAAGGTAGATGAGAGATGAGTCTGTAGTTATCTACTAGTGTAGGGCTGAGTGTAGGCTTTTGTGTAGGCTTTTAATCAACTTGGGACACAAAAACATTCAAATGCCTCTGAGGGCCTGAAAGAAAGAGGGCTCCGTGTTTTAGAAGTGTGCAATGGACTTTGAGTATTTCTGTTTTACGATAGGTTTGATTCAATTTTAGGTATCTCGTCACAATTTTGATACCTTTGTTTTACTTGCTGACACCCCACACTCTTCATTTTGTCATACCGTTTGCTTTTTCTGTGCTAGTTTCATTGAGAGAGCATAACACGGCTGATCTATACTTTTTTGTTGTTTCTTACAAAGATAGAATGTACATTCTATCATTTTAATCTTTCTAATCTAACATAGTCTCACTAGCAATTTTCTGATTATGTTTAGATATATAGTTCCATATAGGTAAACATAGCACCTGCCCTTTGACCAATAGGAAATTGATGAGCTGTTTTTAGCACTGGTAGGGGGAAGATATTACCCCACTATACCACATGTGCTCTATATAGCCCCTTATTGACTAGATGTAATAATTACACTCCCGAGAGGAAGGTTCTAATAACCCTTCTTGCTATTACATCTTCATTTATGGATTGCTCACTAATGGTATAAAGAGTCACACGTCTGTGGGTCTGATTCATAGATGGTTACATGTCCACTGGCTTGTTTCTCAGTATGAACTTTGGCAAAAGACCATGGCTGCTCATGAACTGTTGGCCATCACTGTTGTCATTCATGTTATGATGTCAATATATGAACAACTTCTATATGGTATGAACACACAATATTTAAAATTTTATGAAGCATCCTTTTCTACAATTCAAGAATTATTTGTGACATTTTGTGGTCAGTTGGGATTTTTTTAGTGTAATGATTCAAGATTGTTTTTTAAACCTTCTTCCCCTTGATGCAATCCTGTTTTGGACTCAGCAACTGTATGTTTCACTTGTCTCACAACTACAACCACTTCATTCACCCAGGAATGCTGAGGCAAGATGAATGCAGCCATCTGGTACACTCTCATGCAGCCAATGGCTATTTCTAACACTACAGCTCCTTATACTACAGTGTAGTGGGTACTCCTTGGAGGACATGTGTTACTCTGCTGATGCCTTCTGAACAATTTGCAACCTGACAAATTGCGCTGGTCCTGAGAACAGTGAAATGAGGAGACCCTGGCCAACCTACCCACCCCCATCCCTGATAGAACGAGCCAGCTTGTTCCACCAGTGTGACACGACTGGAATTAAACTTGAACTGTAGAGCTCAGCTTGCATTCAAAGCAAACGCCTTAACCATGGAGCAGCTTGAGAGCCACTGTTAACACTATTTTAGCTGCGATGCATTGACTACTTTTATTGTGATCATCTAACACCATGTCACATGATCTCAGTGCTACACTACGAAGCTTAGAGAACTCTGCTGAAATCATACATCTCAGTGGTTTTCCTCAGGTACTGAAGGGTGTGTGTGCAGTGAGCGACTGCTTCATGAGGTCAGGTATCTTAATTTAGGGTGGATCTGTATTTCCAGCTCCAATGAGAGGTCTAACCCCTACATCACCGTGAAAATATGGACTACTCATATTTCTGAATCAGGAAAGAGCAAAACTACATCTTTTTTTTTTTAGTCCCAATGCAGGGTAAAATAGATGACTAAAGACAATTCCAATATTAACTGATGTTATTGACCATAATATTTGCACAACAAATTAAACACTGATAATGATTTTTACAGCACTTAGGCATTAATGGTTGATTAATTGTTCATTACAGACTTCTATTGCTTGATGTAATTGCTTAAATTTCACAGATAGTTAATTTTTCCCCGTTTACAGCACTTCAGTGTAATTTTCTCTTTAGATTTCTTCTTGCCAGCACCTTGAGTGAATGAAAGCCTTAATGACTTGACAAAAACAGATCACATCAAATGTTATTAAGTATGACAAATTGACAAGGTAATAACCAGGCTGTCTACACAAGGCTTTAAAGATCTACACCCACTTCTCAGTATGTGTGTGCAGTAATCAAATACTTGCACAATGCCTAAGTAGTCTCCAACATTTGTGATTTTCCTACATTAATTCCATAATGGTACTACATTAGCATTCTTGTACAGACTATATAAAGCCTAAAGATTGAACAAAAGCATGTGAGTATACAGTATATGCACTGCTTTAAGTCAGCATATGAGCTTCATCTTTGCTCCATGATGTTATCCTTTCACATTCCACTTCTTATGACCCTGTTCTCTCTATTGGCACATTACTACTGTCTCCTCATCTGGGTAAAGAAGGTGGGAGGATGGCTGTTGCTGCCCTGTGAGAGCTGTCTGATACAGTGATCAATACATGCACAGCCAGACATCGGTGGAGTGCCAAAGCTATCGATGGTCCTTTGGAATGATTTGCATCCAATTCTTTCAAGAATTTGTCCCTTTAATTAAACTGTAGATTACACCACCACAAATACTAAGAGCATGGCACCCTAAATGGAAAATCATTTCAATAGGACAAATGGGGGTTACATACAGGTTACATCCTTGTTACAGAGTTTAGAATGGGATTACCCAGTATGAGCCAATTTAAGGTGCATGGACAAGTCAGACCCAATGCAAAGCAAAGCAAAGCATTTTGGTGGGAAATTTGTTCATTTCTTCCAAAATGGAGCAATTGAGCCAAAAATGCAGCAGATGGATTTGATTGCGATTCTTACTGTCATTGTGGCTCTGCAGGGCTGTTTCTCAACTGAATTCAACACAGCAAGAGTTTAACATCAAGAAAGGTATGCAACACTTTCACTTCTCTACTTCTTTGAGAGCTCCTCTCTTCAATACTATAAACTTGTTACTTGTTTGTACTGTAATTGTGAACAAAGGCTTAATTGTTTGGATTGCCAAATTCTATCCCTTTCCATCAGTTTCTTCCTTTTGATGTTGCACAGACTGAAAAAATCCCAAATACTGTTTATATTGAGGCCTTCTCATAAATATTGGCTCTTCTACTGCTGCCACAACCACCATTACTGTTTCCAAAATCCAAACTAACAGCTAAAACACTCAGACCTTGCAGTGAGATCCATTGTTCTACAGATGGAAAAAAGCCAAAGCATCTTTCCACAGCGATGCATAAACATTCCAAATCATTCAAATTAAGACTAGAATGTTAAATGAGACAGGTGTATATTTTTAAGAATGATGAAAACTTTCAGAGTGTATATCTGATTTTGGAACATTCATAGCCTTTGAACCTGTGGGTTTAAGTTGTCAGTGTTTTTGGAAACCACAAAAAAGCTCTCACGTGGAATACAGAAATAAAACCCAGATATTCAATTCAATTCAATTCATTTTTATTTGTATAGCGCTTTTTACAACACAAGTTGTCACAAAGCAGCTTTACATTGTTCCCAGGCCTGAGATATACAGAAATAAAACGCGTGGAATGCAGAAATAAAACCCAGGTATACAGAAATAAAACTCAATACAGAAATAAAACGTGTGGAACACAGAAATAAAACTCATGAGGGATACAGAATTTACATTTTTAATGTAATGAAATGAATGTAGTGTAAATGTAATGTAAATTTCTGACTAAAGTGTTAGGCTTGCTCGATTGATTAGAAAGATATATAAGTTACAGAACAAAGCAATATTTGTAGTGCTATAAAAAGGAATTGATTAACCAGGTAGACTGATTAACTGAACACATGATTAATGATTCATTCGATGTAAAAAATGAATTTATCATATAGTTTTGATAATACTGCTTGGTTTGAAAAGGTTATTTTACCTTTATTGTGCCATTCAACGTGTGCAGCTTGGGGAATTGCAGGGCTATGACTGAAAATTCTATGGAAAATTGCATTCAACCTGTAACAGCATAACACATTTCTAACAAAATTCACGATCTCATGACTGAGCATGCAGTTACCAAATCATACAACTGATCTTGCTGCTTCATTACTCTATATCTTTATTACAACACCATGTACACTTGAAATACTAGCTATGCACCACTGTGCATAATTATATGACTGCTTTAGGCTAAAATATTGTTTAAATTTGTCTGGATACATAAAGCCTATATAAAAAGTAAGTATGTGTGTAATGCAGTTTGTTAGTTCAATTTAAAACAGCTTTCAAAATACAAAAATTTCAAAGCAGTTAAACCATCATGCACAATAGTACTACCTCCTATTGATGACAGTTCACAGCTTTCTGTCAGGAACGAGAAGTGGAGGGGAGAGAGCATTCTTTGTGTGTACAGCAACAGCTTAATGTACCTCAGGAAACATCATAAAGAAGTGTTCCTAAATAAGACATTATTAAAATTGAAGTAGTTATTACCAGATAGTAAAAACAGCTTTGAACAAATTTCTTTCCAAACCTATTGTATATGCCACAACACCACACAGGTGACACACCAGCGTTCTTTTTTTTCTATGCATGATAAATGCATTGTTTCTAATGATCTAAAATGGTCAATGCTGCTTTTTCTTTGATAAGCTAGAGCTGACTGTGGGTGACATAAAAACTGTATGGAGATATGTCTAACAATTCCATTCTGTCTGGAGATTCCCTGCTTTGAGCCTTCTGTGGGCTGGAAATACCAGCTGACAGACTATTTAGATGTATGTGGTCTGCTGTCCTCCCACCAGCTTGGAAAGAAGCCTAATGGCATGGGCCTGAAAGAACAGGTCTGTGTTATCGGACCACTTCCCCTGAGTGCATTTCTATTTACATACAAAATAGACCATGATGATCCTACCTTTCCAAGTGCCCCAGGATGTGCATGGAGAGATATGCAGCTAGTTTACTCTAGAACTTTCTTCTTGGCAGCAGAGTGATTTTTGTAAGTGCTGCGTGGCCCTCCTCCCTACCTCCACCCAAGGCAATCAGCAAGTGACCTGTCACTTGTGTCTGATAGCCATCTCCAGAGCGGGTCATGCATGTACATCTAAAGTGCTTCTTAACCACATTTTATGAAGCCAGAAATGTAATCCAATAACAATGTGACTTGTAAGTGCTTCTTACAAGCCATTGGGGAGTACTAGCATGTGTTGTGCTCATCTTAAAAGCAATTTAAGCAAAAACGACATAAATTCCATTTTCTCATTTAATTTTGTGAACAAACTAAAATAAATGTTGTTTAAAAGAAATGTTTAAAATTGTTTTACTTTTGTTGAAGGCTTTAATTTGTATCTTTTTAAAACAGTGAAGGCTCTTTTTAAGTGTTTTCTCCAAGGAGGCTTCAAGAGACAGCACAAAACAAAACTAATTATAAATTAGAAACTAGGTGAGACATGCCTTTTGAAAAACACCGACCTCAAGGCATGATTCAAATAGAGGGACAGAGTCTTTCAGTGAGCAGGGAGATCCATAGGCTTTGACCTTTAACCCTCATTATGTGGAATGGGTTGCTGGAGGGGTGATGCTCTTAGCAAGGTACAAGGACATTTAAAGCACTAGGTTTACACACAAGTTGTAGTGCACAGCCCCCAGTTTCATTAATAGGCCAGAATTTTTGTCTTGCTTTGTTTTTGAGTTGCAGATGGGGATGAGAAAATAAAGAGGTGGAGTCATTCAGTTTGTTATACTTTCAAAAGTCCATTTCAAACCATTGCAATTAGTCGCTCCATACACCAAGATCTAAGTATAATTGCCATTTTATATTAAAGGTCACCATATGGTTTTAGTTTGTTACAGTTAATGGAAATAATCTTATGGGCAAAATAATGTGCCTTCCAAAAATGTAGTCCACTCCAATGTAATAAATGTCAAAATAATAGAATAATATGATTATGGCTGGTCTGTATGGCGTCAGATTTATGTCAAAAGTCATGAGCGCAGAAAACATTCTAGTGAGCGCAGGAAACATTTTCGTGAGCGTATAAAACATTCTCGCGAGGGCAGAAAACATGCTCACGCACAAAGCAGCCACCACGCACGAGAGAATTTCTTGGCGAGCGCTGGAGGGCATACGCGCTCATGTGGGTTAACTCTGCTCGCGCAAAGTTGAATTCTGCTTGTGCGAATCGACCGGAGTTTTGACAATTTGGGGGCGGAAACCAAGGGAGGCACTGGCCTCCCTTTCACTTGGTCACTTTCAATGCAATCACACCCACACGACCTCCTTGAACCTTAATTGACAGCTGCAGTGAACTGAACGACAGGCAGACACTGTTTGGCCAGAGGCTTGTTATTTAAACTAACTGAGTCCTGACAACAAGTTCGGAGTTGAGGACACAGTGGACGGAACAATGGCGGTGACACCTCAAGATTTACATGTAAGTGATACCGCTAGCTGGCTTCGTCTAACAACCCAGCAATTTACTTACGTTAATGTTACTTCTAATGTCTATTGCATGCAATTGGCTGAATGATAGGGGAAGCATAGCTAACGTTAATTAGCTAATGTTAGCTATTTACATGTTCCAGCCAAATTTCAGGGTAAGTAAATTGCTGGGTTGTTAGACGAAGCCATCTATCAGTATCACTTACATATAAATCTTCAGGTATCGCCGCCATTGTTCTGTCCACTGTGTCTTCAACTCCGAACTTCTTGTCAGGACTCAGTTGTTTGAAATTACTCAGTTGTTTGCAATTTCAGACGTGGGCTGAAGACACCTCTTCAGACTTTACCTGGACTGACACCCTTGCCATTTGACCTTGTAAATCTAAGATTCTTGGCTCGTACTTGTAGCAAGTTACATTGTATTTGTAGCACGTTTTGCCTAGGCAGTACAGCAGAACTTTATTGTCCCAGTGACTGTATTTAATATGTAACCTCAGATCAGATTAGTTCTGTCTTGCTACACTGACCTTGCGCTCAGCTTCAGCACTATCTGCATTGTATGACCTGTAGGCCTACACATCTTGCCCTTGTCAAAACTCAGGTCGATTCGCATGAGCAGAGTTAACCCACGTGAGCGCGTATGCCCTCCAGCGCTCGCCAAGCAGAAATTCTCTCGCGCGTGGTGGCTGCTTTGTGCGCGAGCATGTTTTCTGCGCTCGCGAGAATGTTTTATACGCTCACAACACTGTTTTCTGCGCTCGCGACTTTTGACATAAATCTGACACCATAGTTCTGATGCTAAAGAACCTTTAGGTAACAACCTTTGTTGCATTATAAATGTGTAATAATGTTCCCTTCCTTCCTTGCTGTTTGCGTGGTTGGATGCTTTGGTAGACCACAGTATATGGTATATGTATGGGCGTGTCTGAGTATGTGAGGACTTTCTGACATCTGATTTGGAGTATTCAAGGGTTTTTGGCTAGATGTTATCTTAGTATCAATTGGTAAATTTGCAGTTTATCCATTTTACAAAATTATCTGAGCATGTAAATGAAAATAAGTTTGCAAATTTAGTGATTTATATTCTGCAAATTATACATGTGTGATGCCATTTCTCATATTCACCAAGTGTCTTAATTTGGGGTGTCAAAGCAGAAGAGAAAATGAGGCACATATCTGGCTTCTTCACATTTTGTAGACAATATACCTACAGACACCATCATCAGGTGTTTTCATTAATTAGGTTCCTTAATTACTGCAGTCTTCCTTGTCCTTTGTGTGTGTGCATGTGGGCCTTTTTAATTGCAAAGTTGTCAGAGACATTTAGCTTCCTCCAATGTCTTGGGCTGCTAATGCTGTTCAAGGAGACTCTGACTTGCTTTACACGCGTTAGCCACTCACAGCACTTGGGACATACTAGCAACGGTAACAGCCCTATTGAAAAACAGACAGTCTAATAGCATTGTTTAGTAATTATGCAGGATTAACATCTAACAAATTTTTTGTGTCGAGGATCATCAGCACCAGATTTGGCAGATTCTAAATTTAACTGATTCTCCTCAGTTGTATCTAAACCAGTGTAAATTAATGTGCAAGGTTTTGCCTGTATGTTTTTCAATCACTTCTTGGAAGCTCATTTTCACTTCAGGAAAATAAGAAACACACCACAAGTCTCTTCCAGAATCTCACATATCACTCATGTAAAGACTGATTGTAAACGGAAGCCACCAGGTGTGTTTAACCCTTGTGTGGTGTTCGTGTTTTTGTTACTCTGTGGGTCTGGTGGACCCGCAACATTATTGGATTTTTAAAACAATACAGCCATAACAATTTATTAAAAATACTTAACAGATGTTGACTTTATCTCAAGTACAAGCAATATAGACTGCATATATGGTTAATATTTGGCGTTTACCTCTGCTAGATCACATTTATCAATAAAAGTGCAGTTCTTTTTGTTGTGATAAAATGTGATTTTTGTAAAAGAAATCAATTATAATCAAGACATGGGTGGAATAAATCATGTTTATCTTGAACAACTATAAATGAAACAAGGTTTTCATCACTATTGATGTTTATTGCTTTGAAATGAACAAATGAACAAATGAACAAAGAAAAATTTTACATATAGTATTTTGTGGAAATGATAAATGAGCTCCACTGAACACATATTCATTCCAGTCTACACAACACGTGAGGGACAGAGTTTTACTGTGTACATGTTGCAAATGTATTTCTTGCACTTGATGCATGTATACTGTGTCTTCCTGTCCTTCTTGGGTCCATACACGTCGCAGTGCTTCCTTTGGATCCTTGCATCCCTTGGTTCTTCTCAGGGGCTCCTCTATCTGGCTTCCCCGTATACACTTGCATGTTCCACGCATATGATGAAGCAGCATCACAGACAGCCCAGATCTTGATTCCATATTTTGCGGGTTTAGACGGTATGTACTGCCTGAAGGGGCAGCGGCCCCTAAATGGCATAAGCTGCTCATCAACAGTAACATTGGGCCGAGGGTTGTAAAACGGGAAGGCGGTGTGTGTGTTTGTGTGTGTGTGCATGTTTTCCACAGAGAAGCTGGGAGGTGATTCTGATTTTGAAAAGAAAAGAAGTAAGAATCCTTATGGACTGGAAGTGTGTGTGTGTGTGTGTGTGTGTGTGTGTGTGGGGGGGGGGGGGGGGGGGGGGTGTATTGATGGTGTATCACACACACACACCCTAACAGCAGGCCTAGGTAGGAGGAAGACAGAGTGAAGGTACACAGCAAACCTTTTTCTTTCATTTTTACCATGTTTACTTGTTTTCACCTACAATTACCACACTTTTATTACCCTCGGATCCAGTGGACCCAAACACCACATATGTAATATAAATGTGTAGGGGGTGCATATGAGAGGCCCCATGAGAGATAATTCATACTTGGTCTCACATACAGCATCATAATCTCACACATACACCACTATACTCTTACACAAACACTACTATACCCTCTTACATGCACAATCATACTCTCTTATATTTACTCTCATACACACAGCACTGTTCTCTCTTGCACAGAGAACTATAGCTACTTATATACACATTATATGCTTGCATGATAGTCTATGTAACAGAGGATAATAGTACATGTATGTAGGTATGGTTGTAGAAAGCGGAAGGGGGTTTGATTGAAACGGAAATAGTACTAAATTCTCAGTTCCTGATTGGTTATCTTTGATGAAGATAGAAGAAGCGGGATTACACGGACGTGGCCCGCCTTCAGTGGTGGCAGGTGAGCTGGGAACAGGGGAAGCTCGAACACTACCTTTAAATCTATCATTACTTTCAACCTTTTCCCCTTTATCCTCCTTGATTAACAATAAAACAAATAATTCACAGAATAAATGACACCAATTTCAATTAGAATAAATGATTATACTTGCAAAACAACGCAGATTGTCTGTAGTTTGTGTGCTTGCAAAAGCTACAACGTGAGATTGTTTAATTAATTAACAAAAGTTTAATTAAACTTTAAGGTTAGGTTGAGTGCAATCAACAATAATGTTTAGAACACAGACCTCACAAAAGCTGTGATGTGTCATGAGCATTTAACGTAATTTAAATAAATAAATGCCATCCTTGTTAATTAAACAATCTCACGTTGTAGCTTTTGTTCGCAGCTTGTTGCTTGACAGTGCAGAGCAGCAGGCTAGAGGAGCACTCAGCTCCCTCTAGAGGCCAGGGCCCTCTGCCGGGGTGAGGATTTGTAACAGTTTGCGGGCCTACTCCTGATGTCGACCCCTGTACTGACGCACAGACCTCTCTGTGCTCTGTACAGCAGTCTGTACTCACATCCATACTCCTGAACAGATGGCTCTGAGAGGCGGATCTGTGCCATATTTGTATATCTGTGATCAAGGCACATTTTCTAGGAGAGAATCTAGATTATCAGTAATAATAATTGCACATACTGATAATAATGTATAAATTAGAAAGTAATTTTAACAATCCTTATTATTTGTTTCAAAACCCAATGCTTTGTGCCTTTGGATTTTTTTTTTTCAAATCATCAAAAAATACTGTACATTACTTAAAATATTACTTTTCGTTTAAATATTGAAAGAAAATCAAAGTCAGAAAAGGTTGTATTTGCAGATCTATGAAAAAATGGTACGCATTGCTTTTAAATCCAGCTTTAACGTTGAATGTAAATTGCCGAGCTATGAATTCTACTTCATTCGGACGGATTGGGTAACCCCCCCCCACAGCAAAGCATTTAGCTCATTAAAACAGACATAGAGCAGATTTAGCTGCAGAGGACCCATAATATTAATATGTAATCAACTTTTTGTTTTTCCTCTAATACAGCTGATTTCCAGTTGGCTGTGTTGGTAATTCAGTTTAAGCTGGTTTTATACCTTATTAATGTACCACAGCATCCCCCTGATGGAAAGACCCTGAAAAAACAATGTTTGGCATGGGATGCTGCCTACATAATGTCCAAATCCATATTCATTTCATGAACCCAAATTTATCATTATTTTGCTACATTTCCATTGCAGATTCATCACTGATGCTTCGCCAGTTCTGTGTGCAAGTTCATTTACGTGAAATGGTAGATATTGATGTAGCATCACAAAGGTCCCTGGGCCTGGTATTGTAGGTGCAGTACAGTGCAAACATCTACCAGATTAGGCCTTTGATATTCATACATGCACCACAGTCTGAAATTATGGCTGGCCACAACTGTTTTATTCTGCATTTGTCCTCAGTTTTAACCTTTTCTTACCTGTTTTTTTTTTATCACTGATTCACTGAATGCATAATACACAAGGATTTTAGAAGGAAAAAGTCACCGTCTCAAATGCTTCAAAGTAACCAAAAAATATTGCATTTTCAAATAATGCACAGTCCAGTTTTGAATGACTGCACAGCCCTTGGTCTGCACTGCAACTGCACTATACGTGTAGTTAATGCTTTTTATGTTGATTGTCATTCAAGTGTCTCTGGTGTTTTATGAAGTCACAGCAGGCCTTCTAATTAGAGAGAGATACAGGCCAGATCTGAATTGGTTTGACTCTGTTATGCATTGGGACAGTGCTTTATTTTGGATTAGTTTTGGCCAGCCAGCTTCATATCAGTCCAACTGCAAACACAAACTCCCATTAAATAGGAATGGGATTAACTCACCTCACATACCAGCTCTGTCTGCATCTCCTTAGCAGAAAGTAATGCCACATGCTTTCTTTTTGTGCACTTTGCACACTGAAATTTCAATATTGTGCTATAGACAATGGCCTTGCTTCATAGCAAGGACCTGTAATTTACTGATGCTCATTTCACCTGCACTCCTGCTGCCGAGGCCACACTGTGCTCCAGTTAAAAGCAAGTGGCTCGTGGCTGCTTGATTGAACCTTCTCAGCAGCAGAGAGTGACATCTGTTTACAAGGTCAGTCTTATAATCCAGCCCACATATTCATCTTGAGTCTGCTTCCATGTGAGTTCTTGTAATGTTCAAGCCAATTTCATCTAAGCATGTTCCACATCTGTCATAACCACCACCTAGTTATTTTCTGCTCTTTATCAATGAACAGCGTGTAAGCAGTAACAAAGGTTTTCATATTTTTACTTGGCATGTGAATTAATTGTTTATTTCATAAAAGCCAAATTTCATAGTCCTGTAAAAGGATACTCACTGTTCAGAGACCATTATCTAAATCAAAAATTAAAAACTACGGGAAGTGTTGGACATAACAAGTCAAACTGAGTAGTCAAACTAGCTTTAATACAGCTGAATTACAGAAAGTCTGCATATCCTTTCAAAATTTCTCATTTTTGGTGTCTCAAATGCTGAAATCAAGACAAGTGACATTTTTAACTTTATTTATACATTGTAACCAACAATATCCAAGTGAAAATCAAGTTCTTCAAAACAGTATTAAAAATGAAAAACGTTGACTGCATAAATCTGCACATCTTTAAATTGATAGTTGTTCAAAGAACCTTTTGCTTTGATTACTGCAGGAGTATTCAAAGCTGAGTCTGTTTGGATGAGTCTCTATCAGCTAGATAATGCAATTTACTTACCTTCTTTTTTACAGTAGAGGTCAATGAACAGCTCTCTTCAGGTCAGCCCATGGGGGTTGAGGCAGAGGTGGAAAACCCTGGCTTCAGAAAGTAAAAGTCCTACCATGTATTTATTCTAGCCATTCACTAAACAAGGTGATTTCACTAATTAGCTCCTCTACCTGGCTGAAGAGTTGTGCTAATTAAATTCAGCTGGAACAAATATGTGTCAAGACTTTTACTTTCTCAAGCTGGGGTGTCCACCTCTGGTTTTGATTCATTGTCATGCATAAAGGTGAAATTCTTCCCCATCTTCAGCTTTCTTGCAGAGAGTAGCAGGTTGTTCTCTAAAATCTTTTGGTATCTTTCAGTTTTCAGACAGGCTATTGTCCTTGCTGAAAAGAAATGGCTCAGGTGACAACAGTGAGTTGGGCTTCCAGATTCTTCCTCTACAACAGTGTTTCTCAGTCCTACTCCTGGAGCCCCCCTGTCCTTTGCTATCTTTGCTCCAAACACACCTGATTGAAATGCTCTTGATTAAATCAGGTATGCTCAGCTAATCAAAAGTGCTAATCAGTCAGGTAGTTAGAGCAGGGAAAGATGGAAAACGTACAGAGCAAGGGGGCCCTAGGACCAGGATTGAGAATCAGTGCTCTACAACATCCGAAGGATCCGCCCCAATCTCACTATGTATTCAACACAGCTGCTAGCTCAGGCCCTGGTCCTCTCATGCCTGGACTACCGCAACTCCCTATTTGCTTGCCTTCCTACATGTGCAATCAGACCCCTACAACTAATCCAAAATGCAGCTATATGACTTGTCTACAATCTCCCTAAACACAGTCAAGTTACTCCCCTCTTCATCTCACTTCACTGGCTTCCTGTTATCGTTCACATCAAGTTCAAAACCTTGGTGCTGGCATACAGGAAACCCTATGTTCCCTGTGCATCCTCAGGACAACTGACTGTCCCGAACCGATGGGGTCACTCTTTTCAGACACGATCCCTGTCTGTACTGGTTGCCCAGTGGTGGAATGAACTCCCCAGGGAGGTTAGGACAGCGGAATCACTTGCCATCTTCCGACACAGACTGAAGACCCACCTCTTCACACTGCATCTCGGTTCCACTTCTATCCCCACCTCCTAACGCCTGCTACTTCTTGCATTTGATTTTAATTTTATGTGTAATATTACAATGTATTATAATTTGTGTTCTAGGGACTGTTACACTTGGGTTTTATCAGAGTGTACAACTTAACTTGTGGTAGGGCTTGAATAGTGTTATGCTCACACTCACTGGTCTGGGAGTGTTGTTAGCCTGGTCTGACATGCTCGTCTAAATTTAATGGATACACTTATGCTCTATTGTGATGGAAGTCGCTCTGGATAAGAGCGTCTGCTAAATGCATGTAATGTGAATGTAATGTAATTTAAATGAGACTGATAAACCCTTTATTACCATCATGAACCTACACTACCATGTTTGACAGTAGGGACTGTGTTCTTAGGGTGATGGGCTGTGTTGGCTTTGTTTGGAATTAAGGCCAAAAGTTTCTCCCTTAGTCTTATTATACCACAATACCTTTTTCCACACAGCAACAGGAGATCCAGAGTGTTCTGCAGCACTTTTAATGATGCTGTTGGCCTGTTGGTGGCCTCCCTGATGAGTTTCCCCCTTGCAGTCATCCATCTTGGAGGGCTGGCCTGATCTAGGCAAGGTCCTGTCTGTGCCATTTTTAATCCATTTCTTGATTATGGTTTTAACTATGTATCATGGTATATTTAATGCCTTTGATCTTTTTAGACCCCTCCCCTGTACCTTTCAACAGTTCGATTCTGGAGATGTTTTTGTAGCTCGTTGTGCATAGTTTCCTTATACGAGAGCCGAACCCACAGGTGCAGCTCATTTTATCCTGAACTAATCAGAATAATTTCAGTTGGTCACAGGTGAAGTCAAGTATGATTGATAATGAATGATTAGACCTGAGCACAATTACGGCTCCCATTATAAACTTCTGTAACTTACTGTAAAACTATGCAACCAAGGTGCTTTAGTTTTTCTATTTTAAATTAATATTGTATAATGTGTTGCCTTTTCATATTACTTTGATCCTGTTAGTTGCTGCGTCTAAATAAAAGTAGGAAAAAAAATCTGAACAAATGGATTCTTGTTTCAGGTCTTAAGGCAATTTCTCGATCCAGTGTATGAATGTGTAATTTACTGAAAACATGCTTTCTCTGCTGTGTTTTTATTAAATATTTGGCACATAAATGGAAATGTTCTAAAATTTAATTTTTCCTCATATTTTATGAGACATATTAAAGTTCTATTTGTGAATTAAATGACTTGAATATCATATACCAAAACCCAATGCATAGCGCTGAGCCTCCTTAGATCCCTACACATGCTACATCTGGTTCAGTGTTACCCAACAGCTTACTGCTAAATAAACAAAAAGCACTGAACTACATTGTTATGGGTTCATTTTCCTCAAGTCAGCAAAATGGGCCTGTTGGTCTCAGCCTATTTTCCTGTACTAGGATGTATTAGGATGTCAGCAGGTATGTTGCCTTGCAAGTCTCACATAACTACATGGCCTCCAAACTTCTTGATGGCCTGACCATGATAATGTTAACCAATACCCTTTAAATTGGAATCATTTTCAGCTGTTGTTGTGGTGGCCTGGGGTGAGAATAAGAAGTGCTGGGAAAACAATTTTGTGGGAGAATGCTTTCTCTACATCTCTGCACCATGTGAGCAGTGTAAGCACATTACTGTTGTTATTTTTATAGTAAACATTCAAAATCCTGTTTCACAAGCGCTGGGTGCAGCACAGAATCTGATGCAAACAAACATTTACATAGAACCCTCCATCTGAAAGACATTCCAGTTTGGTGCCAGGTAGAATAAAATGCCCACTGAAATTTTTAACAGTGCCTGCATCGTTATTAAATGCACTGACTTGATGCAGTAATGCATCAATGTAATAATATTTTAATTTGTATATTAAAAAAGAATTTTATATTGTTTCAAAAAGCTGCATGCCTAGATAAACAGTGACAATATTATTAATAATCAGTGTCTTTAAGCTGCTATTGCTCTATAATGCATTATTCTCCTCACTCTTAAATTAGGAGTCTTTAGCCATTACATCTTGAAAACTCACAGCGTTTCTCTTAATGCAGTTTTCCATTCAGTGCCCTCACCATTTCATTTGCTGTGTTTGTTACTGCTGTTTTTGCAACTAGGTCTCAAATATGGCCCATTTGAGTTATGCTAATTTGTCAGGGCAATGAATGCATTAATTTCATTAGCAAATGGCCTCAAAGCAATAATTACTAGAGTAGGTGTGTCACAAGCAATCATGTTAAAATTTGCCAGTTAATTATTAAGATTTTGTTCTGAGGGACCTAGATTTGACATGAGTTGCCAAGGAGAAAAACATACAACAAAACAGAAAGCAAATGCTTTCCAGTGTGGATGGCAAGGTGCTTGCTGTTGTGTCCTGGGGTACATGTGGGGGTGAGCAGGATTTGGATGTTGACACCATATATTCCAGACTAATTAGTTCAAATGGCAATAGCCTAGCTGGTGCTAATTTAATCCAGGGGTATGTAATTAGCAGCAAATGAGGGCCAGTCTAGCTTTAATGGCCTCTTTTGGTATTGATTTGAGTCCAGTGGGGGAGCAACGGATACCCTCAGCCCTGATTACCCTTGTCCCATCCAGAGGGGCAGTCATTTCCCCAACTCTAATGACTGGTTTCAGGTCCTGTCAGGGTTTGAGCCCAACCAGATAGATGGAACCCTGCCTACCAGCGCCCAGGGAATGAAACCTCAATATTTAACATTTTTTTGCAGCGCAATAGAGAACAACTGTTTGTTGGTGCAGATCAGTCAGCACAGGCATTGTTTCCTGTCAGTGTGGTTTACTGGCGCAGCTAATAAGTCAGGATACATTTCCAATAGAGAGTAGAGGCATTCTTCATAAAGGGAGGGGCTGAGACTAATAAGACCGGTGAAATTTTATGTATTGCTTCTTGTCACCTTCATGAGTATTGTAAGGAGCTGGTTTAGGGATCTGGACCAAAATCTTACAGTACAATTACAGTTTTCAGTTATCACCTTAATTTAAATGGTGTGGTACTACTACCGCTTCTACTACCATTTACCCTGTGTAAAGATTTAGATGCAGAAGTATGTGGGAAAAATGGTTACCATTTTTTTAATGAAAGTCTCAAATAAATGGATTGAAGATACATTCCATTTAAAAATGGTTAAAACTGGTGCAGAAAATTATCTACAAAGTGTGGAGTTAATCTGGTAAAAAGATAGCCCAATCTGGTGGAGTGGAAACATGACATGATGACAAGACATTAATAATCAAAGTGAGCCACAAACCCCTCTCTTCCTAAGTACTGAACACCTTATTGGGTTTAGGGTTATCTCCAGAACTTTAATCCATTGAAAAAATCCTAAAACCTTGCCTACCCTTGTCTCTCAAGTGTCTCCTTAAAGGTGCAGTCCTTTTTTTATCCACCCCCCTCAAAAAATGTTAATCATAACTTGATTTCACATGAAAAGCAGCTTATCCTTTGAGTTTGATGAATGAAACAGCCGTCAGACTGATCATTTCACTAAAAGCAGGACCTTTTGCGTGTCTATTTTAGATGTGGTTAAGCCTTGCTTTGACAGGGCTACCATAGGAAAGGATACATGAAAGAGGAGTCTCCATTCAGATGCTGTCCCAGGACAATGTCATGTGGCCTTGAGATGACATACACCATCCACTTTTGGTAAAAAAAGTGGTTTGTAAATCCCCACTCCCTGGTTTAATCCTGCCTACCTCTACATGTTTTCCCGCACATTACATTACTTTATGTGATAGGTAGGCCTAAATGTAAATAAGGATTGGATTTGTATATATGTAATCAGCTAGTTATTTTCATTAGATTAATGTTTAAGTTTTATTTTTGCTTTAATTGTGTTTTGGTTGTTGGTGTGTACAAACAGCACAATTATGAACAAGGGTGTCACAGGATTGCAGGTGCCAAAGGACCATATTTATTTGGAAGCTTACATTCCTAGCCCAAATTTCCTTTCAGGTTAGGACTTTGTCAGATTTTTTTATCCATTGCTGATTGTAAAACTGTTGTGTTTGATAAATGGCAAGGAAAGGCCTGTCTTGAACTTGGAAGCATTAACAATGTGCCTTGCTTACATCACTTTATGAAACATTAGCAGTTGTTCCAGAAGAACTCAAAAATGAAATGTAGTGAGATTTTTTTTTTTTACCAGAGTAAAAGTTAAGTGAACATGCAACTTTGCAAGATGCTTAATTATAAATAATTTAAAAATTTAAATAATAGTAGAATTTTAAAAGGTGAGACTGATAAAATTGTATTGTTGTGACACCCCTCAAAGAGGTAAGCACTCATCTATTTTGCACAATAAAATCTACATTGTGGTCTCTTGGTATTTTGTACTAAGAAAAGACATTACATGAAAACATGTCTTTTTTCTGAGATGAGTTGGGAGATGAAGGATGTTGTTAGTAAACTGCTACACAATGCAAATCACCCCCAAGACCTGCAAAAGTTCTGATGTTTGTCACAAAAATATTGTCAATAATCCCAAAACCAAATACATAAACCGCTGCATTTTACACTATTGCATTTTATTAGCCATGTTGTAACACAAATCAGCCAAAAACAGGCAGAAATATGTGAGATTTATTTTTCAGCAAAACATATTCTTTCCCTTGTTATTACCAAGATATTATCTTAATATCAGTAGGGGGTATTCAAGGGAGGAAGGGATAGAGTCTTCCTGACAGTTTTAAAAGCAAAAGGAAATTAACATGCACAAACTTACAGTAGATATATTGACTCAGACATGTAAACAGCACCATGTAAATGCTTTTTTCATCTTGAACAGTGCAGCAAGTGATGAGTGGTAAGACGCCGTCTTCCTCTACAACAGTGTATTGAAGTTGCATCTGCCGTAAACAGGATAGATATTTTAATAAGCGTCTCATTCTCTGCCAACCCTGATGGCTTTCAAAAGGGGCTGAACTAGATTCCAGCACATGTACTGACGAGGAAAATGTTACAGCACTAGTGGGCGGACGGAAAGGTCAATGAGTAGTTTAAAGCAGGAGCAAAATCAGAAGCGCCCCCTGAAGGGAGAAGATTGACTGCGCCACCCCTTAGTTTATTCAGGAGCAAAGGGGAGCTTGACTGCGCCACCCCTTAGTTTATTCAGGAGCAAAGGGGAGCTCCAAAGAGGATGGAGATAATGACAAAGAATGGGATAATGCCACCAGTTTGTGAGCACCCTCTAAAGAAGCCTTTACATCACGTCAGACCTTAGGAGGCCACTGGGGTAAACACACGTGAGCTTCAGACAAGACAGGGCACACCTCTAGGCACAGAAAACATCGCTGATAATCAAAAGGCAGCAAAATAGCATACTAAACGTGTGATCACAGCACACAGTGAAGAAACCCCAAAAATACTCCACCTATAGGGATGGATACCTGCTCAGTCTACTGCAGTTTAGTGCTTATCAATTTAAAGGGACTAATTCTAGATTAAAAAACTAACTACAATTCAAAGAGACTAAGTTCTGATTCAAGAAACTAGTTCCTATGCCACCCCCCAGGCTGAAGCATTAGGAATTAATTAGGTGCCAATTCAGATAGTGCTAAGCACAGATAAGTGCTAACAGACCAGACATAGTTATTAAAATAAACAGTGAAAGAAAGTGTATATTGATTAATGTAGATCTACCAGAACAAAACACATCTGTCAAGCTAACTGAGAAACTATACAAGTACAAGGATCTTGAGATTGTGACCAAAAGGATGTGCAGAATGTCCACAGAGCTCATACCAGTGGTTACGGGAGCTCTAGGACTTGTGAAAAAAAGGCTTGGAAAAATATACCAATAGGATTCCAAGCAACTTCAACATCCAAGAAGTATGAAAGATAACCGTCCTAGGAACAGTGCACATTTTGCGGAGAGTGCTCTCCATTAGATAAAAGACAATCTATCCTATAGCGCCCAAGGACCATTGTTTGGACCCATTTCTATAGATGTATTACAAGATGTAAGAAAGAAATAATAATGATAATAGTTAGAGTTGCCATGCTTTGTGTATCCACTTGTTTACTAAGCATTTTTCCCCCTCCTTCTCCTTCTCCTTTTCCTTCTTCTTGAGCCATCAGTAAAGAAAACTTTGTTCAAAACTACTCGAGTTGTTGCACATCATGTGGGGACCAGTGGTGTACAGCAATCTTCAGCTCTTGCCACAGAGTTTCTATTTGGTATTTAGCAGACTGTTCTGAGGTTTACTGAAGGATCTGCCTATGTCTGTCTTTAACCATTTGTTGATTGTGACAAGTGACTCCACAAAATAATGCTGCTGCTGCCATACTTTGCAGTGAGCATGGTGTTGTCAGAGTAATAAGCTGTGCCCTTTTGCCAGACATGGCATTCAGCATTGAAGCCAAAAAAGTCAATTTTTCTCAGACAGTTTCCTCAGACCACAAAGTCTTCTTCAACATTGTCTGAGAGGCTTCCTTCTGCCTTGTTGCTTACTCCAAATGGGACTTAATGGCTTCCTCCTCCCCACCCTACCATACAGCCCAGATCTGCGGAGTCCCTGAGCGACTGTCTCATTCAGTTCTTCAAAGATTCTGGGTAGCTTTGTGTTGCTTTCACTTCTTGACAAATGATTTCAAAGTACTAAGTGGGATACTCAAAGCTTTAGAAATGTTTTTGTATCCCTTCTCTGACTTGTGTCTGTCTACAGCTCTTTCCTTGAGTTGTTTGGAAAGCTACTTTGACTTCATATTTCCTTGTATGGAATGCCCAATGGCAGGACTTCACAAATACAGGTATTTAAACTTACAAAGACAGGTGTGTTCAGTCTAAACTGTTAGAAGGAAAAAATTAAACTGAACAAGGTTTCAGGCTGTAACACAACAAAATGTGGTAAAAGTCCAGAGAGGTGAATCCTTTCTCTGGGCCATTGTATTTATAATAGCCAGGCTAATTTTTTACTTTGTTATATCTTCAGTTTTAGGGTTATAGGAATTTTATCAGCAAAATTGCATCCTCTGTGTTGATATTTTGTATGGAAATGTACAAAAATGATTCAGATGAAAAGACTAGAGCATGCTCAAAATCCAGACATGACACATTAAGATGAGTCCATGTAAATGGCAAGATATTATTATGTGCATCAAGTGTAATTATGACAGAAACTAAAATAGCTTGCGGAGAAGTTTAGTGGAAATGTGCTGTAATGGCCTTGTCATGATGTCACCATCTATTACAGAATTTAAGCACAGTCTCTTTCTGAGTTTCACAAAAATAGACCACAAAAGAGTAAAGCACAAATGTCATTGCCACAGAAAACAATGATATATACAGCATGTATGGCTTCCTATCTCTTGCATTAGAATGAGGTAGTAGAACAGTGTAAATTGTGCACTGAAGTTCATGGCAATTGATGTATTTTAAGTTGTTCGGGATGACTTAAGCGCTACGGTATTTCGTTTGTATGGTGGAGTTTGTTTAGCCACGAGGTCACCAAAGGAATAACAACCGAATGAGGCAGCTAGCCTAGCTGGATAAGGTCAGATATGAGATTTAATTTACATCAATAGCAGGGCCAGTCTTGAGCCATTATTGTCAGTACAGAATTGGACTCTGATAATTTCAGTGTTTTTTTTTTTGTTTTTTTTAACCCTAATGCTCTTCCCCCAGGGCTGAATTCATGTGCAGAGTTCCTACTTGGGAAAGTCCCGAGGCTGATTCAATCAGCCAATTTTTAATTGGCTCTGAGGCATTCAAACTGAAACGGATTGAGAATTAATAACAGCTGTGATTGGTTGCTGTACTGGTGTAACCTTGGAAACCCTGTGAAACTCTGTGCACAGTGCTGGGGCCGGCAACTTTTTAATTGCAGTAAGGCCATTTTGGAGCCTAATTCACACCCCTGGCTCATTTACATTTCATCCATGTCAGAGCTGCTTGATGACATAGCTGCTGCTGGAATTTCAAGTTCGACCAAAGCCGTGCCATTCCCTCTAGCCTCGCAGTTCATTGCCCTGCCATCACCTTCACCCCTCCTTCACAGCCATCTGTGTAAAAGCAGTGCATGACACCAGGTGTCCACAACTAGGAAGCACAGCACAACAAAACGTATGAATATGTGCTCCTGGTGAATAGGTGAATAAATGTTTTGGAATGTGGTTGTTGACAGACATGTTATTGGATGAGCAAAGATGTTACTATTTTTATGGATGTGTTCTTCAGGGTAAGTGGTGGTTGACTAAGAGGTATTTGTGGTTTGAAATTGAGTTTTTGGAGCTGTTTCCATGATTTAGTGATTTAAGAGGGATAGCTCCTGTAATTGAACTGTTTTGACTGTAGAACACTTTGCAAGCAATATTTATTACTAGTATTGCTCTTAGTGATGCTATAGATATAGCATCAGTACAGTTTTGATTTTTTTGAAAAAGGACACAACCCTATGCTAGCTAGCTAGTATCCCCATGTGTAAGAGATTTAACTGACTTTGTATGGATTTATTTTATGAGGCTGGGGAATAGAAGGCCCATTAATGCCTTATGGTGATGTGTTAGTTAAAACTAAATTTATAAGAATATTATAACTGTTATTCTTTGCCGTTATTCTACAATATTAGTGTTGGATTATTAAGAATAATTACAAGTAAGGCAAATTATTTTGGCCTGTGCTGATGCATAATTAAGTCAATTAAGAATGTTAATGGACTTACAGTGTATTTTACTATATGTACTGTACTATAGCCACTGTGAATTTTATAACTGCTTCCAATATACATGCAACAAAATTAGCCTTAAAATTTGCCTTCATATCAAACTGAAAGGCCACTACTCCTGGAGTCTGACAGTTGAATACATTCACTGGAGGTTAAAAGCTGGAGGTTTGTCTCCATATGAATGCACATTCAATTCAAATGAATGCATTGTACCAATGATCAGAGTTTTCACTCCTAGTCACCAAAGTCTAATTTACGCTCCAATAACACCCTGTCAAATATACTGTCTTATCTCATTTTTAAAAAGTGTAATTTAGTATTACTTAAAAAGGTGAAAACGGCTTACTTCAAAGTATGCTCTGGAAAGAGAAAAAAGTACACAGTTCTTTTCTCTTTTTGAGTTCTTTTTGAGTGAAAAGATTTTTTTTCCCTTTGTGAATAACTGAAAACAAAGCATTACGTCTTATGAAAGGAACCATTTAGGTGGAAAAGTTTCAGCTCCTCCTCCAGTTATATATAATATTAACTTGTATTCCCTTCAGTGAGCATGTAGGGTCTATAGCTCCCTTGCAATATTTGTCAGCTCAGAAACTGTTAATGGCACCTGCTTTACTTTCCTTCCGCTCTTCAAGTGTAGGCATTCCTTTTTAATATACCCTGTTAGCGCTGTTAAATATCAGAGAGTAGAAGAATGAGATGCTGTCTTTGAGAGACACGACATGGACTTTCATACCTGTGTTCCCCTATAGAGTGAGTGTCAGTTGTAATGATAGGGGTGCATTCATTTCTGTACTGTGGATGTGGAAAGCTTCCCGGGACACATTCTTGGGCACAAGCTTTTGTCTACGTTCTTTCTGTACTCGTCTTGCTTTTTCATGTGGTTTTTACACAGAGCATGTCCAAATCAATTAACATGCATGGACCTTGTCACATAGCGTACTGGGGAAAAGGATGTATATGACAGAATAATGTATATAAATAAGGAATGTACAATAAGCCTTATTCCTGAATTATAAAAACAGGAACAATATGCCTGCATTTGGCAGAAGGAAGGCAACATATTTCACATTTATAGTGAATTTCAGGGTGACTTGCAAATTACAACTGGAAAAGATTTTTTAAAAATGTAGACTGCTTTTCCCTTTTTGCCATGTTCAAGGGCTTAAATTCCATGATAGTCTATTTCAAGTCTTTTGTAGGCTATTTAGAGCTATTATGAAAGGCTTTATAATAAATAACATTATTATGCCTTGAATCCCTAGACTCTTGTGCTGTAGAGGTTAATTTTTTTCAAATATATCACTGAGCATAGAAGCTATAATATATTTAAAAAAAAACACTACTAACCACTAAATTCACTACTATGAATGCTTGTATTAGTTGTATGGTTGAATGAGCAACATTTATGCAGTAAGCAATTTACAGTAAGATCAATGTCTTGACCATACATGATGCTTTTAAACTAATCAATGAACTGAATTGCAACAGCTTCCTGATAAGTTGAGGTTGTTGCTTTTTCAGTAGGTAGCTAACAGGAGGTAACTTATGTTTGTTTGTTAAATTTTGTGGTCATATGTGGCCTGTGTACTATTAGCATTTTCAGCACTGAAATGTAGACCATGTAATCTATACTTATTCATATTTGGACCAACTTGTCTCTGCAACACTGGTGTCACTGAGTGTATGACACAACAAAAATAACCACAGTTATCACATCTGTTATTACTGAAATAAGACTCATTTATGACAGAATGAAGAATTGTTAACTGTTACACTACAAAAATTATTTTAGTTGTAATTAATTATTGAGTAAATAACGTGAAAGTGATTTGAAATGAAAGTGAAGAGTTTCATTTATTACGGATACTGAGATGACATTCTCTAATATCATATGTTGTCAGCAATCTGTAACACACTCCTTCATAAATGAACTGTGCTGTGGGCCAGAGCCAGAAAATGTAACTCCCAAGCTAAAGGAAGAACAAATTCACATTTTATTTTGAATATGCAAAGGAAAATTTAAGTAAAGAGAGGAATTTGTAGAAAACTTGTATCTATTGAATTGCCTGTCAATGATATTCAAAATGTACCATTATTGCCTTTGTCTTTATAGACATATTGCAGGCTATTGACCATGCCCTGGTGTTCCATAGGCTGCAAAATGTCTGTGCAACAACATGGTGTCTGTGCAGTCAAAGTGTAAAAGTGGTTCCAAAATTATCTCTCGGATTGAATGCAGCGTGAAGCACAAGAGGGTATGAAATCTGAGTTCCACATGGTTATGAAACAGTCCCTCAGTTCAGTTTTAGGTCCTCCCTTTCACATTGTACATTAATGTCTGCTAAACCTCACCTATATACCGATCACCCTGTGTATTCAAATGCTTCAAAGATTTAGAACATTTTCATGATTTGTAATTATAATTTAATGAAATGAAAAATCACCTTTTACCTGCTTCCTACTCTTACTGCAGGCAAGTGGAAGCACTTAAAGATTTTAACATTTGATGAGCAACAAACTGAGAATATGTTCTCCTAAGCATTTGGGCATTTGGTTGGATGAAAAGCTGGGTTGTAAACAACATATTGATAAATTGTCCAAGAAGTTGAAACTGAAATTGGGTGTTATTTTAGGAATAAATTTGTTTTAGGAGTAAATCATGTTCAATGTTTACAAGGAAATATCTTGTGCCAAGTATTTTTTTTTCCTATAATAGATTGTGTGCATGTTATTTATATGCAAGCATCAGTCAGAACACAGAAGATTCTGGACACAGTGCATCATGGTCTCCTCATATTCTTATCAAATGTAAGACCACCCACCCATAACTGTAAACTGTATAACATGGTAAAATGGAGCTTTCTCTCCACCAGGAGCCATAATTGGTATATTTATGTGTACAAAGCTATTATTGGGTTACTCCTGGTACTTTTCTGGCCAGATCATCTCAGAGGTATGGTTTGCATTCATGTCTTATCTCTCACCTCTAGGGTCAGCGCAGTGATGGGGAAAACAATCTTTTACTTATAATGTACATTGTTCACGGAACACTTTACAAAAGATACTTAGACAAAATTGCATTATTGTCTGACTTTGAGTTCCTAATAGATAAAAATATTTTAAATACTTGTAACTGTTTTTAATGCAGGAATAATTTGTGCTCATTTGTACTATTTTGTTTTTTGTGTGTTTGTTTTGTGACTGGCTTGTTTACATGTTGCAATGCAATGCACTTCCCTACTGACTTTCTTGCCAGGTCTCTCTTTACTTCAAGCGACTTCCTGGTTAAATAAAGGTTAAATAAAATTAATGTGCAAATAAAAAATACTACTACTATAGCAGTAATTTTACAACAACTACTAGATCTAATGACAGTCAATGTGAATAAGTGGAGTGAGGTGATTAATGTAAACTTGAAATATTAAATTATTTTATGTGCTTTTAAAGTGAAACATTTATTGTTTTGTAGGTGACTCATACTTGATAATTCACTGTTTAAATGAATTGCCACAATGCTGCAACACTACTGTTTCTGTCCTGTATTTTCACCACTTGTTTCAATGAAATCTTAAGGTATTGTTTACTGCAGGAAATATGTGATAAAAGGTCACGTGTTATTGTAAGTTAAAAATTATTTAATTTGTCAAACTACTCAGGAAACTCAACAAATTAAGAACCCATAAACCAACACTCAAGCCATCCAAGTTTTTGTCTTGTATAATGTAATGTATAATTCTCAAATTCTGGGCAGTCAACTGTTGATAAATGTAAATACCTTTCATTGTCATACATGGTAGATAGTTAAAATTTTATGTTTGGTCATACGCTTCATCTCATCAGGTGATCTTGCAGCCCTGATATTGTGTTCCTCCAGTACAGAACAAAATAAATTCTCAAAGTTTCTTGAGTGGTGTAGTTGCCTGGTTAGTATTCTGATGTAACCCAGACTGAAGCATCAGATGTTCTCAAAATTTATAGCTTAATTTGGAACCCAAAGATACAGCTGAGTATTGCTGTGGGGTGTTTTATAATGAAAATACCAATCCACATTACCCAAGGTTGCCACTAGCAAAATCTTAATATTGCAACAAAAACCTAAGGTGCGTATAATAACCTTGCATTCCTAATTTTATTAGGGATGTACTGCGTTAAGTGCTTTGATGGCATATGGACAGATTTATAACATTGCTCCTGGTAAATTAGTGGTGACTGACAAGGGGATATTGTTTTACAAGATGTTATTTAAATAAAAATACCTTCAGGCTGTTTCTGTAATGTCACATCACATTATCATCGAAACAACACAAACCTGTGTTAAGGTGAAACTCCTGTTTGTTCTATTTAGGTCATATGCTACAAACTTTGACACTTCATGTGTGTCAAAAACCGTGGTCATTTTGTCAAATGATTTTAGAGGGGTCTCCTTCCCTCTCATTTTCACTCTCTGCCCTGTAACATTAAGATAAAAGATCTTCATATTTGGTTTCCTGTGCTCCTTTAACAAAGGTTCCACACAACTCAACCCTATATATATAATATTGTGTGTGTGTATGTGTGTGCGCGCACCCACACAATTGAATATAGCATTTTTTTTTTTTTTGTAAAAGATTTTATATTTAAGAGTTCCTAAAACATTGCTGTATACTTGTGAAAAGAGTGATGCAAAGCTGTAGGGAATGTTAGGTAGTTGTACGTTTTTGGAACTTTGCTTGTTCTTTTAATCCCCATATGTAAAACAAGAATCATGGCAGAACTAAGAGCTGTTATCTGTAATTGTATAAATTCCTTTATTAAACACTGAGGTGCACCACCACTCCATGAAGATCATTTCCTTTATTGTTTTAATGCCCACTTACAAGCTAGTTGAGTCGCACATTCTCCCAAATCATCTCTACTCACCGCCAATACCGGGGTGGTAGCGAGGGCTCCCTGGCTAACAAGGACCGTCACATGTCATGCCCCACAGCCAGAAACAAGACTAGGGGAAATTAGAGGATGGTAAGTTGATTCAGCACCTGCTTCTAATTTGCTGATACCGCCACAGTGTGTAAAAGTAAATAAAGTGTTATGGTTCATTCCTTCTCATTTTTCCATCCCGTGGTTCTGACTTTCCCTCCAGCATTTATTTGTACAAACTTCCATTTCTTTGAAAGAACAGTATTTTAGAAATGTTCAGCAGACCAACTGAGATGAAGCCATTCCACTGAGCTGCTGAAAGTGATGTGTGAATAAACTTTTCTTACTTTCAAAAGACACTGGATACTGCCAAAATATTATTTGGATGTGAATAACATACAGTGTAGAAAAAAGGCATTTCATTAATATTTCCATACAAGTAATCACACTCAGAGTGTCTGCACTTTACATGATTGAATTGTTATTAGGATGTACATAATGGGGGATAAGAGTTACTTGCAGGGTAGGGCTTATGCAAATCCATTGCAGTCATATGAGGGAAGAGTTTCGCAGTGAAATGAGGTAAGAGACAGTGAGATAATAGCAGACAGAATGGTGGAGTGGTGATCTATGGTGTCGGCAGGCCTTTGAAGTGGGGGAGAGCAAATATTTATGGATTATACAGTGCCTCGAAAAAGTATTCAGCCTCCAACCCTTTTTTCCACACAAAAGATTTCCCCAACCTGAGATTTTGACTAATTAGCCTAAGATTTTTTCATTTGTGAATCACTCAACTCTGAAACAGTGCAGCCCAAAAAAGAAATAAAATTATACACCATTAAAGAATAAAAAAACCTGAGATATCAACAATTAATAAGCAGAGTGGTTAGAGTGACAGTTGGCATCACAGTAGCCTCTCTGACAAGTGCCCTTTTTGTTTGGTGACTAAGTTTAGGGGGGCGGCCTGCCCTAGGCAGAGCGGCTGTAGTTCCATATTTCTTCCACTTCTGTATGATGGACTGTACTGAGCTCCGAAGTATGTTCAGTGCCTTTGAAATGTTCTTGTATTGTTCCCCAGATTTGCGCTTTTCCACAATCATATCCCTCTCTTGTTTTGAATGCTCCTTTCTCTTCAGTTTGGTTTGTTCAATGGAAAAAACCAACCATACTGTTTGACCTTATGGAGAGGGAAGGTATTTATTCTCACAAAGTAATTCAAAACAGGTGATCCGCTAATTTACTACAAAGGTGGAGACCATCAACAAATTGGATGAGTTTATAAGAAAATATCTTGCACCTGAGTAAAGTTAGCCTTATAATTACAATTTCTTTTTATTTGGCATGATGTACAATACAATGTTGACCAAACCAAAGAAACTTACTTTAAAATATAGCAAAATTGGAATCTGAGCCAATAAATTGTGAAAATAGTATTGGGGTCTGAATACTTTTCCAAGGCACTGTACATTACTCAGTCAGGCTGACAGGGGGCACATCTCAGGGTGCCTGAGATGGCTCACAATGTCTCCCAAAGTTTTTCAATTATATATAATTTTATGTAAAGGGTCCATTTACAGTAATTAGGTTTTATGCCAGATGAATGCAGGCTAGAGGTAATTACAAGTATTATTTACTGTTGTTAATAAAAGTTCCTTCTTCACACTGATGCTAAAGGTTAACACCTTACCCCTTCTACACTGACTGCAGAAAAGTAGTAGTCGTTACAGAATTATTGACAAACTGATGCTAAGGGTATCTGGTCCTGAATAAGTATGTCTTTGAGCTTTCACATGATACAAGAGTTTTAATGTACAGCTGTTTTTGGCCTCAGCCTTCATAAGAAGGTATGACACTATGATTCTTTTTCTTTCTGTGATCAGGCTTTGTCTCTTCCACCTCAACATTTATTCTCACAGCCATATAAATCTTGAATATTCCTCTTGGTCATTAAGTACTTATAAAGCACCTGGGATGTTTTACAGCAAATTTTAGGATAGACTTTAAGGGTAATTTTCCCACATACATAAACACACATACCAATACACGTTATTATTATTTATATATATAACCTGTTGTTTGAATGACCCTAGTGTCTACATCTATTTTACATCTAGTAAGTACATCTATTTTAATTGTCTTTTGCTAATCTGTAAATTAATAAAATAAATTTTTACCAGTCTCTTTAACTGGATCTGAAAAAGTACTTAAATGTGTTTGAAGCCTGAAAAATGTACATGTCCAAGGGCAAAGGAACTTAAATTTTCTGCTGTCAAGATAATACATTTGACTGTTCCATCAAAGTTACTCTTCTAACAAATTCTGAATTTAACATGTCTCTTTGTAATACAATACTCTTGTAAAATTCTTCTTCATGGAATGAATCACTGAATGGTTATTGTATGATTTAGAATAGTTTAAGGGGGTGATTTCACCTCTTGTCCAGAATTTCTTCTTGCAGTTGTGTCATAAGGCTGTTTAAATTCTATATTTACTTAATCTGCCATAAATGGTGAGATGCTTACTATTTCCTAACTCATTGAAATTTTGATAAAGTAAACAATCAACATTCATTTACTGCAAAAAAGATGCTGAGCTTGCACTGTTTTGAATGTTTTGAATTACTTCCTTTTGTTTCTGGAAAAAATATGTCAATTATTTAATTATTTAACTAATAACTATAAGTATGTAAAAATATACTAATTAGAACTGTGTTTTTTTGATTATCAGGTTTCATTAACCAAGGTGTGCCTGAATAATGAGTATTACAGCAACAGTACATGTATGCAACATGTGACTATGCTGTGCAATAAAAAGACGTGCAGCTATGAATTATTAGCCTTGTGTTTTCAAATTTAGTGTACTGAGTGTAAATAAAGACCACATATGGTAAAATCTGACCCAGTATTTCTGTTGTGCTCATGAGTATGTTTCTGTTTCCCTCAGCTTTCAGCAGCTCGCACCTCTACAGGGCCAAAGGAGACTCCCAGGCTTATCATGCCCCCTTAATCCATTTTATATAGCTGCACAATCCGGTGCAATTTTCCATAATTAATACACCCTGTACATATGTGACACTCTGTCATGTTTCTTCTGCTTGCTTGCATGCACACAATAGACTCAGAGGCTGAAAGCTCTGTGGGCAGAGAGCATAGACACATTCTCAATCCAAAAATTCTGAAGTGAGCTCTTAAGAGCGGATTCCATTGCAGGGGGGATCCCAGACATTTTCCTCCCCTGTATCATTTCTCACTCCTAAGGGCTGTTCTACAACATTTGCACAAGGGTGGTGCATATCTATATTCAATTAAGGGACTACTATATGTCAACGTCAAGAGTAGGATGTGTTTCAGGCCTGTACTCAGATTTCTGGGAATTGAAGTACACACCCCCATAATAAGAGAGAGGCCTGTACAGAGGAACCTGGTGAGTACCCATTATGAATATGGTAGGATAACTGAATTTTGTTTAAATGCAGTATGTTGATGATGCTGTGAAGGACACGTACGAGTGGGCTGATTATGTGTCTATTTCATTCATCCCCTTGTTGATAAGAACAGGCTCTTTATGAAAAAAGGGCTGTGGCAAATCGCTTCTACTTTTTAGTGCACCATTAGCCTCAGGCCAACAGCTAATAGGTTTTTGAATCTGATATAGACCACAGGAGTCAAGCATCTCCTCCTGGACAACTCATCAACATGTCTGCTTTGCCACAGTTGTGGTGTGTGTGTGTGTGTGTGTGTGTGTGTGTGTATATATATATATATATATATATATATATATATATATATATATATATATATATATATATAATCTTTATCTTTATTTGATTTTCTGTGAGAAGCAATGTAGAATGATACCACTATGACTAATGTTACAAGGTTAGGTTGTTCTGCATGTGGTACATGCAATACTTTATCTTTCAGCATATTTATTTCTTGGTTTGGTGTGGTTTTTATTCTTGGCCAAGTATATTCAAAACTTTTCTGTCATGGAAATGAAATTTGAATATACACATACCATACAGGACTCTGTGATCTGAGGGAGAAATACTCTCTCAGTCTTTAAGGTTACACCATTAGATTCTTTTCATATGTAGGATGTTTTGCGCAGGTCACAGGCTTACATAGTCTCTACTGTAGGTACTATTGAAGCTATTGTGTTTTGCAGGTCACATACCACATATGTTGCCATAGACGTTGTACCAGCAGCGCCTTGCTGCTATGACTATTAGAATTCTTTCCCACACTAGTACTAGTAGTACAAAGTCGATCAAGGAAGAATATAACTATAAAAATTAACTGCTATTGTACTGGAAGTCGGTCTGCATAAGAGTGTCTGCTAAATGCATGTAATGTAATGTAATATACCTGTACTTAGTTTTAGCAAATATGGTTAAGAAGCTAACTATTTTAGCAAATGAGATTAGTTAGCTATTTTAGCAAATATGGTTAGTGTTCTTTCGTGATTGTAGCTAAGTTGAAAGCTGGCTGGATATACGGCTCTGCTATGAAAAAAAAAACAATATTTTTACTCACTGTTCAAGTAAACAGGTTGTGATACAAGTGCTAATTTACAAAGTCCAGGTACATGTCAAGCTAGGTAATGTTATTTCTAGCAGTTACAAGAAAATGAAACTTTAGAATATATACTATAGCTTGTGCACATAAGCAAAGGTATCCACTTCATAAAGAAAATGTAGAGTTTGTAAATTTTCACTTTTTTGTACCAGTGGTCAAACTCACAGATTTAGTCATTACTGGAGGCAGATAAGTAAAGTAGTTTGCTGGGGAAAATCATGACCTCCTCAATTGAATATTTGAAGTCCAAATGATTCCTACATATGTTTGGAGCCTGAAATATCAATGTTCAGGAATCATTTAAATAATTGATTAGCTGGAGCTTTTAAAATGGAAGTTGTGAAGTCACTGAAGAAAATGTTTTCCTGCCTGGCTATTCTGGATTGTCAGCTTAACATGGCCAAACTGTTGAGCCATGAATGTGCCTCAACAGTTTCAAAATGGAACATTTTTATTTTATATTTGTTTGTTAAAGTGAAAATATTGATGAGCTATCATAATCTTAACAGTTTCAAAGATTAATGGCATGTGTTCTGGTATAACTTGCAAACAAAGATTAGATAGCTTGCTGTGTGTATATGATGACTGGTAAGATACAGCTACCTCACTTGTTCAGACTAGCTGTGTAACTGTATTTGATGCTGTTGCTGTTTATTAAACTGTTAGCATTAATATATCACATTGAATGGTCTCACATGCAAACTAAAACTTGATCAATTTTGCACCTTCACTTGCAAGATAACATTGCAGTGTTAAGTTAAGAAACCTCATCCCCTAAGCTTAGTGCCATATGACTTCTCTTGAACATTTGACAAAAAAGATTTTTTTCCTATTTGGTATTTAACTCAACACTGTTCATTCAGTTTCAGTGTAAATGCACACATCACAGGCTTTCATCAAGGTTTGCAAATGTTGTATAGCTTATGGAATTGCCTCAATGGCTTTTTTCAGTTCATGCATTTGTTGTCTGCATCTCAGTTTTATCACATCAAATTAGCAGCATTCAGTTCTAAATGGCCTTTTCATGTAGGCTATTCATTGGTTTTCCAGATTCCCTCAATGCAGAGCATTCCACAAGGACACCCTATAAACATCCATTATACCAATCCCATTTAGTTCATTATTCCCTGACTGACATCCTTTTAATGCTATTCATAATCTCTTATCACTTCTGTATTAATATCTTGTTCTCCTGTTATCGCTGAATATAAACACGGATAATGACAATCTCCAGTTTTACCATGGAACCTGGGAAGTAGCACCAGACACACTCATACAATTGCAAGTGTTACAATTTGCATTTTAAGGGTGACAACAGCCCCACATGGTACACTGTTGAGACTGGAATGCATTTTCAAGGTCGTTGAAGACAGCCTTGTGTTTTGAAGGGCATCTGAAATAGATGGCTGTGTCCTACTCCACAGAGAATTAAAAAAAACTGGAGGTGGGTTCAAGATGTGTGTATAATCAAACATAACTGAACCATATCCATTTTTGGTCTGAATAACTGAGTCAATACAAGGCTTCAATGTGCAGCTACAAGAGCAAAGACAGCCCTGGACACCCTGGACGAGATTCTACATGCATTGCAGCTGTTTCACTCTGCACTGCATGTTAAGGCCTACAATGTGTGCTGATGGATTTCCTTTTATGATAGCATATTATGGAGTGGTAACAGTTTATAAACACAAATATGCTGCGAGGAATGAGGAAAAACAAATGAGCCACCATAAACAATCAGCCATGAACCTGGGCCTGAAACCCTTTCCAGTCCTATTGTTACAACAACAGCCTGTAGAACTATGGAAGCATTTCTCTGATCTTTCCAAAACCCGCAGACTTACATTTCCAACAACAACAAAAAAGACCTCCATCTCCTACTCTGTTTGCCCAGGTGTTGAGGGCTATATTTGGAAGCTGACATATCTGAGCACATTTTGAACTCATTAAGGTTACATTAAGATTACAAAGAGAGCTGAATAAACTAGTGTCTTGCCCCAGGCAACAGAGAACTGAATCCATAAGGGGGTAATCTCATATCAGCATGGTGTATTCATTAGGCTTAAGAAACTGTAAATGTTGTGAGCAGTTTCTTACATTATTAGGAAGATTTACATACTGAAGATGATAAACTTGCTTTGGCACCTGTGTAATTTACTAATGACACAATTTTAGCATGAACTCGGTGAAGAATGTGCCACTGCATGACAAAACAACACAGTGCACCAGGATTTTGAATTTTAGCCTTGCATTACACACGACAGCCAAACACTGTTGTATTGCCTTGTTGTAACAGGGACTTCTAATTAGATTTTGGTTTATTTGTTCAGATCACAAAACTGCCTTAAGTAAGGTAGATTTAATTAAGGGAACTTGATGAAAGTACACAGCCTTTCGCCATCTCATGGGTGTATCTTCAGATAGCACAATATACATCGTAATAATGAGAGTCTGCTAAGAATGACCCGGAGCTCTCATTTTTGAACATGATGTGGTATAATATGCTATCCACATGTATGTCCAAATGTGTTTCCTGTTATTCAAAATAATCATCATATAATGTGTGCCAAAAGGGGTATAAAAATGACCTAATAGGAGTATTTAATTTTTTGTAAGATACACTACGTCAAAAGTCTGAACACACAAATCAAAACTATCTTATATTTAGATTCTTATACTATATCCTATATTTTAGAAGTAGCATAAAATATTTTTTTTCACACATAGGCATCAACTTCACTATTTATATTTGTCTAAGCAGCAAATTTCAAGCATTTAAGCATAATTTTTTAGATTAACATGTCGTTGACTGCATGTTTCCCATGATCTTAATCAGGTTTGTCCAAACTGTATATCCCTTTGTTCCCTTAAATTCCCCACCTGTCATGGATAAATGTTTGTTAGTTCAGTGCTTGGTATTGCTCAGTAGATGTGTGACAGAGGCTGCCTTTTACATTCTTTCAGAAGAGCTGATTTTATGCTCTGTTACACATATATAATAACAGCATAATGAGGCAGTACTCAAGGTTGGTGTATTGCCAACATCATTTTCATGTATATTTTTGAAAAACAAAGATACTTTCAGCCACATTCTACATTTTATTGCCCTTGGGAATATTTTCTGTGACTAGGATGATACTTTTCACGTCACATGCGGACTTACTTGTATATTCTCTGTTTGATGTAATGCAGTAGGGCAATGGCTGTGCTGGTCACTCAACATTTTTAGTCGCAAATAAACAACAGGAAAAAATGAAATCGATATCAAGAAAGCTCCTTTATTGTTGAATGCGAACTGAACACAGCCTTTTATTTGAACAGTTACTGCCAGCTGGACTAAGGCAGGGTAATAGCGCACTTGTGAGAAGGAGTACGTAGTTATAATTAGTACAAGCAAGCACCACATTCAGTGAACACCCAATGCACTACCTTGATAATCATAGCAGCCTTGCTTTGTTATTAAAATCTGTTAGGGAAAATCAACCCTCTCATTAAAAATTCTTATCTCTTTTGCTTGAGCATTTGGCAGATGGCCTTCTTTATCAGAAGATAATAATGATGTAGTAAGGAAATTAAGATTTTATTAAAGTCTATTAAAGTCTAAGGAAATCAAAATACATAGGAGCATTAGCTGATCCTTGATGATCCCATCTACAAGCCTATAAAAGGTGAATCTTCTATCTGCGTCAGTGACAATGAACTAAAAAATGTAGCTCAAACATATGTAGATTGGAGTCAGCTTAAATACATTAATCTTATATGGCTGCAATCCAACTTTGATATCCAAAAATCTCTCACGTTTTATAATGACTGATTATATATTCTGTCTGTGCTCTTCCAATTTATGGAGGGTGAATTTTTTTGATGATGATTGTGGTGGTGGTGAGGTGGAGGTAATCATGAGTTTTGAAGGCTTGCAGACTGTAAAACTATAGTATGAATGGCATTCCATTTTTTGCCCAGTTAACAGCTTGAGTCTGCCTCAGATAATAATAGTTATCAAAGACTACAAGCCTATCACAATTCTTCAAGGGTTAACATATGTTTTTGAATTGAGAGGAATGCAAGAAACCTCATTCAATCAAAAGAAGGACTAATAGTTAAGAGACAGGTGTGTTACCCTCTCTGGTCCTTATATGCATTAGTAAATTAATAAAGTGATTGAATTTCTTAAAGAGATCTTTGTATAGGTCTAGAAGAATGTTACTGGGCAACAAGAAGTTTGTCCAAGGCTTTCACCCCAAGCCCCATGGTGATTTACAGGTTTGAAGGAGCAATTGTTTGGCTTTCTTGCATATGAAGACATGCATGTTAATTGCAGGACTTCACTGTTGCCATGCAACACAATACTGTGCTATGTAGAACACTTGCTTCATGAGCTTCATAAAATGCTTAAGATCTGAAAGTGTCTTCTATCATCAGAGAGAAATCAAAACAAATATGAATCAACCCCCATGTTTCAAATATGTCACTTTTACCTTTAAATGTTACATATCACTTGATCTGGGTTTACCACACATTCTTATGAGCAGGGTGACACCTGCCTAATTAAATAGAGCGTTTCACAATCAGCCCAGTGAGCAGAGCTGTGAAACAGAGGTCCTTCACAGTCTTACCTCTTTTACCATGAAGAAAGAAAAGACAGACAGAGAAAGAGAGAGAGAGAGAGGAGAGAAAAAAAAGTGTGAAAATCTAATGAGACAAATCACACAGTGCTGGCACTTCAGTGATTGAAATGCCTGTTGTAGTTGCCTTGTATTTAAATATCCTGTAAATTAAAAGGACTTTGCCTGGGAGCGCTCTTGCAACATTTATTGAAATGAATCAGGGCCAGACTGTCAGTGGAAGATTAGTCTATACTATCCAATAACATGTCCTTTGCTCAGGAAAGTGTTCAAACAGAGAGCATAGGCTCATTTCAGTGACCCACACAGCAGAACTGACAGAGGAAGTTTTAAGCCTATGTGTGTGGGGGAGCTGTCACAGGAGCACAGCTCATGTGTGAATTATCCTCTTGCAGGTCAAGCTTTGACTAGGTTCCGCTCAACCTCTGCCTTTTCAACTCTTCCCAGAGTGATTCACTCAACAGCTTTGCCAACAGAACAAAGCATGCAAAATACTAAGTGATGTGCCATTTGCAGTGTTGTGTGTGGTTGTGGGTGCATTTAGTTGCTTGGTATAGCTTTTCAGCTAATCAATTCAATCAGTAGCTGCTTGCCGTTTATGTGAATGTGGTGGACGATAATCTGAAATTTTAAGGCTTTTAATTGATCTGTCATTATTCAGCTTGCAGTGAATGTGATGATCTTTATGGTAAGCATATTGTAGTCATAGTTTAGTGTAGCGTGTGTGTGTGTGTGTGTATTCAAACATACACTTGCCATCTCCTCGCTCTGTTGCCAGTAAGAGTAACCAAGGGCACTTGAGGACTGTTTCAAATTTTGCTGCCTTATTCCCCAAAAGAAAAGTTGATTGACTTGAATTTATACATATATTTTTTTCATTGTATAAAATTCAGGTGAAGCATACTGAGTAAATCCAATGACAGTGTGCAGTCAATCAAAAAGCATAACAATATTTTTGTTCTTGTGATTTTCATTAAGTCATTCCACAAAGATCCATGTGATTATTTTTAATGTTGCCTTCACAGATTTTTGACATAGGTTGGAGTGTGAATCTGGTCATTTTTCAAAATAAAGTAAAAGGTAGGCTGATTTAATTACACTGCTGTTTGTTCCAACAGCTGCTGCAATATGAAAGTTTTGACTCTCAGCTTAGAGATCATGGAAATTCTTCTCAATCTTGCCTGACTTGTACAATGAGAGAGGACACATTCAAGTAAGCCATGTTATGCACCGGTAACACATGTTAATACCCACAATGGCCATCCTTGTGTACATTATGCTTGATCTTTTAGACACGTAAAGATGTAACACTAGTTCACCCTTTTGACATCTCTAAAAAGCACCCAAATGCCATGTGAGACATGAATTGCTTTTGACAGAAAAAAATGATATAGCATGCCTTTTATTGGAATATTGTATTGTGGTTTCCCTTCCTGGACACCAGGGAGGTAAATTGAATCAGGTGATGTCCTGGATGACACTGGCCTCAGAGGTAGTGTATCCCATACAGACAGAGAAACAGTCAACCCCTAACCACAAGGCCTTGAAAATATGATATCACGTGTCACTGGCTTCCAGGGGCCCTAAAGCCACATACTTCAACTCGTATAACTGAATGCCATCAGGTCATTTTTTTCTCCCAAGTATCTTACTCTGGCTTCTATGAAATGGAGTTCTTGCAGTGAACTCGGAAGCAGAAATTCCTGGGAAGTAGGCATGTATTGAACTGTGTCTTATGTTTGATTGTTCTTCAAATGTAAATATTGTATCTTCTCTCAACCCGAATGTATTTCCAATACAAAGATAATGTACATGATTTATTTCTATTCAAAATCATAAAGCATAAAGCATAGTATAAAGAACACAAATGGACCTGTCTGATTTTCAAACACACAATGATTTATATGTTTGGTTAAAAGATGTAGATGGGGCCTCCTAAATTTTTCATCTGGCCTCAGACATGATGAACTAAAGCAAAACAAAGACAAAACAAAGTCGAATACTGTTAGATCTTAGCCTCCTGCACATTCGATTCAGATCAGGTACCTAACAGCAGGTACCTATTTTCCTTGGATTAATGTCCCAATTATTATCTCCCCCTTCGCTAATGACCTTGATTTAAATTACAGGAAGGTGCATAGGAATTCACTCTGCTGCCAAACAAGAGATAAATCAGCTCTTAACTGGCCAGTTGACCCTGGTCCACCCTTACCTTGCGCTCTGCACATGCTCCTGCACCTCCATCCCCACCACTTCCTGGTCCAAAAACAATCAGCTTTAATCAGGTATGTAATTTAATTGATTTAATGAACTCTTCCGCCCCATAAGGGCATCTGCTACACACGTGACTACAGCCACCTCATACTCCCCCTCCCCCCCCCCCCCCCCCACACACACACGCATTGCAACCCACACTTTGCAACCCAGAACACAGACACGACTGCACACACGCCCAACTGAAGCTAAACCAAAATTGACATGATGTAAACGATGAATTTTCCCCACATGCAGAACATCGCAAAGAGGTTTTCTTGTTTTAAATGTCACTCAGTTAGAACAGGTCCCAGGCAGGACTTCTAACAAGAAATGTATGATGATAACAGAATCAACAGATATTAAATTGTGAACTATGCTGTTTTTTTTCCATTGAAACCTCTCAGCTGGATTTGATTTCTTGGGTTCAAGGACTCAAGGAGTAATTGGTAGCGTAACCCAGGTAAACTATTACAGATGTGAGATAATTATAGGGACTCATTCTGAAAACAGCACAGCTCAAAAGGAAGTCACAGACAGCACAATCTCTACAGAAGGGCTCCTGAGTAAAAGCATTCGTTCTGAGTGTAGACTGAACGCTACGGCCCGGGTTCGAACCCGACCGTGTCACTAGCCGACAGTGACCAGGAGCTCACAGGCGGAACACATTGGCTTTGTTTCGCCGGGGATAGGGATGGGTACGTCGGCAGGGGCTTCGGTCCCATTAGCAACAGTGACCCCTGCTGGTCGATCGGGCGCCTGTGGTCCACATACCAAAGCTTCATATGAAATGTCTTCCTCCGACTCATCGCTGTGCTAGCTTAGCTTGTGGACCACAGTGCGAAAAGAAGCAGCGGCTGACATCACGTGTCTCGGAGGAGGGCACGTGCTTTCCCGGATTGACAGTGGGGGTTGTGCAATGGGACCGAATTATAACAAATTGGCCATTCCAAATTGGGGCGAAAATGGAAAAAGGAAAAAAAAAAGAAGGGCTCATGAGTAAACTAGTGTCAATGTAATGAAAACATGTAGGAACCAGAACCAGAGAAACAGCAACAGCACAGGAACCCAGTGATCAAACTATAACAGCTGGTACAATGGGGGATGAAATCTCCAACATTATCACAATGGTTCAGTCAAACATATTTTATGATTTTGCTTATTTTACATTGTCAAGAATTAAAAATAGATCCAGTCCACACATAAACATAGATAGATCTATGGAAAAGGGCTTTTAAATGAAGGCTTTCAAGGTATATTGGTTGATACAGTATGTTATATCATATGTATGCTTATATCATCATGAAAGGTAACTCTGATGATGTCACATACTCTACAGTACATGTCCTGTTTTCAGATGTTAATACAGTGTACACTAAAAATACAGCATGTAATAATGCATATACTTTATAATTAAATTTGGTGCTTGTGGTCTTTTGAGTTTCATAGGTAATTCTTGAAGAGAAAACAATTATTAGAAAGGCCTGGGTTTAGCTAAACACTAAACACAACATTCCTTTTACAGTTGAAAATGTATGTCAATAGCAGACAGTGTAACCTGACCATTCCTTGTGACCCAACAATGGTTCTAGGTGCAGGAGAAAGGACTTGATGGATAGTGATGTTAAATGGTCTGATTCATTCATTCAACAGAAAAAAAAGTGTTTCTCGCTGTCTGCATGTGACTGGAGAGGTTCGGATTATCACTATGATCATGTCACTATGGACAGCTTGTGAGTACAAAAGGAATTAACAAAATGTGCTTTGAAAAGGCAAGAGATAGCAAGACTTGGAACATATACAGTATAAGCAGTTTCTGTAATCATAAATAATTGGTTTCTTCACAGAAAAGCAGCAGAGTAGCCAAGTAATATTGGGCTATGCAGTGATATACTTACTAATTGGCTCTTTAAAAAAGGCAAAGGCATTTTTAAGGTCCTTAATTTGGCCTTTTCTCCTTCAGAGCTAGTTTGAGTGCCAAAACTAATTAGACTGTAGCTGATTTTCAGAAACCTAAAGCATGCTAAGGCAAAACAGATGACAGACAACTTGTGCCAGGGGCTGCTTTCCGAATATGAACAAAAAGGAGGGATGTTTACAAGTTATAATCTTTCTTCTAATTGGCTCATGAACCACCACAAAATAACATGCACACAGAACTGACAATATTTGATCTGCTCCAGAGATTAGCCTTAAAATGAGAGTGACTGTAAAAAGTGCTCTCAAATATTCATCAACTCAAGAGTCAAAAGGTGACACCACCTTCAGAACAATGAGGCTGGAGAAAGGGACTTTTTCTTGAGTGCTTGATAAGGGCCCTTTAGGGTTTGTAGTCAAAGTCTTTTCAGTAGCACTGTCACTGACGTTCTGTCATCAGTGGAGATCAGGGTTTTTGTCTCTCTTGGATGCAGCAAGAGGTGCACTTATTCCCATTGTGTGTCAATTTAATATCAGCTCCACTGCATTTGTCTGGCAGTACTATTTCCTAACACTTATATCAAGGATATTATTTTCATTGTCAAATCCCTTATTTATATATTATTGGCAGCTTTGCTACCTTTTTCCACTTTTCACAGCTCCAAATATTCAGGGGGTAGATCATATGTTATGCACTGCAGCAGTGTTGGCCTCAAATTAATTGGCAAGCGGCAGAGTGAAAGTTAATTTCCCATTGCAGCTGTTGGGAGTTTTAGATTATGAGTAAGTATAACTTTGAGAGGGAAGTGGGAGCAGGCGGTGAAGCCGCATGTGTTTGTCCTAGTAGCCTCATTCTCTCTGCTAGCAGAGCATGTCCCAAATGTTGTCAATTTATCAATGTAACGTGCACTAGTGGGCACAGTTTGAGCAGCCATTAGGACAGGTGCCTCAATCCATCACGCCCAGTCACTTATTCCACCTTGTCAGGAGAACTAAATGGAGCTTTTGGAGAAATGTAAACAACTCTCAGTGGACAATCAGAGCACCGATTGCAGAGGCAGACAGAGGAGAAGACTCTCTCCACTATTTAAATAACAGAGCTTGTTCATAAACAGGCCCTCTTTGAGTTTGTATTTCTCTGTCTCTTGCTCTCTATCTCTTCCTCTCACTTGTGTGTGCATAATTTGAAACATATTGAATTTTACTTTGACAACATAACAACTTTGCTTGTTGTTTCATGTTCCTGGATCTTTTTTTCATATCAGTTTCTTTGTATGTTTATTATATTATATATGAGTTACAGATTCATATTTACAGTAGATAGTGAAATGGCACAAAAGATGAAAAGCAACGCTCTACACTGCCTGGTGAAATGTGGACTTTTTTCACATCAGTCATTTGTTTCATACCTGTAATAAGAGTCACTGAGTGCACAAAGAAAATAGGTGTCCACCACACTGTATAGGAATGAGATTTGTATGATGATTGAATGGTGTAAAACAGGAAGCTGAGCATTATGCACGTAAATTTGATGACCAATTTGTGACTGAAGCTCCTTTTCACAAAAAATGTTTAGAATAGCTCCTTTGCCTTTATTACATGGAAGATTTTACCCAAAGGCCCCAATTCATCACTTTTTTTTTTTCAAACAGCTACGCTGTGCAGCCAGTGGTGAATTTAACAAGGTGTTCGTTAAAATATAAATGGAAATTTAAAGAGGGAAAATTAATCTAAATCTAAAGATGCAAATAAATCTAAACCCTTCAGAATGAATGGTGATAATGGCCATTGCCAGGGGTCACAGGGTGGAAAGATTACTGTTAGGTGTTTTAGGTGATCTAAACTGACCCTTGCCATTGTAAGGCTGGGCCTGCATGAATGCATGCCAATTCTACTCGCTAATTTAGCGCAGCCAGGTATGTTAACTGTGTCCATTCCAGCTCCCTGTATCTCTCCAAGCAGGGAGAACTCTGAGTTAATGATTCAGAGATGGTCTTGGTTCACTGTAGCACCAATCCTCCCGAACCACTGTGTATCTGTATAATTTTACTGTTTTCAAGAAGAGGAGAGAAGTTTAAAGGCATGCAGAGAGTGAACAATGTCTCCTAGAATCATACTACAGTACAAAAACCACAACCACACCATGCTCAGTTCACTAATAAAACCAGATTTTGCAACATTACCCATCTAATTTGGGAAGGGGGAAAATGAAAGAGATTCCACAGTCTGCCACTCCTCCCCCAAGAACATACATAGAAACAAAAATTAGATTATTTTTTACAAGATCAGTCTAATATAATTTTGTCTGATATTTCAACCTGATCACATGAAAAAATTTAGTCATATCTTTTGTCAATGCGAGGGAAACATCAACAGGAATCGTTCTTCTTGCCTGTAGGTCCACATAACACATTAGTGGAAGCGCTAATTAGTCCCTTTTACATCCGTTTTTCCAATGAAAAATGTTATTAGCATAATATAAGTTTAATTGCAAAGACAGACATCCGCTAGCTAAACAGATAGTTACTCTGCTTTACAAGAAGCAACAGTACAGCCACGTAAATGCCTTTAAATCAGCTCAAACTCACTTAAGAGCTATAACAACCACAAATCCTACTCTATTATTATTTCTCTTAGCTGGCTGAAATAAGCCAGCTAACTTAGCTTTTTGGGTAGGGTGATACTCTAATATCTACCTATTACTTGGGCTAATAATGGTAACGTTTATTATTTTGGCTGATTTTGGTGCAGTGTAACCATCTTGCCAGGCAGTGAAAGCTATGAATAAGATTGGGTACTTGCTAGTTACTGAACTACAAAGCTAGCCAGACAATCATGCCAGATTGCAGGTATCTAGTTTGCTTCCATGGTACTATAGGTGTTGACATGCTAAAATGGAATTTTCATGCAACAATCATTTGTGCAATCGATCTGTGGTAATGTTGGTGCCAATTCATTCTCAGTGTATATCAATTGGGTTCTTGCAGCCTGCTATTTTTCTCCCCTGATGAGGCCGATCTACTCCAAAATGTGACAAGGCATTTGATTCACGCAGGCCCCAAGTCCTGTTGGATACATCTCAGGTGATTTAGGTGCGCTTTACAATTACTGTAAATTTAGCTGGATAGTCTGCCTAGTCTATCTAGCTACATGAATGTGACTAAACAGATACCATTTTTACATCATTTACAATTCATATGAGAGACATTTTAAGTGTACACTTTCTCTTGTAGAACCTAGATATACATAGTAAACTGCAACTCTAGGTAGCTTGCTGGAAAAACAGTCGGTTGAATTATTTGGATGGCTTGACTTAGCTATGTAGCTAGCTAGGTAGACTATCTAAAGAAGTTACACAGCTAGCTGGTGCTCCACAATTTTAGTGAATCTAGATATCTGGAATCTGATTTGACTTTCACACAGCTAAGTATAACTCCTGTGTGAAACACATGAAGTATAAAAAAATCATGTAACAGCTGTAACTGTTAATAAAAACTGTTACCACCTCAGTGAATGCCTGCTATACGATAGTTGGCATGACCTAACTTACTAGTATATGTAACCAGGTAGCAAGCTACGTTTCCATTTCCCTGTACCTAAATTTCGGGTAAGCCAGGCTATCATAGTCAGAACTTCCTTATCTAGTGTCTTACTCCAGTCTCAGTAATCAATATTCAAAGAAATTCATACACATTGGCCTGTATTAGTTGTAAAACCAAGGTCAGCAAGAGGGAATTCCACTCAATTTACGGTATGCAGGTCACTACCAAACAACTCTGGATAAGAGCCTCTACTGAATCAGAAATATGAATGGATAATGTGTGTAATTTGTGAAATAATGTGTAATATTTAGAGATGAAGGCATCATTCTGTCATCTGTATTTTCTTTTTACATCACCAATAGCAAGGACACATTACCATTCAGGCAGTGGAACCGAAAGAAAAGCAAAGGTTTACACAAAACATTGTCTTCCAGATATATTAAGATATTGTAATGAACTCTTAACTAATCAATCTTTACCAACACATAGTACATTTGTTTTAACTGCAGTGTAGCATAGTGGTTACGAAGCATCACTCGTAACTGAAAGGTTGCCGATTCCCCATGGGGGCACTGCTGCTGTACCCTTGGGCAAGGTACTTACCCCACAATTGTATCAGTAAATATCCAGCTGTATAAATGGATAACAAAAAAATGTAATTGATGTACGTCACTCTGCATAAGAGTGTCTGCTAAATACCAATAATGTAATACCATTGAGGGAGCCCACAACCTGGGGCTCCAGCTGATGATGCAGCTGAGTTACAGTCCCGCATTATATTAGAACTGTGCTAGATGTTCCAAGGTCTACTGTACCCAATGCTGTACCACATCCAGCTTTTCAGCCTGATCCACTTTAGAGAGTGCTGAAAAGTGATTTTTCAACTCAATTACAAATCCCTTACGTACTGAGGGACACTTTAGTGTTGACACATTGAGGTGTTTATGATTTTATGCAATGTAACAGATGGTGATCGCTCCACAGCAGATGCAGGCATCTCAAAGAAAGCTTCACCATCTACTATTGATAATAATTTCAAGAACTTTGTCACATACACAGTTATAAACAGTATGCAACTTGTAGTGAAATGTAAAACTAGTCCAACTCCTTAGACTGTGCAAAATAGAGAGATAAACATAAATTAGCTAAAAATAGATCAAATAGATAAAAGGAAAAATATGTACTGTAAGAATAAAAACTAGAAAGTACCAAGTGAGTGCAGGAAAGTAACAACCACATCATTGAAGTCCTGAGTTTGTGTTCAAGATTAGTGTGGCCAGCATGTCCAAATTGAGGAGTCTGATGGCCTGGGGGATGAAGCTCCTCCTGAGCCTCTCAGTTTTGGCCATCAGGTTGCGGAAGTGCTTGCCAGATTTCAGCAAGCTGAACAGGCAGTTACTGGGATGGGTGGAGTCCTTAATAATTTTGACAGCTCTGGTACTGCATCACCTTGTGTAGATGTCCTGCAGAGAGGGGAGGGCAGTCCTGGAAATGCACTCAGCTAAGCGCACCACTGCAGGGCTTTGCGGTCCTGGACAGAGCAGTTTGCGTACCACACTGAGATGCACTGAATCAGTATACTTTCTATAGCCCCAGTATAGAAAGTTTTCAGAATCACTGGAGGGACCCTGAATTTCCTCAGCAGTCTTAGGTGGTACATCCATTGTCTGGTCTTTTTTACCTGAGCTTGGATGTGATTAGTTCAGGTCAGGTCCTCAGTGATATGTACTCCAAGATACCTGAAGCTACCTACTCTCTCCACTTGGGTCCTGCCTATCATGAGTGGGGTGTAAGTCTGCTGCTGCCTCCTTCTGAAGTCTACAGCCAGCTCCTTGGTTTTCCTGATGTGCAGATGGAGACAGTTCGCCTGGCACCAGGTTATCAGCTTCTCCACCTCGTCCAAGCAGGTGGTCTAATCGTTGTTGATGAGGCCCAGAACCACTGTATCATCAGCAAACTTGATGATAGAAGTGGAACTGTGAGAGGACACACAGTCGTGTGTATATAGAGAGTAGAGGGCTCAGGACACAACCCTGTGAGGCTCCTGTACTCAGGGTGATGGTGTTACAGGTGAACTGGCCCATTCTCACTACCTGAAGTCTGCCTGTAAGAAAGTTCAGAACCCAGTCACAGAGGGGGGCATTCAGTCCAAGGTCCTTGAGCTTGGAGGCCAGCATGTGTGGGACTATGGTGTTGAAGGCTGAACTATAATCAGTAAACAGCAGCCTCACTTTGTTCCCTTTTTCTCTGTCTGTGTGTGTAAGGGTGGTGTGCAGGACATGAGAGATGGCGTCTTCAGTAGACTTATTAGGATGGTAAGCGAATTGGAGTGTGTCAATAGTGTTGGGGATGGAGGAGAAGATGATGTTTTTAATAAGCCCCACAAAAACCTTCATTACTAAAGATGTGAGGGCTACTGGTCGATAGTCATTCAGGCATGAGGGCTTATTGGTCTTCGGCACAGGGACAATTACTGATTTTTTAAAGCAGGTGGGGACCACAGACTGAGCTAATGACTCGTTGAAGATGGAAGTAAACAACCCAGAGAGCTGATCGGCACAGGATCTCAACACATGGCCAGAAATGCCGTCTTCCTGATGTTGACGCGCTTCAAAGCCCTCCGACCCTCGACCTCCGAGATGGTGATCACGCACTCATCCCTGACAGGACTGCTTCTCACTGCAGTGCTAATCGGCAGGCTGGTGCTAGTGCGGTTAGCCTCGAGTCGCGCATAGAAAGAGTTCAGTTCGTCAGCCAGAGAAGAGTCAATAATTCCTGCGGCAAGGAATTTGCTTCCAAAGTCGCTGATAGTCCCCAGTCCCTGCCACATGCGTCAGGATCATTCAGTTGGAAATGAGACTCCACCCGGTCTCTGTACTGGAGCTTAGCGGCTCTCACTGCACGTCCAAGAGCGTAGCACGCCACTTTATACCCGCTTATATCCCCCCGCATGAGTCCCGCACTTGAGTCCCGCATTATACGCAGCCATGTGTGCATTCACTGCAGTTCAGATGGATTTATCCACCCACAGTTTCTGGTTGGAAAAAGTCCTTATGGTGACAGTGTGTGTTGCTTCCTTAGCCAGCATGCTAATGAAGCTAACTGCTGCCTCCGTGAACTCGTTGACATCAGCAGAACTTGCCTGGAACTTATGCCAGTCAACATTGTCTAGCGCGTCCTGTAGCACAGCTTGTGATTGGTCTGACCAGCGTTTCACCACCCGCCTCCTCGGAGCTTCCTGTGCAAGCCTACGTCTATGCCCCAGGACATAACACTTTGTTTATATTCTATTATATTTATATTATTTATATTATATTTATATTTGTTTATATGTATGAGAAAGATGGCAACATTGTTCGATTTACCAAAGGCTGGTAGCGAGTTAGCTTTGTAGCCATTCCTAAACTGCGAATAACAGTAGTCCAGAGTGTTTGCCCCTCTAGTTGGACAGGAGACATGTTGTTAAAAGTTTGGTATGTGATAATGTGATCAATCTGGTTGTTCATCTTCTTGTCTGGCAAAATCCAGGTCAGTTTGTGAATATCTTTATGTGGGAAGATCATATCTCTGTTTACAAGTTTGCTTTTGGTGCAAAATCCAACAAATTATTTTCCATTGTCATTTGCTTCTCCCAGCCCATGATTTCCCATTGTGCTTGGGGTTAGGCTGTCGTCACCACCAACTTTAGCAGTGGTGTCTCCCATCATTATTAACATATCATGCTTAGGGACACATGACACCACAGATTGTAATTGGTCATGCCAGTCATCTTTGATATCTGGTTCAGTGTCTTCAGTTGGAGCATTGTAAGATGGTTAGTTTAAAATGTTTTGCATAGATGCGTTCACACAACAGTCGAGGACTAATAGGCTTCCATTCAGTCAAGGTGTTTGCCAACTTGTTTTGAACAATTAAGGCTACACTATGTGTATGGGATGATTTGTGGCCAGGATTACCAATGTTCCCATGTTGTGGGTAAAACACCCTAAATCAGCCCATCTACACTCCCTAATTCCAAGTAAATCTATCTGATATCTTTTCATCTCTTTGATGACCTTTGCTGTCTTTGAGGTTTCATTCACTGTTCTTGACGTTCCATGTTCCAATCTTGGTAGTGTATTTTGGTCCAATTAAACTATCCTTTGCACATCTGAGTTCCTTACTGTCATACTGCCATTGGATTGGCTCAAGTCTACATTAGACCTTTTAGTAGTTGGTAGAGATATTGGCTGTGTCCCAATACTAAGTCAGATGCCTGCTGCCTGCATCTTCAGAAGTGAGCACCCTTATAAAGTAGGGTCCTCAAAAGGCAACAAAGGCAACGAAATCAGGACACACTTGAAGGCAGGATGACGTCATAGATCGCAGAGAATCTGGAGAGAAAATAACTAAATAACTAGCCACTAGATCAGTTACTTTTTTCAATTTAATCAGATTATCATGTTAAGTATTTCAGTAGCTGTAAAAGACTTTACCTTTGTTCGATGGACAACCAAACTACCGCTACATTAGCTAGATAGCTAGCATGTTCTATTGGAAAGTAATGTGATTACTAGCAAGCTAGCTAGCTATTTAACAGAAAGCTCACTGAGACGTGAAAACATTACATACATTATTATTAAATAATTACAATGTATTTTTCAGATATAACCACAAGAAATTCACTGTATACGGACATTATAATGAGCTCCTCTGTTACCACTGCATCTACTTTTGTGGCGTTTTCCGCTACTAATTTAATGGAAGTTGAGAAGCCTGAGGTAATCGCAAAGACTTATGGGATACCCTACCTGGCGAAGGATACATCGGATGCTGCCTTAAAATTTGACCAAAATAAGGCACTTTAGAAGGGTGCATTTTATGATGACTTTATGATGACTGGTTTGGGACACGCCTATGAATGGCAAGTGTGCAAAATGGTGAAAATAGTGAAAACGCTCCCTTCAAATGCTGCTTTGGGGACACAACCATTGTGTCAGTATCTGCAACAGTTACTTTTTATGATAGAGTTGTTGCAAAGCCCCCAACCTGGAGAACAACTTGCTATTCATGGGACAGGGATGCAAAACTCCCTGAAAGTCAAATATAAATTGGCCCCGCATACATTATTGGTCTGTTCGCTGGTGAATTATTATAAACATAGTACTTTTTATAGTAACATGTTTATTCCCTCGTTCACTGTATCTGAAAAATCAAAAGCACCACTTTGTCAACATTCCATTTCACTATTCTGACCCCTCAGTTTTATTCATACGAACATAATGTGCTACCCACTGTGCTATAGAGGTAGACTTCATGATATAGGTTCGTTACATTGGTTGTTTTTCTGTGTAGTGCTGACCACATTACGGTTTGGTACAGCACCATATTATTCCAGTTAGCCCACATTGTAGCTTATCGGCTTAGGCTATAGTTCTTTATTATCTAAATAGTAGGCTATATGATATTTATCATGTCTTGGTGCATGTGCAAGATGTTGTATTTCACCATTAGCTGGTATTGATTAACAGTAGAGTGTTTTCCTATGTTAACTTGTTGTTGAATATTATTAGCCTACTATTAATTAGCTTTTTATTTTCAATGTATGTTCTGTCTGTTCTGTTGTTCTTCCGTAAATGTCATTAAACTGAATTTGAACCACCTGTTTTTTTTTTTTTTTTCAAAAAATTGCATTGATTTACTTTAATGTTAAAGAAGACATCGTTTTGTTTACTGTTAAAATTCACTTGTTTAATGGTAACTAATATTGTCATGAAGATTTCTTTTTTGCAACAGAGTTGGGGTCAATTCCATGCAGAATTCAATTCATTAATTGAAAATCTTCACAGACAATGACTGGTTTTCGACTTATAAATTGTTCATCATGGAACTGAATGAAATGAAATTCACCCTAACTTTGGTTTTCATCACACCATGTAATGGGATAGAATTCCAGGCAAGACCAATACATCTCAGAAGTAACAGGAAAAGGGGAACTCTTCAGCAGTAGTCAATACTTCAGCAGGATGTTAATAGCATAAAACTGCTATATTCAACATCTGCCATATTACACAATATTCATCATTAAAGGGGAATTATGGGAACGTGAACATCAAAATTTACAATCAATACTTTTCATCACATATTTGATAAAAACAACACTCTTCAGATATAATTTGTATACCTTAATACCATCACACCAATAAGACTAGTGTTTACAAAACTGGAATGTCCTTTTTAGTATAATATACTGAATGCCATATTAACATATGTAAAATTGTGAATTCTCAGATAAGTCTATTCAAACAGTTCTGCACAGATAAAATTAATTGTATTTAACTTAAGCAAAATGGTAGCCTATTCATTAATGCAAAGTGTTTTTGTTTTTTTTTATTTACATATTTACTATATTTTATAAATCACTCAAATAGATGAAATAAAAAGAGAATATGAATATGCTATTATAAATGTATAACCATTTTATTTTTACAGCCATTAAATCCACTGAAAATCAAGATAAGCAACAGTGTCATATCTGTTATGAAATTGCAACAATATAAGGAGTCCAGCACAGCTCATGAGGTTGGAGATGTTGTTCTGTGTAACCTGAGGGAGAGAAAGGTCACAGATATTACGCCTTTAATGGTTTATTAACCTTCCATACAATCTCTGGGTTATGAGTGATATTATTTGAAAAAATTTGAATGTTGTGTTTATTTGGACACAAAACATTGCATCTTAAATGCAACATCAAGACTATCTTGTTTTTCTCCCAAAAACCATTACACATGATCATCACTACAGATCAAAATAAATTCATCATTTATGAATTTCAAACAAAACATTTTTATTAATAAAACACATTATAACTGACTCTTCAGTTTCAGGAAAATGAAACAGTGAAAGAGAGAGGAGAAAAAGAGAAAGAGACAGAATGATGGTGTTAATGTGAGTGTGTGTGTGTGTGTGTGTGTGTGTGTGTGTGTGTGTGTGTGTGTGTTGAGAGAGAGACAGAAACTAGGCCACAAAACCCAGGATGGCTACTGGTTCTCAGTTTGGCTTCCAAACTTTGCAACAAAGAGACAAATACAATGACAAATCTTAATGACAACAATATTAAAAAAAATAATAATTAATGCAATAAAAAGTATGCAAAAAAGATGTTTCAGATAAGAGTTTTCATCTGGTGGGGTCAAGTGTGTTGACAGTCCTTAATTGCTACATTTTCATTCCCATACATGCACAGTATGTCAAATACCCTAAATTGGTTACTTACTTTTTCTCGAGCACAGATGTTATGACAGATTGATTGTGCGAATGACTGTCACGAGAAGGGAGATGTGACTCATTCTGAGTAACCATATGAAATGCTGTGAAAGTAGAGCTAATCACGCTAACAAAATCGACCTGATTTCACTAGCTACAGAACTGACTAGTATGTCTACTGTTATTATAGCCTAGTAAGTGAGAAGCACTCTATCCAATTCATATTTCACACTGCCTAGCAAGCTAGCTAGTCTGCCATTTACGCCCTGAATCACAAAGGGACAAATTAATCAACGTTGTCATGGTTAGCTCACATTGTAAACAGCTAGCTAACTGCCAACTTCCCTGAATACAGTAGCTAGAAGCTTCTGCAGCAGAAGCAAAAGAACCCGGGATAGCTTGTTACGTTTTAGCTTTTCAGCACCTATAGTAGCAGACAGACTAACGAGATACCCGCAATCCACAGCTAGCTTGCTTGTCAGCAGCTATTATAGCCCAGTTTTAATATTATAACTAGCAAGCAACCAATGTTATTCATAGTTTACACTGCCTGGCAATGTAACTACCCTGCACCAAACTTGTCCAAATTAATAAATGTTACCATTATTAGCCCAAGTAGGAGCTAAGTACCAGGCTAACAACAGAAAAAAAGCTAAGTTAGCTGGCTTGCTTCAGCAGCAGAGGAGCACAAATAGTAGAGGAGTATTAGAAGGTGTCATAGCTCTTAAGTATGTTTGAGCTATTCTGAAGGCACTCATGTGGCTGTATTGTCACTTCTTGTAAAGCAGTGTAACTATCTGTCTAGCTAGCAGATGTCTGTCATTGCCAATAAATTTATAATATGCTAGTGATATTTTTCAAGGCAAAAACATTTGTAAAAGGGACTAATTAGTGCCTCCACTCCACTGAGTTATGTGCACCTACAGGCAAGAAAAATATCCACCATCGACATTGGCTGTGCACAAGGGATGTTAAATAAGCAACGGCCTGAAAATCGTGTGTTCATGCATGGAGTAGTGACTGGTGACATTCACATTTTTTGTGGCTCTTGGTTGGTGCTTAGTTGGTGAGTCACTCTACACCAGAAGGTTTTATTTATCCATAGTTTACCTGTAGATGTTGGGTAAAATTAAAAGGGAACAAAACACATAAATTAGCCAAGATTGCACCCCATAAAGGCTCTCTGCTGCTTTATCAGCATTTTTCAATTAGTATGCTGAGCACTCATTAATTGGCAACAGGTGTGTCTGAAGGTTGTTTTGAGCTGGAACATTTAACAGTGCACATATGGATGTAATGAATTAATGGGATCAGCTTCTCTAAACATTTGTTTCTGTTGAAGATCTCATTTTCCAAGGTGCTCTGCTTCACTGGTTGCAGCTGATTGAATGCAGAAAAGGCTCTGAGATGATTTCTCCTGTGAAAGGTTTTAAAGATTAATTATTTTTAATAACCAAGTTGAGTACTCTCCAGAAGTAACTGTTTTGCTGTAAATATGGAGCTGCAATTTCAGATACAGTGAAAACAAATGTCTATAAAGTTCACAAGTGAATAGCTTGTGTGTTTGAAATGCATGTTACAGTCTGAAAGATATCATACCCCTTTATTGAAATCACAGCACAGCAAATGATTAAGAGGGATATGATTGTTTCAGGTTTTACACCATGTTACATTTACAAAGTGTAACGACATGATTTGTTTTCATTATCTAAATTGTTCAATTTAACTAGGTGTTCTGCTTTAGTTTTCAAGATTACATTATTGTGCAACCATGCAGTGGATGTTTATCCATATTAATACTTTATTTAATACTTTTCAGGCTGCAAAGTTACAGCTCAAGAACTGATAAATCACATGAGAGCAAAAAGCCAAATCTGTTGCTGGATCACTTTTTCATCTAACCTCAGGTCTGTCTTACTGTCCATAAAATTTGATCTGAATATTTATTTTAATTTTGTATTCATGAAATCTAGTCAATTGGCACTGGTGATAATCATATTTATAATATCACCCTCCTATTTTGTTCATTGCTTACGGATATATAAAAGGCCAGGCCTTACCATTAGCCTTTGTAATGAAGGCATATGAAAACCTTAAGAGACAGGTACCACACTATCTCAAAACAACAGTTAATGTAGCCAGAATCTTTGTTTTAAAAAAAACACACAGCCCTCTGCCATACTAATACACAAAGCAGAAATACACGGTTACTCATGTGTGATCTCATCTGATCATTTTCATGCTGTCATTTTGTTCAAAATATGCTCTTCATATTTCTATTGGTGTTGGTGGATTCATAAATCTAGAGTGTTTTCATATACCAGCCAATGTAAGTAGGGAAAACTGACTCATAGTTTCATAGAAAACAAAACATTCTAAACTATTTATGCTATTGCCAATCAGTTAATGAGAGTAAAAACAACCAGATAGTTGCCAAAGATCCAGTTTTTCCAAAACCTTTTGTTTATGTAAAATTGGAGAAACCTCAGTGGAAACCCAGATTGAGATTTAGACTCTCTTCATCTCCTCTTTTGATTCATACTGGAAAGTTCATATCTCAGTAGGTCAAAGAGGCAGCCCTTTCCCGGATGGATTGGGAAATTAAGGATTATGGCAAAGGATGGACCTCAGGAGGCAGAAAAACAATAACATTTTTTAGGTGGTTCAGGTATCAGCCAAGAAAAAGTGAAAGAAAACTCAGCTGCAATAAAACTGGATAAGCTGAAAAAGACCTCATCTTTATTAATTGCTAAGGAGTATGCAAAACATGAACATGTTTTTGTTTTGTTTTGTTTTGGTTTGGTTTGTTTTTTGATCCATATAGACAGCTGTCAGCTCAGCGCCTATTTTAACCTAATGTGCTTAGATTAATATGCAATGAGCCAGAGGGCCGTGCGCCCCAATTAAGATGGGTTTAAATCAAATGAGCTGAGCAATCAAATAATTAAAGGAAAATTGTACTGTGATGAATTTGTATGCAGGTTTGCAATTATATATATATATTGCATATATATATATATATAATTGAATTTTCAGACCTGTAATACTTTCTTCTGTAAAGTCATTACTTTATTCTGAATTAAAATTCTAGTCTGTTCTCCAGTTCTTCTTTTTTGAACTCCGTCACTTTGATGTGGATCTTAGCTCATAAAAGATGGTCCATTTGGCCTGAGGTAGTGTTAAAATTTACACACTTTAATCATCCACTAGCTACCAGGTGTGTGCTGAGCACAGGCCTCCCCTGTTTTTCAACAAGGTGTCTTCTAACTTACTGCGACAGGGTGGTGTGAAATGATTTCCTGGTTTGTAAAGAGGATTTAATTATCGCATCAGTACACCCTGCTCTCCCTCTGGAGAAGGGGAGAGAAAAGCCTAAGCAGTTGTTGTTTTAATGCTTTAATAAACCCTGAGATGGCAGAGGCTGATTATCATCAGCTGGTTGAAACTGAAAGGTTAATGATGGCCTATTGAAAGTGGGGAAGGCTTGGAGGGATGCGTCTAGCTGGAACAGATGAGATTTACCTCAGTGTGCACCATGCCTAAGTAGAGAAAAAGTTGTTTTTTTTTCTGATGGGGGTGTCCAAATGGGGCAAAAGCACCTGTTTTTGTGATATATAAAAGTCATTGTTGTTTATGCACGTATAGACTGTGTATTTACACATCCATTTGAAATTAGTCAAATAAATCAAATGAACTGGAGGGAGGAATGAAACAGGTGGCAGAATATTACTGAGGGGATCACCACAGTGTCACCAGAATACAGGGAGCAAAGGCACTTGTGCACAGTTCACACACACGCATACACATGCACTTATACACACACATACATAGCTTACATATAAGCCCTACTTCTAAAAAAGACTGAGGATGAGGATGTAAGCTTACTTCTTATTTTTTACTGACTCCTTTCTGCATTCATCAACAGAACTGGGCTGAAAGAAAAAAATATTAAATAACAATTTACCTACCCACAGTGGAAAAAGATGTCAGTAGGATGCTCTTCCCTATGTGTTGCCCTCAGGAATCATTTACCCTGTCAGAGGATCAGCGCCCTTCTTAATTATTAAATCTGTTTCGTTTAAGAACCCTTGTCCTCAGCTAAATTGTCTGAGATAAATAACAGCAAGGTTGGAGGATTGAAGCTGTGTGGGACTTTATACATAATTATTTACATTTGTGGATATAGGTTTTTTCTCTTTTTATTTCATTATCAAGTTGCCCTTGCATTTCATATGGTTAACACAAGTGACCTTGAAATCAGCCTGCCGCAGCTTACATTCCTAAGCAGAAACGTAGCTCATGCCCACAATACCTCTTCAACAAGAATATTAGCACAGTAAATATGACAAAATTTCATAGATTTTCAGTTTTGACTAATATTACATTTGTTTCACATTTTAGGAGTGAAATGCAGAAACAGAAAGGGAAAAGAGTGTAAGCAGGGAGCATATTGCTGTTTATCAGACTCTGAATGCAAAGATTGCTGCTCTGTTATCACAAAGAAAACACTTAGTAGCAAGGCATTTGTTTTTTTTTTTTTTTTGTACATTCAGTATAACAACACTTTGTCTTTCCATTTGTTACCTGTCTGGAATCAGTTGTTCCATTACTGGAGGACTAAAGAGAAAGGTTCTGTCCAGGGCTAAATTGCAATTAGTCTGCCCCAAGTGAGGCTGGCTCCGGTTAACTTGGGATATTGAAGTGAAAAGGCCCTGTAATCAGCCTTCGGTCATGTAGAACAATGCATAAAATTAAATTGACATTAGTGAATAATTGTGTAATGAAAATGGAAGAGAAGAGTTAATTGCATGTTACAGTGAGTGTAATGCCCAGATAACCTTGTGTTTAATGCTATTCTTAGTCTGACTGCCAAGACTTTCACAGAGCCTCTCTCAGCAGGGAGTCATTAAAGCCGTGAGTAGATAATACTGGCACACAAAAACCAAAGTGGCAACAATCTAACAAGAGTTTCTTTCAGGGCTGTTTTCTGAGGGGGCATGTTGAGGTAATTTGTACACAGTTGATTGGAATTAAAGGTCACTGCTGCCAAACGTCTGTGGCCAGCACTGCTGACCAGCTTCACTTACCAAAGGAATTCTCAGGTGAATGGGCAGACATTACATGTTCTGAAGATTGACAGCAGAGCTGGGGGGGTTCAGATGCCATGCCGTCTGCTCTAACCCCCTACTGCCAGCACACTGGGAGATGGGGGATTGCAGAAAGACAGGCACTTTCAGAGTCATGTCTTAATGAGTTTACTCTATAAATCCATGTCCATTAATGTCTCAGCACCCAGATATGGCATCATTTCCATCTGTGTTTCCAGTCATCTTAATATTTTAGATGCAGTAATTTAAGGCATTCTGATGTTTCTCAGGTAAGCATGTGTAAAAGGTCACTCTTTACCTCAGGAGATTTTGAGATCTGTAGTAAATGAAGCGATGTGGCCTTAGAAGGGTTTTGTATAATAATCGAGGGGCGCATAATATGTAACCGCAGAGTATTCCAGCCCTGGTGACAGCTTGAAATGGGTGTGCATTGTGCTCTTTCAGTTTTTGATTTATTACGCTTGAGAGGATAGGGAGCATGTACTCATATGGATAATAGGAAAGGACCATCAATAAACTGTATTTGCCTACTGTGCAGCTTGTTTCAGTAGTACAGTCTTTTTCCTTATTTTCTTTAGAGCTGTTGTACAGAGGTTTGCCACATAACAAAGTGTCGACTCCTTTTATGATTCTTTATGAGTGTCATCATTCAGTTCCAGCTCTACTACAGGCATATCCATGGAGCTAGAAAATCTCAGGTGTTTTCCTCTGAAGTTCTCCATTCTGGCCCCCTCTATATCCTACTCACTCAGAAAAGCCAAAGGCTACTTTACTCTGAGGTCTGAGAGTACCAGCTTTAACTGTTGAAACACAAGGTGTATGTGTGTGAGGTGTTGAAAGTTGTGACCTGTTATGAAAAAAAAAATGTGGAGAATTATGGGACAGTTAATCCTCTCCTGATCTGGGTGAACTGGGAGAGGAATGTTATAATAACACTTTAGGAGCCCAATGACAGATGATGTAAAATATAGGAACAGAAATGAATAAAATAATTTCTTCATTGTCATCATCATTGTTCTCCAAGGAGTTCAGTTCAGAGGGGGAGCACAGATGAGATATTTATAAACACACACGCACAACAAAAAATTTAAACAATAAAATAGACTAAAAATCATTACCATATCAGTCCATTATTATAGATGAGTCACTGCCGTATTTATTTTGACATTAAACTTGGTAACCAAATTGTTTTGTACTTTCTCAAGTAGTTAAAAGTGTATGTTTACACATATTTAAAATGCTTACAGAAAATTAAAAATAGAGTATAGCAGTTTATTGTGGTAGAAGGATATACATTATCTACAAAACACATTTTTTGTAGGCACAACTATTAATTTAAATTCAATTCAGGATTTCTATGAGAGGAAAGTACTCAAAATACTCTCAGAAAAATACTGACTATATATTCAAAGTTTGATATGTTGGACAACATGTATGTCACTTTAAGTCTCAGAGATCAATTTTTCCATACATTCATTCCATACAACTAAGACTTGTAAATAAAGAAGTACTTGTTATATGGAAGATTTCACAGGTCTGCTATCACAAGACACCAGGCACCTTGTAGATATATTTCGTTCTTACATTACTGTCTATTCACTTGCAACAATGGCTGTTTTAGTTCATTTACATCATTGGAAGCTGACAGGGGGTTCAGCTCTGGGGTACCTCTACTTTGGGAGAATTTTGGGAGGTTACCAAGGTAATGTCTCGTGTGAATTATAAAACATATGAAGTGACAGGTTTTTGCAAGAGTACCAATTTAAACTAAGTGTGTGTGTTAAGTTATAAGGTTTGTGTAACTTCACATAACACTGATTCCATTGGTGAAGAAAATTCTTTCAGGTTGGGGGTGTATGAGATATACATTTCAGTTAATGAGATTTAATTATTTATGGTTTTATAGCATTTCAATATATAAAAAAGCTTCTGTATTTAATTAATAAGTTGGAAATACAGTATGAGTGTGTGTGTGTGTGTGTGTGTGTGTGTGCATGCGTGCATGTGTGTGTGTGTGTGCGTGCGTGTGTGAGTGTGTGCATTCCTGTTTTTGTAAGAAGGTGACTTCATTAAGCAGATTCAATTGTGTGTGGAAAATTCTTCCCCTGTATAAATATACAATGTGTATGTATGTATACAGTAATACAGTACCAGTTGAGATTTTGGACATGCCTGTCTATATTTTTATTATTTTCCACATTTTAGAATAATAATACAGACATTGTAACTATTAAATAGTGCAAATGGAATTATGCAGTGACCAAACAGTGTTTAACAAATGAAAACTATATTATATTTTAAATTCTTCAAAGTAGCCAAAAATATGTTTTTTTAATTAAAATGTTTTGATTTTTTGGAAAGAAATTCATACATAGCCATCATTTCCACAATTTATATTTGTCTAAGAAAAAAATGTCAATCATTTAAGCATACGTCTTTAGATCAAAATGTATTTGAATGCATGTTTCCCATTGCCTTAAACAGATGTGCGCAAACTTTTGACTGGTACTGTATGTATGTATACCTAAATCCCAGTCTTAACTGCATAACTACTGCATATAATTGCAGTTGAATACAGTAGCTACATAATCACTTTTAAACCTCCAAAACAACAGTAGCCAAGCAGTTCCTCATTGTTTTCACAACGAAGGGTGAAAGACTCATTTCACACATTTGTCACATTCCAGTCGTAAAGAAAAAATGTTGCTTCTCCAAACAGAGGTGGGCTGTTTGTTTCTTTTCTGATAACACTTTCTTAATGCCACACACAAAAGAGCCTGGCAGTCAGGAAATTACACCCATTTAGATGTGACCCCCCATAAGGTCATAATGACCATTGGAGAGCAACTATGACCAGCAATTACTGTCTTGCTGAAAAGGCGTTATTTGTGAGGAGACTAAACACCAGTAACAACTTTTCTGCCTTTTCACTCCAAATGAAAAGCTAGGCTCCAGAGTGGGGATGTTAACAAGAATTAATTTGGTGGAAAGTAGAATTTGCTCATTAGTCGAGTTTGTAGGTGAAATGTGAAGCTTGTCTCAGTAGTAATTAGGCAGACAAATGAATTGTGCTCTGACTCACTCACACCTGCACAGATTTTAAGGTGGGGTGTGCTATTTTTTTTTCTTTTTGCTTCACGGCACTGAATGGCTTTGACTTTTATTAACAAGTTTGATCTTTAGTCTCCCTCTCAGGCCTCATCAGTTGATGAATCTAGGTGCATGCCATTGAATGGGAGAAAAGCTATAAAGAGGAGGTTACAGAGATTTGACATTTTCCCCCACTAATAATGCCATGAGCAGGGACATGTTGGAAGTGGGGGAAGAACTGATCAGAGGAGCAATTTAATGATACATTGGTCATAAATAGTTCATTGTGTATGCTTATGCAGGCTTACTTACTGTGTGGCAAGTGATAAAGTTATGTTACTAAATGCAGAGCACCAATTAACGCATTGTGTAATCGATTTGGGAGCAGCCGTAAAGATGGGGGAATGAACTGTACCCTATGCATCTGCTTTAAGGTGTAAGCTTCAGCTGTTAAACATTATCATTGCATAAATGTATCATTGATAATCTGATGCCACTTGGAGGTACAGTTTAAATGAGAGTAGGAATAGGGGGTAGTAGGGGTAGTACTTAGATTCATCCACATGTAAAACATTTTGGATTTTGGTGCTCCTGTGTGAGATGTCAAATATACAGACAGATAATGCAGGGTTTAAATGAGGATAAGATCAATATCTAAAATGAGCTATCAAATTTAGAATGGGTTTTAATTAAATGAGCAGTGCCATAACTCAGTAATCCTTTATTAGTACATGGAAAAAAATACATTCAAGCAGATGGGAAAATTGAAAATAGGAGGCCAAACGCAGGGGCAAATGCAAAATGTCAGTCTGCCACAGCATCTTTTATTTTACCTTGCATTTTGCAAAGGGGCATGACAGTTGAAGAGTAAAACCTCTTTATGAAGTTACTTCATGTTTGCTGTCATCTGCCAGCTACATCAAAGGAACATGTAGCAGTCTGTAGATCGACTGCCTGCTGGTTTTCTCATTGTTTTTAATAGGGTCCACACAGCAGGCAGTGATCTAACAATTTGTATTTTCCAATCCTTTCTCCTGAGCACTCTCAGGACTCTGAGTTTCCCATTCCACATCTGCAGAAGGGTACTGAAAAGAGGATGCTGCCCCATGACCTTGTGTCCCTGGGGCTCTACTGGTTTTGATCTACAGCAGCCTGGACACAGGCTGTGCAGCCCACCAGAAGATAAACCGCTCTCGTGAATGCCATGTTTAAAGAACCATGGTTTGGTCTCTGCAGTAGATTGTGACCACTCTCTTTCTATGCACAACTTAGGTAATAGCACTGTCCCCTTAGTGATACTATTGTGCACATTTGCATTCATGTCCAGCTCCTTAGTTTCTTAGCTTCTTGCTTTATCATTTGTTTGTCTTCACTGAAAGTCATATTTTTTACCATTTGAATAATGTCTCACAACATGTGCGGTACTTGTGCACATTCCAAGTGCAAATTTCCTTGTGAAGCATATGACTTTGTGCATGTCTTGTCTGTATTTTTATTATTTATGTATGCATCAGGAGCCCACAGAAATACACTGCGCAGAAGGATGTGAGCAACAAAGCCACGCTGGTTTAATTGCCGTGCAGAGTGCGACATGATGAGGGATGCACTCAGCGCGCCCCTGCAGGGCCAAGCTCACAGGCCTTGGTACGCTCTAGGAGTCTGCTGTGCATCTCATCCATTAGCCCTCTTCATCTCCATAAAAACGGGGCAGAGGGGACTTCAACAGACAGAGGAACCACACTGGCGTTTTGGGAAGCCTGAGCAGTGGGGCTCTAGCTACTACACCTTTTCCTTTAGTACCAATTACACAAATTTTTCATTTAATTGGACTGAATGTCTCATCTGTGTCATGTCCAATGAAGAACTCTTGTTTTTTTGTCTCTTTTATGTGTACAGGCATTGGTCCCAACTACACTATGACTGTGCTCAAAAAAAACAAAAAAAAAAAAACAATGAAACATTGGTGCTAAATTGTGCTTTTTTATTGTTTTCTTTCTAATGCCAATTTGTTACTCATAACTATATGTGTATTTACTTTAACATCAACATACGCACCCATTGGGTAATAGAACAACTAAGATAGTTTTACATAAAGGTGATTAATGCTGTCAGGAAAGACAACTGATGTCTCTTTGAAGATAGAATAAATGTGACACTGTAATATCAAAGTTCCCCTTTGTCCACAAAGCAGCCCCTTTGCTGTGATTACAGTAAATGCACAGCAAGTGTAGGTTCACCCATGCATGAGTTTCATGTAGGGTTCATACCACAAATCCATTTTAATTACATTTTACTTTGGTAAAACAAAAAGGCTACATAAAATGCATTTAATATTTGTAGCTGTATGTTTAAATAAGTAGAAGTATTGTACAAGATGCTGTCTCCTGCTGCCCTGCATATTGACGCTTCCTTGTGCAGATTTACCTGTCTGAATATTACTGAATAATTCTATCATGGTTTTCATTTTGTGCAGTGTTCTGATCAAACAAGAATCTGTTATCAAAAGTCTTAATTACAATTCCAACTTGACAAATTCTGATATCCTTGCAGTGCGCTTAAAATGAATAATTCATCAGCTGAAAGTATGAAGATGCCTTGTAAGTGCATAAGTACCTGGGTACAGATTGCTTTGTTATTGCGATACCCTGTAAGTCAGTCAGGGATGTCTGTGGCATCCCCCTGCCATACTTCCACTATCATGGCTTCTCATTGTGATGCAGACACCCCATCTTTTTGGCCATATGGCCAATTGTATCCGTTCTGTGTTCTCCCTAATGTTTGCTATTTTTCTGCCCTATTGCCAAGGACTGACCTCTGCTGAAAGTATGCGGCAGCACTGCAGCTTCTGCACTGGCCCAACACCCAATGCTTTCAAAGGGAGAACTGGTACAGGGCCACATGCCCCATATTATGTATCCCAGTTGTGTGGTAGCATATTAGACAATGCAATGACACAGGGAGCAATGCAATCACACACTTTCAAGCAGCTTCACTGTCATTCTTACGGCTAAAGATGGCTGAAGTGTGAACTGCCTCTGGGGCTTCAGAAAAGTGGAAACATATGAAGTGCAAGACTGGTTAGTAGCCATAAACCAGTTTGTTTACTTTAACCAATGAATTAGACCTGCTCTGTAAAAAAAAAAATAAAAAAAATCTGATTGCTCATGAGAGCTGGCACCTTCTAATAAAAACTGATTGACTAACAGAAACTCTACCCTGATGAGAAATAAACCTGACACCACTAATAGGGAAAGGATTGGAGCCAGGAAGATGAAAGACTAAGGGAAGAAGCTACTCCATTCCTCATTTCTTGCTCACAACCGCAAGTGTTACAGGCATGCATTATACATCAGTCATCAGAGTGTTTGTTATTGATCCCATAGCTAAAGGTAAAGTTTTGTGAGAACAAACAACAATTAAACATTTCCAAGCACTTAGATGCAATTACTTCATGTGCAGGTTCATCACTGGGTTTATTTGACCTGGTATTACAGAATTTTGGCAGGCGTGTCTCCTTAAACCCGGACACTAGTTTTTATTCTCTTGGACAGTTAAAACTAGATAAAAACTTGGACCCACAGGACAGATGGTTATGTATCAGGTAGCGTCAGTCAAGAAAACATGTTTTCACTGATTTCACTCATTACTCTGTAGTTCCATTTTAGGCCATTTACTGTTTGGAAAAAAAATGTAGTGACTTGTTTAGAACAGCTTGTTTCAAGGTGTGTGGAATTCATGAACACTACCTGCAGTCCTTTCCTGAATACTGCTCCATGACTCCCAGTTTTGATAATGTTAAAGAGAAGCCTGCATACCACTTAAAGTTTGAATAAATAAGTTTGACATTTTAAATCACATGTGGAGTGAGAATGGGGTCCACAAAGGCTTAGTCCTTCAGACCTTAATGTATAATACTCACATACATTAAAAACCAAACCAGCATTCCCCAACATTTCTCTGTGGCTGATGAGTTTGATTGACACCAAGCTAAGGAAATGCTGGTTTTGTTCAAGGACGTTGAACTGAAAGCCATCATCTGGGCTTCTTTGTGACAAAATATTAAGGAACTTTGAAATCAATTCTTGTCATATTAAACTATACTGTAATGTCTTTTCCTATAAAATCTGGCTTTTCTTCCCATCTCTGTGATATCAGTTTGCAGAGCTCTTGAAACAGAATTTGTGAAGAACTTGAGTGTAAAATCACTTGTGTAATTACAGTTATGGCTTTAGTTGCCATGTTATTTATGCACACCTACATCTCTTGTCTATTCTCAAGTTAACAGCTGGTATGCAAAGCACCTTTTCAACAAATTAAATGCTTTCGTGAACTTATTAATTACATCTTTATTGTTCTAAAATTATGCTTAATGATGTTAACACAGATAGCATGGTCTACTGGGCAAATGGCTTCTTTGAGCGTCACTGTCCAAATCTCAGCCACAAGTGAACCCTGTATTGAGAGGATTATGGGATCTTGCTGAACATTGACATTTACAGAAATTAAGCCATCACTTCAAGGTTATGCTGAAAAATCATTTTTTTCTCTCTCTCTCTTTGAGTCAGAAATATCAAGCTTCAAAAGAACGACACCCCCTACAAAAGGGACATTTGAATCACAGAAAGAAAGTGGAGTTTTCTTAAAGAGATCTCTGTGATGCATTCTTTCTTTTTAATGTAGTATACTGGGAAACATCATGTTGGTTTCTCTGATTAAAGCCCATTCATTGTTCATTCATTGTCATTCAGCCCATTCAATACAACAGAACTACCCCAATGATATGCAAAATACATGTACAATACTATCACAGTATAGCGACACAGTACACAGTATTTTAAATGTGTGGTGAGATGACCATTTGTTTGTTTTTGTGCTCTCTTACAGAAATAAAAATAGAAATCCTTTCCTTTGATTCATTGCAGACATGTGTCTGTGTTCCTATAACATAATATTAAATTTGGAACTAGAATGAAACATGGAACATACAGTGTTTATGTCTCCATGGCTACAGTCAAAGACTTCTTCCTGACAGTGAATACAAATGTATTCATGTCCATGGTATTTCTGTATAATGCTACAAATATTACACTTGATAGTATCCTCAGCTCCTGTTATGGGTGTTTCCAAAAAAGTGAATGTTTTGACGTGTTGTGTGTTGTGTGTTGTATGTTGTGTTTTGTGGTGTTTGTTGAGATTGCTTACAGAAAGGTTGCATATGTGTCCAATACAGAAGTTCAGAGTCATTTTAACTAAACAGGGATATGTCTGCTACATTGTTTCTTAGAGCGTAATTAAACTACAACTTTATCAATGAATGTGTAGTTTTTTTACATTTACTATAGTAGGAACCCTCAACATAGAGTCACTCACTTTTCACTTCTTGTAATAGAGAAATGTAGCAGACACTCTGTGATTAAAAAAAGGAGAGTACTCAGCCACTTTTAACGCATTTCATATATATGTCTGTTAAAGTGTACAGAAATACTGTAAGGATTGACATCCCTTAAGTGTTTCTTTTACATAATTTGTAAGGAAAATAAAAAACACAAATCTGAATAATATGAATCTGAACTGAACTGAATAGTGCTTGTCAAAAATCTAGACCTTATACTGTGCATAACAAAGCCAATTTTGATATCCAGTTAAATTTTCAAAGTATCTCTAAAATAATATGTTTCAACCATGACAAGAAAGGGCAGTCATTACATTAAGTGTCAAATTCAAAAATGATGCTCTCCTCAGCATGTGGAATGCCATTTGCTGATGGTATTCAAGCAGCATTAGATCGTAGCAAAAATAAAATAAAATTTTAAAAATCTGATCATATCTCTTGTCTCCTCTGTTGCTGAACCACTTCACATTAGTTGAGGGTGAAAACAGATTTTCATCAGTGCCTTTTCTTTAATGTATTAATTCATTACTTAGAAAAAAACATGTGGAATAAATTAGGTTGAGAATAGTTTAAATAATGACAAGCTCTCTGTAGACAGAAGTGATTTAATTTACTTCTGAGAGAGGCACAACAAACCTCTCATAATTAAGGGCGGTTGTCATGTAACCCCTTTTAAGCAAAAAGATCTTCATCTTATGGGTCCTGTAGTGAAACTCCAGCCATCTCAATAGCTGACAGTGATTGCTTCTCATGTGCATTGGCATTGCCTTTGGGCACCAGTGAAAAAAAGTTCACATTTAGCAATGTTCTCCTTTATATGTGTGGTATGCACCTGCTCTCTGCTTCTCCCATGGATTGCATTCCACCAATGCAAACTTTGCACTCAACCTCAGATTAAAAGGACAGAGGCCTAGTAGCATTCTTAAAAACCCATGTGAAACACTTGGCAGCCAAAATGGAGAGAGCTGGAGAATGGCTCTAAGTTCTAAGTGAACATAAGTGAAGCATTCCCTTTTCATTAAAAGGGAACTCATTAAGGTAGTGATATTCATACCGTTATATATCCAACAGATTTGTGATTCATTTGAGTAGGGCCTCTTGAGGGACAGAGAATTCTCAATGGTTGATGCCTGTTGACCTGTTGGCAGGAGCTCACTTCAGTTCGTCCTGGGACCATAGCACAGGAAGGAGTGCTGGGCTGTGCTCTGCAGAAGAGCGTGGGAGAGATAAATAATATATCCCATTTGTAGAATCACCACCCTGCACAGCACACAGGTCCACTGCAGGTGGGGACTGAATGCATGTCATGAGATCACTAGGGATAATACTGGGCCATGATATGCAAAGCTTTTTATTTTTAAATTTCACCAGATTCCCCAGATTGATATGTAATGAAATTTCAGCAAATTTCATTTAAATAAAAATTAATAAATGAAATTAATAAAATAAAAATTTATTTATGGAGTGGTGAGCCACTGTAGTGAAAAATTAGGAGCAATTTCTAACAGCCTGCGCAAAAATCTGATATGTTCTCAACAAGCAGCACATTATCTTATATGATTCAATATGCTTAATTTGAATGGATAATTTGGTACCAGTGTAATAGTTTTTCAAAAATATAAATGAACATGTTTATAATATACTGGTACTAATGAGGGCCTGGACATTTTTAAAAATAGAATAGTAATGTGTGTCCCTGTGTTGACAATGAGATCTTATATGGATGTCTTGACAGATGCACTCAGGTGTTGAATAATTTTCCAGTTTTATTTTTCAAATAACACCTGTTTTAGGGTATTTCTAACCTAACAACATTGTTTGTGATAATACAGCTAAGTGGCAGAAAGGTAATTGCACTTTTAGTATTGCTTCATTAATGGTTACTTAAGGCAATTTACTTTTGTACAGACACAGAGAGCATACTTTCAACAAAGGACACAGTGTCATGGGAGGATGTTTCATGTTAACTGTCTTTAGTGTCCTAATAAATGTGACCATAAAAGGGTGGTTTAAGAAGATGAATGGATGATAAAACACAGGCCAATCTGTCATTTTTCAGTGTACCTTATATCACACCTATGTTGACACATGGAGGAGGCAATAATTTTGAGCTGTCACATAGATAAACCTTTTCAATTTTACTTCTCTTGAGAGGGATAAGTCCCTTTTATTGCACTAAACACCACAATTTCCACAGCATAATGCAAACAAGTCAGAGCACTGTACAAGCATTAATGCAGTCTTCTCACATTAGTCTCACTCTTCTCAGGATCACAACTTGTGCAATGTGAACATTGCTCTTGGGTTGTCTGTACCCTTTTATCACTACCTTTGTGCTCTTGTATTTGGTCTCTGAAACTTAAAAATACCACAGCTTACTAGTTTATTTTATTTGATAAATCATGTGGATGACTAAATCAGAACATTCAAGTCAGCTGGCTTTGTCTGTGACATTCCATGAAAGAACTTGGATCATGTGTGGTAAAAACAGCTAAACATTTAACACACAGTATTACTTGGACATGCACAAATGGGCAGTAGCCCATATTAAATGGGAGCCTGTAGGACTTAGATGTTGACTATACACACAATGAGAATTTGGATAGATCTTGCATTTCAACAATATTGTCTAAAGCATAATGATTTATAATGGTCCTGGAAATGATTATTAATTTTCAGAAGGATTATCCCTGTGGGCGGTAACTAGGCCATTCCAGACAGAAGCATCTGTGAAAAAGTACTTCATAAGGAAAAAAAAAATGTCCCCAAGGAAACAACAACTAATTTCTGCTTTAATCAATCTATACTTAAAAAAAGTTTGATTAAGGGCACCTGTATCCTTTGGGAAAATTTGTGTTAAATATTATTTGGTTTGTTATTTATGAACATAATTACTTGTGTCTTTTGAAGTTTGCACTGGGAAATAAGCTATATGTGAAAAGTAAACTATGTATTGTTCTCCTTTTTTATCCTTTGATGCTATCATAAAACATAAATGCTTGTTGATTAAATGGCTCATATGTGCTTGCAAATTTAGCTTATATCATTTCTTACCTCCCCACTGTACACAACTGCATACATGCACCTATAGCGAGACTCATAAATCCATACGATATTATAACACAGAGGCTCCCCAAAATCAATTTCATTTCTAATAAGACTGAGTGAAATTAGAAAGCAGTGTCATGGAGTCAGTTTGGTCTCACAGTGACTAATGTCAGGGATCATCAGTGGAAACACCAGGGGAAAAATATTTTAAAAGAATTATATTGAATTTTTCAGAAAAAGCGCTCTCAAAAGAAAGCTATCAGGGGAGTCATTTAAATGACAATTGCCAAGGGGTATTTTGATCCATTCAACCAAAGAAAGGCACTCATAGGAGTGCATTGTGTTTAATTAATGTGCATAAGTCATTCTCTAATGAATAATCTAAATATTATCTAAATATACAGTAGATTATTCCTTTGTTTATTCATTTGAGTATAGCATAAACAGTATTTGGCTAACTTCAAATGTTCATACAAACACTTAATTCTCTGGTGGCCAATGTATAGAGAATACAATTGATAAAAACTGTCTTATATAAAATTTTCTTTTCCATTTAAATACAGATATATTATCTGAATCTCCAAGACCCGGTCACCTTTAATGAATCTGAATTATGTGATACAATATATAAAAACAGTACAAGTAAATATTATTAGTGCTCTCTATTTCACCATTCAACTTGCTCTGAACACAAATTGTGGCATACCTCTAAGAAATGATTGCTCTTTTGCATTTTATCCCTTCTGTGTTTTAATCATTTTGAAATGTGGATTTAAAAATAAATAAAAGAATATGTGAATTATAAATGTTTAGGCCTAACAGGAAACCAGCTGTAGTGTTGTTTCTCACCACTGATATCAGTGGCTTTAGTCAATCTGGGAGTTTTTTGAATGATCAATCAATATTCTTGCTTTTATATCACCATGATTACATTTCCACTTAAATATGTAGGGTTATGCAAATTAGATGTTTTGAGGCAACATTACATGAACGATGCAGAACTTTGACTGGTCTGGGACATGTGGAACACAGAGTCCACATTGCCATCCAGAATTTGAAAATGTGATATCTATATTTTGGGGCTTGTGCAAAAGTGTAATGTGTCATTTATTTATTATGGCATGAACTAGTAACCCCTTGAACAACTAATGCTTCTGTAATGCATTGGTTTGTTTAAAAAGAACAATTGTTGCTGTCTTGTACCCTGGTCATATCAATCTGAGTGAGACAGACAGAGAGAGAGCTGGCAGGTGCACCAAAGTGCTCTAATATGGTTTAGCCCAACATACTTTATTTGCATTTATCTGTAATTAATCAATTGTGCACCATTGATCCAGATTGCAACCTTCTAAATTAAAGCATGCCATGCGGCTTGGATTATGAGGTTTTTTTGTGTGTTCTTCTCCCTTCCTCTGCCCAGAGCATTCCTCCTGCTTTTCCCTGGTGCACAAGCAGGGTGGGGTGTGCGCACAGGGTCTCCTGGTGCCTGTTTCACCGGCTACTACAGTACTTTTTTTGACATTTTCAGCATTCCTTCTTTTCTGGGCAAGTAAAGAAGGTGCAGTGCAGCTACTTTGCTGAAACCAATAGCCCTGATCCCTTGATTCTTTGTAAATGCTGCATAGTTAAAGAAGATGTCTATTGATCAAATCTATTGATCCTGTTTCTCTGCTTAAAACAATAGTTTCTCTGTTGCAGTAGGAACAAAGAGAAGAGAGTAAATCTTTAACCTGCTCCATCTACTCCCTGATTGATCACAAGTCATATGACTGTTCTGGAGACAAAGGTTCAGGGGCTGTCATTATCTGTATTGAATAGCCTAACCAATTAAAGAGGTCTGCTCAGTTGTTCTGTCTGCTGTTAATTTAATTAATAAGGCAGGACCAAATGAGGTTTTATAATAGAGCCTGGTGGTTTCTGAAGCTTTGACATTTGGTGGGCTGCGCTTGATCAGATTTGTTCAGCACGGCATGGTTGACCTCTGCTTGCTATGCTGGTACCTCAGCCCCATGCTGGGAGCACAGCAGACTCTCACCAAGGCACCAAAGGGGCCTCCTCTTCACCACCAAAAGGTGAGTCAGATTAATAAACAGACCTCAGCCACCAAACAAGACAAGATTTCTCCCACGGTCCAATTTTCAAAAGCTAATCAGGGGGAGCAACAATTCTGAAGCTGTGCAGTCGCCGGATCTATTTGTCAGGACACCTTCTATCCCATGGCACAGTGACCCACCCCCTGCCCTTCAAAACCTTAACACAGACACTGGCAGTGCTGCGCTTGCTGGGAGAGGTTGGGAGCACCAGTGGCTGCATTCCCCTGGCAGGCAGCTGAAGAGGTTTCAAACTACAAAATTCAAGACAGCTCCATTGACGCTGTCAGACCTATGAGAGCATGGAGCGGGCTACTGTGGCTGGTGATTGGACTTAATACAACTGGCAAAACAGCATCCCCTCTGGGCCCATTAATCCTGCCAGTCCTACAAGAGAGGGAGGTGACTGAGCGTGAAAATTAGTGAGCAGAGAGAACACTTTACCCCTCAGTTGAAGGCCTTTCTCTCTCCCTACAAAATAAGGGGCAAAATTAATTTCCCAAAGATTAATGATTTAAAGATTAAGGTAAATATTTTAGTGCTGCTCCTTAACCCCTTAGAAAAAGTGTGTGTGTGTGTTTGTGTTTGTATGTGTGTTGAGGTAGGATGGAGAGTGGGGAGGTTCCAGCAAGATGATGGTTCCCATCAATTACCTCTGTGCTTTGCAAGTTTAATCTGAGGGGGCGAAGTTGAATGTGAGTGGAGACATTGGGCTTCACAGGGTAATAGACTGATCGGTTTGGCCTCTCTGAGCCTCATCTGAGCTGAAACTGGCCATCAACAAACAAGTCAGAAGAAAGCAGAACCTTGTTTCAGTTGCAGTCTCCATATGAATACATTTTTAAAGTATCAAATCCAAGTCAGGCATAGTAAATATGAAAATCTGAAGATATAGGTTTTAAAAACAGGAGAGGCTCAGTTATTATGCATGGTTTATTATTGTCTGTGTTGAATTATTATTATGTTATGTTATCACAAGTTCATACCTTGTGATAATACATTGAGTAGGCACGAGGAACAGCCATTCAACTTTTCATATTTATTCCATAATCTCTCAGACAATGTGAGTGTGTGAGTCCTCAGCTTCTGAAAAATTACTTCCATTCATTGCTTTGAGATCAGAAATATTTCTGTGGAGCATGAAAATACAAGAACACTCATTACATGTTTATTTTTTCGGTATCCAGAAGAGTTTCATTAGTAGAGTACATCTCTCTATATGACCCCTTCCTCACCCTGAAAACTCAGCCTGCTGCTTTGTGCTTTTAGGGGGGCTCTAATGTTAATGAAATAAAGAACACAAGTGATCCTTCTGAGACAGCTTTACAGAGTTACGTCCAACCAATTCAGTTAGAAGTTAAATTGACTAACCAACCATAGCTCATTATAGGAATCAATTTCTCAGAACTGTCTTTTGACCAAAAATGTAGAAAATAAAAAATAATGGTCATACTTCAATTGTCTACATTGTCAGATAGAAATTAAACCCCCCCCCCCCCCCCCCCAAGTTCTCCCTCATTTGCCTTCATCTCCATCTGCCCCTCCCACCACCAATACATTTTACAGTGCGCTATTTTTCATGGTTTATGTGTGGGTTTTATTTAATTTCTACTGTGTCATCTGCAGCCACATATCCAGGCATACTAATCCCTGCAATGTGCAATCTTCAGGGCAATTTGCTGCTGGAGTTTTCGCCAACAACAGACCCTGACAGAGCATGGCATAGCTGGGTGTCTGATTAACTTATGCAAATGTGTCTTTAAAGATGTTTTCAGCTCTCTAACAAATGAATCCACATTTAAGCAAAAAAGTGAGCCGGGAGGAGGAGTACATATCTAGGCAAATATCTTCAGGATTTGTTTGCCAGACTACCTTTTTTTATTGTGTTTTTGTTTATTTCTTTTTGTCTAGATGCTTCTCCTCTGAATGTCATTGTTGTGCATGAACTTATATTGATAATCAATGATTTTGAGTTATAACGTAATGAACAAAATTATGTACATACAATAGACATATGTGGAAAATGTATTTGGGTTAACTGAATGCTCATTAATAATGACTGTGTGAAAATAAATTGTGCCCTACTTTTTGCATCTTGGATGTTAAATAATCCCAATAGGCTGCTTCCCAGCTTTTTGATTGATTGGAATGGGCCCTAAAGGTCAAATTCATAAAACATTAGAGTGTCATCATCACACTGCTGTCTGTGACTGTTAACTGGATGTTGCATGTTGCCATGTTGTTACAGTGGCAGGACTTGGAGTATTGTGTAATTTGCATACACATTTTTTTTTCTGAAAACCCCTCCGTGGTCTATATAGTATGTATGTATGTGGCCTGTTTCGTCAGCAATGTGCCATGAATTAACTCCGTAAGGTAGGATTAAAAAGACAATATTCTATTCTTTATTCACTTTTTACTACAACTTTAACTGCAAATATAAGTTTCACTTTTAATATGTTTGCCAAATGCAGTGCGGCTTGCATTACTGCAGAATACAAAAGACAAATCAGTAGTATTAGAAAAAAAAAGTCAAATTGTCCTAAAGTGGAGATTTTAAACTTCCTCCCACTATTCACCAGCTCAAGGGGCCCCCTCAGTGATGGTAGCACAGCATGACATTGATGTGGCTTTCAGTGAAGGGGTATTATATATTTATTTGCCCCTTAGGTGGGCTGTGATCTACTGTAGAAGATGACCTCATGACTGAATGTGGCCCAGCATCATTTTGGCATTTTGGTCTTGTTGACCAGTTGTCACTAGTTAATTATAGTAAAGTTAATTCTAATAATTGTAATGGTTTATCTGTCACATGGTTCACAGATCACTTTGAAGTGCATCAGTCTACTCAAAACTGCATTTACATCAAAATATGAATGTCAGTGAATAACTCAGAGGCAAACAATGGCATACACAATACTGACTGTCAGGCCAGGGACACACTTTGTAATTTTATTGGCTTCATATTGAATAAGATAATGCTCTGACTCAGTTGTTGATATATTATGCCAAATGTAGTAATGTAGATGTTTGAAATTGAACTATTTTGTTAAGTACAACCTTACTATCTGCCATCTTGCTTGCCTAAACTGATGAATTTCTGCAGTTTTGTAGGCTCATTTTCTGTTGACCACAAATAACTGCATAAAATAGGAGGAGAGTCCCTGTGTAACAGGTTTTATTGATTACATGAAACATCATTCACATAGGACCAAAAACACTCATAGCCTGTTATGTTTTTCTATATGTTATATTTTATGTTTTTTATGTCTTTTCAGGATCTTGGCATTCAAACTTTTGAGGCAGGATACCAACTACTTTTGATTACTCAAGACCTTTCATGTCACCGCCACTAAACTTTCATATCTCCCATTTTACAGTATTATAGCTTCATCCCTATGAGCCCTGAGTGTAAAGCTTCCATTGTATGGCAACACATTAGCCCTTAAGAGCATTTGCCTTGGGAATTCTGTTCATTATTCTGGGGATGGGAGAAATGTATTTCTGTTCCTCGTGACTCTTCAGGTGCAAAGCAACAGGGTAAATTGTTTCCACAAACAGTATTGTTGCACACTGAATCTTTTTTAAAGGCAGTGCCATTACAACAAAATAATTACTTGAAAAAAACATCCACTAACACAGAGAAAGAGCATGGCAAAGTTAGGTAAAATGCTGCCTGCTATGAAAAAAAGAAATAGGTAAAACTGACAAAAGTGACTGACAAACTGATAATGATGGGACACTTAGCCATTTGATATACCCATGTCTTCACTGGATTTTCCTGCATCTGTCTGTCTTCTGTATTCTTGTATTCCTCAAACACAAGCTGTATTGATAAACAGGTTGATGCATTATTCGCAGTGAATTTCTATTAATGTGAAAGCATTTTATTATAACAAGAAACATGCACACTGTCGAATGTGTTAATGAAGCCCATTTGCAAACCATCTGTCTCTGCAAGGTGCAAAGTAAATACCCGTTTTAAAATTCTTACCGATTTTATAATCCTTCATATCCTATCATCCATCATATTCCACAAACTGTCTACTTTGTGATTTCACCATGTTTTAGAGACACTCCCCAGCCCTCTCCCTGCCCTTGCACCTCTTTCCTGTCTGTATTCATCTGCATTGTTCTCTACATGTTTTGCAAGAATGAAAGAGAAACTGTGGGTAACTTGAAAAGCTGGTCTGTTATATTCTAGCCTGCTAAGTGATATTAATATCTTTGAACTTTGACATTTTGTGAAAGGGTCATCATTAAGTATTTCATTTTCATTTCAATTCAAGTCTACATCCATTCACAGTTGTTTCATTAGCAATACTGCTTGAGTCTGAAACATTTGTGACTGATTTAGAAACTGATGCATCACATTTGTCACCACATCTCATTTAAGGTGTAAGCCAACAATTATGAGACAGTATACCTACTCAGGTCAGCTATACATTTTGCAGCGTTGCTTGTCCATAGATCCATCCATAGCTCTAGCCCACAAATGAGTGATAAACCTTTAGAAGCAAAGAAGGGCAAATAAATGATAATTGTAAATGGAGAGGATTAGCAATATTAAGGGACTGCAGTATTCACTGACCTTTTGAATAGCCCACATTTTAGAATTTGTGTAAAATGCCACCTGGTGCGCTCAGAATGCTCGTTCTTTTACAGCCAGTTTCTGCTGCTGTCATCAAACATCTGTGTGCTGAGCTGATAAGACAACTCTCCTGTCTGTTACGTAAGTTGCTGAGGATGACGTTATTAGATAACCTCTCATACCTATTAAGCACTGTTAGATTTGCCACCATTCCTGAGGTCTGCTGACCAGGCCTATGATATTTACAGGTGTACAGTTGCGATAATAGACCACTTCCTTTTGACATGGTGATGCAATGAGTTACAATATTCAGCTCTGGACAATGAGTGTGGTTTCTCTTCAGTCCACGTTGAGGCACAGAGGGAACTGGATGAATGCTTTCAGCTTGTTCTGTTTGGACAGGTTGTGACCATGTGGCACAGCTCTGCTGACTTCCAGACTGTGGATAAACAGTGAGGTGGGGCCAAACAGGAGAGGGATCCATGCGGGAAAATAAGTCTTTCAGGAAGAGTCCTGGGGATACACGCAATATTCTTTGTAAACCCTTAATCTGTTTGCTTTACAGATAGAACCCATTTGGATTCAGTCTGTTTGCTTTGATGTGTACAGTTTGGGATATCGGTTGTGACAGTTTGACTTCCTGTTGGCTTCAGAGACCAGTAAAGTGAGTCTCAGATGGGTCATTGCTTGAGCATAATGACTTGACTCTAGCAGAGTGTAGCAGAGTATCTATTGTAAAGTTTAAGCAATTGAGTGCATTTAAGCCTGAGAAAATCCATAGTGAACTAAGTATGAGAGACAGAAAGGCCTTGTTATAATCTAAATTATTATTGGCAGTGCTGCATACAGAAAGATGCTCTATGAGCTGGCATTGTTTTCCCCATAAATTAATTAGAACTACTCATGAAATAAAAAGAGGGTAAAGTTCAGAATCCGGTTGTGATGAATCGTTTTAATTCCTCAGTACCCACTGACATGGCTTTCATTTGCGGCAGAACGAGCACAGACAGAAACGGCTAAGTAATGAAGATGGATGCATCCTGTTAACAGGCAGCCATTTATAGGGGCTTGATGTAACCTTAAACATTGCAGATAGCTCAATGGCACTTGCTACAATGGATCTAATTAATGAACAGCAGCCTTGAGAGAAGATGAGACAGTGTGCATTTTCCAGATTAATTCTGGACACCAATTAAATGCTGTTCAAATATCACATGTAAAATTTTTGGTTTCTCCCTCGTGAGGCATGCTCAGAGGTGCTTTCAGACTTCTAGAGGTTTTATTGTGTTGGAGGAAGGTTCTTCCTGGTGCAATGCACTTCATGCCCTGTGGTCAAACTAAAAGTTTTAGTGACTTTTAGTTTGTTTAATAAGTAGTAGTTTTTAATTAGTAATGTTTAATGGCATCTGAAAACTAGCTGTGTAGAGGCTGAAATTATTGCAACATGGGTAGAATATAGCTATTGGATCTTTTCAGTGTTCAGTACAATCTGCTGAGGAATATCTGTGGTTACAGGAGTGAAGCAGACTTCAAATGTACAGCTTTACAGAGCAGAACCTCCATCACGCATCTCTGTGAAAGAGCAGCAAAAAGAAGCTCACGTAACTCACTATACATTGTCACATCTCCTTCTGACTAACTCCACAATCCTGTAGCTCAATTATTGGTAAGAAAGATCAAAGTGAACTAAGTAATCTGACTCAATTAGGTCTCCTACAATAGGATGCAGATGTAAACAGAGCAGATAGGAGGGCAATGCAGAGGCATCAAAAAAGCACAACAGGTGTGCCATGGGCTACCTGAAGATATATAAATGAAAACTGTGAAAAAGCAGCTGTCTTTGTGTGTAAAGGTAAAGAGCCAGAGTTTGCTAAATGCTATGAGCAGTGTTAGCCTGCTCCATATCAGGAGGAAAGGCAGGAGCAGGTATGAGGCTACAAGCCCCTGCCATGATAACTATTTATTCTAACAACAGGGTCATTGTTTGCTTTTCATTAGGAGTGAAACTGAGTTCAGTCAGATATCTGAAGGTCTGTTGCTCTGAAAATAATGGAGGTCAGTCTTGAATCTCATCATGGCTGGTCAGTTACGTGGCACTGCACAGTATACTACATAGTTTAGCAGGAGGAGGCCTGTTTTATCTGCTAGAAATGGTTGAATAACCCATATCCAGCGTTACAAAACATGCAGGTAGTATTGTTTGCTTCTGTTTGAAAATATCACTTTCAAGCATTTAAGAAATGGTGAAAACCTATTTTCACAGATCCCTCTCCACAAAAAAGATGAATAAAAAGTTCATAGTTTATTCATTTACATCTATGTAATGTTTCTGTTGCAAAGGGATGTTGTTTACTGATTACTATAAGTACTACTATATAGTACTATATAAGAACTATACACAGTATTTAAAGTTACATTTATCTCTGTTGAAAGATATGATTTTTCTTTTAATATTTTAAACATTTTCTGCTGTAGACAAGCATAACTCTCATGGGGTGGACAGACTTGGTGGACACACCTGATTAAGACTAAGGATTAAGACTAAAGACTTATGGTTAAATGCTTGAAATTTGTTTCTTAGATAAATATAAATAATGAAGTTGATGCCTCTGTATGAATTTCTTTCCAAAAAATTAAAATTAAAAATATGTTTTGGCTACTTTGAAGAATCTAAAATATAAGATAAGAAGATTTCATTTGTTTAACACTGCATAATTCCATTTGTGTTATTTCATAGTTTCAGAAGTGTGGAAAACAGTAAAATTAAGAATACAAGTTGTTTCCAAACCTTTGACTAGTACTGTATGTTTTGGCTCATTTGGGTGAGGAATGCTGAAGTTGCTCTGAAATTGCAAAAAATATTGTTCTCCAGACTTTGAAAGCATTTATGAGAAAATTATTGTTTTATTTTTAGTGAGAGGTAGAAAAAATATATGTATTTGAAGCTACACAAACCACCTACTGTACTTTTCACAGCTTATTATCATGAGCCGCTTTTGAGTACAAGAGCTGCTTTTGAACTGCTGACATACCGTAAGCCTCTATCAGGGCCATACTGTTGCTTCTATACTCTATGTGATAACTGCCTTGTGACACCTCATCTGGGATGATAGAACATGCTCATTTCCTGTCTGCTCTGGGGGTGGCAAACATGGATGCTTATTCAGGAATAAGGCTTTTATCCATGAGTAAACAAGAACTGAATTCTAGAAGAAGCTTCTATTTCTGCTGAGACATAATGTCCTGCTGTGTATTTCCATCAGTATTATCTACAGAGGTGAGCTCCACAGGGAGCAGTGGCCAGCCAGTGGCAGACTTGGCTGGTCCTGGCCGTCACCCTAGCTCTGCTGGTCCTGGTCCCCTACGTGGTATTCTGCATAATGACAGCTTTCAAGAGCCCACCCCCACACTCCTTGTTCAAGGTGGCAGCAGTCTGTTTTGGCCTGCTGTGGCCTGCTTACTGAGACCCTCTTGATGAACTGAGCAACTGTTGGACAGAAAAGGCCTAGGAAATTAATTTGGAAGCTGTGACTTTGAGGGGTGCTGGGGCACACACATCTGCACCTGTCTAACTGTTTGGATGTCATTAATTATGTGGACCCCACCTCTGTATCCTGGGATTGAAGATGTGTCATTGTTGTTTACATGAAGCTGAGACAATTGCATTGGTATTGTTACAAATCCTATGCTGTTCTTCTATGTTGGCTGCCTCAGCAATTAATGAAGGAAAAATAAATTCATATAGAGAGATGAGAGCAATATGCAGAGAGCTGAGCTTTGACATTCTGCAGTAGCAGATGGCTCCACAGTTTGTGTGAATATTTGTTTATACAGAACTTTGCTGCATTGAATCTTCCCAGGAGCTTGATTAAGCTGAATTAGATTTGATTTGATTTTTCCCCCCACACATTGACCCAAGCCCTTTCTAACCCTTTTCTATCTACTATCAAATAAATTTGGGAGAGGATAACAAAACCACTGTAGGTAATATAAAAGCTTTTTTTCCCCTCATTTACACAAAGAAATGAAACCCAGTGTGAATCAATTACAATTTGAGCTGGCTCTGCCTGTCTAATGTTTGTGTTGATCAAGGACTCACATGAAAGCCATGAAAGCAAAAGCAGTATGAGCTAGGATGTGATTTCAGTGTGACTTCTTAAAACCTCTTTGCTTTTTAAAGATTTCAGTGGCAGTCAGTGGGCTGATTGAAGATTTGCATATGAAGCTTTTTTTGTTGATGTTGTGGCTGAAGTGGATATTTCAAAGTTTAGCATTGCTTCATCTGAACACAATGTCTGCTGCTCCCAGAATCTGCATTTTACGATGTGTCACAGTTAGATTTTTTGATTGCACATGTAGATATATAAAGTCACTTGGTAAAGTTTATTGAAAGAGATGTGCACACTATTGGCATAATCAATCGTGGGTAACACTGAATACTTCATTGATTTTGTAATTCAAAATTTGTCACTTACGAGCATGACTTTTTTCAGATGATATTACAAGGTAATTAAATTAATGTTAACTTAAAGAGGATGAGCGGCTAAATAAAAGTGTCACAATACAGTGGAAGATTACATACTTGCGTCCAGTCATTCTGCCCTGTTCAAACACAATTTAATGAACAAAACATTAAAGACACACATGTGTGAACACCGCAGTAATCTCATTTGCTATGTGCATCTTTAAATGTTCTCACATAAATGATTATTTATGTGGTAAAATCAATGCCAGCCCATTGGACCTCTCTACCGTATAATATTCTCATCACAATGTTGTGCAGTCTAATTTGGTTTATTTTACATAATATGTCATTTGGTATGAATGGATTACGCAGATTTTCCTTGGAGGTTGTTGTCTGTGGGGACATATGTCACCCTTGCACTGTCAATCACTGTCACACAGTGGGACCTGAACACACTAGAGAGAGTGGGGGTGTCCTAGGTGGGGCTCTACAAAAGTCTGCAACCATGTGTGTCTCTGTGCTTAATGAGCAGTGCATACCCATGTATACCCATAATAAGTTGCCAGATTAAGACACCCATAATATTCAATTAAATGCCTCACCGCCTGGCTTAAAATGGTTGTTGTTCTTTTCTTGTGCATAATAACTCAATCTGGTCACTGGGAAAGCACTAATCAAAAGCAACAATTTAAGGCCTTTCTGATTGTTCTGATTTTCTGAATAAATTATTTCAATTGCTGATGAAAAACAATTAAACCATAGATTCTTACCATGTGCATAACATCCATTTACTGCATATTGTCTACTGTTCTTCTAGAAAACCTACAAAGTTAATCATTTAGTAATGGATGACAGAACAGGCTATCTGAAAGGGATTAGGATCAGTTATGCCAATTACATTTGGTTTTTATTGGCTGATTAAAATAACTAATATGATTCCTATATTTGTTAGGCCTGGGTAAGTATCTATTAAGCATCTCATATTTACCCGAAAGAATCCTGTTAAAAGCACTTTTTAGAAAGTAACACCTCAGAGTAGGCAGTGGGAGCTTTCAGTTGGGAGTAAGACCATTCCTGACAAATAGGCTCCATTTAAAGTTCTGAAAACAAATAGTTACAACACTTTCCTCGGTTTGCTGTAACTATTGAAAAAAGGGTAATAAATGCAGCCATGCAAAGAAGTAGTGTTATACAGTTTGTGAACATGATCATACATTCCGAATGTCCAGTGTCAATAAATGTAAAAAAATTGCACAGCTAGTTTCTGTTCATGATCAACTTGAAAGAAACAAAAAATAATTTATTTTGATTTGTTTTTGTTAATAATCACAAAAATAAAATGTTAGTCTAGACTATATTCTTGTTTTATCCTTCATTAAAGTTAATATGGCTTGCATATATTGTGGGGAATTGTATAACCTGTTATGTGCCTTTTTTGAGGCTGTGGCAGATTTATGCATGTCGAACATTAAATTACCTCTTTCACTGCTCAGTTCTCCTCTCCACAACTCTACCATCACCTCATTTACCCTGCAGATGACATAATTTACATATGAAACATTGTTTAGGTCATTTATGGGTTGCATCCCCTGCCATTGCTATAAACATTAAAATGCAACATGAATGTTTGACCTGTAGCTACCTGTTGGAGCTGTGCAGTTGCAACTGGTTGTGGTAATGGAGTCATCAGCTGTGTTTTTTTGGGGATGTTCCTTATCACTGAGTAGGTAGTATCCTGGTGTGGCGAATAAAAGCTTTACCCCTTCTCTTTGAGAATCCTTGAGTTATGATTTGACCTAGGCTGCTCTGGCACAATTTTGAAGATCGTACAGTCAGCATCAAACACCACTTGGGTATGGATGGATGCTGTGATACTATCTTCTGTTGATATGCACGTTCTTGTATTCACCTGTGGCAAGAATGTATATGTGTGTGCCATCAATGACCTTGACAGCCCCTAGAAAGCCAGCAGTTTTTTTGATGACTTTTATACTGGGTGATGGGGAAATAAATACTTTTATGACTATACGAAGGAACCCAAAGGCCATTATTGTTTTAATTGTTGCTTTACTAATGATTGGCTGTGATAGACCATAATAGCCATTGTTGCATTTACCCCATTGCCAAGAAATGCTAGAAGTTAAAATTATTTTCTTTTCATTGATAAGTGCTAATGTTCTTCCTGTAACTTGAGTGACAATGTCTTGGATAGGTCCATGACAATTAAAATAACCTCCTTATCTGACTTTTTACAGCTCCATGTCAATGCAAATCATTGTTGCAAAATGCATGTATTCCACCTCCTGCAGCCATCTGTCGGTAAGTTCTTACAGGATGGGGCAGCTCACGAGGACTCTTAAATACCAACTGAGAAGAGTACTTTTAAGCCCGAAGAGTCTTGATTAATAGATTTATTGTAAAGACTAAAAGTAAGAATAAATTAGTGTCAGCCTGAGAATTCTTGAGTGCTTAGGACCCATTTCCTACTCTAAGACACTTGATAAATACCATCCCTGGAAGCCAAATTACTGCAAAACTACCTACCAAAGAAAAACAATTGCAGCACATGCATGCAGAGCAAGCAAAGGTATCTTTGCAACCCTTGCCCTGACATAGACATGATATTTGTTACTACATCATCAAGGTAGCAGCAATGCCATATATTTATCTGTGGTCTCAAAGATCACATAATATATTCTTCACTTTTTCTGCTGTCAGGTTTGTCTAGATTTGCAGCTGTGTGAACAGACCCACTCTCTCCTCACCACCCAGATCTCAGCATAAGAGTCCTTTTGACCTGAACTTAAAGGCAACATGTGCTGAATATTTCCTTCACATCAAAGGGAGTGAGGAATCCTTTACCATCTCACTACATTATTACATGTTATGCTTCAGCATGTTAGTAAGTAATACCTACATTACAATTCCCTTGTGTACCCCTCTCATCCAGGAAAAAGTGGCTCTGACATGAGTGTTAACATGTGCAAGGGACCAACTGCTGTTTGTGTCTAGTACTGTTTATGAATAGTTGTCAGATCAGGCAATGAACATTGTTTGAATGACAATGATGAAGTTCTACACCCTAACATTTTCAGTGAAGCATATAGGCTAAGGCTAGCTGACAGCTTTGACAACTCATCGTTTATCTGGTGTTTGAGTACAGTCTGCTCTGCTATACAGCTGGTGTTATTTAGAGATGCAGTGCAAAAAATAGTAGGCCTTACATCTGTTCAATGTTGCCAATGGATTTTTTAAATGAGAACTTGATTTCAGATCACTTCAGTGAGCTTACCCCACTTTACATAGACAGCAAAGCTATATCACAAAGGTGATATAATTGAGTGTCACTTACACTTAATGACAAGGGTAGGCCTGTTTGTTTGACACTCACAAAAGAAGTCTAACTAGGGATAAAATATTTTTCTAATGTAACATCCATTTTGAAAAACAATGAACGCATTGATAAATTGTGGAAAACAGAATAAGGGTTAAATAGTTAGCCTGTTAGCAAATATGTAATAGCTTAGCCTGTTTCTCAGTGGAAGTTCTCTGCTCCTGATAAGGTTTAGTGTATGTCATCTCCAAGAAAGTGTAAAGTAAAATAACAAAATAGAGTTTGAAGGCTTAGTGTCACTTTATGGAAATGTTCATTTGTTGGATAGCAGAATTCTGTAATTTGGACTCAACATGGACTGCATGACTCTATGAAGATGAAGTTTGACGACTACATCTTGTGTGGACAGTAATATCATTCAGTGGAAGGTCATACCAGGACATTGTGATACACAAACCACACCAAAATAGGCCAGATAGTTATTGATTAGATATTTTTGTCTTTAAAAGTTAAATCATTTTAGGAAAGAATCATATAATGTACATAATTAGTAATTGCATAAAACTGCCATTTACTGCAATGTGCTACATCTCACTCCTGTATTTCTGCAATCATCATATCACACCCCCAGTCAGTCATCTTAGCAGTATCACAGAAGTTCACACACTTGGTCATAGATGTGGGACTATCTGGGCTGCATAGCTTTGGCTGGAGATTCTGTCATAATGGACCTGGTGCAGATCTCCAGACTCTGTTGATTTATTCATACAAAAGCAAGGGTTTGTTTTAATTTGCACCTCAAAATACCACTGCAGAAAGGAGCCTTCATTTATAGTACCTGTTTGGTAGGTCTGCAGTGGGAAAAGCCATCTCCAAACAATTTCAACTAAAGAAAGAACAACATAAATGCTTATTTTTTCTTTACTCTAGCCCTTCTCTTTTCTCCCTCTTGTAAATGTCTAACTTGTTGTCAAGGCACAGGCACAGACTCAAACACAGACCAGGAGCATTCAGGTTCCAAGAGGTTTTATTATAAATCGCAGGGTAAGTTTGTGGTGGCAAAACACGCAGGGTCAAAAACCGTTCAGGAAGGCAGTCCAAGGCGGAGCAAAACAGGAGCAGGGATCAAAACAGGAACAGGCTGGGACAAAACCGGGCAGGCAGGCAGATCAGGCAACCAAGGCAGGACTGCAGGCAGGGACAAGGAGGGCAGTCAGGCAGGCGTCAGCACAGGTTCAGCAACAAGAGTAAAACAGGCAGGTACACAACAGTGAAAACACTGAGACGAACTGGCAACAAGACAGAGACAAGCAGGGTATGTATAGGGATGACGAGGAGATGGGATGCAGGTGGGCAGGCAGGCAGGTGGAGGCGATCAGGAAATCAGGTGGGCAGGGACAGGGCGGAGAGCGGGGCAGGGCCGGAACACATGGGAACTGTAAACAAAAGCACATGGACGACACTGACATACAGGGAGAACACCAAAACAACAGCTAGGGGGCTGAAGTACTGACAATTGTAGTGTACAACTTGTAAATAATGCATTAAATGCCTGGTCTAAACATGATCAACTCTTGTTGCTGAATTTGTAATGGAAAAAAAAATGTTGTTGACTTCCTTTCTGAAGTAATTGTAACAAATTCAACTTGACAGATGATATTTGTGGAAATGGCAACACAATTATAAATCACCTGGAGCATTTTTCCATACTAACAATGGAAATTAAAATTTTATACCCTTTTATAGGCTTTCATTTTTTTTGCTCCCTTCCTTAATAAAACAGTCATATATAGTAATAGTGACAGTGACAGTATTCAAACAAGGGGCTGTTTTTATTTAAAGCATCATGGCTCATAGATTTTAAAACTGGACCATTTTTGGAGAAGTTTGCCCTGTGAATTCAACTAATGTTGTGTTATTAATTTGCAAGTATGCTGTCATTTTATGGTTTATGTTGTGATTTGTGGTTTGTAAAAATTGGTTTATGTTTAAACAATACATCAAATAGCTTCAGGGAATCTATGCTGCTTGAATGTAGTGTTACGACCCCGTCTAGGGTGGGGTGAACATAAACCTGACGTCCTCCAACCCTTGCCACCTGACCCACACATGCAAACACTGCGAATTTCATGTCAGCCTTTTTCATTTATTTTCTTTTTCTTTGAATGACAAAAAATACTTCAGGAGTGGGCCAGGCCAAAATAATAAACAAAACACTACTAACTGGGGAAGAGGGAAGCTAGCTAACCTATTGAAAAAAAAAGAAACGAAATACAAAGCAACTTCCCTAACTAACGAAAAACAGGGGAAAACAGTCCATAAACAAAAATGGCACCCACCCCCTACGAATGTTCAGGCTGAGAAGAAAAATAACACAAAGGTAACATATATAAACTATTTACAATAATACAGACGCACACGTCCACGTCCACACTCCAGCACTCACTCTCCAACAGTGTCAGCAGCAGGGGGGTTCACAGGAGGAAAAAACCTGAGCAAAGTTAGCCTTATAATTAGAAAGGATATGAATACTTTTTAAATCTCAAAGTTTTATTATTTTTTAGCTTTTTATTTACATATTTTATACAAATTTAAAAATTATGTAGGTGGGGTAAAATAAGAAGATTTTAATAAATTTGTGACAGATTTACCTTTTTCTCTTTTGAAAAAGAGGTCACATATTATTCCATCATCCTCTGAAACTCCCAGATGCATTGGTTTTTACTTTGAGCTAGTGCATGGTGTTGTAAATTCCTTAATTGACTGCAATGTGTTTCCCAAATGATAAAACAGAAAGACACATTAAGAATGTAAGGTTCATAGGGTGTTTAACATCCCTATTTGTCTCAGGTAAAACTCAGTATAGTATCCTGTAACTGGGTGTAGTGTGTCATCATTATAGATGTCATATGCTCCTTCCACATAATTTGCTTAATAAATCAGTAGATTTAGCTATGCATTGCAGCATTGTAGACAAAAAACGTAAAAATTTGTATAGATGAGAGAAATTTAGTGGCAAACCAATTAGAAAAGAAAAGGGGCAATGATCCTTTTTTTACTTTGTGAAGCCTTAACCACTTCATACATAAATCTTGTTTTCTTGCAAATTAATAACACCCAGGACTTAAGTTCACCCTGTCTTATTTCTTAAACTGTCTATGGCTAGCCCATTGTATGTCATTAAGGTTTCTGAAACAACTGAGTAAGTTTGGCTGGGTCTCTCTTAAAAGAGATTCTCTAATCTTATTGGACCACTTGGATAAATAAAGGATAAATTGTATTAAAAAGTGTGAAAATGAAAGTGTTTGCTATGATGGATTATGACAAAAAATGTACAAAAAAAAACATGCTGAAAGATTTTGAGTGTTTCTGAGAATGTCTTTTTGATGTGTGTGTGTCTGTGTGTGTGTGTGTGTGTGTGTGTGCCTGCATGTCAATCAGGATGCACTAGGATGAGGTGCCATTTGATACATGGCACCTTGGGCACATACTATGCAAATCGTCAGGAAACAAGTGATGTGCGTTTGCATTAAGTATTCCACCTCTCTCTGATTGCAGGGGAGTGGATCTAAAAACTAACAGATGCCTTTTTCCGCACTTAAGTGCTCCCATTTCCCATTTGCCCCAACAGACAAAAAGGCTCCCCTTGCATCGCGTTCCCCCACAGAAAATGTCTGTCTGTTCAATTTGGGACGCACCGTGGGTGGGGTAGCCTTTATCGGGAGCCTCCCATGTGTCCCAAACCCTCTGCTGTGTTCTCCTCTCTCGATGGGTGCTGTGAGTATGATGGAAGCGTAGCCTATGGTACTGCTTCTGCTACCACTCCCGCAGGTCGGCCAGCCTCCTGCTGCCCCCTGTCAGTGCGTGTCTCACTCTGTGCCCGCCTCAGGAGGCAGTCATGCAGGGAGGCCCGCTGCTGCTCACTAACTCTGAGACAGCGTGACATCTTAACCTTTGGAAAACTGCTCCAAGACAGCATTTTAAAAACACCCCAATCCCTCTTGACCTTTCACTGTTGTTTTCTGGTTGCCTCATTTTTATTTATTTATTTGCTGCTCTCTTAATTGAGTTTACCAGAATAAGAAGGCTTTAGTCTGGATTTGGATTTTTTTTTTAATTGCTATATATGACTGAGATATAAAACAGCATTAGGGGTCATAACAGTAGTCTTGTGATCCACAAAATGGCACTTCCAGTGAAGTAGATGGCTGGTGCTTACCTTCCAGTTAAAACTTGAGGAGGTCAATTGTGTTGATTGATGTCCTGTTTGGTTGAGTAGTTTTTCTGCATGTTTGAAAAGGGACTGTATTGAATCTGGCATCTAGGCAACCAGGAGAAAGTGCTCCGATTAGGTAAATAGTAAGCTTGCACCTTTCTCTGCATCGACTGGCTTTTTGTAGACCACAAAAGATTTGTGTGATGTTTTGTCATGGGCAGCTCATGGGTCATGTCATTCTGATCTGGTGGTGTCTACATACTCCTGATCCTTCTCCTGCATTGTATGGTGTTCTTGACTCAGAACAGACCAATATAACAGCAGTGAATGACCTCTGTATTTGAAGAAAGTGGTGGATGAATGGTAAAGAGGCATACCATAACAACATTAGGCCTTGAGCACTAATCACTTAGGACTGCATGTTTCCCGCCCAGACTTTCTTGTCATTGATTCTGGAATGGCTGACAAGTTCTATTTCACATGTTCTCCAAAGCAAATTGTCCATGAGTGCTCCTGACCCAAAGCGTAAGGGCTTGTTCCTCCCTTTCTTTGTCTGTGACTACATGGCAGTGTCTTCTCTCTATCTGACTACTGTAAATGGCAGTCGATCTTCTGTAGCGGACTGCATGACGGACTTTCCTCTGTGGCTCTGACAGAGATAAGTAGGATTGTGATGGCTAGAGGCAGCTCTGGACTGCTCCTCAAATGCTCTCACTGGATTATTATTATTATTATTATTAATATTATTATTATTGTTGTTGTTGTTGTCATTATTATTATTATTATTATTGTTGTTATTATTAGTCAGACCATGAACAGACTGTGCTAGATTTATGAATTTTTGGATTTATAAAAAACTGAAACAGACTCCCTGCAGACTGATGTAGTGACAAAGAAACAGCTTCTAGTTGCTAGCAAAGTGCTCTTGGTAAGGTGAGAAATGGATTAGACCATTAGAAACGATTCGACTTTACATCCTGTCCACACAGCTTTTCTCCAAATGAAGTCATCTCACTAGGTGCTGACTTGCTATGGTTGATGAGGTCGTTTGTTTACTCATCAGGACCAGTATGCATGAGAAATGTCATACATCTATTTCACAGACTTTTTAGGTTTATAGTAAATTTGCGGCCAGTTATTCCCAGATTACAACTGACTGCAGTAGTGTGTGCTAATATGTTGTGGATCATGGTCTAAACGTTCTGAAAACTTTATCAAAAATCTCTGAAGCCGCTCTTCTTTGTAGCCAACTGGTGACAGTGTGCTGCCACAGGTCTGTCATTATGCACGGCCAGCAAGTCACATGATATTTGTCAGGGATGAGCACCCTTAAAAACACTGTCACATGATGTGCCCCACTCCCCTCTGTACTGTCATAGCAAGAGCTGTGGCAGAAGAAAATTCTGCCCCAGCTAAGCAGCTATACGCTGTGAATTTTTATATACCATTGCCTGGAGGTTAGAAACTCTCATTACGCTGTGTGAGATTTATTAAAATAGATTATGGAAATGTTAATTAAGTCATTAATTACATTATTTAAGTAGCATTGACAGATAAGATTGTGTGCATGGGGGAAGTTGAAGCTCTCTGTGTGGTTGAATGGAAATGATTCGTGACAGTGAGATGCTGTAGAGACCGTATCCAGCAAGGGGACTGTTTCCGGGAAGTTTCATGATGAATTTTTAAGAAATTCCCTCATCTTTTGTGGTTAATCCTGGCTTTTTAAAATTAATAGGATTAGCAATGTGAGAGCGGATATTTGCCCTTAGCCAAATTAGCCTTATCTAATTTGAAATCAGATGTGAAATAAATTATATACATACACAGTAAAGAATACTACATTCTATAAAAAAATGTGGATAAGATGGTGAAACACCATGGTGTCTTTTTTCAAAATTAATCATCAGTTCGACCTGCAAGATGACCAGCACTGTTAACAAACTGGCAGACCATTGTGTACAATAGCTTTTGCGCTAGTTTCATCGCAGCATCAAATCTGTTATAGTATAAATGTTTGGAAGAAACATTCAGCGTGACATTTGGGTAAAGGCCTCAAACCATATTTCCAAGCTGTTCAAAAAAAAATACAAGGGAGCAATCCTGAGATGGATTACTACTCAGCTGATACAATGAACGCCCTTATCTGTTGACAGCTTAGTTACTGTTAATGACAAGAAATGTCTTTTACAGTTCACTGAAGATTGAGCTTTTTTTTTTCTTTAACCTTGCATTTGAGACTGCAGACTTTTTTGATAGGCTCCTGATGACTGGTCAATAGCTGTTTTGTTAGAAACAGATTTGTAAGTGTTTTATGTAAGTATTTACAATATTATTTATAGTATTTATAACAATTTTTTTTCCCCTGCAGTGTCCCCTCATTGGGGAAAGATTTTTATTAACTCACTATATTGTTTAATTATGAACAGAATGGATATAGTATGCTTTCACTAACACTCACACTTTCCCATGGTATCAGTGCCAACTTGTCACCACAGTAGAAACTGCTCAAGGACTGCCACCATTCTTATCTCCATAAAATATACCCATCCTCCTGTAGACAGGAAGTGGTGTGATTTCTCTTGAGCAGTGTGATGCATCCCTTCCTGTCTTCACCAGTACTGGAGCCCCAGTCACCCTTAAGCAAAAACAAAAGCAGGGACAGAATCATCACTCCACACTGGCTCACAAATCCATTGCTACAATTTGGTTTCATGCCGTCAACATGGATGTTCTAATGAGGGGTTTGACCATTGAACACTGAACATTGAGTCATGAGCACTGCACATGACTAATGGTGATGACCAATGAAAGGTGTGATTAAAAAAATTCTAGCTTTTTAAAAACAAATCTGATCAGATCATGTGGTGCTCTCAAAAATCAGGGCATGTGTCACTTCATTACTTCAGTTTTGAGTTGCCATGCTTTGTGTATGAACTCATGTACTAAGCCTGCTTTTCATTCTCGAGCCTTCAGTAAAGGAAACTGCAAGAAATCCTAGGAAACCTGCAGACCCTCGCCACAACACTTCAAAACTGTCAGGGTCAGGTAGCTTCACCTTCTTCCAAAGTGCCAAAATCACTGCCTTCAGCTCCAGTTCTGTCGCCTCAGCCTAGCAGAAATCCATGTTTACCAGCCACAGAAAGGTATGATGGCAGTCCAGGCAAGTGTCTGGGTTTTTTAATCCAATGTTCACTATCCTTTGAACTAGAAGCATCTCTGTTCCTGTCAGAACACTCAAAGGTGGCTTATATTTCATTACTCACTGGTAAGGCACTTGTCTGGGCCACTTGGGAGCAGAGGACACCAGTTTGTTCAAATATTCAGTTATTCACGGAGGAAATAAGATGAGTTTTTGACCACCCTGTTAGTAGGCATGAGCCTGCTAAAATATTTCTCCAGATTTACCAGGGATCCCATAGTGTTGCAAGCTATTGAGCTATGCATGTTTGGTACCTTCCATCAAGGTTGCTCAAAGGACATTAAAGAAGAGCTGGCTTCCAGGGAGTCGCTCATCCACAAATGAGCTGGAGCACTCATCAACATGGTCATCCATGTAGATAATTGCCTTTGGGGCTATCATCCACTGCCTCAAACCCAGACCTCAACTCGAGTTGCAGACCAGCCGACCACTCTTAAGCCCTCTCGAGCCCACAAGTGCCTGACCCAGGAGAGCCCATGCAGTTGGGAAGGACTTGACTCTCGCGGTTGGAGCACGACTGAAAAATTCAGGAGGAAATCTGCCCTTCTGGACACCTCTGTGCTTCGTGCCCAGAGCTTCAGGGAGAAGACAGGTCTTGTCTGGGGATAGGAGACCTGTGACGAGGTGAATCTTCTCCCCACACACACTACTCATGGGGTCCTGCCGCCCACGTTCCTTTCATGAGGAAATGGAGAGCACAGCCTGAATGCTTTCATGGATTCCGGAGCAGCAAGTAATTTCTTGGACCTCGTGGTAGCCAGATGCATCCTCCCAGCTGACCTCAACTGACCACTCTCCATAACCAACATGGATGGGACGCCTGGTTGGTCTGTCACAATCCCCAGTTTGACTGGTCCAGAGGAGTGCTGGTCAAGTGGGAGCCATCATGTCAAAGCACCTGCCTCTTGAATGATCTGTCTCTCTGCTTTCCCAAGTCGCAACAGGTTCCTGTGGAGTATACTGACCTCCAGGAAGTATTTAGTAAGAAACAAGCCACATCTCTGTCTCCCCATTGTCCCTACAATTGCACCATAGATTCCCTGGAACCTGCCCCCCTCAAGGAAGAATCTTCTCCTGTCAGCCACTGAAACCACTGCCAAGGATGAGTACATCCGTGAGGCCCTCACCATGGGCTGCATCCACCCCTCCACATCTCCAGCTGGTGCTGGCTTTTTTTGTGTGTAAGAAAGATGGGGGTCTCCATCCGTGCATCAATTATAGAGGCCTTAATAAGATTAGAATCAAGAACCGCTGCCCTTTGCCTTTGATATCTACCACCTTCGAGCTACTTCAGGGAGTGCCCATCTTCACAAAGTTGGACCTCTGCAATGCCTACAGCCTCATCTAGATCTGTGAAAGGGATGAATAGAAGATGGCCTTCAACACACCCACTGGCTGCTATGAATATTTGGTCATGCCCTTTCTGCTGACCAGTGCTCCTGCTGTGTTCCAAGCGCTCATCAATGATGTATTTTGAGATATGTTCTCTTTGCGATTGTGTACCTAGAAGACATTCTCATCTTCAGGTCCATTTCTGACCATGTTCGCCACGTACGGCAGTCCTGCAGCAGCTCCTCAGTAATGATATCTTTGTTAAATTGGAGAAGTGTCTGTTCCATGTTTCTAGCAGCTCTCTTTGGTCCCTGTCTTAGTGTTTCCAGACTCTGAGCTCCCTTTTATTGTAAAAGTCATGCATTGGATGCAGGGGTGGGCGCTGTGCTATCCCAAAGCAGGGACAACAAGTTGCACCCTTGTGTCTTTTTCTCCTGCTGACTAGTCTGAGCCAAAGACGCACACAGTACCTTGCAGTCCTCCTCCACGGGTATGTCATCTTTTGAATGTGAGCCAGCCCCTGTTGTTTCCTGAACAGGAAGTGGGAGTGCCATCAGCGAAACAGTTCATTCAGCGCTGTCGGTGGGCCTGGAGGAAAGCTGGAGTAGCCGTTCAGCAGGCCTCCCGTCATCAGCAGATTCAGGCCAACTGACGATGCAGGCCTGCACCCTCTTTCTGCCCGGGGCCGAGGGTCTGCCTTATCATCCGAGATGTCCCTCTGTGAGTGGAATTCTGCAAGCTGGCTCCACGCTTCATTGGTCCCTTCAAGGTCCTACAGCAGGTCAACTCAGTCACCTACAGGCTCCAACTTCCACTAACTATGCAGATCCATCCTACATTCCGCTCCCTAGCATTTGCTACTAGATCACCTCCAGCCCCCCACATCATCATCGGTCAACCTACCTACACAGTCCGTCACCTCTTGGACTCATGCTAGGTCTGTGGAGGACTCCAGTATTTGGACTGTGAGAGTTACAGCCTGGTAGAATGCTCCTGGTTTCCTGCTTGGGACCTTCTGGGCCCAAACCTGATTAGGGAGTTCACTGTCACCAACCCAATCACCCCAGGGGAACATCAGGAGCCGTTCCTAGGGGCAGGGGTACTGTGATGGTTTCAGATGCTGTTGCTTCCTACAATGACCAGCAGGCATCCTCATAACATTTTGTCTGTGTTTCTGGCTGCTGCTTCCCAGGGCTACCACCTTATGGCTTCCCTTTCTGTTTGAGCAATGTCTCATTGAACATTGAGCATTTAGTTAATGTGTTACACCTGTGTCTAGTTAGTGTTGGCATGTGCTTTGTCTGTTATTTAAGCCCTGCCTTTTCTCTTCTTCTTACAACAAACCTTTGTCTCTATGCAATCTCTGCATTTGGATTCACCCTGCTCTGCATAACAGTGATGTGGCCAGTGCATTAAATGCATCATTTTTGCTGAAAAATAAGAAGCCAATTCAAATTAATTAACAAGACTTGTAATGTTATTTTCTTCCTTTTTCTCAGCTTAACGAGCATCCTAACGCCAATAACCATTTTATGAATCAACTTGAATTTTGTCACAGGGATCAGATATAACTGCAGTCTGCACAGCAACCTTGAAGTGATAACCTAAATATGACACTGTTCAATCTTGACATCTCCACTTAAGTTTGAGGTTGCCAAGCAACCTGTAGTGTAATTCAAAATGTCCTGACACTTGAAGTCAAGTGGCCCTTGATTGCGGTGAGTGACTGCAGAAATAAAAGCAGAAATCCCTGATGCCTTTCTGACATGGAGCTGATGAGACCTTCATATGCACATTCTTTCAGAGGAACAACAATCCAGTGATCCTGGTGTTGGCTATTGTTGCTTTAACATTGGCATGGATTTTACATAATCTCCAAATCATTAAATCCTTCTCAATCTCCCAGCTATTACATCCTAACCATCTCTCATGTCCATCAATGTTGATGACCCTCTAGTATATTAGTGTGTCAGAGAGGGCTTGAATAGAATCTCCAGTCAACTCTGACGTTTAATAAAGGTTGTCTGTTGGGAGTAGGTTGTCATTGAAATGCAATTCACTGGAAAGCACTTGTTTGCATTGTATATTCCTCCTCTCTCCAGTGTACCTGCGGTTAATATCCTCCCACTGGAGCTATAACCTCCTGATACAGTTCAAAGGTCAAAGTGTCCACAGAATGAAACAAAATAGATTATAACTGTTGTCTTTTCTACATTGTCTTCCTGTTCACAAACCGAAAAGTCACAATCAGTAAAACTGTAGTCTGATTTAGTTCCCTTGTCTTAAAATGATTATGATTACTGCATACACATTAGCCAAATTCAAGCAGAGTCAAACTATATGATGGAGATATACTTTTGGGAGCATGCGTTTAGGTCAACTGGTCTTTCAACCACACCACATTAATGTACATTAATTATGAAATGGATAGACATTCCTTTAAAGCAAGGAGAAAATGAAGCAGAATTAGATGAAAAAAAGTTCAGTAAAGGAAGTTTTCAATTTCATCACCATTCAAAGGGTATGGAAGCTTAATTGATTTCTTAAATGCATTGTCAATTCCAGTACTTCAAAAGTTGTTGCTCACAGGGAAAAGATATACAAAGAATCAGGGTTGTGGAGAAAAGGTTAGTTTTGTAAATACGTCCAATACTTTCATTTCCTGGCAGGGCATTCAAGAAGCATAACAACTTTTTACCAGGCTGCACCACTGTGTGACACTGCTTAATTAGAGCTTTTTCACCTACTAATATTTTAAATATCAATTCACAAATGAACACCTGAATGGGATCAGTAATTTCAAATGTTATTCTATTTGCCTCTACTTCTTTTTTGTGTTACCTACTTCTTATTTTTTCCTTCAGTGCCTTTAAGCTTGTTTCCTTAATTATTTAACAGGATAAATGTACAAAGCTACAGTCCATACAATTATTTCAAACAGTACCTCTCAGATCAAAGGTGTCCCAGATAGGGTAGCATTGTCACATCAAATACACTTCAAACTGTTGGAGGTGCAGAAACAGGGGGACAAACAGTTGTGTGGAACCATTGTCAATCATTAATAGTTCTCTCAAGAGGTTTGTCTGTGCCTGGTATGGGGCTTATGCATGAAAAACAGAGAAAACAATAACGAGATTAGGTTCAGGTAATTGTACAAACCCAGTTACGTGTTCAGAGTGTTCAAAAGAAAGATGGGAGGGAAGCCAGAGAGAAGGCGGTCTTTCACAGGGGATTGAGCTCCTTCTGTTTGTTTGTTTGACTGACTGCTGCGTTGGTCATATCCTCGGGTGCCTCGCAAGCTACTTCACTAGTCCCCACCGGCAGGCTGAGCAGTCCTCATTGTGCAGTCGCAGAAGGTGGAGTTTTGCGGGGCCAGCATGAGCCCATGGTGGCCAGCAGCAGCCAGTCACAGCTCATCAACAACTGTGGGCATCCGAGCGGGGGGAGAGGAAGCAGGGGAATGTCAAGGCCAACTAGAGCACAGGCCTCAAGGTCTGAGAGGGAACAGCAACCAGCATGCCCCCGGATGGAACCCACGGAAAAGCCCAGCAGCAATAAAAAAAAAAAAAACAGATTGACTCTCAGTGACTCATTTAGCTTCTGGTCTGGACAGACTTCTCCCCTGCTGGCGACTTTGGCCTTATGTCAATGGAACAGACACCACAAAGAGGAGACATGGCTTATCAAAATAATACTGGAGGCTTTTGAAGTTGGTCTGTTTTGGGAAAAAAGAGAACTTGTATACAGTAAAGTGATGCTGGGGCCTCTTACTGCTAGGACATTTCATTGCTTTACTATAGAAAGATTGTGGAGTGGTGAAGGTTGTCCATGATTTCCATGCTTGGCACTTGATGTGTCTGCATTTTGGGACATCTGGCAAAGTGCAAAACACCTTACTGTACATTCCCCTGTATAAAAATTTTCTCTTTGAACAGGTGTTCCTTTGCCATGCCCTTGTTTTCAGTAACAAATGCTCCTAATCTCTCTCCTTTATCATTATAAAACATCTTTACATTATAAATTGATCTGCTGTGTATTGCATTCCAACATTGTTGTTTTCATGAATGGTTTAGGATTTTGCTTGTGGTGGTGCCTTCATAAATGCTGTATGAAGCTTTTGCAGTCCATTACCCCCAAAAACATTCCAGCATGAGATGTAATTTACTGTTTTGTAAATATATATATATATAATAAAGTGTTTCCATTTATTCTTAGACATTCTTAGACATGGTTTTATAAGTGTAACTTGTAATTTATAATATATTACTTACAGTAGACTGCTTTTTAACAAACTACCAGAGAAATAAGCCTTTGCTATTACTCTGTCTGCAATGTAAATCCATGAAAAGAAACCCCTGCAGTATTACTTGCAATGCAATGATGGTTTGATTACAGACTGAACATCTGTGGGATTATTTCATGATTTTTAAAAATATGTTGGTAACACCATTGTGAAGCACCTTTAAGTTAATTACTGGTATATTCATAATCCATGCATAAATGATGAAAAGAATAGAAAGTACAGTGACTAATAACTTCACCTTGAACTGATCATATCTGGGTATAACCATCCAAGTGAAAGAAGTAGTTCATATATTCTTTGTCCAAAAATCAACCACTCATCAGGATACACTTGTCTTATCATTTACCTGTAACCAGTGTGTGTAACCAATCGAGTGAGTAGCTATCCAGTCCCAAACTTGTCCCATTCTGGCAATGTTGTCTAATGAGTGGTTTTTACATCTCATGACAATTGGATACGTGATGGTATACACTTGTCTGTGCCTTAAACTATGTAATGTTTGGTAGTTTTGAGCTTGCATGAGCACTGTAGTCACTGTTCATTTTATGCATTGTAACACATTCATAATATATTTTTAATGTGCCATAATGTGTTATGAATGCATGCATAATCCATTATATGCATCTTTCTTATTTCTTTAGTGCCGTCCACACTTAGATTCTCCCATCTCTTCAGAGCACCTGCTCTTCTGCAGAACCCTGCCAGAAAAGCGCATATGGGCCTGAGGTACTGTGAAGGGTAAGAATAAAATCCGCAAAAATATTCCCCACCTCCCACACACGTTGGCACCAAACACAGAGACGACACCATACCATCCCGCTGTTTACACGTTCCCACCATTACTACATACCCAACTTTCACTCCAGACTGTCTCCTTTTTCATCCTGTTGAAACAATTATCAGTTGAAACGAAGTCGGTGTGGAGAGGGCTGACCCCATGTATACCTATTTGGTATGTTCTTTTTTGAAAGACAGAAGACATGAATGTTTTGTTTTCCATGATGTAGTTAATTTTGCAATGTGTTGGCTTACTAAGGGGAAATATTCAATCTTAGATTAAATGCTATAAAGCCTCTTTATAACATACCCCTACACTTCTGTTTCCCCCTTAATTGGCACTGCAGTTGGGTTGTGGTTGATGGAATGATATTTGTTTTTACTTTGCCCATGAATATAGATTATGTTTTTAGATTGCTGATTTTTGATCAACAAAAAAGTGTTCATTTTTTTTGCAGGGGAGGTCTCAGCTAATATGGGCTGTTATGTTTCTAATTAGCCTATTGGCATTCCCTTGATGTTTTTCTCCTGATTTTTCAATATTGTATGATGCAAGCTACTGCACATCTGTCACACTTAAAACTGTATATATATTGTTCCGAGAAAAAATACAGTGAAATTGAGGAGGAATATTCTTTTTTAAATCATTTTATCTCCAACGTATAAAAAAAAAAACTAGAGTATGTCTGCACTGCAAGTTAGAATTTGCCCAGTCTCTCTGTTTTTTAACTGTTTAATTTAATTAATGCATTTCCCTTCTGTCATTTAGCTTTCAAATAAATATCTGCAATGTGCATTGGTGTATTTAACTTAGCCGAACAGCAAACAAAGACCTAACAAGCATTGTAAAGAGAAGATCTCTTGATATAGCTGCCATTACCTATGTGATTAGAGATGAGAAAGACAACAGCCACAGATGACAATGACAGAAGCTCTCAGTTTGCATGCAAGCAGACAAAAACAACAAACTTCTGAAATGTGAGCACTCAGGTCCCTTAAGGTGTCTAAATCGAAACAGTGCTGTGCTGCTCTGATTAGTGTCACCTGTCCTTGTGCATCTCATCAGATCCATTAATCTCCAAATACTCCTCTTTTTCTCTTAATTAAATAGCCCACAAAGTGGTGATGAGAAAGGGGCAACAGCCACATCCGTGCCTCTGTTCTTTGAGCTGAAATTAAGTGAGACAGAAGACAGAAATGGGGAGTGGAGCAACTTCCATCCAGTTGGTAAATAAAAATATTCTGAATGAAAATGAGAGGGGAGGTAGTAAATAAAAATATTCTGAATGAGGGGAGGTGGGGGATGCTCAATCCACTTAATGCAATTTGCCTTCCTGGCTGTATGAAGTAACACGATATCAAATATCATTGTTCGCAGAGATAAAATTGAACTTTTCTTACGAGGCTTTCCCCCAGCAAGCGGGCTTTATTTTCTCTGCACGTGCCTCAGGGAGCATAAGTGGGTCTTTATTCTGTATTGCTTTGACAGTTATCCTGAGCACATCCAGTCTGTTTATTTGTCTGCCACTCCTCAGTGCTCATCCTCTCTGTTGAACCGCCTTTGTGTGTGTGTGTGTGTGTGTGTGTGTGTGTGTGCGCATGCTGCACAAGCGGTGTGTGCGATCGCACAGCGTCGGCATTATCTCCAGGAAGGATCACAAGGCTAGCACACGTGGCAGTGGGGGCTGCAAAATGCCATAACAAAAGTGAGCCCATGCCTACGCGATTTCAAGGCTTAATATTTGCATGGGCCAGATGGGCACTTTCATGACTGTGTGAACGTGGATTATTTCATTTCCTACATCTGGGACTCCACATGGTGAAGCAGAATGCTGTGGGAGAGGCAGGCAGGAGGCAGGCGTGGAAGGCACACCTCCACCAGGACACTCTCCTGACATCCATGCTGGCTGACAGGGCGCTGGCACAAATGGCAACCTAAAGGTTATGTGCCTGGGCTCCTGCACAAGACAAATGTTCCTGAAATATCGCTGCTTGAAATGCAGGCCATGTCCAGCCGGGGCCTCCAGCCAACCGGCACTTACACATGCAGACTGCTTCTTTGTTGTTTTGCCTTTTGTTATTGTGTTTATTTGTTTTTGTCTGTTTTGTGTTTTGTTCAGATGGAGGGTCTTATATTAAGCGCCCTATGCTATGTTTAATTTTGCTCAAGGTAGCGGTGGCATAATGAGATTCCAGGTGAAAAATATTTTAAATAGATTTTCTGAAATTACATCATTAGTCTAAAATGACATTATTTTTTTTCCCCTCAGATACATGTTGTTTAACACAAACTGTTCGATGTTTAATTCAACAATGACTTTTTTCTAGATATTACAGTTAAAGTGTTTTTATCATACTGGATAATCCCACAATTAAAAATAGTTTCCTCCTTTGTCACATGTCGGAGAATATTATTCTTTCACATAGCATATACACAGTTTCAGTGCCTTACAAATTGCAAATGACTGTTTATTTAACAGAGAATAATCCCTGTTGATATGTTTCCATTGTAAAGAGGTTTTACTGACTGCCCATGGGTGATCTAAGTAAGTATATTTTGTTCACAGAGGCTGCACTGAATAAATTTTATTAAAAACATGCTTTAAAAACACTGTGTGCTTCTGTATACAGACCATCAATTATCTTGTAGAAATGAATCACCACTCCTTTGTACAGCTCATTCAACTTAACAGCATTATGTGACATATTTTTATAGTTGCTCTGAAATGTTTTTAGAGAGGCACATTGGTAATATGAATTAAGTCCTTTTCAATTCATGTATAGTGCTTCCATCTCAGAACACATTCTGCACTTACCTTTTTGGAAACATAACAAAAATGCTTTCACCATTAAACTCCAAGTCATATGGGTAATCTGCTTTGGCTGTGGCTAGGATCTGACAATGTAACTAGCTGTTTACCCATTGATGACACTCTGTTTCATGAGGGATATGGTGTCTCTTCTTGCACCCTCTTGGCAAACACAAAGAGCTGGGTGTACATCACCCTTGCCATTTCTGTTTTGATCTCCCTTTTCCTAATTTTAACAAAGACAAGGAGCTTAGGAGGAAATCTGGTCCCGCTCTTACATCTATTTCTCTATGCCGAAATAAGTGTTGCTAATTACTTCTATTACAGAAATGCAAGTAGCAATGTCCTTTGTTCCTTTGCTGCTGCTCTGTGTCAGCATGACTCGTTTAATTGTAATGAGCACACATGCAAACAAATCTAATGCTGTTCTTGTAGGGATTGTGACAACGCATGTAAAAGATAAGGCAAATTTAAATGTATCCTTTAGGAAAAACAATAACAGTTCCACATAAAAATAAATAATGGGTGAAATGAGGTTGCACACAGAAAAAAAAAAAACGCAACCACCAATGGGCTTTCCACGGAACACAAAAAAACTGAAGCACTTGGAAATGCGATAAAGAAAAAATGAAGTACAGTGTTCAGCAACATGAACTGTGTTAAAAGTTCAGCTGGTAATTAATATAATATATAGTCATCCATCAGGGTGCATCATAATGTGAAAATAAAGCCCTTTCCTTCCCTGACTGCAGCCCAGGTGGAGAGACCTGCTGAGCACTAATCAGATGTGAAATAGCAGGTAGCTTTGATGTACCAACAAAGATTTGGCTGTCAGGGCCACAGAGCCAAATGTCCCTGTTGTGGGACATTTTTGATCTGTGGCTTGGGCAACCTCCCATTCAGCTACCTGTTGAGGAGGATTAAACAGGGCTCAGCCACATTTGCATTTTATACACAAATGGAAGCTGAAAACAGATGAAGAGAGCGCCTGTATTGCTGTCTTATTTCAAAGCTAAGGCTACCAGCTGTCTGCAGGGACGAGGTGTACCCTGCAGAGTTGGTATGTGGTACCACAGCTCACAGTTACATTCTCGCTGCACCAGACTGAACCAAGATGATTGGACTTGTACATTGGTCTCTGTGATGTCTTTTTTTTATCTAAATTGAAACTCTTATGAAATGCTTGAGATATATGCAATGGATAGCTTAATTATTATTTCTACAACTGACACAAAACAGTCTTTGTTATGCTTTTTCCCTTTGTAGATCTGTTTGTGGAATTGCAAATTACACATTAGTTATGTCTCACCACAATATCCTCAGTAGTGATGGATGAGCGCTGAAACAAGACCAATGCAATCCAGCAACATACTCGCACACAAGTCAACAGCTATTTTTAATGCTACAAGTACACCACAGTGAAGTGGGTGCCACTTGCAAGTGCCTGAGGACTTGCAGGGTAGCTGAGAGCAGTGAGGTAAGGAGCCCCTGGAAAACTTAAATCTACTGCAATCCCCAATGGAACAAAGCCAGTTTGTTCTGCTAATGTGGGCTCCCTGTCATTGGTGCCACAAAAAAATCAGATTTTTATAGGCATAAAGGACATCAGGGGTCCATCTGACCTTGACAACTGAACCCATTCAAAGTGGGATCCAAACTGGAATAGGATGATTGTGTCTGAGCTGGGGTCAGGTGTGAAAATACCAAAGAAACATACCATGAGCAAAAGCCATGCAAAAGAAATAACAGAGAAAATGATGTCTATGTTGTAGGATAAGGTTTTGATCAATATTGATGGAAGTGAGAAAAAAATTGGCTGCAAAATATATTGTATGTGGAAACTATCTTAGATTTGGTCAGGTGTGGTGTAGTGGTAAAGGGATATGACTTGTAACCCAAAGGCTGTTGGTTTGATTCCCAGGATGGCCACTTTTGTATTTCTTGGCAAAAAAGTAAATATCTAGATGTATAATTGGATGCCATCTAAAAAATGTAATCTTGGTAAAGCTCTCTGGATTAGGGCCTCTGCAAAGCAAAGGTAATGTAAAGATTTATTATTAATGTTATTTAATATTATTCATTTAATATCCCTTTAATTTTCTCAGTTCATTGTTTATTTACAAAAATGTAGCTACTGACTATCTTATAAAATATTCTAATTGGCCAGGTTTTTTTTTTTTTTTTGGTTTAACTTGGTTAGGGTGGGGTATAGTAACATTTGGTTCTGGTCTAGGTCAGGTGTTACTGCCTGTCTAGTATACCACACTGTATATTGCAGTCATTATAATCACACATACAAATTTGAAGGTTGTTATTACAAGTCAAGTATAAGGTATGGTATGCATGCAAGTGAAAAAAAAAAAACCTTAACCTACAATCCAATAAGAATGATTTAACTGAATTACTGAATTCTTGCATAGGATTTGGGACATAAGCTGGCATGGACGGATCATTACACCAATGAGAAGGATATTTATAAATAGTTGTGTTAAAGGAATTCCACATCGTGGGCTTTAAGATAGTGTCACTCTAAGAATGAATAATTGTTGTGTAAATTATCTGTGTTGTGCTTCAGTAATGATTTGTGCTCTCTTAAAAGATAAGATTGCAAGACAGGGAATGATCAAAAACTGACTGATGTCCTGAAAGCAAGAAAGAAGTTTTAAAGTGACATGATCTGATGATGCATTCATCCAGCTCTTTAATGTATTTGTATAATGGGGATAGTTAGGGCCATTTTGAATTTGTTTCATCAAATAAGCTATACCAATAAATAAACATACCATTATGCAGAATATTTTAATTTGTAATTTGCTACTAATTACCATTCTTGTCTGTATTGTAATCTATACAAATCACATATTTTAGGGTTCACCTTTGCACACTACTAAACAGAGGTACTTCCTGAATACAAGACAAGGCTGAGTGTCTTAAATATGGGACACGTGACATGCTGCCTGATAACTCTGTCTCCTGATTGTAATCTGATTCCATGTAGAAAAGAGGGATTGGCCCTAGTCTCCCAATGATTTATGATTGAGGACATGTTAATAAAAATATCAAAGGAATCAGCACTCTGCTGGGAGAGATATTGCCCTGATGCGTACATCATGTGCGACAGGCCCAGGGAGGAATCCGCTGACTTCCAATATAGGGCCTATTCCATATGCTTTTGTCTTTAAATAGAGCTGCATTTGGTTCACCTTCCACGTAGCCTCATGGTACCACAAGGTGACATTTGTTTACTTTTCAGCTTTCTGGGTATGGCTGACCTCACTTTTGCCATATGTGCAAATTGCTCCGGTTTTAAGCATGAACAATTGTGGATAACTCTGTGTTCTGAGCTTCTCATATGTCCGAAAGCACTGCCAGCATTTCTGTTGAACATAAAGATCATTAATTAAGACATGGGTACACCATGACTTTGTGTACATCTAAGTCAAGGTATCATCTTCATTGGCAGCAAGACTAACTGACACTTCATTGTATATCACATTTGATGTTTTGAATACTTGATGATCATCTTCCACAGTGTTCCAGATGACACAGAAATGTGGCCAGTCCATTCAGATGAAACACTTCCATCCTGAAGTCATTTATGGCCATTTCATCATCACACTTTTAGGTGGTTTTGAAAATTACTTTCTATAATGTCCTAATATTCCTGAGTGGTTTACATTAAAGGTAGACACAGATATTGTGAAATTTATGCACATCTTCTGCTACATGGATGAAGACTGTATTTCATCAGTTGTGGAAGGAGCATCCATCGTTCTACTAGATCAGGTTAGTTTCACTGTTGATAGCCAAATAATGTTAGCAGCATTATTTGAAGCTAATAATTGCATTATTTTGTGTTTCTCAGTTCCTCAGCCCCACAGAGACGTAGATCACCCAAGACAACACTGCAACCCCAGCAGCCATCTCCACTGCATACTCCTGTGTTCTTCCTTTTTCTCTTCTCTTCATTTCTTCTTTTAAATTTCATGTTGTTACTATCACTAACCCCTCTAGAATGTGCATTGTTGTTGTTTACAGACCACCTGGACCCCTGGTAGACTTCCTCGAGGTACTGGATATTCTCCTCAGCTCCTTCCCCCAGGACGGAACCCCCTTTATCCTGCTGGGGGGGCTTCAACATTCACCTAGAGACCCCTCAAGACTCCTCTGCTCCACTCCTTTGACTTCATCCTAATGCAATCACCTCCAACACAAAAGGCAGGTAAACAGCTGGACTGGTCTTCCTGAGGGACTGCTCCACCTCAGACCTGAAAGTTACCCCCCCTCCAGCTCTCTGACCACGATTTTATCTTTTCTTTACCTCTTCTTCCATGACCCTCTTGGAAGAAGAGGGTCACACCCCTCATCGCCTACTTCACTGACTTCCTGTTAAAGCTTGCATCACGTTCAAACCCTTGGTGCTAGTATAGAGGATGGTGAATGGGACAACCCACTCATAACCCCCCCCTCAATTGGTCTTCAAACTGTATGTACCACCTAGATCACAACTCTCTGCAATCATGAGACAGCTGACTGTTCCACCCCTATGGGGTCGCCCCTTTCAGACACGTTGCCTGTCTGTACTTGTCAACCAGTGGTGGAGTGAAGTTCCGATGGGAGTCAGGACAGCGGAATCACTGACCATCTTTCGATGCAGTCTGAAGATTCACCTCTTCAGACTGCATCTCGGTTCCACCTCAATCCCCATTTCCTAACATCCACTACAAGTATTACTTGCTATTTTTTTACGTACAGTGTCACAATGTGTGAAGGATACTGTGATGTAGTGACTGTGATGTATGGTAGTGTGTGTACTTGGTTTCCCTTAGTTTCTAGGCTGTCTAGTCAGGTAGTGCTTGAATGGTGTTGAACTCACACTCACTGGGAGTGTTGTTTGACTGGCCTGACACTGTAGCTCATTTAATCTGCATGGATACACTTCTGTTCACTTGTGCTGGAAGTCACTCTGGATATGAGCATCTGATAAATTAATGCAGTGTAATGTAATGTAATGTAATGTAATGAAGCCTCTGACAGCCCAGCACAATTCCTTTTCTGTCACCGTTATTCCTGAGATCTCAATGATTTTCTGTCAAAACCTCCTACTTGAAAGCAAAATCATCTTCATGAAACATAATGTGCTTGCAAGCTCCATTTATTCCGACATTAGCAATAGTACCTTGACATTGAAGAATTTAGAATGTGAATGTCAAGAGAAATGTTTCCTTCTTTTGTTCTTTGCCAATTTGCCAGCAGCTCAGTTCCCTCTGGAATGTATTAACAAAGAAATTGATTCTACCATTGATTAAAAAGGAACCACAATTCAGTGAACACTTCAAATTAATTTATTGAGATTTACTGTAACACATATTATATTATTTATTAAAATTAAAGTATAAATATTCTTTTTTCATCCAATCAGCAGCACACTGTACATTCTCGAGAAACCCGATTTTGACAATATAACAATGTTCATAGATAGGCAGGACACAAGTGTACACCAACTACACACAACTATTCACATTTGCATGCTCATAATGTCACTTTAATATAATTCATGGCTTTGTGAAATGAAAGATGTGTGTACACTTTTTGGATTAGGCTGGTAAAAAAATGTGCAGTAATTGAGCAATACTGGAATTTGACAAACAATACGACATTTGTGACATTGTGTCTTGGGGGATCAAGTCATAATCTTATATTATTTACTCTAAGTGTAAAACCTCTTGCAAAGACGGAAAAGCCTTCATAAAACCTTGCCTTTTGTGAGAATTTAATTGACTGTTTTGCACAGCTTACTGTGTGAAGATTAAAGGTCAAGGAACACTTGCTCCCTCCACAATCACCAGCTCTCATTATAACCTACTGGTATTGGTTGTGAAAAACAAACAAGTTTTTTATTACATTTAAAAACTCCACAATGTTCATTCCCTGAACAGCTAAATTATGTCAGGCTGAATCCAATTAAAAGGCACACAAAGAGGAGCAGGACCCTTCTGTATGTAGTGCTTTTCTAAGACATTTGCAGGGTGTGCATGTGTATATCTCATGGCTGGTGTAGTAATAATCTAATGTTCATTATTTTGTGACACACTGGGCCTGCAACCAAAATTTCTGTGCTCATTTACAAATGATATACCTTGCAAATGTAAGGAAGAGTTATAAATCCAGAATTATAAATGTAACGATTTCATGATGGAATTAAAATGTGAATTGTTTTGGTGTGTTTTTTTTTCAATTCCATTGGTGATGATGTGAAATGTTTGCATTGTGAGGTCATGAGATTGCTCTTATTACTCCAGAGAACACTTCTCAGACCTTTCACTAGACTCCCTCAGAAGTCGCTGCTCATACAGTCATGGGACTGGGATTAAAAAATAGACTGTTACTGTGTTGCTCTATCTATGAAACAATTTGGCGTGTGATAAAGTGCTAATTAGCGTCTCTTAGCAGCAATACTAGTCGCAAAGAACAAAACCCACATTGGCGTCGTCACTTGAACGTCTGCAGAATGATCCTCTCTCCTCTGCCAGCTGACTCCAAGACTTGAAAGATGTTCCTATTAACACTGGGAACCAGAAACCTGTTTTTTATCAACTAGCCCAGTCTGACAAATTAAGCCTGTGGAGTCATTAGATTAAGATAAGAATTTATCTTTTACTTTGAGATAGACTTTTATTTGTTGTACTCCCTCAGAGCTTGGATGGTAATTACGGGGCTGTGTAGCTGGGGCTGGCCGACAGAATTTCAACCCCATCAAGGTCTTGCATTTTTCAGAAGAGGAGATAAAGAAAGATACTTTTTGAATTGAGTTAATTCTCGTTTGAGGAGAAAAAGGTTTGAGCATTGCTGTTTTTCCACAAGTATATGTGCTGTGGGCCAAATGAGTGACTGCACCTTAGCGTCCGGTCTTATAAAAGCAAAGAATGGAATCTTGGGGTCAGTGAGCAAGGCTGATGTAGCTCTGCCTTCTCCGAAAGCATCACTTAGAAATATTCAACAAGGCTTCTCCATAGGGGAGCGGAAAGCCATTTTAAATGCCCTTTTAAAGTTCAACACAACCGTGCACTGTTGAACTGGCTCAAGAAGCAGTGAAGTGACACTGCACTGTTCTTTATTCCTGCTGTTTACTGTAGATACCCTGTACGGATGATAAAAACAGCTCCTAAACCTAAACCTCTAATACACATAAGCAGCAAACAAGTCCCAGCCATCAAAGATAGGACTCCATCCACAAATTTACCATGCTTTGAATTTGTTAACATAATTCCAAAATCTGTTTCTACCCATTCAAATTAAACCATGTTAAATATTTGAATGGCTAAGTCTGACTTTGATACTTATAATCTATATTTCTTTCTTTTTGAATTGCATTAATGCTGGAGGGATACTGCTCTGCACCAGCAGGGTGTCCAGCACTTTGGGATTCACTCTGATCACTTCTTGTGCCACAATTCAACTTTCATACCATCTGCTCCAATCACATCCAAGGGTTTCACACCTCCTTTACTGGACTTGACATTCTCCTTTACTCGACTGCGATAATGCCTGCATTTCCCACCACAGTAGAAAGTGGCCTGGCATAACTGAAACTTTGAAGCACTTGTTTACCCAGATCTGTGAGAATAAAACTATGTGTTTCAAGGGACAGCATCTTAAACAATGAAGAGCCAACAAAAGAGAAAAGCACACCATATTTTTGTTTTAATGGCGTTGAAGTCAAGGATGCCTCCAAACAGCAGCACTGAAAAATGTAAAAAAGGATAAGGCTTTGCTGAGACATAAATGGTCACTGCAGATCTTGGGCATGATGATGTCTCTTTGATGTGAGGCCTAACTAGCTTTAAGTATAGCTTTATAGTGCATGATATACACATCCTGACTGATGTATATATTCCCTTTATACAAGGACACTTGCTTGGTAATTTGTGCCAACTGTACCTTTAATTCTAAATTCTCTAATGTTTCACTCAGAGTAACATTAAAGGACCAGTATATTCATGTATTGTAGGGCTCTTCAGACAAATTCAAACAAAACTCTTACTGTGAGCTTGACCATCAACTGTTGGAATGTTGTCATATTTATCAATACAGCCCATAATGGGATTAGAAACTATTTACATATCAGATCAAAATTGCCAGAAGAGGGCATTAAAAATTTAAATCCAACAAAATCAAAAGACAGCCTTTTTCTTTGTGGTTTGATGCCTGTGTTGACAGAGAAGCACACAAAGCCCAGTAAACATAATTATTTCAATTTTGAAAACACTGTGACTTTTTTGAAAAAAGAAATAAATGTACACACATGGACCATGAATCAACAGTTTGGCAATGAAATACAGAATACAGTCTTTTGTGTCTCTGTAACACTTAATATCCTGCCTATGGTGTAGTAGTACACTGAGGAGAAGCTATCTAGACTGCTGAGATGGGGTGTATACAAGCACTTCTGCTGCTTCCTACTTCCCAACAACCCTTCATCCTGACTGATGTGTATATATAAGATGTGCCCTGTGCTCCCAACGAACTGCTTGAAAGGACCAGCTGTAAAGCTGCAAAAGATGGCACTGCAGGTGATGCGCAATTAATGTCTTTCACAAGTGTTCACACACTCCTTTGCTTTTATCCTGTACTGGTATTTGTATACATTGATGGATCGAGCTGATTGGGGACCAGCTGCCTAACTATGATCGAAAAGAAATGTAACAGCAGAATCCATCAACTGTCACAGGTTTGGCAAATCAGCTCACTCCTTTGCACACATTTGATTTCAGATTTTCACCCTGTAGTAACTTCACTGAATTAACTGAAGTAAATAAGCCATGTCCTAGCTTGATGGCTCATAGAGTTGAAGCTTATTGTAATTTTTGTGGCATGAAGCAGCTGAATATACAGGTGCGCCCCTGGACAGGTTAACAAGCTATCACAGGGCACTTACCCCCAATATATCTCTTTTAATGCAGAAAGGCAGTGGGTTCCATGTTTAAAGTAATTGGTATGATATGACTACTCTGCACAACTTTTATGCTTATACGCCATGGATTGCAATTGCACTCCTCTGTATTTTTTCCTGGCTTCGAGCCTGATCCTAGTTGCTTTGTGTAACATCAGCCCATGTGTGCAATTTTTAAAGAAATGCATACAAGTATAGTACTTTAGCTACAGTATGTCTTGAATACTTGTAATGAAAATGGCTTTGTTAGCAATTATGAACACCAAATTCATATCCATTCTGTATAATGTGTACATTCCTGTCATATTAAAGTATGATGTGTAATAACTCGGTGTACTTTTGACAGATAACATCACAACACAATATCATATTATACACATTGCCACCACATATACAGCCAAAAAATTAGACTCCTTCATGAGAGCACTCAGCCCTGAGTTGAATATCAGTTGCAGGAAGATAATAAGATGCTTTTTTTTCCCAGCATGCATGTGATAAAAGCATGATCAGGAGTCACCCTCTAGTAGTAATTTTAAAGGGGGCCCTGTCCAAACTGAGATAACAGTGTGCTTGCATGTGTGGGGAAAAAAAAAATGATACATTGCCAAAGTTTCCAAAACAAAATTCTTGTGTAGGAGTTTGCCATTTACTGGAAACTTTCCAACCCTTTGCAACCTTCGTCATTATTATTATTATTATTATTATTATTATTATTATACAATAATAATAATAATAATGATTATAATATAATTAATAAATATTGCTTAGTGTTTTTTGTTTGTTTGCTCATCTGAAAATATATTTAGATGGCTGGGGCATATCATACATATCACATTACAGTTATGTTAAATCATTGTATAGTTCCACAATGGTAAATGCTACAAAATGTGGTTGAATTCAAAGGAGACGTCATGACCCATCCATTTTTCCCCCAGCACTAGAGGTACACAGTAGAGATAAGCAATCTCAGACAGCACTCTGGTCCTTTTGAATGAGTCTAAATTTTAATTTGTATCTTGAGATGGTATCTATTAAAATCAAGGTCTGCAACAGAATAGATGCCAAAATGGAAAATATAATGGCTTCTATTTTGAACTCTTCACCAAAATCACCTCCTCATCTATCGCATATACAATGGCATTTGATGTTACCCTTCTTAAGGCAATGATTCTAGAGCTACCACATACAAAAATCTTGAGAACAATCCTGTTTTCAATTTAACTGATTAACCTCTTAACTGGGGAGCTAATAGAGTTTTTATGTAATTAATCAATTCAATGTGCAGGAATGGTGAAGCAATAAAAAATGAAGGTGGAAAGCTGTGGAACTTGGAAGCCATGGACATTTTAGAGCAGTAAGTCTCATTTAACCCTGGCTTTTGGCAACACAGGTTAACATGCATTGCACATTCATTACTGTTTTAACTAGCTGCTTCTTCTATCCCAGGTTTAAATGAAGTAGCCTGTGGCCTAAATAGATCTACATGTTCATCTGATATATTAAGAGAGGCACACAGTTAAAGAGTGTTCATTACAATTGTAAATTCCTGCCCCGTGGCTCCTAGCCTAGTACTAGATTACATTAGGTCTATGTTCATGGACAGTGTTTGGCATCTGATTGAGGGTCCAGTGCAGCTAATTAATTTCATTAGAAAGTGAAGTCATCTTCTAGCAGGAATTAATATTTTGAGCTTCATGTTGCTAATTCATTTCCAGATTTAATTAGCTCTGAGAAGAAATGTTGCTTGGACAAGAGGACTTTTTAATTATCAGCTTGGATAAATTTGAAAATGTTGATGCCTAGGGGTTGAGTTAATTAAAACCTGCATTATTTTAACTTTAATTAGCTCCCATCTTTGTTTTGCTTCACCATATGGCCATGTCCTGTAGTCAAATTTAGTTAATTAAGCTAATTAAGATAATCATTTTAATTACTCAAGACAATGTGATTGGATAGAGGATGTCTACAAGTTTATGGCCAAGTACATGTTTTTCATTAAGTTGAAGGGACAGAGTTATTCCTGATTGCAGTTGGCAAGCACCACAGAGCAGTTCAGGGATGTGACAACCTCAGAGATATTAAGGCTGAAGTCTAATTGCATTCCTTGATAACACCGAAATGTCACTAACACAACTCTTTTTAAGAGAATAATTTTGTTGGCTTGGAATTGATATGGCTAAGGTTATTGGTCATTCCCTCACAGGATAAAATATGAGTGCATATTCAGTGACGTAAGTAAGCTTGTTTTTAGATACCCCCCTATGTTTTGTTGTTTGTTTGTCTGCCTGCTTTGCTCTTGTTTGAAGTGGCTTTAACTATAGGCTTTTATGCTGTCAGTGTAAAACTGATCTTCTTAAACCTAAACGCTCAGTAGTGTAATCTTATCTATATATATAAAACATAGATACTACACACTTTCATATAATCCACACATTTTTCAATAATTCTTATAAAAACAGAAGGCGTTAAAATACAATACCCACCTGACAGCAGGGAAGAACGTGAGTTGGAGGAAGCAATGCCGCCAGTTATATAAAAACTCCAGACCGCTACTTACTTCCAGCGACATGTTACTCAGCAGGGAAAGGAAATAAAACCAGTTTAAAATCAACAGATCGCAGCAGCTTCTCTCATCTTGCAAACTCCTTACAAATTTAGCTGGCCAGCCAAACAAACCAAACACTTTCAATTTTTTTTTTCCCATTTTAACAGACGTGACTCGGTTGAATATTGAATTGGCTGAACTGTCACACCTACCTTCCCATCCTCTTGACAATGCCAATCATTCACTACCGGTCAATTAGCGATTAGCAATTAGAGAGAGAGAGGGAGCATCATGCCAGAGAAACAAATATACCAATAAAAACACACAATCAAGAAAAATGTGTACACCAGTACAATAATCATTTAAATTTATCAGCTGCAGACTGAGACATTATTTTGATGAGTAAACAGACATTAAACGTGACTAACAAAAGCAGCTTAATTTTCTGAAGAATATTATCAACAAAATTATGTTGATATATGCCCTAAATTGTTATTCTGTATATTTGTCATGGTGACATGGTTAACCTACAGGTTTTTTATTCAAAGATATCTTGTGGTTATTCATAATTAAATAATGCTACCTTTGATAATTACCTGTGTTCCTCTGTGTCCATGTTCTCAAGGAAGTTTTGCATGGGTCAGTGATCATTATACTTCATGGTTGTCATCCTAATATTTCCTTGTGTGATGATAGTGGCTGGAAAAAGGCCTGCTTCTTGACTTAAGTTTAGAGGTATGAGGTGGTGATGACAGTACTGCTGTGCTGAGTTCCACTGTCTACTGTATAGCCCTGCTCATGTGAGGAGTGGGTCCCTCTGGGTCTGAGAATGAGCAGCTGTGATCTCCCTGTGATAGTGCCACAGACTGGCCCTGTCACTGGAGCCCAGCCTGGCCAACAGATGCAGAGGCTAAACATAATAATGGAATAATGCATGGAGACATCGTGTCCATGGTTTCCATCATTGTTAAAAGATTTTGGTAGTGGAGTACCCCCACTTAGGTAATTTGTTTCCTTGTGTAATCCTATTGCCCACAATTAAATTAACCAACTGGTCATTTCTGTTTTGAGACCATAAATAACTCTGTTGCTATGGGCATGGGCAGTGTATGTTGTGTCTCATTTGAGTGAAGGGGATGCACTTAAAATTTCCATCTGAAGAGGTCACTTTCAGTCCCACATGACCTCACTGGACTGTCATGCGATGCTGGCACCAATATTCACTCACTTGCAATTTAAATACCTGTGACCAGCTTTGTACATCAGTGTATACGTGTTTCAGACCTGATTTTTCATGTTGCCATAATTCCAAAAGTATGGTGTTGCATAACAATAGCATGATATTTCATATGCAAAACCACGGTTAAGGTGGAAAAAAAAAGGGAAAAAGGTGACTGTTGTGTTGTCTGGAGATGAGAATCTTTGGCACACCAGTTATGTTTTGGCCTGTTTGTGATGGTAAGCCCTTCCTAGCATTCTCTCAAGCATTTAACAGTGCAATGTGACAGCGGAATTACTCATCCTGTGTTCCCCACACTTCCAGGCAGGTAGAACAAGGTAATAAGCGGCAGTGTAGCATAGTGGTTAAGGAGCAGGACTCGTAACCGAAAGGTTGCCGGTTCGGTCCCCGCTGGGCCACTGCTCCTGTACCATTGGGCAAGGTACTTAACCTACAGTAAATATCCAGCTGTATAAATGGATACCATTGTGAGGAACTGTAACCTATGTAAGCTTTGGATAAAAGCGTCTGCCAAATAAATGAATGTAAAGCTAATAATAGTGCCAGCTGTGGACATGCAGAGCTAGTGCAGATCAGGCCACAGACAGCTGGAAAATGCATGATGCTCTACCAGAGGAGCTAACAGGGGCCCACAGGCTAAGCCCCCATATACTGCCATGCACTGTGTGCTTTTAATTGGTTATTATATAAACTATGAAAATATCTTTTGTGAGGCCCCACCAGTGTGCAGGTCTCACTCCATAGCCATTATCACCTGTAATGAAGAGACCTTATAAAGCAAAGCTGAGTTCTGTAGTGGTGTAATGACGTCCTGAAAATATTTCCGGCATTCCATTGTGTTTTAACACATCATCGCTGACGGATCCTCCAAAATAAAATTCACAGCGATCAAACCTTTTAAAAGGTTTAGAAGATCTTTACTTTTAAAAGAATGGTTTGTTGTTTAGTGGTAGAAAATCACTTTTCCATATTCATTGTAATTATATTTATTTGTACATTATGTTAAAACAATAACACAATATTTGTTCTATTCAAGTACAGTAATGATTCCTTGACACTTGACACAATGTGTTTATTTATGGCCAGCTGTAGATGTGGTGTGGTTGAAAGTGCCTAGCTCCATGGAGTTCCACATTTGGCTATCTAGTACTCAACAGGGCCATGATGTAGTTACACTGTGTTTTAAAGAAGGAGGCATGTTGATGGAATCTTGCTATGTGTATGACAAAGAAGGAAGTGGCATGTGAAAAGTGTGATCTCCCACAAACACAACTATTTTTTAAAGGCAGCTATTGAACGTGTCCAATCAGTGGGAGATGGGGGGAGGACTGCAAGAGGATATGATAATATGATAACCTATCTAATGACCAGATGTTAGTTTTTTCAGCTAGCCAGAAGTTATTGTTTATCAGAGAGAAGTGGTGGTGGAAAGGGAGTTGTCCTCTCATGTCCTTCCTTGGCTAAGTGCAATTTAGAATAATGTAATGCTGTCTATTTATTTATATGTCCCCATATCCACTGAGGCCCTCAAGCAATAGTTAAAAATAGGGTATGGAAACAAGGCATAACAGTCTACCAGACAGTCTGATGTTTTCTGTGAAGGGCCTACATGTAATGCATTATGAGACTATTATAGTTCTTATCAAGACATTCATTATCCATTATAATTTTGTCATAATGAAAAGTAAGCAATGATATTCCCTAATCTTTACAGGACAAAATGAAGAATAAAAAATATATATCAAATGAGTGACATTTTCTAATAAAAATAACTAACAAAAAAAATTCTTAGTTAAAAAAAAAAAAACAAAAATAAAAAATTGTCATTCATATTTTAACATAAACGATCTCATAACAGAAACACTTAGAAATTTTCTTCTGTAGGCACTTTTTTGCTGTTAAAGATTTATGCTCTTCACTGAAACAACACTCTTCCTGTAGCTTACCATGCTGTAATGCTCCATTCATCATCCCTGAGTGCTAATTCCAGTCTCAAGCATTTCAAATCTCACCCAAACCCAGGCCAGAGGAGCTCAGTGAGAGCCAGCTTAATAGATTAGGTGACAGGAGGGAAGGCGAGCTACCAGCCAGCAGAGAGCAGGAGGAGCATCTGCTCAAAGGCCATCTCCCTGTGCCCAGGCCATGGTCTCAGGAGGAACCCAGGCACTGAGCCTCCATCCCAGGCTCCACACTAATTCCATCACCCCACAATGCACGACTAATTAAGGTTACACATTTATTTATTCAGTTGTTCAATTGGCAGCATCATTGGCCCTAACCCTTGTTCCCAATGGAAAGTTGGCTATTGCCCACTGCAATTTAGGTCACCAACTCTTCTTCTGTGTTAAATAGGAGCTGCTGAAACAGAAAAAAAGCAATATTTTGAAGAGCAAGAAGGAAGAAAGTTGAACTTCTTCCAGGTCCATTCTGACCTGTATGAAGTAGGTGACCTCATACACTGTACAATGTAAAATGAAGAAAACAGTATTTTTATTTATTGTCATGAGACTGTGTGTGCCATTGTCAATATTGTGTGTGTGTGCCATTGTCAATATTGTTTTATTTGTCAAATAAGAATCATCTATTCAGTATGTTTTGAATATCAGCAATTGACTCTTAAAAACAGTCCCACATGAAAGTGTAAAATGGACATTTATGCTGTAGACAGATTGTTTTTCTGTTTTTTATTTTGGGAATGTCTTTAAATAAGTTACAGGCACTAAACTGTACAGAATATTTTTTGTGTTATATATAGGTGCTGTGATGCTTGACATGAGCTACAGGATCCTCTATATTCAAACTGTGAACTGCTTTTGTATATACTATTATGTAGATATTATCTACTATCGTGTGTTTGATTGAGTATTGTGTTACATATAATGTGGCTCAAAATGATTCTCATAAGTGGATTTCTTGATTCTTTAAAGCAAAATATTTAAACAGTGTTAATATAGAAATGATTATGTCTGTTTTTCATTGCTATATGTGGTTGATTGTTATATCAGTAATTCTTATAAAACAGAGTACATTGTATTTGAGAGGATTATTTGTCGCATCTGTAGCCATACATTTCATTACATGTCATTTAGCAGATGCTTATTTCCAGAGTGACTTACAATTTTATCCATTTTTACAGCTGGATATTTACTGAGGCATCTGTGGGTGAAATACCTTGCTCAAGGGTACAAAAGCAGTGCCCTAGCGGGGAATCAAACAAGCAAGCTTTTGGTTACAAGCCCTGCTCCTTAGCATAAATTAGACAATGGCAGTCTATCTGTTATTGTAAATGTGAAAATACAGTATTTTATAAAATGATTATTGACATGAACAATGAAAAGCCTTTTCACAAAAGACCCTGTACTGTTACATTTTGCTGTGTTGCTCTGAAGGGTTTTAAGGGTCTGATGGCATTCTCTGTTTAGGCCACAGACAGAACAAGGAAATGAGGCTGAACCTGGCTTGAACCAGAGGGACCAGTCATGGGCAAGCTGGATTTTGCAATTGATCAAAGATGTAGGACCACCACAGGAGTATCCAGCAGACATGTATCATCAGCACAGTCCCACTTCCAAGGTGTGCTGGGTTTCACTAGCCATGAAGTGTAATGCAATAGTGTCGAACCATTATTTTGCAAATGGTCCCTAACAAAACCTGCTATCATTAAAAGCCAGGGAAAACATCTGGGCCCAGTCAGAGGCAGGGTTAAGCTTGGAATCTGGGGAGAAGTGGAAATTGCTTTTGGGGGGATGGTTGAATCTGAGGGGAGGGACAGGAGGAGGTGGACATGCAATCCTAAGCAGATCCCACTCCCTTCTCTATAATTGCACAGATAGCACAAGCTCACAAAGATACCACAGGAAACAGCCAGCAACTTTGTGATTAACTACACTTTAATGGTGAGAACTTCAAAGGCTAAGGAAAATCATTAATAAATATAACAATGTGATCAGATTAGTCATTGCCAACACATTCAAGGCAACACTATTGAGAGAGGTGGTAAGAATGGATCTTGAATGCTCATTAATAGGTAATGAGATTTTTCTGTTTCTTTCTGTTTTTTTTTTTTTTTTTCAAAATGGAAAAAGCCAGGGTAAAATGATATCTTGTAAAAGAAGCATTAGTAAAGCATTTAATTTTTTCTCCTAGCTTAAACCTCTCATGTTTCCCTGTGTTTTTCCCTGCTGCTAAATTTTTCAGTGAGATCACACTGCATAAGTAGGGACACACTTTTGTTCTATTTAAGACCATCTTGCCCAGCAAAGGATATTTTCAATTAACACATGGAAGTAATTGGTATTCATTCAAAATTCATTCAGAAGTCATTAACTTAATCTGAAAGGTACTTACGTGCATTTGTCCCTGTAATATGCTGAAGCTCAGATGAGGCCAAGAGGAGCTGGAGTATATATTCCTTCCATGCCTGCTCCCTTAGGCTGAAAAGCATTTCTTGGCTTTAATAAGACAAATGAATGTCTTTTTGATTATCAGTCCATTTTGCTGTCAATCCATAGGAACTGCACAGTATTCTCTACTCATCTGTGTGCTCACTGGTCCGAATTTCATTTAGCAGCAGCCCAGTGTGCTACTCAACCAGCGTGTTCTAATGGGTTTTGAATAGCAACCATTTATGGAAAGGAACAGGGACTTGAAGGGCACGTCTTTTCCTAGAGTGCATCTCAAAACCCAAAGTGTGATTTATACCATGTCCTGGGGAAGTACTGGTCACATTAAATCCAGAACCATTGTAAAGCTTGATGTAAACTGGGCTTTATAAGGTATGCTGAATGTCACTCCCACCAGTGACACTCCCACCTGAATGTCACTCCCACCATTTGTTCAATGTGTTTAGAATAATGCACTATACTCTAAAAACAAGTACATGTGTAGTGCAAATGCATGCAGTCTATATCAGACAATTCATAGCACAGACTTAATTTATGTTGACCAGCTAACACAGAGTCCTTTTTTGGATGTAAGAATCTGGCAGTAAATAAAATAATCTGGAATTCTGTATGGGAAAGGATCACCTCATTACAAGGCAGTATGAGTATTTTTAACTGTTGTGTGAAAAGGCTCCTTACCTCTCACCAACACCAATCTGTGCACAGTTCCAAAACATGTCCACTAAAACACATTTTAACCTCATTGGTCCACACTTCCTATATATGATAGACTGGATGTTAAATGCAAACATTTGGTGACTTATTCATGTCTTATAAGTTACACTCTTGCCCCAGTATGATCAGCTCTGTGGCATGTTTTGCAACCAAAGAAAAATTCTGACTTTGATTGGTGCAATTGGATTAGGCCACATATCTGGCCAAGTCTGCTGTGGCAGGGGACATGGCGCCATTTGTTGAAGCCACTTGGCTATGGCACAGCATGTGGTGTTGCAGCCACAGTCGAGGGTATCAGTCCAGCAGCCCCTAGCTTTTAGAGATCACACCAAGTATTAGCAACTCTTCATAAATATGCGTCACCATTCACGTCACCTCCACAAATCTTTGTTACATGCAAGCATACAACTGTGATGTACATTCATTCACCTTGTGCCAATTGGTACAAATTAGTTTTATTTACACCAGCTATCCCTCAGTTCCTTGCACATTACATCACATTCTTCAACTATAACATAAATACAGGATTTGAAAATGACAGATATACTGAAATACCGAATGCTGTACACACATTAACAGGAAAACTCATGCATATACTGTGTGTAAAAATATAAAAATATATTTCTATGTTTGTGATGTTGTTCTGTCACACATTTATATATTAGTAATCTATCTATCAATTTATTTTGTCACGTGTCTGTTTATTGATTGTTAGTATTTTAGAGTTAGCCAAGTATTTGTCAATTAATAAAGTTATCCAAAGCAAATATAGGCCTCATCAGAACAGCTGGTTGAGTCCTCTCTTTGTGCCACCTTTGGCTGCCCCACTCTGGCAGGACACCAAGACATCATGGCCACTGTTATGTTACATCCAAGCCTAGCTCTGGGAAATCATACATTGCAGAAATTGGCTTTACCGTTATATGCCTAGTAATTGTTAACAGCCAACCATGAGGAAAGAAGAAATTATTCCACTTCCTGTCAACACTGGTTAACGGTCTCCCTTACTGCTATCATTTTACCCATTTAAATTTTTTTCTCTCATTTCAGCTAATATTATTAACAGCTACATCCCCACTGCATTTTTTGTGACCTGTTGTATTTGGGTTTTCAACAGGAGACTTTGGGAAATCCTTAGTGCTCTCCTTCGCAGACTACCTCACCCAGCGCTTAAGAGCACACACTGAGTGTCGTCAGGCTGCCCAGTATGCAATATTATTGTTTTCACATTCTTACATGGAATTGTTAAAGGGGCAGAACAGACCAAGAAAGGCTTTTCAACAGAAAATGCAAGGCTATAAATATATCCTCTGTATAGACTCTGCATGGTCTGTAGAATTGATGAAGCCTTTTTGTGGTCTAAAGTAGAGGCTATCGACTGAAGTTTGTTATTTGCTACACTTATTCAATTCAGAGGGAGAAACTGAAAGAAAGAACTGTCAAAGCTAGCTGTTAATAAAGGCTGAACACTAGTTTGATTTCTTTTTAAATTGTTGAAGACAGAAAGCCTCCATTCATTAAAACGTATCATATTCAGTTCGGTCCATTGTTTGACATACTGTATAATCAGCATATTAGCATATAAATTTAATTTCTGTACATATTGTTATTCTGTTTACTATCATAAAGGCATGACATATTTTTTCTTCCTTGAAACACAACTTAAGAAGCTATCACTGCTTTTACCAGTAGGGTAATGCCTCTTGTGCATTGTTATTTTTTGTCTCAGGAGGTAAAAGCCTGCAGCTATTCGCTGAAGTTGTGAGTGAGCAGGTGAGCAAGAGGACAGAGTGTAAGATTGCAGTCAAGGGAGGAAGGTGTGTCTCATTGTTTCCTCATAGGTGTGGCAAGAAAATAAAAGCTCACTTTGTCCTTGGAAAATGGAGAACCCCACAAACAACTTTTTAAAAAAAAAAAAATCCTGTAAGCGAGCAAAACTGTTAGCTTACATTTACGTAATGGCAAACAGGACAATGTCTAATTGCCAGCCCAATATCTGCCCTTGTCTTGTCACTGTACACCCTACTAAATAACAGGGCACCACTGAGGAGGCACAGAGGAATGACAAACCAGATTTTATACTGTAATGGCGCTCTTAGGCCTTTTCCTGCCCCAAAGGGGGAAAAGGTATCACTTGCTCTGCAGCATTCTAGCTCCAGTTTTAACTTCAAAGTATTAATTATGTATTTGTAATCTGACCATGGCAGCAGGTAAGGGTGACCATGCTGATCATAATCTGCAGCCAAAAAATAAAAAAAACACACACAATCTCTCTTTTCTACATTACATCCCTTGAGCAAAAACACAACCCAAGATTGATGGTCATTTCAATAATGACAATTATTAAAATAGGAGGTAACAACTATCACTAATTGATTAAATTGGTCAACATTAGGTGTTTATGTCCATGTAACCCTTAAAGTTAAAACCCTTGAGGTAAAAGTGATTTTTAAAGACTCATAATATCTTTATGGACAGCTGGCATTTGGCACAGTGGTGACACTCAAAAGCTGATAATGTGAGCTGTTCATAGTAATGATGGGAGTCTGAGACCACAGAGTAACAGAATGAAAGAGACACGCTCATTTGAGAGGAGAATGGCCTCTGTACAGATTCTTTCATCTGAGGTGAATAGTATACACTTTGCTCAGCAATGAGGGAATCTGTCATGGGTAATGGTGCTATAGGTCCTCTTTATGCTGTGATTTTCTGTGTTCCCACAATCTGAGTTTGAAATGATTATACTTTGACTTAAAAATGTGAATTAAGTAAAAACGTTTTCATAACCTATGGGGTGATAGTGCCTGGAACTATTCTGTAATTTTCTGCTCGTTCATTTTAAAAAGAGACTTCGTTCATCCATGGGACGAGCATGATTGAAAATGGTTTAATATGTATAACTCTATGGAGCATTACACTAAGTATGTGAGTTTTATTTTTGGATATTAATGATTGCTTATTATTATTATTATTATTATTATTATTATATTATCATTATTATTATTATTATACTTTCATTTTAGCTGTGACAGTGAAATTGCATTTTTAATTGAAATCATGTAAGGCGTACATTATAAATGATTCATCACTTTTTTGTTATTAATTTTTAACAAATGACAGAAACTTCAACAATAAAGAAAGAAACATTCTGATTAGGTTTATATATGAATACCAAAGCAGAATGGAGTTTTAAAATAGAGATAGCAAAATATTTCCTTCGGAAGTTGTTTCTTTACGTCTCTCAGATTCAAAACCATCACATTTCCCTGAATCCTCAACATCTGCAGCAAATGCTCCATTAAGGTCAACTAATTCTGAGGGTTGACATAGGTTCTTCAGGAGAAAGGGGACTCAGACAAAAGCAGCTTCCATTTAAATGAAGCCTTCACATCCCATTAGCGAGCACAGGCCTAAGTAAAGGATAGATTGCCTTTTCTTCCTCATACGCTTGCTTACTGATCCTCGAAGACGAGCACAGCATGACTTGAGTTCATATTTGAAGGGCATGCCCAAACCTGTTGGGCCATTCTCACAGCTACTGTCACCTTGCAACCTAACTCACAAATGTCACTGATTTTTACTCTCCATCTTTGAGAGTCTACCCACCTAATAATTTTACCATTATTTCATCATCAATGTACAAATTACTAGAAATGTGCTTAGTGCATTTATGTGTTTTTCCTTGCCTTATTTTTGAGCTATCAGATTTACCAGAGTTACTGTTTCATGATTTCTTACGTCTCTGTAAGAACAGTTATCCAAACGGCGAGTAGGCACTCGAGATGTGCAATCCTTCAGCTCTGCCAGAATGTGAAATGTCTCATTTCACAAGATTAAGTGCAATTTTTGCAACTTCAGACTGTGTTCCCACTGAATCCCAACCTTTGTTCAAGGTTGTAATATACAGGCAGTCATTTTAAGGCACATCTGCAGTGTTCATTTCATTGCTTGTCTTTAAGTCTTGCAGGTTGTAAACAATTTAAGATGAATATCCAGGGTATGTCTGTATTGTGGTGAAAAGCTACCCACACGTGTCAAAGTTTTCCTATTGCAGAATTCCCACTGTCTGCCTGAGAACAGCTGTAGTTTGTACAAAGTGTTTTCCTTTAAGCAGACATACCATTTAAGTGTGCTCAATTGTTGCGAGTGGGACCCATTAGGGCTTCTCCAGTTTAGCACATCAAAGAAACAGCCCCCGCGCTGACATGTGGATTATGCTGATGTGAGACATTTATAATCTTACAGGTTTTAAACTAAAACATTCTTTCGATGCTTGCTGCTAAATAAGTGAAAATTTAGATGCTGTATTACAATAGTTCATTAGGATCATATTCATGAAGAAAAAGGTAGTAATTGCCAATTGGGTCCCAGGCATGCTGTGCAGATGTAAGAAAGGAGAAATGTTCACATGCTAATGTTCAGCCTTATTAGAACCACGGAAAAAATGCATTTACAAAATAGTATAATTACATCTGCAAATCCATTTGCAACAACAAAGTATCTATGTGAGCATGTACTTTGCCCATGCTAACACTTTTTTATAATTATATTAGCATTGTTGTATTATTGCAGGGAACAATGACCCTTATGACGATTCCATTTTAACTTGATTGGTGTAAAGAGATGCGTTTCTGATTACTTTTTGTTTGGATTAAAAAACAACTAAAATGTAAACTCATAATAAAGGTTCTATTCAGATTTGAAAATATCAAACACACCCTTGCAAACAAGTGGAAATGCTACAGAAAGGCAAGTGACAATGCTAGTGGAAATGCTATTCAGAGTGACCATCACAATGACAATGAGATACAGAAATGGAGCTAATGTGTATCCCTGTATATTATGATTACTGCCGTTATTATCATTATTGCTAAGTCTCCAACATCTGCTTCAGATGGGCTTGTCATGTAGCAAAACAGAAAACAGCTGCCATGCTTTCCCATGCCACCTCTAGCTGCTCATTATTTTTTTTTAAGACTAATGTTATATCCATTACATATTATGCATGAATCAACCATGATCAGAAAAAGCTGGTGCAAAAAAACAGTGCCTTTGTTGGAAGGTCAGACTTTGCAATGAGATGCTCCGCTGATGCTCTTACCACAGCTTTGTCATTTACAATAAGCAGTTGTTTCTTTCCTACAAATAAGCAAGGCCTGTAAACCTGGAATGAATTGACTGAGTTCAAGTAACAGTTTGTAGTGTGCTTATGCTTATATACAGTTAACCATATATGCGTTCATAATCCCTGAACTCTTAACCTGGGTCAGGACTGTTTTTTTATTTTATTATTTTATTTTTCAGCTGTTAAATGTTTGACTCTCCTTTAAACCATTTTAGAAAACCCATGTATTCAACATGGAGCTCAACTCTAGATGCAATTTAGTGCACCTGCTCTACCAGTATTTCAGGATGTCTTAATGGCTGCAAGACAGGATGAAGAAGGCATGTTTCCAACACATGACCACATGTGGTAGATCACCATTACACATGGAACATTTTTCCTTTTGGACCCAATTCCTTTCATACATATTTATTTCATGTGGAACACAGCTAGATGAATGCAAAAAATTATTCTGGGAACCCACCAAGAATACTACTGTATGGACCAATACACTACACAACTTTTCATGATCTCTGCACTCTATTAATAGCAAAACATTGATTCAAATATAATCTTTAGATTTCAAATGTATGAGCAGACAGCACTCAAAAACTACAGTAATCACCTTTAATGAACTTTATCTCTGATGTTATTGAACAATTTGCTTTAAAAGTGCAGAACTTCATGGATGTATAATGATGTCTTGGTTTGTCAAAACAAGGTAGAAGCACTAGATCCTGCAACAGCTTTTAATACCAGTTTGTCTTTTAAATAGCCTTTTAAATAGCATTTACCACTAACAAAGAGACATGTTTACTGGCTGTGATAATAAAGTCTCCAAAGAGCATTTACATCCATTTCTACACAGCACTGGGAAAACGAATAGCATTATTCATTCACCTGTCATTAAAAAAAAATGCTATACATTTTCAAATGCAAAGTTATGTGCCGTTTATTAGTATGAGTGATTTGGAGCACAAAGGGCAAGCTTAATAGCCAGTGTGGACGGAATCTGTTTAAGGTTAATAAAGTTTATGACTTTCCTGAAAAAGATATATTTGGAAACTACAGCTTTGATGCTGTGATTTGCAATGTGATGCCGTCAGTAATGTCTATTTTATCCATAAACAAGACACTGCTTATTTCTTAATGATATGTACAATATGCATGATACACTATATGGACAAAAGTATTCGGATGCCTGACCATTACATTGTAATGACATTATATTCAAATACATATACTTTAATATGGAGTTGGTCCCCCTTTTGCAGCTAAAACAGCTTCCACTCTTCTTGGAAGGCTTTCCACAAGATTTTGGAGTGTTTCTGTGGGAATTTGTACCCATTCATTCTGTAGAGCATTTAGGTCAGAGGTCAGGCCCTGATGTTGGACGAGAAGGCCTGGCTCGCAATCTCCATTCCAGTTCATCCCAAAGGTGCTCGATGGGGTTGAGGTCAGGGCTCTGTGCGGGCCAGTCAAGTTCTTCCACACCGAACTCATCAAACCATGTCTATAGTCCTTGCTTTGTGCACTGGGGCACAGTCATGTTGGAATAGAAAAGGGCCTTCCCCAAACGGTTGCCACAAAGTTGGAAGCATAGCATTGTCCAAAATGTCTTGGTACGCTGAAGCATTAAGATTGTCCTTCACTGGAGATAACGGGCCTAGCCCAAACCCTGACTAACAGGTGTGGCCAAATACTTTTGTCCATATAGTGTATTTCAACCATGATAAAATGATAATTGAAAATGCATGATACAAAATAAAAATAACCCCTTGACATGTGGCATATATAATGTCTACATATACACAGTACATTGTTCTCCATGTAATAAGGTTCTAAATGATATATTGTAGAGTTCCTGAATTTCAAACTTTGACTAACTGGAAAATTTCACACCTATGATGTCACAGGAAGTGCACAATCACCTGCACCTTGAACAAATCAGGGTTCATATTTTGAGTATCTTCATTTTTATTAATTAAATACACCATACTGAAGCAAATGTCTCTGAAAATATCACAAATAGATTTATTTTATTCAGCATTTATAGGTTGGTGAAAATCTCTACATTATCAGCTATGAGTATTGTTTTTCATTTGCCATGGATAAGGTTAGGTGTTGGGGTCAGAGTCCTGAGGAAAGGGGTGTGGAAGGTGTCAGGAGAGGAGTGTAGCCACACTGGGACAAAAAACACTTACATGCATACATACATGGCATTTTACAGATACACCAAAAGTGTTTATGATTGGATTTCCACAAAAGCCACGGATATCATTTTTATCCCATAGTCTTTTGATCCCCTAAACAAAAAACATTCCCTTTACAACACTTAAAATATAGACAGAGGGAATACCAGGCTTTAGAGAAAGGGGGGGGGGGGTTAAAAAGGGAAAAAACAGTTATTTCCCACCAGTAATTGCTAACGAGGATATGATGCAGATTTAAAAAGCTGCACATAATTAGCTTCATTTGTCATTTTTTTTTCTCAACCCAAAATGTCCTCAGGTTGGTCTCTCTCTCTGTCTTTCTCATTTTCTGAACAGCCTCCCATTAGTCCAGAGTCATGGAGTCCACAGATTCCCATCTCAGTGGCATGCACACAGGATTCTCATCTGTGGAAGGGAGGCAGCTGGGATGACAAGGGTGAGGTACGAGGGCCAGCCTTGATGGCGGCGCTCTGAGAGGCTGCAGGGGACAATGAGCGAGGGCGAGAATGAAGGCACGCCTCCTGCTTCCGGAACACCTCCCTTCTAACACACCTGAAAGAGGGAAAGAAATACACCGCTTTAAACACAAATGACACAATCCAAAAACTGGCAAAAACCCAGAGAGAAAACACCTGCATTTATACCTGTACACACTTAGTAAATCCACTTGATAGCAACTGAAAGAAAGGAAGAAATATCCTTACAGCATTCTGCCTGGAAAACTGATAAATGTCAAACTTTCACTCTCGCATGGTTCACAATAACTTGGAGATAACTCCTTTGTTTTGGTGGATCTAACGTGTAAAGCAAGAGTCCTGCTGGCGATGACAAGTTGGGTTTAATTTGAAGTCTATGGGGAATTACGTGTGCACACAGGCAGACGTGAATCCTTCCTTTCTCCCTCAAGGCAACTGCAATATCACAAACAGGCAGAGTGCTCCAAAATTGCTGTGCCTCCATTTCTGCATTTAATGAAGTCAAGATTGCATCATCTATTGCCAGCTACACTTAAGCCTTGCTTAATTTATTGATCAGCAGGGCTGTGGAAGCCATCTGGTGTCTTATCTCGTTTGCATTGTCTTTAATGTACATTTATAAAGTGAGTCTTTCTTTCTGTCATTTTAACAATACAGTAACACACTCTCCCTTGGGGTGATAGATTTCTGTGAAATGCAGAGATGCTGAACAAAGAAAATTATATTCTCTCTGAGCAATTTTCTCACCAACTTTTATTCCCTCTACTGTTTTGTTTTTAGATTCTACAGAATTCGCATTTCCCCTTTCCTCAAATTACTAAGAGGGCTGCAGTATATTTGTAATTGCAAACCCCCACTTTCAGGCTAATTAAAGTGACTGAGGCAGAGAGGTTTAATTCCCCAGGGCTGAAGCTCAGTGTGAGAAAGGTAATTTGTCTGTCTTGAACAAAGAGATTAGGGAGAAGCCAGAGAGCCTACTTAATAAATGAGCATCAAATGTCCTCTGCTGTGGACACAGACAACACCAATTATGTCACCGTGAAATCGCACATAATATAAACAACGGGTGAAGGAAGGTGCTTCATATCCATGTTAGTGGGATTGCGTCGCTTTTTCCCCTACTCTTTTCCTGTGTATTTTGATTTTACAGATTTTCTACCACTGCAGGAAGAAGTAAGTAAAATGGCAAGCTGATTAGTTCTGTCCTGTCAAATGGACATGGGTGACCCTCCATCATTAAAAATTATATAATAGATCCGTACACATGAAAACATTGCCTGGTATTGCATTTATTCTTAAGGATAAATCATATTTACTACAAAACTCTTTTAAGCGCTTCGTTTTAAACACTGCAATTACAGAAACAAAAAATTCCATACTTTATCTCAGGGAGGTGGTTGCTTGTATTTCAGAATTCTTCCTCTACTATAATTAAAGCACTAAGCCCAATATTAAGATTGCATTTTAACATCAATAATTAATCTGTTTTCACTACAATTGATGTCGGCACATAAATAAACAATGTGACCTCACATTTACCACTTCAATCACTATGAGAAAGGTAAAGGCTTTAACAAACATTTAAAATGAAGATAGATAATGCAAAGGCTTTCAATTTCAGTATTAGGTGCTCTTTACACTGACTGGTAAATTTACTAGGCCTTAACAAGCCTCTAATGGGTGAAAAGCTTAATGCAATTCTCCTCCTCCAGGCCTTGCAACCTCACTCAGAATTATATGCATGATGCACGATACATTTTGCCTTCAATAAATTGCACAAATGTATTTTGCTGCTCCCTCATATCCAGAAGTCTTTCATGACAGCGCACTGTATATTTATGCTAACAAAATAATATAGGTCTGTATTCTGAGCAGACTGTTCTCCAGAATAATAATTCTGTCACAGAGGGTCACTTTTATTGGTTTTAAAGGATTAAAGAAAACATTTACATTTTTGTCTCTCCTCTAAAATCACATGATTACAGATTACACTTACTAAGGCTTCCGACTCTGGTTTAGTCTAATTCAGCCATATTATACACAACACAGATTAAACCATTCTGATGAAAACAAAACAAAACATGATCCATGTGATGCCTCAAACAGATCCACTTCTAAATCCATAAAGAATTACCTTGTGATGTGTGTACATTTTGTTACACTGTAATAAGTCAGAAGGGTCTGATTGGCTCTCTTAATGATGAAAAAGTCAAAGACGCAATCAGGAATGATGGAAAAATCTATCACCCATCTGAAATTAAAATTCATCTACGGTCAATAAGATTTAATATCCATGCAGTTCTTGTGGTAAAGAGTAAATGAATCAATGTCATCAATATATAATCAGTATGAAACATGATGCGGATGCATTTATGTGCAGGGCTCTTGCTTTATTTATTTATTTTTTTTAACTGGCATAGGCTTGCGTTTGCACTCCTCTCATTTTAGGGCTGACAGTAATTGCTACAAATTAGTTTTAGCCAAAATCAAACTGCACTTGTCTTCCTTCCTCTGCTCAAAGTATGTTGTACCTTTAGCTGTGCATGTCAAAACAGTCATGGATAGACGTAGTGACATGTTTAGGAATTCAGACTTGACGGCGACAGTCCATTTGAGCAATGCCGATTTTGTGCTTTCGTGCTTTCTAATTTCTCTGCTTCCTTCTTACAAAAACCTGCCCCCCTGACCGATGACCCCATGACCTAACCGGGTTTTTTTTTTTTTTTTTTAAATATACTAGATCAAAAAACAGATGATTACACAAATACCAGTGAATTAGCTGAAACAGTTATGAATCACAGAAGAACTGCTCTAGAACTCACTAGCACAAACACTTTTCCTTAATAAACATGAAGCAGGACAATGCATTGGCCGGGGAGGCACTGAGGACATGCAGCCCTGAGGTACAGAGGCTCAAAGAGAAACAGTGGAGCTCCTCCTGGAGCCCATCCACTTGTTTCCCACACATCTGCGCACACTAACAGGCACTCCTCATTTCATTTTATGGGGGGGTGGGAATGAAATCAAGGGTCTCTACCTTCTGGTCTGGCAGAAGTGGGTTCGTCTGCAATGAATTCAAATGGCCGTTGATAAGAGCTGCAGGTCTGTCGTGTTCACAGAACAAGCTGCCGTTGATGTAGTGAAAGCGGTCGCCGGGGACCAGGCGGTTCCGACAGGTGGAGCAGGTGAAGCACTGCGACAGGGAGAAGAGACACTCTTCACAACCAGCCCCAGCACTGATCATTCCATGCACCTGTAATCCCAACAGACAGGGCCTCAAAGACACCTCGAAGACCAGCAGTCAATGGTCAGGGACTCTGGGACTGATCGCTAAACATGGAATAGGAGAGGTCACAGCATTTTCTGAGAAAGATACAAATATCGCCTCTTGAAATACAAACTTTGACAAATATCTTTAGTGCAGGTGGTGCGAGTGGGCCGTGCTTTAAGTTTGTTCTGCCACTGTCCTGCTGGCATGCTTTGCGGCAAGGTGCTTCAAGAGGGAGGGGGAGTTACCTTGAGATGGTATACATTTCCTTGTGCTCTCATGACCAGTTCGCTGGCTGGGATGGACTGACCACACGCGCTGCATGCTCCACTATTCCCAAATAACCTGCACGTGAGAACAGAGAATGTTAATAACAACATAACTACAACAGTGATTTGCAAATATCCCTGTCAATTGTCCAAATAATGTGAATGGGACTCAAACTGCTTGTTTTACCTTGTATGTAATATGTTGTTTGAATTTACACAATGTGGTGGTTTTGAATGCTGAAGTTTTTCTGCAACACATATCACTGTAATCCATTCGGTATCCATCGGTTGTCTAGGCTCAAGGGGATACTGTAAACTATATTTATACTGTGTACATGCAATATGACCTATGTATGTATACATAAATGTTTCACAACAGCATACAAATGGACATGGCCTTGTATACACAACAAACACAGTCATAGCGTCAGACTCCACAGTTCCATCACTCATACAATTAGCTTGGCTTTAATGAGGTCTATCTTAAGCCTATATATGGAAATTGCAATGTAGAAAACAACTGTGAGTTGGAAATATTTCATACTGCAAAAATAATAAAAGGAACAAATTACATTCTGTATCTCTAAGCTTTGCCACTGAAACAAGGTATTAAAGGTATATAAAAAAAAATCATTTTGTTTATATACCTGATCAATCTGTATATTTTGCATACCAATAATAACCTGGAACATAAGCAATCAGAAAACTAAGAAGATTTGATTGTACATCTAGAGAGACATAGTGCTTTTGCCAATAAAACTCAAGCACGGGCTCTGGCAGGGCAGCGTTTCCATTAGAAAAACTCTGCTATCCAGGTTGATATATAATGTGCATGGGTTAACCTTTTCAATCACGATGTCAACACTTTAGATTTGCTTCTGCTCATCTCTTTCATCCTAACCTTCTCTCTCCCTCTTGATAATGAAATGCTTGCTCCAACTTCCCTCTATCTGCTTTTGAGTCCACAATTTAGATTACTTCATCTCTGCTAGCAACAAACTGAATGAAATTTCGATTTGAGCAGAAAGTAATTTACTGGGATCTGGATCCATTTGTCATCATATCTCACTGGGTGTTTTCTCTATCACCGCACTCTTCCTATGCAATCAAATAAGACCACAGCATCTGACATGCTTGAGAAAAAGGTGGAGGAGGAGAGTGGAGGGATATAGCATTACTCTATTTGTATTTAAACCAAGATATCTGATTTCAGGAATTAATAAAATTGTACTACGTTGTCATGTGAATGTTTCATGTACATAATATCATGAAGGCAAATGGGATAAGAAGTTCTAAGTTTAATATTATTTAATACCTAACATCAACAGATTCAAGTCTCACAAGGAGGCTACGAAAAGGGGACTGTTTCTTGTTTTAATCCTTGTCATCCATGTCAGAATGTTTATTTCCTCTTAACACTGAAATACAACAGCAATCCTCTTGCCCCTCTTTACACTTCCTTGCAACCAGGAGAGATCTCTCAAATCTAGACCCCAAGGAGAGGACTTGACATGTTCCAAGTACTAATTTGCTGTCACCACTTTATTGAAAATAGCCTGCAAGTTGTTATTAAATGTATCGACAGAACGACAGAGAGAGTAGTAAAACTGCCCCTAAAATGGCTTTTAATAGGAAGCCTGAGAAACAAATTTTGCTGTGGCATCGATTTGTAGGGTTCAATCAAAACCCCATTTCAAAACTAATTAGCTTGAGATCCACGACACATCACCACCTGGTATCTAAAATGGAATGACCAGGGCAGGAAAGTCCAAAAAAAAAAAAAAAAAAAAAAAAACCTTTTTGACAGCTATACACCAGACTCAGCTGCAGTAAGCTCAATCTATTTTTCCACAAGCCAAGATTTTAGATGATTTCTATACATTTGTATACAGGAAAATAGGCTGAGAGCATTGTTGTGTGACACAAATATATACACAGTAATTATGAAAAATGTATACATTTCCAAAAGTCCTTTATGTCAAATAAGCAAACCATTCAAATGATGAAGCACTGCAAAGACATGGAGCATGTGTCACATTACTGTACATACTTTTACTGTCTTTACATCATTATAAAAGCACAACTGATAACAAGTGTTTGAATTATTCAGTTGTTTATAATCATACTATTTATTACAGCAAATTATTAATTTTTTTTCAACAAATAATTTCCCTGGCATAAAGTCCTGTAATACAATACTCTGTAAACACACTTTGATGGCTTCACCACACAGGTCTTCATTTCATTGTGGTTATCTATACATACCAGGTTAATTATTTAACCAGGGGACTGCCCAGGATTGTATTTGATTTAAAAGGCTGAAGGCTTTAGGTGCTCAATTACATTGCTATCAGTCTGTGCTTGGTGCCTAATGGGCTCTTTTCTCTTGAACTCCTGCATTGGGGAGAGATACCCTGGGCTGAAGTAATTAAGGCCAGGAGACTCTAATTGCGATGACATAATTGGTCTCAGTTTCTTTCGGAAAGATTTGTGGATTTGTAGTATCCTTTGTATTTCAGCCACACAGACATTCTACATAATACATCACAAACATCATGCCATGCTTTTCGTAAGGGTCACAATGCCTTCATTTTAACACTAACATAGGAGAAATGGTCAGACTACACGATCCAGGTAACCATGCTATGCGCTTTGCGTAGCATTCATGCTAATATCTTCTGTGGGGACTTATTTTTACACAAACAGTGTATGTGAAATACAGTATATTTAAACAAGAGTAATCAGCATGAGAATTATGACAGGGAAAGAAGAAATGCTGGCACATGTACCATAAACAGACATGTCTTTCATAACACCCTTAAACACTGTAAAAAAAAAAAAAACACAGGTTATTAAAGATGCCTCGGTAAAACAGCAGCCAAAGCCCCTTAAAAGCACTAGGAGATATTGATACTTAAGAGGGGCTCTGCATAATGGCAAGCACTGCGTTGGAGAAAGAGGAGGTGGGGAGCTAGAGGAGTTTAAAAAAAAGTGCCAAATTATGCTTGGTTAATTCAGAGTAACAGATCTTGCCCCAAGTGAATTGGAGGCCTTGAATTAATTCTGTTATGACAAATCAAGATAAACGTTTCCCTTAAATTGCATGCAATTTAATTAATTTTTGAGATCCTGCTTTTTCCTCGCTAATAGTTCACATGCTCCTATGCTGTCATAGCGCTTGAGTGGGCAGACTTCAAAGTGATATTAAATAACCAACTATTAGATTTACCTAGCACGTTGTATTGGAAAAGTGCCATTTAATTACCTAGCCTATTCAATTAAAGGGGCCGCATTCCATGAATCTAGCAGCCACATGATTACTACCTAAATTAATTCCCTTGCCGAGTTCCTCTCACAGCCCCCATACAATCCCCCTTTCTTAAAACAAAACAAGGCAATACAACCACACATTTCCTTTAGATTTGGTGTGTAGTATACTGGTTCCTTAAAGTTAACACAAGTCTGTCAATATCTGACATCTGCTTTATACCACAATGAAGAATGACAACAATTGTCTTCTGCATAATGTCTGTGGCATGTGCCATTACTGGTTTATCTGCAGGAGATGGTATTATCCTAGGTCATATGCATTTTTCATTTAGAGATACGATGCATGTTGTTTATATACCTGATCAATCTGCAAATTCTCTGAATTAACAGATTACTAAAAGACTGAGATATTTCTCTATCATTTATGCCACGGTGACAATTTAATAATCCATTACAAAAATGAGGCTGTCCCTTTAAACCCTGGAGGCAACTGGCTCTTGTAATAATCCCCCCCTCTTTCAAAAGCCAATTTTGTTAATTAAATGTTTTGTTTGTGATGTGGATTCTCATTCATTTCAGACATGTCATTCTGAGCAGATCCAAGCCAGGGACCAGATCTCATTAGATAAAACCCATCAGGACTAAAAAAAATGGAAGAGCCACTAATTAAAGCTTTTAATTGTGTGGACTCACTGTCAACCAGTTTTTATCTCTACCCAGATCACCAGGCTTGTGAGCGTTGTTTTAGCTCCATTCTTCTACCGACCACGCTCTCATTACAAGTGGAAAGGTGTATCCACTTTTCCTCCCAGTTTTAATTAGGTTGTAGACCCATTACGAGTGAAGCGCCCCATTGACTTAATCCTTTTGATGGGAAGTGCTGGCAGTCTCAAAATTTCTGCTCCTCCGTGCAGGTTGCATTACAGGGTAGTGTGTCAGTTTGAACTCTTCAAGGCACATTATGCAGTGCAAGTAAAAGAAATGAGAATCATTTGGTACTTTGTTTTCAGCTCAGGGTAGAATCAATAATCTCACCCGCAGTTGAACATACAAACACTGGTTTAAAAAAAAAAAAAAAAAAAGGTAAAACGAAATCCTGATGAAACTGAAACACTCTAGCCATTGTCGCCTGTTGTGCATTAACTCAACATACAGTTTTCGCTTTGTCTCAACTAAAAAACCAAGGTTAAACGTATTGTCCTTATTAACAAGTCTAGCCTTCAGAGAATATATTATTTGTTTTTTTCCCTCCTTAGTAAAATGTCCTTCCTTGAAGTTCTTTTTCCCTGACCTATGTGCTTTTGATTCAATTTAGCTGATTGAGGCTGGACTCCAGAGAAAGAAGCAACATTATCAAAATAACTAAATGCCCTCTTTATGTTTTAATCTAATGAATTCAAAAATGAGTGTGCCTCTTAAAACATGTCCACTGTCTCAAAATCTGCATGCAGAAATAAAAACCATACAGATATTATAAGAGGACAAATATACAGCTTTTAATGATTATTCCTAAAAAGCCTAGTCTGTTCCTTGTATACAGCAGATACTACTTTTAAAATGCTTGTATAAGGCTTCATAAGGTCACATTGTTAAATGATCAGGCTGTCACCCATTAGCTGAATAAGAATGCTGTCACCCATCCTTATTTCAGTGTCTGGAATATTCAAAAAATATTTTAAATGGCCTTTTTTCTTGGTTAAATTTGCTCCCTGATACAAGCATGTCCATGGAATTATGATTTTTAGAATTTCATTAGCGTTGAAAGAAAGAGGTGTGAAACCAGTTTTTCAATGTCTTCTAAAATGAAAACAAGTGTGACTCAGTCTTTAACTACCGTATCCACTGAACAATGGCATGGGATTTGTTATTTTGTTAATATGTCTGAAACACCACTTCATCATCCTATGGCCCATGAAGAAGGCTACAATTTGAGAACAAAGATCTCATTCTGAAAGGATTCAAAACAGTTTTTGTCAAAAATATGATAGAGAATTATAATCAAGGACTGCACAACCTGAAGATTGTATCTAAATGTCCACAAACACCCTGGCCTGAATTACCCATTGCAATGTTGATTTGTCTTAGATAAAAAGTATAACAACTTAATAGGAATGTATGCGTCTTTAAATCTCACTTTACATGAAAATTCAGAGAGGGCTAGACATAACATTTTTACTTCAGACACTTACATAACTGGTGATAGCTTATTGCTTGCTCAAGGGATGTCTGAGTATCCAGTTCAAAATCAAGTTGTGTAAACAATAGTAAACATCCAGTGTAACAGTACTGTGGCGCAGACTTACCTGATGTAGTCATTTCTACAGAGGATCATGCCGCTTTTGGTGTAGCAGGATGTGCCAATCTCCCCTAGTTGTGCCTGGCAACAGGAACACTTGAGGCACCGGCTGTGCCAGTAGCTGTCCATAGCGTAGAGGAGGAAGCGGTCTGCAATCTTTCCTCCACAGCCAGCACACCTTTTCCAGGAGAGAGACCCCGCTCCTACTGGGGGTGGCTGCGCATTGCTGCCAGGGTTCACCATGGTTTCCGTAGCTGAACAAGACAGTGTGAAGGCCGGTTAGTGACGGTAATGACACTATGAATAGGAATTTTGGATGCTTCGATATTCAAATATTCTATCACTGTCAAGACAGAGTATTTGTCGTGGGTAGTTAAACCCCCACCTCACAATAGCACATACACCCCTACCCACTGTATGAACCTTATTATCTGAAAATAAAGACTTGATGCAAAAGAGATCTGCATTCACTCACGCTTTAAGCCAGAAAAACTAATAATATCAATTCTTATTTTAAGAACTCTTGGGGCGCTTAGGCTCTCCTTTATGAATGCTGATGAAGAAGGACACATCTTCCTTCCATTTTTGTTCAACAAGCATGAAGATACTAATGCAAGTAATCAATCTGAGCTAATGGTCATACATTTGAATAATCTGAATATCTGATCTCTTCAATGACACCACAGGGTTGTCTCACTTTTGTCTGATTTATCCATATTAGTGACTGAGGTAACATGTGCTAACAGCAAGTTCTAGATATTTCCCAAACTTTGTTATTTCAGCTGTGCATCTCTGATATGTTCAATTCTTACATTCTGCGTTCTGTTAATATTTTGTCAATATATGTATGCGACTTTTCAGACTTTCAAATTTGACCACTTACTCTGGCGGGGGAAAACACACGAACAAAATTGTGACAGATTGAAAATATTTTTCTAAATACTTATATTGTGCTGTCTGAAAAAATTAGAGGAAGCATTAAGGCATAGGATGCGTTTTATTTATACCAAAGGGGATTCATCACCTGGCTGAAAACCACTCCGCTACCTGACAGAACTGAAAAGCTTTCAGTAAAACAGTCTGAAGGGTTCATACATAGCTGTCACACCACTTGCATTTATTACAAACAACTTTTTGGAATGGTAGAGCAACAGACTTATTTATGCTGCTAATATTTGTTTTTGGGGCGACTCCCATGTATTTAATCAGCATGGCTGTGTTTGCTTTTGTATTCTACACAGCCACAAACATAGACCCTGAGAGGAGTTGTTTACCTATTATACAAACACATTTAGACAACTTTTGCTCCCCAATCTGTCCTTGATCTCTCATCTTAATGCTGTGATTGGCTGTAGGTTCCTCCAAGATGAATGCTCCTGACTGATAACATTCTGCCTGATGGTTTTGTTGAGATACCCGATTCGGATTTTAAGACATTTTCCCTTTGCCATTACTCAAGCGGTCAACGCATATTGTCCATGAGTAAAACTGGCTCTTGACAAAAAAAAAAAAAAAAAAAAAAAGACAAGAAAACTGGAGTTCTGCTAAGCCACGAAAGTTTTACAAGATGTACCAAAGTCTATACAACACGTTAATCTCCACAGGACGACTGACTGTGTATTAAAACATATAATTTACGGATTTTAACCAAACTCCTATGACGAATATCCTAATAGTTAACGACAATAGTTAACAATATCCTTGTAGTTATCCAATACTTGTTTTTGTCGACCACCATACCTAAGGAGCTACGTACGTTTTTTAACAATTGATTACAGGTATACGGTTTAACTGGTTTTCTCTCGCACCTTATTGTAACGAAAACATTACCTCGTGGTTTAATGGATTTGCACCCTACGCACAATTGTCTATTTCACTTTTCAGCTGATGCATTTTAATTTTTAATCCTTTCCAATTTCGTCCTCCGGACTTCATGGCGGGCTAAGCCAAATCTTTGTTGAAAGGTAATTAGAGAAGGGGGGGAGACGTTACACTGAGAAAAGCATTCAGTAACCCCATTAGCTGAGACTCTTAAGGACAAGCAATACCTTAGTGCTGATTAAATCTAAAAGGAGATGAATCAAAGAGCCCAGCCAGAGTAAGTCCCCAGATAAATAGGATCGGGCCATCGTCAAGTTTCATTCCGAGTTTGCAGGGGAAAGAAGAATAGACTGAGGGGAGCTTTTAACTTAAATGGGCTTACGTGAGTAATTACATGGCCAGGCAATTTAGGCACTGAGATGGAGTCAGTGAAATAAACAGACCAGGCAGCTGCAGGCAAACAGTCCTCATTTTAACAGTTGCTTGTGCCGTTTTAATGGTAAGTAAAAGTAAAGGATGAGACATATTTTAAATCGAAATGGCTTAATACACACCCCTGTGATTGCGTCGACATAGTCCTAGTTTGAGGGAGAATTACGCGCGGAAAAGCTGTCCTTACCCCGATATCCTCTCTTCCATCCTCGCTGCCTTTCTGCGATATTGAAAACGCCACAAACACGATTTAAGGCTGCAATCCTATCCAACTACGTCAGACTGAGCATACACTTGAGAGTTTTTTCACTGCTCATGATGCTGACTTCATTTTAATACAAAATGTGTACCGCACTCTGTTCTCATAAACCAGATTATCAGATCCTGACAAAGTACACGAAGTGTACCGATTTTGAATTCGTATGAAAGCACACCTACCTCCTTTGTCTCTTTTCAGTGCAATGGCTGATTCAGTTAGCCGCGCAGACCTTTGATGTGCTTTATGAATTTGTAACAAAAAATAACAAAATGAGTCAGCGTAACTGGTTTGACTCCGCAATCAAATGGCAGAGCAGACAGCGCACCAGTCCGAGACCAGAAAGCGCGCGGCTTAAGTCCTCAGGAATACTGTTCTGTGTTGGCAATAAGCGAAATAAGGCAAATGGAGTTTTCAGATTGTATTTCCACTGGCGCGGTCTTGTTCTGTTGTTTCACGAGCGACTGAGACGTGTCCTTGAAAATATTCTGCAATACGCACTGGAAAATTTCCATTCAAAACAGACCTATTTGTTTTTCTACCGTACAAACGACAGTTACTTGCGCTTGTCTTTCCTCCCCCACGAACGCGGTTATCCTACGCTCTCCTGCTCCACATGTGTTACTGACAGAACGAAGATCCCAGGCACATCTTTTCTGGGAGGATGACGTAAATCAATCTACAGCCAATCTCTGCGCGGTCCATTCAGGCGGAATAACAAAACCACCCAATCAGAAGAATGTGAAATTGACTTGGGCACACCGACTAAAGGAAGTAAAATGCGTCTTAATGCTCGATATTTCGTCTTCACGGCTACGTACGTACTCATTTCGCCACTTCACACATGGCACGTCCATTCTAGCTACAAGGAGTTAACATTGCAAATGGCATTCTTTTGATATTATCTCTTAAATCCAGTCTGTAAAATTTCAGGGTAGGTAAAATTTCGCTTTATTTTATAAGGGTGTAGTTATATATAGTGTAGGCAGAAAGTGGGGTAAGTTTGTGGTATTCAGAAAAATGCCAAAAAAATTTCAAAAAATGTCAATGGTGGAGTATAAATTACTTTTATTAAGTTATTCGTTTAAAATGGCATGTTAACACTCAAACTGCCCAAATTTTAGCCGACGCGTTTTATTAATGTAATTTTTTAAAATAAAAATTACTCATTTTCTAGATAGTTCATTTACACACAGTAGAAGGTTAACACGTCGGTGCTCATTATAATTTGATTCAAAATTCGCTCATCTTAATAATTGGCTAATTTTTTCAACGGTTTTCAATGTGACGGAACTTTCTGCATCGACAAGTTTATGTATTGCATCTAGTGCATCGTCAAAGTGTATTGTTTCAATATGACTCGTAATAGTCTATAAAAAATAAAAAAAGTTGCGTTTTATCTGCAGATTTGGCAAACGTGTTTTTGCTTGTGCCTTCACCGTGACGCCATCCTCTGTCAGTGAAAGGAACAGCAGATTCAGACGTTCTAAAGTTAAGCAACTGGGTGAGTATAAATGGAGATGCAAGGCACACTATATTATGGTAATGTAAGCCTTCATTCCTTGTTTTTTAGCTATTCACTGTTTTGTCTGACAGCAAATGAATAAACAATTATGTCACCCCTGGCAGTTTTATATGTGTGGCGCATACATGCACAACAAAGAAAGTTTCACGGTTTAATAAATAGGTTTCATTAGACCATTTATAGGTCACATTTAAAATTAAAAATATAAATATGACACTGAGATATGTCATTGGATCTTAAATGATCCGATTTTGTTTTTTCAGTGTGCACTTTTGTGTACCTTTACTTTTAATAATGATGCTTTTCGAAAAATGCTCATGTCTGATTCATTCGCATTTTTCACACTCACACTGAAATGCTCATCAAATCATTTTCTACAGTTGCCACGTTGTTACATAGACCAATCTCGTGATGATCAAAAATACACAAAAAATATTTTGTTGTAACCCTTGGCAAATATGTAATATTTATTGAAACTATTAACAGGAAGAGTTATGAAATGACTTTGAATGGGGGCCTCAAAGGAGAGGCTTTGTTCATTCTTCCCTGTTTTTTAATGAGCTGTTTGAAATTGATAAAAATGACTTTCTTCTTTTTGCAATATTATAGAGGCAGATAATGAAAGGGGCTTGGGGGATCCCCATGGAAATGTGTTTTTTTTCTAGATCCACCCCTCTTGCGCTGTCCTGTTGTCCTGCAAGGCTGTCTAAGCATTCACATTGTGATTACAAACAACAGGGATGAAAGCACTGCAGAAACGTGGGGCAATACTATTTAAATGATTAAACAGAGCCGAGAGAGGGCTGCAGCTGCCCACAGTATAACACCCCCCACAGGGCTTGTCTACAAAAGTTGTCCTACCTCATAATGAAGTTGTGGGCCTTGGGGGAAAACTGATAGAATAGCTGTTAAAAGACACATTATTGGTGATGGTACACTTCAGACTAGAAATTCACACTTCATTATATTTTTTTCAAATGCCTTTATGTTGTGGGGTAGCTTTTTATATAACTCTGCTGATGCCAAGCTGGGTTGGTATCCCTGCATATGTAGCATAGATGTTCAAAGTACCTCACGGTGAAGTACGATTTTATTATATCATTGTTTTTGGTATCTGTTAACGGACATCAGAGTATACCTCATCTCGTCCAGCTTGACAATTTATGATGCTGATTGGGCTATGCTGATGAGTACATGTTGTGATTCAGTTTTGCAGACAAATTCAGATATCTTTAGCATCACATGGAAGCGCTCTTCACAATTACTCTGACCTATGTAGTGTGTGTGGAACACTTAGAGCTTCTTCTCCGTGTAGATCTGGATCAAGTGTTTTAAGTTTAGTTAGGTTCAACAGTGATTTCTCTTGCAAATGTTCTTTGGCAAGATCAGGATAAATACTTTCTGGATTTATCTCTGTTTAGCAGAGAAAAAGGCTTTGGTATTTAATCATGAAAAAATAAGGGTCACTTAGGAAGTAAAAGTAGTTTTTCTCCAATATATACAGTAATGAAAAAGACAACAAATATTCATAGAATTAGCAGATGTATTTTGTTACTTTTACATTGCTGCTCATAAACACCATAAGCTCATTGCACCCTGCGTTTATAGTTTTCAGTTTTTTTGTTTTTTATTTGTAATAAAATGAAATAAATGAATGCACATTATTATATGTGTGATCCTCTTAGACGAAATTATACATTGTGTCATCAGATTTTCAGTGTTAGCCATAAAATGTTATTCTTCTTCTTCTTATTATTATTATTATTATTATTAGTAGTAGTAGCAGCAGCAGTGGTAGGGATAGTAGTAGTTATTATTATTATTATTGCATTATAGCATTACATTTGCTCTGACAGGAGTTATTAATACCAAAAATAGTAGATCTTTCCATTGAAGTATTTATGGTGAAATTAAGTACATATTATGTGACTGTTCTGGGTTATCAACAGGGTATGTCTTATAGTTAACTATTGGCAGGCATGCATGTAACCCTGCTTGGAAGGGCTCAGGCTGCATACAGAGAAATCTCCAAAAAAATCTCTTAAATGTGCAAATCACTTAATGCAAGCAGCAAAGCATAATGAGTCTTATGATCTTATCATAATCTTTGGTGGATCAGGAATTCCATCCACTGGACCTCCTGTACAAAGGCAGTTTGAGTAGACGCACAGAGCAGCTTTCTGTAGATATGTGGGGGCGTCTTACATGTGTGACCTCAGTCTCTTTCAAGAGGTCTCTACAAGTGTATACTGGCCAATGATAGTGACACTGTACTGAAACACTAATGGACAGAGCTCCATGAAACATATGGTTGCATAAACAATACTAACTTCATAAGGCATTGTCATTATATCTCCTTTTCATTCCATAGTACATTCAGTTTTATGAAGTTTGCTTGCTCAGTTGGCCCTTGCTAATAATGTCTGAATTCTATCAGTTGAATACATCTGAAACACTCTCATAATATTCACAATAAAGCTACGAGACAAGAAAGAAATGTTTGCTTACTTACATATACCACATTGGTGTGGTTGTTTATATAATTTGTGTTGTAGATAATTATGTAGTGATACTGTTCACTGAATATTCAAAACATGTCCTACTTTCAAATAACAGGATGTTTAAAATGAAGCATTATCTGTTCACTTCTCCTTTGGAAACTTGTACCTTATGACCTTGAATGTGGAAGTGGATTTCGGAAGATGTAGATCTCTGTTCAGTCTAACCACAGTGGGTTTTGGTATTACCTTTAACTAACACATTTAAGCAAGTGTTGTGTCACCAAGTTTATAATATTGTCTCAGCAAACAGCACTGGATTGTAAGGCTGAATTGAAGTTGTAATGGTCATATCTTGCCTGAGATATTGTCCCTACTTATTACTTTTTAAAGGTAACTTTGTCAGAATCATTCATCATCTGGATATGTTTGTACCGTCCCTGTGTGGTTAGTACAATTTGAAGCATGTCCATAGATGTTAAATCCTGCCCTTCCACAACCCTGTCAAAATTCTTGTGACATAAAGGAGATCAATACGCTAAAACTGAAACTTCAAATAGTATTCAAAATCCCTAGATATCATTAGCTCTACAGTTAAAATGGCACCGAGATGAAACTGCTGTGATAATTGAGGTTCCCTGTGAATAAATTCCTCCAGTGAGAATTGCCACATTTTATCTGCCATGGCTTTTATTTTCTGCCATGTGCTTTTGTGTATCCCAAGAGTAGCCAGCAGGACTGCTTTCCCTGGCCAGGTTGTGACACCAAAAAGTAACAAACAGCATGTTTTTGGAAAAATTTGCAGTTTTACACCATTTCAGCTTTCAAGCCGTGACACATTTGTTTAATATGATACTATTGATTTGCTCGATCAATTTCATGCCAGTTGAGAGCAAATTAGTGGGAGTTTAATTAAATACAAATCGATAATTCCTTAATAAAAAGCACCCTGGGCTTGCAAAACAGACACAGCAGAACAAATGTTAAGACAGCTCCATTAGAAAGTATATCGGGGATTGGAAAGCCCAAAGAAGGAGGAAATTGCATTACAAATTCAGTCCTGTTGCATTTGTATGTGTGTGCATTTGTGTTTCTTTCCTTCTGTGGTCCTCTTTCTTTCTTTCTCTTTTTATCCATTCATTTATTTTCGGACCCATGCCCATTATATTCATAGCCATAAAATGACATAGATTATAGGTACTGGTTTTGGGGTCATTATTTGTACTTTTATTCTGTAATCTACAAATGGTAGTTCTTTAAAGAACTAAATTCCCCTACACCATTTTTCGTAATGTCATGTTCTTCTCTGTTTAATCCAAAGGCAACATTTCACTCATTTCAGCGTCCACTCACGAACAATTGTATTTGTTACTTTATGCGAATAAAAACACGGTTATTAATTAATTTTGATGATCTCGACTCTTTCCAATTAGCATTTCAGAAAATAATTCCATTCAATTATGAAATCAAGTGAAGGAATAATGTTCTAATATATGTGATCAAGCCTATTCCTGCATTTGAAAACACCTGTGTTTTACAGCTACAACAGAACCATAAACAATGTGCACACTCACTGTAATAGAAAAATATGGTGAAATCTTTTTTGAGAAATGACAGACATGTCACTAGCTTGTCAACTGGATGAAATAATGAATTATCAAAGTAATAGAAATACTTTAAACTCATAAACCTTTGTAAAAGAGGAATGATCATGTTATGGTTGATGTTGCTGCCTCTGTGTTTCAGAGAACATATTGTGCATTAGTAGTATTTGTGATTCATGTCCTGAAAGCATATGATATTTAAAGCATATTGATTGTTTGCTAGGCTATCCTCTCTGTACTGTTCATGATGCAAATATATATGAGGTCTTTTGTTATCATATCCTATTTAATTCACAAATCTCAAGTTCTGCTGTGATATTGTTCTGTACAGATGCTATGTAACTTTACAGCCTTTGACTCAATACCATTCTCATCATGCTCATTGGGTCTAAGTATTTTCATATCCAATAAAAATGCAGTCTCAGTAACTGTTTTGCGTTTCTTTGACGTGGTGTGAAAAAGTATTTGCCCCCTTCTTGATATTCTCTATTATTGCCTATTTGGAGCACTGAATGGTTTCAGATTTTCAAACATGTAATTTTGCACAAAGGGAACATGAGTAAACACAAGACACAGTATTTTAATGTTCATGTTGTTCCTTCAGTGAAAATAGTTAACATCCAACACCCCTATCACCCCTGTGAAAAAGTAAATGCCCCCTTAAACCAAATATCTGGTTGGACCACCCTCAGCAGCAATAACTATAACTATACGCTTCCTATAATTTGATATGAGCCTTACACATCTCTGTGGAGGAATCTTGGCCCACTCCTCTTTGCAGAACTGCTTTAACTCTGACAGATTGGTAGGTCTTCAAGCATGAGCTGCTCTTTTCAGGTCCTGCCACTTAATCTCTGTTGGATTCAGATCAGGACTTTGATAGCAATATTCAATGATAGCAAGTTGTCCAGGTCCCAAGGCAGCAAAACATCCCCATACCGTCACACTGCCACTACCATGTTTCACTGTAGGCATGATGTTCTTACAGTGGAATGCTGTATTCGCTTTACGCCAGAGTCCAAGAACCTTAGAAATGGCTTTGTAACCCCTTCCAGACTGATTTATCTCAACAACTTTCTTCTCAGGTGTTCTGGAATTTCCTTTGATTGTGACATTGTATACCTGTAGAAGCTTTGTGGTGACTACTTCTCTGTCATGGTAAGGTTCAACATCAACAGGTCTGGTTGCAATCACGCTTGGCTGTGTCCAGTTACCTGAATCTAATTATCAACTAAAGTTTTGTTGATTTCTTTGTTTCAAAACTAAGGTGCAGTTACTTTTTCACAGGGACAATATCAGTAACTGGTGACTTTTTCTATTAAATTAATGAAATAATGATTTAAAAACTATGTTTTGTGTTTTCTCAGGTTTCCCTTGTCTAATATTGAATTTTATTTGATGATATGAAACCATTCAGTGACTGAAACATGCAATAAAAGAAGAAATCAAGAAGGGAGAAAATACTTTTACAAGCCACTGTATGGAGAATACATTGCAGGCAGACACACTAAAAAGTATGCCAATGATAATATTAAACTAAAAATATTAAGCTAACTTTCTAGTGTCTTCGATCTAGGAATGGGAGATACTTTTTTATATTTAAAACATTTGGTTTGATTCTTTTCTAGTTTACCTAAATTATAATCTGACCAATGTTGTGTGAATAGGATTTTGTCTTTGCTAAATTTGCATGAAGAATGCAGAATACAGTTTTCTCCTCAAAGTGGTGCTCTGTGTTTTTTCTCTTGGAACATGGCTTTTTAAGAACAATTTTTCAGTGATGATCATTCTAAGTGATTTTCAGAATTGGTTTCTACTGTTCTGATAAGTCATGCATTACTTTGTGATGCAGCAGTTAATTAATTAGCTGGACCAAATGGCTACAGAGACACCCCAGGAATGTTATAGCAACAGCAAGTGCAAAAGGCTACTTGTGTAAAGCACGCTGCTGTATTGATGACACAAAATGAACTATTGTCAGAGGGACATTTTGAAGAGGGAGTGAAGCAGGTTACCTTTCTGGAAGATGTATACATTCCTTTCCCAGCAAGAACTCAGAAAGGTTGGGCTTTAATCCCCCTGCTGCTCTTTAAAGAACACAGCATATGCTGGCACAACAGCGCAGAGCACCGAGAAGCAGCCCCCTCACACAGCATCTATCCCAGCATCCTTTGAGCTGTCTGTAATTATGCTGATCAGACCGCATGTGCCTTTAGAACAACATTGCTCTAATGAAACCTTGCTAATCCTTAATGAGTCGCTATGTCTTGTGATAAATTTCATAATTATTCAGCCCCTACGACTAGAGTCGAAATTCATCAGTCAAAGCAAATTAGCCATGATTCATTAGGATGCGGCATCTTGTAGACACATACACTTTATTAGCCCCTTACACCCATTGCTTTAATTGGGTGCATATTTCACTGTGCTAGACCTACTTCAGTGAAGCACTGCTTTTATCCCTCTTCTTTACAATAACAAGCCATCAAGTGCACAATGGCACCATGGTTAACAGCATAACCCCCTAAAAAGGTTTGCTTAGTTAATAAGGGTCTCATCAGATCTTATTTTTATGTATATATGTTAATTGGCTCATGCATGAGGATAGCCTAATTGCATCCAGTTCATAAGATGACATGTTTATATTAGGTCGTATATGGCTACAACAGAATACTACTCAATACTTAACTTAGTCCTAGGACTGATCTACAATTACCTCTGGGAAGACCACAGATGGAAAGATGCTACATTTTCAAAGAGCAATGCCTTCTTATTCCATCATCCCACAGAAAGCAAGAGAGTGAGTTTGAATGCTATATAGCTGAACAGTTACAAGAATGATTCTGCCCTTCACATAATGTCATGTACAAATTGTGAATGTTCACTCTGGAAAAACAGTTCATTTTTGGCAGCAACATTGTGTCCAGCCATCTCAAGGGAGGTCATCCCCTGAATGTAACTACTATAGACCTATTTTAATTTGGGTCATCTGAACACTACATGAGCCTTCAGTGTCACAGTAGTATCTACTGGCAAACTTCTTTTGTCGTAGCTGTAAGTGGATGTCAAGGTAATGTCATCTTGCTATTCTTTGAATGGCACAGGATGTTCAAAATGTATCATACTGTTACGCTCTGGCCTTAACATGAGGCTTTAAATGTATTATGTGCAATTTCGAGAAGTTCAAACCTGAGAATCAATGCACTTTACCTCTAGGTAAAATTGTATTTATCAGACCTAGAGAGGCAAGAAACAACAAACACCATTCTGTATTTACAGAGATGATCGAGCACTAATAAACAGAGCACGGCTACAGAATTCCAGCAAACTCAGAATGGTCTGAAACCCTTTAATTGTCGATTTTTGCAATGGACTATTACGAACTAAAACACAAAAGTAATGGGGAAAAAACACAAGAAACCATGGTGTGGGTTCCTAGTTTGTTCCACATTTAAGTGACAGAGAATAGGCTTCTCTAAGGAGATGGATCAGCTAGGCTCTCAGAAGAAGGGTCTGAAGGCCTTAGTCCCTATAAAATAGGCACCCGAAGATCTAAGGAAGCTAACTTAGCTGGACTTCTTAGCCTCCGGCCGATATCCTTCAGGCCTTCCACTTCATTACCAGCATTCCTGTTGTGAGCAGTTAGAGGAAGAAAAGATGGATAAATATGATTTATTAGGATCTTTAATGCACATAACAAGCATGGTATGAAAGAGAAATATTGTTCTTGAGTAAATAATCAGAGCAGTGTGTGTGTGAATGATGCACGGCAGCAGTGTCATCACAGGGCTCATTTTCTCAAGTTGAATGATGGCAGAGCCCCTACAGTTGCTCCTCTTGTTGTCCTGGGACAGCCTCAGGGTGTACGCTGTCTCATGCTCCTCTCTGACAACCTGCAGACATCTCTGACAGGAGGTATTCTCCAAGCCGAGACACACAGTCTAGGACAGAAAAAAGGAAATCCTTTCTCCTCCAATAGCTTCTCATTGTCCTTATCTTTCACAGGCAAAATCTGTAGTGTCCGGGCAATGCCTGCGCTTTTTAGTAATTATGAACAGAAAAGCAGAAGACAGAACATGTCTTTTTAATCCTCTCTATGAAATCCCTTTGTTACACCCATCCCTTGATAGTGTAATTAGACAAGAACACAGAACTCATCATGTGAATGGTTTGGACAAATGAAACCAGTGGCTACATTCTTGCAAGAACACATAAAGCTCATGGTAAAAACCAGCTCAAACAAGAGCAGGAATGTTATATGAAACTGATAGGTTACCTACAACGATTGTGTCAAGTGTGTCAAGTCAAACACCAAAAACGCCAATTTGGGACAAAACAAATCAAATTATAAAGTTATGTGCTACTCTGTTGTGATGACCATGACTGTCATATGAAGGCACCAGTGGGAATCACCCTTATGTGTGAACCACAGGAGATTAAAAAATAAAAATACATTAAAAGTACAATTTATATATTTTTATTTTTATTACCTCTCTTGATTTTGTATTTGGTGTCCCTCCAGCAAGCATATTTTATAAAGGATCAATATTAATATAATGCATTGATTTGAAGTGTTCACCAGGGTATTAAAATTTTGGCTGGGGTAAAAATTGTTAATGTTCAGCTCTGAAAGCCTCAGTGTCACCATAGGTTCACCTGTAGTACAAGGCTTCAGGTGATTATCTTTGCTCAAAGTATAAATGATGCAATACTGCCATTTTCATTAGCTGTTTCTCATTACTTTGCATAGTGTGGGAATGTGGACGGGAGGTGGACCTATTCTGAATTGTGGGGAATTTAAATGATTTGACATTATTTTGAATGTTTGCGCTTGCACTCAAAAAGGAATGGAGCAGCAATGCAGAATAAAAACACTGTGACGGGGTTCTTATTTCCTCAAAATATCAAGAAGTAGTTTTCCCTGTAAACTAGCCACGTTGCTGTGTGATCATTAAATCTGAAAAGTGGACTCAGGTAAAACAAACAAATATCATTATTTTTGTATTATATATTTGCATTTGTGAATACAACTTAATTTGAGCAGATTAGCTGCACAGTTAAATTCTACAGGAGCAGTGTAAATCTGACAAGGGATTAAAGAAATTGGGAACAAAACCATAAATGGCTATAGAGATCTAAAACAGATTATATCAGTTGTGCACTTTAAAAATAACTTCTATTGAGCATATGACATGGCCAATTTGCCATAATAAAAATAAAAAAATAATAACCCTAGCAAACATTTTGTTTTTAGTGAGCTACTTTTTAAATTTGTTGTTTAACACTGTTTCAGTTCACTACAGATTGATGCTACCAGTAATTACCAATTTTGATGGGCTAATTGGGCTAAGTCCTCCAAAGAGACAAAATATATCTCAAACGTATGATATAACATTCTCTTTTCTGTCACTCTGTGGCCTAGCCATATTTTGAGTATTACATATGCTCTGTACAGAAAGAGGCCTTTGTTGGTTTACACCCACAGCCCCACAGCACTGGCCGGAAGGGAGGGCCAAAGGACATTCACATCATGTTCCATCTGGACAAGGCATTTCTATTTATGTGCTGGGACCCAAACTAGTAAATCATGTGAGCAAAAGAAAGTGGTGGCTGACGTGTGCATGACTGAAATTGCGGTGGGACATCCAGGTCAGAGGAGCATGTTCCAATACTAATGCAAGTTGCCACAGATCATAGTTTAATGTTTAAAGGTCAAATTTTTTAATGTGTCTGTTTTATAGCAAGACATTAGTCTTCCATAGTCACTAATTTCTGTTCTGGTACTTTTTCTGCATATATAAATCACTGGGTACTCCTCATCCCCAGTCTGTTGAGATAGGGTTGTTGTGTTGACTGCTACTGGAGAGCTGGTTGAGGATAGCATTTCAACAAACATTTCAGTCCTAAACCCTCACCTGTTTTCTACTGGCTGTCCACAGCTACTCCCTTCTGTTCTGGGGGTTTCGTGTTGAGTCATACAATCGTGCAACCCATGTATTCTGTTGTATGTAATTGCAACTTGTACTTTTATAGTTAGCTCTGCTTTCTTCAAGCACTGCTTGTATGTGAGATGTGATTGCCAGTTTAAGATGTGAATTATGATGTCATCAATGATTGTGGCTGCATAGCTCTGAGGAGGTTGCATATTCTGTCAACAACTGGAATGTTGTGGACACTCCATGAAACCTGAATGGTTGCACCACATAGTGATGAAGACCATTTGATGTAGAAAAGCACTGTTCCCTTAGACCTTGAGGGCAAAGAATACCTTACTTAGGTCTAGGGATTTATTGTTTTAGTGACTGGGTGCGTGTGGTGGCCAATCTGATACTGTATTTAAATTAATTTTCAAAAATAATTCACCTATTTTTAACACTTCCTCTGGCATTAGGACAAGGGAAGCAGGATTAGACCTATTCTGTTGGATTCCACCATCTCTCCTTGCTTGAGAATGGACACCACTCACATCATATGGCATGCTATGTTGTCTCTAGAATCCTGTATGGACACAAGAGTGCATGCCTGCTTGTGTGAATTTTTTGATAATGAATACAGTTGGTACAATCGATCCAAATTTTTTAACTGTGCAAAATGACCTCATATCAAAAGTCATTTTCTCCTTTTACTTTCATACCTTGTACTAAGGTCAACATTTTAGTTGATGGAAAGTGTGATGCATTTCAGAAAGGCTAATATTTTCTGATTTTCAGACTTTCTTGGAAATATAGTCCTGATACAATATTCTTTGGATTATTTTACACATTTATATTCTGTGTTTCCCTTACCTTCAGCCTTTTGCTCAATTTAACATATCATCCACCTGTACTGTTCAGGGGTTGCAAAATCAGATCTTTGCATTTACATTTGGAATATTTATTATGTTATGCATACGCTATTATCAAAGCCAACATGGTTTACATTGTTAGATTGCTTGCTATTCTTCCTTGGTGTGGTTTACAGAGAGCAAATTCCTCATACCGATCACAGAGAAGCGTTGACAATGTAACTAACTGGTGCAGTCCTATGAATACCTTGATAACTTAACTTGTATGAGGAATTACATTATTTAAAAATAACTCATGTAGTAAATACTCTCATCATTATCTTATAAATACCTCATCAATATGATATAATTTGTTTTGTTCCAGTTTATGCTTTGTTAATTCTTATTCTATTTACACATCATATGAAAAACAACTTGTTTATTCTAGCGCTTTATAAGGTCATCTGTATATTTCACTTATCAACCTTGACAGAAAACATTGTGCTTTCTAGTACAGTCTGCATTTTGTAATGTGACGGTAAAATGTTATTAAAACATCCTCATATTTTCCAGTTCCATAATTTATTTGGTTTGACCTACATGGACTAATTCAATGCCTATTATGAATTATAATTATCCTTTCACAATAAACAACTCTCAACAAGCAATCAATAAATTGTATTGCTCCATATACAAAACCAGAAAATATTCAATTGTTTAGTAAATTGAATAAGCTTTTCAGCTGGTCTGTATTCGTCTCCCTTTCTGTTTGCCCCATAAAGCCCTTAGTCACACAAAAGTCCCTCACCTCCAGAAAGACAGGCATGTTGATTCAGTGGATGGAACTCTGCTCTCTTAACACAAAATATGTAAACTAATGCAGATCTGATGTGTTGAGTTCTCCTACTTGCTATTCCTATTATTTGAGGAATTGCTGAGATTCCTCTTTTGCCAAGAAACAGACTTGAAAATCCCCTCTGCAAAGCCATATCATACAAGATACCTAAACACTTCTTTAGACCTTATTATGGAATTACTAATTACTAATTAAATGATTACTGTGGGATTATAATACAATCACAACACTGTGTGAAGGGTAGCTGTGGGAACCAGTTTTAACTGTTTATCTGATCTTAATTTAAGTTTGAACACTCCAAATTGCTTGGATATAAGAGGCTGAGGATGGCAAAAAGGGAAGAGAGAAGGGGGGGAGTGGTAAAACAGACAGTCTCTTGTTCCTTCTGTTGTATTCATATGCTACTATTCAATTTGTCTTTTAGAGAGAGGATTAATTTATGATGACAATCCAAGGAAGTAATAAAAGTAGGAGTGATTCTGTCTTGGGGAAGTTGCTACGGGTGACCACCTCTCCCTGCTAATCTCAGCAGAATGAATCATTCACACTCTTATTTAGACATCTGTGTTACATTTATTTAGGTTTTTTTTTTTTACTTTCGCTCATTTCTGATGGTTTTATTGCAAGACATGCAGGTGGCTGGAAACTCTGCAGTACTAAAGAATGTTCCCTTACGCTGGTCTGAAATGCTGTTTGCTAACAGCCCTTAAGTCTGCTTTTATCTGACTTGCTGTATCTGGTGCTGGTAGCCTCAAGTGTATTACTGGAGTTAAGATAATGCCTTAACAGAGGCTTGATGTGGCCAGAACTAACTGGAACCCGTTGAAAGGCTAAAACAAGGAACCAAAATGTATTAGAAAACGGCTTAATACAGCCTCCTTATGAACTGTGCATTACGTATTGCTTATTGATTGTGCATTGTAAACTGCAAAACAATCTCTCATTTCACATTAAAAAGTTCATCTATATTTGATTCAGAACTAATGCAAAGATGGTGTATTGTGTACGTATAGTAAAAACTGATTTTACTTAAAGAAGTAAAATCAGATTTGCACATCTAGCTGAGTGCTATTTATGGTAAAAGATATAAAGAAAACACATCAGGAGCAAAAACAATCACAGAGCAGGCAACGTTGATTTAGCTATTCATTGCAATTGCAATTGTTTTTTTGCAATCAGGAGATTATGAACCCAGAGGAACACAAAACAGCAATTTTCATGTAACTCTACAAAGTGGACAGAAGAAGCTTAATTTATAAGACGCACAGTAAGGTTTCTATCACTTATAGTATCAATTATAATCAAATTTTTATCGCAATAAAAGATGTTTGTTTTATCACCTGAAACATCCTTACTGTTTAAAAATATTCTTGAGATTTTATCATGAATTGGACGGTCTTTGTTTTCTTGCTTCACTGTTAAAAAAGACAAGTTTGAAATGCTTCTACTCATAAGATAATTGTTCTGTACCAATACTTCATGTCAAATGACTGATGAAACATGTTTAAACATGATGATGACTACCATGATGGCTTCAACATTGCCTCAATCTCTGTGGAGAGTGCACCAGTAGAAGTAAACTCAAGTATTTAGCCACTGGTAGAAATACACCATTCTTGTGTCTACCTGTACAGGCAGAGTTTGAAACAGACCTGGAAGATTCTTAATTACCACCATCAATATTAGAAGCATCTTAAGAAGAAAATAACACACTTAAAAGGCATTTCTGCTACTGCATCATTGATTAACACAATACACCACTTTTAAAACCCCTGTAAGGGCATGTGGAGATGCTTTACAGATAAGACATTAGAAAGTTACCATTTGTGCTCAACACCCTCTGTCACAGTGTGTATTTCTCATAGTAGCGGCCAATGTAGTCCTTGTGAAGTCACATACTGTATTATTATTATGCCCCAATGGATTTATAACTGTGATCTGAATGCATTTGTGCAGTTGGGAGACTATAATTACCTAGCTACCTACCTATCTGTTTTGGGAGCTTCAGATCATTCCATTCAAGAACGCATTAAAATCATTAGACTTCAGAAAGTTTGAAAGTTCATCTGAAATCTGGGCCACTTCCCCGCACTGACCAGCATTGACAATATAGAGAGATATTTTACAATTATATTTTATTAATTTGGCAGATGCTTTTATACAAGTGAGGCAGAGTACAACACAAGCAGGAGCCATACACAGAGTCACAATAATACAAGTTGGAATAGTTGGCCAGACAAGGTACAAGCTAGCTGGTAAAAACACAATTGCATTAAACCATAATTTTTTTTTAAAGGGAAACAGAGTTTAGGACATAAGAAATTGCTTTAGGTGGCAGCAATTCAGGTGATCAGGTGGGTGCGGAAGAGCTGTGTCTTCAGATGTTTCTTAAAAATAGTGAGGGATTCGGCAGTACGGATGAAGTGTAGAAGGTCATTCCACCATTGCAAGACAACGGCAAAGAAATCCAGGAATCCAGAGATATCCAGGAAGGTAGTTAGCTAGCTCACTGCGGCCCTGTGTTTTGGGTAGTTTGGGTAGTTTGGTAGAGCTACAAATTATTTATAATAATATTCAGATCTTCATTCAGATCATTTTGAAATGCTATAATCAAGTGCCAAAGAATCTTCATTAGGGACTTGGATTAACTGCTAACGCTACTTAACAATAACCAAAATATGCAAAATAATAAAAGTTACTCATACCTGTAATAATAGATGGTTAAATGGCAAATCATTACAAATTACACTACCCAGTTATGTGGGAACGCCAAAATTAATACTGAAATACTTTATGAGTTAGCATCATTAGGAGCATATTTAGAGTGAACGGACAATGGACAAGATAATGTGTATAGAAAGAGAATAGGCTGTCTCAGCCCACTGGAGTGAGGACAAAGAGTTTGACCATGAACAATCTATCTAGTGTCTAGAAATGTGACACGTCATTAGCTCTGTGTTACATATGATTTATCCTCCCAATCCAGTCACATTCGCTGTCTGTAGATACACTAGCAGCTGCTCTGGTTGGGCAAAAGTGACATGGGGTTACATGTATATGATACCTGACTAAGCCTACTTTACAAAAGTTGAAAATCAGCAGGCCACCAACAATCAATGGTTTTTATAAGAAAAAGAAGGCCTACACCAACAGCATCAATGAGCTACGAGGGTGAGGTGGTGAATGGTACCCACCTGCTGTGGAGCTACTGGAAAATGTGCCAGTACTTCTCAGCCCTCTAAATAAAAAAAAAAAAAAAAAAACAATTTTGAGCAAGGCCATACAAGATCCATTTGTTTGAAATTTAGCTTTGGCAACAATTCCATTGCAAGCAGTCAAGTGGTGTTCCAACACTAATAACATTTTCATACACAGCAGCACCTGGGAGGAACACTAACAAAGACTGTGCATAGTAATGGGGGCTTTAAGGGCAGGCCTGAAAGTGAACCCAAAAAGGTACATGAAATACCAAGAAGAGAAGATCCAGTATTTACAGAACCAGTCCCAGCGCGTTAACAAAAAAGCAGGTGAGATTACTTCTGGGTCTGACCAGTTATTACAGGCTCAGAAAAACTAGACCAACATGGTAAATTGGACTGTGGACACTGAAGATGCCTTCTAGAATCTGAAGTTGGCCCTTTTCTCTAGGCTGGTGTTGGTGACTCCAGACTTTAGCAGAGATATGGTGATCCAGACCAATACTTCAGAGGTAAGGGTGGGTGCCATTTTGTCCCAGGAGATCCAAGATTAGCAACATAAGATCTTATATATTAGCAAAAAGCTGTTGCCAAGGGAAAAGAAGTATTCTTTGATAGAGAAAAAAGTATCTAGCAATAACTCTGGACAGCCTGAAATATTACGTACTGGGATGACACTTCACCGTTACTGATGGTTCAGCGCTCATGTGGATGACTTGGAAAGAGATGAACACCAGAGTGACACATGTTTGTTAGTGGTGCGCAGATGCCCTGTCAACACGCGATCACCCCTCCCTTATGCTTGGAGCTGCGGGGAAGGCTGTGTGGTGAAGTCATTGAAGGTTAATACATGAGGACATGACAGCTGTACCAGATGGTGCCAAAGAAATCACCTCACCAAGGAGACATCTGAAATTGTTCACACCTGGACTTGACAAGTTTTCTCATCACTCATTCACTACTTATGTTCTTCTTGTAATGGGACCCAGAGAGTGGTTTTAAAAAGATGCTATGTGTCTGCACAGTGGCTCCATTCCCTGGAAGACTGGAACCAAGCCACATCTTCCAGCCAGCCCACAGTCACACACCTGTTGCCAATGAGCTCTCCCATGGCTTATTTAAGGCTCCTCAATCTTTCAATGGGTGCAAAGTACCGTTGAGGGAAAAGTGTGGAGTGAGTGAGTGAGTGAGTGAGTGAGTGAGTGAGTGAGTGAGTGAGTGAGTGAGAGAGAGTAGTGTTTGGACAGAGTCTCTTCCTTCATCCTGCTCACGGGAAGGGACAGGGGTATCGCACCTCATACAGGAACAAAGGGTGTGGTGTGGAAGGCAACCAAATGGTCATTGTCAACATCAAAGCATGCCAATCAATTCCCTTTGTCTCTAACCCCCCCCCCCCCCCCCATTGATAATTGAGTTAGTTTTGGTTCTTCTTCATCCAAGAACACTGAAGCAGGTTTTGCATTTTCCTTACAGGCTGTGTTGGGACAATTGCATTGGCATATGGCGCTGGAGCTATGCAGGGAAAAAACAAAGGACTGAAAGCAAAAGTTCTATGTGTCGTGCCACACATCAAATTTACCCACTGCATTATTCACAGGGAGGCCCTTGCTACCAAGACACTAGAGCCCGAGCTTATTGATGTTCTCCAAACAGCAACCAAAATAGTGAATTATATTGAATCACGTTCACTAAATACCAGACTCTTCTCACTCTCAATGGGGTCTGAACATGAGTCTCTTCTTTTCCATTCTCAAATAAGGTGGCTTTCAAGGGACAAAGTCCTTACACACCTGTTTGAGATGCGGGATAAGGTGCGCATCTTCCTCTCAGACGCGCTTTCCCTTCTCGCACACCACCTCACTGACCCGAAATGAATGGCAAGTCTTGCGTACCTGGCAGGCATATTTGACAAGCTAAACACACTGAACTCGTCACTACAAGGCCCCAACAGCAATATCCTGACCCTCTCAAACAAAGTGGATGCTTTCATGAAAAAGTTGCAGTGCTGGGCAGCCCATGTGGAGAGTGGGGATTTTGAAATGTTTTCAGAGCTACATGATTTTTTTGGAGGAGAATGCCATTAATGTTAATTTCATGAAATCCACGATTACCACTCATCTCCGAGGTGTCCTTGACAGTTTCCATCAATATTTCCCCAAGGAGCAAATTCTGGAGGAATACGACTGAGTATGCCCGCCATTTACCTGCTCCTCTAGCAATGACCTACCGTCTGAGCTTGAAGCTGCACTGCTCGAGCTTTCCAGTGACCGGACACTACAGACTTCTTTTGCCGCAAGAACACTGGATGAGTTCTGGCTATCAATTGTGCAAGAATATTGTCAAAGGCTGCCATGGACATTCTTATGCCTTTTGGGTCAACATACTCATGCGAGAAGACATTTTCCTCACTGTCGTACATAAAAAAAAACAAATACAGATGTCGGCCCAGCAGAGTGGAGGAAAATCTGTGTCGCTGTGTCCAGCATCAGGCCAAGAATTCAACTGCTATGTTTGAGTAAGCAGGCCCCTCCATCTCATTAAAATATGTAAGTTAAAGAAAATAAGCCCATATAAAAGTAATAGTAACTATTGTGAGACAATACGAGCTGAATATATATCAATTTATTTAAACCCATTTCAGTGTACTGAGATCAGCTTTGTTTTTGCTTAGAAAGTGGGAACAGGTGCCTACACTGTTTAGCTTGTGTGAAAGAATAAAACTGTTTCAGTGAATGAGGGAATCTTTTTGACATGCGTGGTTGGTATTTCACTGTATTTATTATTATTATTAGTGTGTGTGTATGTGTGTTCACTTCCTCTCCTCCGCTTTCCCCTTCCTTCCCTACACAGATTTTGAGAGTTTGGCTGCTCTGACGTGCCTGTGGCCCATTTAAGATCATGGATGGCTGACACATACACAGACATAGATACATCGCAAGACTTGACCAATGTTTTTTCAGGGGTTGCCAGGCAAAAAGTTAAAAACCCGATGTCATATCTTCCCCAGGTGAGTACAAGATTCCACATCTGTTTTCTCCTCTCCAATGGCCTTCTCATTCTCACAGCACGGGCCAGCTGGTTCCCACATTCTCGGTCCCATACCACAAACAACACCAAATGTACCTCAGCAAAACTCCAAATGAAAAAAAAGAGGAATGCTGCAACAGATCAATGTAACTGGGCATTGGTTGAACTGGATTATTCAACAAGTGGCTGATAATGATGTACACCTGGCTGCACTTGCCTGTTTCGTCACCTGACATTAGCATGTCTCACAGACTATACATACAATAAATCTCTATATGGCTGAGACATTGCCCAGTGACTTCTACAACAGAGAACCTGATAACATCGATTCTAAATATATGTATTTGCTAAACCATTAGTTAAGGAACAACAAATTAAGTGTTTTGGTGTTGTTACCTTTTGAAGCTCTGGGGTTTTTTACTGCAAAAATTTCACAGCAGCTCCTGAGCTATAGGCTATGCAATCTGCAAGGTTCCAAATGAGGTTCCAATTTTTATTTGATCTTTCAATGATTAATGCACCTGAATGCATTTTAAATATATTATGAAATAAACAGTGATACAATTTAAAACACATAGTGAAAGGTCACAGCCAATTTTATTAAAAACGCATCAACACAAAAAATGCCTCTGAAATCCTAAAAAATGTCATGGCAAATGCATGGAAAAAGATGTTCTGGCAAATGCTTTTAAAAGAAAAATGGTATCTTCTGGCTTCTCACTTCTGTTGCTAAGTGTTGGCTCTTTTCATCAGTGCAGTTCAAACACTTTTTCCCCAAAGACCCCTGTAAAGATTTTCAGTGTTGTTAAAACTTCAGGGCAATCAGTGTATGTGGTGCTAAAGCCTGATAGCTAGATTGATATCAAATTTCTGTTTCAAATATGAGAGATCAATGGGACTGTCTTATTCAAGCCAATCTTCATAATTAAACTAGTTAGTATGGCAATGATGTTTGGGAAAAAATAAATATGGTATCAGCTGACAACTACTGGCCTATGATGTTTTGTAATTCTCCAAAATGTATCATTGATATTTAATTAGCATCTTTAATTTCTTAGTAGATTAGGCCAAAGCTGCTTAATGTGCAATTAATTAATGGTGCATGCAGATTAATAGTGAGCCAGGAAATGGCTACCTTTCTCAATAAAGACACCAACAATTGGCCGCTCTCTTTCATTAGTGAGTCTTACTCTGTGAAAAGGAGCCTATGGGGATGAATGTGAATCTACTGGTGAATTATGCACACCTACAGTTGAGATAAACATCCCCTATAGGCTTCTTTCTTGCATGAACAAATGTCAGAATCTGACTACTTTTTCATGAGATCAGGTTGGTATTCACTGTGCCATTCTCAACCTCATCCTGTGAGACTATGAGTATTACCCCTCCACCACACTGTTTAGTCACATCCATGTCTGATTGAAATGGCATACTACCAAATCACTACCAATTCAGAAATCCACTGAAAAAATTAAGATTCTCATGAATTTGTGAGGATGTTGTGAGAATGTAGCATAAGCATCTATTTATGAAATCAGGCGGATTCTATGTTCACCATATCTGTGTTGAAGCTGCTCTCATAGTTATTAACCTCATCTTTGGCGGCTCCCCAGTTGGCCATGTAAGATTTTTTTCTGTTTCTAACACTCTTGGAGGGGAGAAAGAGAGGCCGACTAGGTTGGGTTTACAGGAAGTGGTTGGAGTAGGACTGTGGAGGACCCCCCTTCCCAAGAAGCCAGAGAAGGGAAAGGAGGAATGCTCAGAGAGCGATCCCTTTTTGATCAGGCTGTGCTGATAGATTGCCTGTAGAGAGACAACAGGATCATACCTGAGTGGTGCAGGGGCTGATGATGTGGCCAATTTCGATGTCCTTTTCTCATACCCAGGGCACTCTTTTAAGCTGTTGGCTCAGGAATGTCACATGCTGTTTCATCTAGCAAGGCACTATGATGGCTTTGACATGGAGATTGGATTCATGACAGACCGCTTCACAATGCTAATCCTGCACATTTCTTAGTGTTGTGGTCTAGAGACTTTCAGGGAATAGTTTTAATTGACTTTGGATGTTTCTGCTTGTTAAATAAGATAAAGCTTTCATTAAGGCAGGACCAGCTGGTGGCTGTCTTTTGTGGCAAGACAGTGAGTTTCCCTGTTTGTTTTTACTGTTGTTTTGATTAATGTGCTCTCTGTCCGCATTTTGAGCAGAGTCTCCAGAGAATGGAGTGGGCAAAATTCTGCACCGAAAAGTTGAATTTATATCTCCGTGAAATGCTCCCCATTTTTGAAACATTTGACGAAAGATTTTGACTTGCCTCTGAAACCCAAGACTTTCACTGACGTAACAAGAACAGTAGTGTTTTACTGGAGCGTGAGTCATTCAGAAATGCTGAGCCATATGTGAATATTACATCGAAGCTGTATCCAGTAATGTATTAGACGTAACTTAAACCTCAAAGACTACAGCCCGTTGGTGTTTATAAAAGCATTAATGGAACAAACTATTCACTGTGCTCTATTTAGAAGTTGGGCGCAGCTACCTATTAGTTGCAGATGTTGCTATGGAATTGCCTTGACCTAGTTCATACCAAACTAATAAAGGTTTTGTTAGTGTAAGATTTTTTTTCACCCTTTAATAGTTTGAGGTAATTTTTATTGAAGGAGTGGCATATCAGAGAGGATATTGCACACTAGATGAAACACATGCAGAGGAATGTCCTGAGTCTGTACTACTCTCTGTTGCATGCCTCTCTCCAAATCAAATTACGAAAAGCCTTCCGCATCTTATTAACCACAATGACGACATTGATTTTCCTTTTAGAACAAATCATAATGCATCCCTGACAGAGCCATGATTGATGTCTTTTTTTCACTCATTCCAAACATGCGATAGCCATGGAGGGACGACACAAATTCAGTAAGAAACAAAACATCCTATTTACTCCAGTAGACAGCAGTGTAAACCAACAGTGTTGGTGGTGCTAAATTATCTCCCTAAAACTGGCATTGTGTGTAGCAGTGCTTGATACAAACCAAAAATAGACCAATGCATATTGATCTGTATGTGGTATATAATAATGATATATAATAAAATTTTAATAATGAATAATAATCCGTTGAAATTTAAAAAAGAAACCTCTAATGTAAAGCATTCACCTGGAAGAATTAGATGAAAAGAAATAATTTCTTAGCTACATCTGCTATCACTCAATTAATATGGATGATTATGTGTGCAGTTCAGAGAAGTATGATGCACAAATTCTGTGTGTGTTTTACTGCAAAGTGTACATATATGTAATAAAATTACCTGGATTAATTGTCTGGATAATTAGTGTAACCTCTTCATTGAAGAGTTTTTCCTGTACTTCTATTTTTACCTTTAACAAAATAAGTAAAATGCATTATATTTGAACAATATTACTTTGCACCCTGCAGTACTATTAAGATTAAAATATAAAAAGTAAAAATAAAAGTATAAAACATGATCAAAAATGTACATTTTTTCTGTATTTTTTATACATACATTTTTTTGGTATTTAATGATGGCAAAAACAAAAGTCTACCACAAAATATGATGAAATGAATGTTTAGGCAAATAAAACAAATGAAAATTTAGACAAAAAAGGGTGGTTGGAATGGTTGAACATATCAAAGAGCCTGTGAAAAGAGCACCACAAATCAATGAAAAGGTTCTCTGTACATTTACATACATATATACAGTGCCTTGAAAAAGTATTCGCGCTTTTTTCACACAAATGATTTCCAGAACCTGAGATCTTAACTAATTAGATTCAGATTTTTTTTGTTTGTGATTCACTCTACTCTGCAACAGTCCAAAAAAGAAATAAAATTATGAACCATTAAACAATGAAAAAAATCAAGAACTGAAATGTGAAAAATTAATGAGTATTCACCCCTCTTCTTTAGTACTCGGTTGAACCACCTTTCGCAGCTATTACCACCATCAGTCTTTCTGGATAAGTCTCTGTTAATTTTGTACAAGGTGATGGAGCAATATTAGCCCATTCCTCCTTGCAATTGTTCAATCTGTACCAGGTTAGTGGGGGAGTGGTGGTGGACAGCAGTTTTGAGGTCTTTCAATAGATGTTCAATGGGGTTAAGGTCAGGACTCTGATTGGGCCACTCAAGGATGTCAGTTTTCTTAATTTTAAGCCAATCTAGTGTTGCTCTGGCAGTGTGCTTTAGTTTGTGGTCCTGCTGAAACACAAACTTCCTCCCTAGTTTACACTTTCTGGCAGAGGGTAGTAGGTTTTTATCCAGAATGTCCATGTATTGTGCAGCATTCATCTTCCCAGCAACCTTGACCAGACTGCCAGTCCCTGCTGCTGAAAAGCACCCCCATAACATGATGCTACCACCAGTGTATTTCACTGTGGGGAAGGTATTTTCTGGCTGATGTGCAGGGTTAGATTTATGCCACACATACTGCTTAGTGTTTCAACCAAAAAGTTCCACTTTAGTCTCATCAGACCATAAGACCTTTTGCCATATATTTGTAGTATATTCCAAGTGACATTTTGCAAAGTCTTCATGGGCAAGCATGTGCTTAACCACAAGGGCTTTTTCCTTGCCACTCCTCCATAAAGGCCCTTTTTGTACAATAGCTTGGAGACCCATGGACATCATATTCAGTTAGTCAGCAGCCACTGATTTCTGTAACTTGGTTAGAGTGACAGTTGGCATCACAGTAGCCTCTCTGACAAGTGCCCTTTTTATTTGGCAACTAAGTTTAGGGGGGCGGCCTGCCCTAGGCAGTATGGCTGTAGTTCCATATTTTTTCCACTTCTGTATGATGGACTGCACTGAGTTCAGAGGTATGTTCAGTGCCTTTAGAATGTTCTTGTATCCTTCCCCAGATTTGCACTTCTCCGCAATTATACCCCTCACACGTTTTGAATGCTCTTTTCTCATCATTTTGGTTTGTCTAGTGAAAAAGCCAACCACTCTGTTTTACCTTATAGAGAGGGAAGGTATTTATGGTCATGAAGTAATTCAAAACAGGTGATCCACTAATTTACTACTCAGGTGGAGACCATCAACAAATTAGATGAGTTAATAAGTAAAGCTGGACAATCTTATATTAATATATCTTAAATTTGGAATCTGAGACAATAAATTATATTATACATATTTACATTTACATTTACATGTATTTATTTAGCAGATGCTTTTGTCCAAAGCAATGTACAAAAGTGCATACAGTAAGTATAGCAACAAGAAATTATATTATATTATATTATATTATATTATATTATATTATATTATATTATATTATATTATTTATACACACAGCCACACTTTCCCAATTTTCAACAGCTGGGTGTATTTGACCTTTGCAATAAACAAACCTGTCCATGTTGGACAAAGGAATTATTGTTTTCACAGTGCCGTAAGGCAGTCATATTTTAAGCATGAATATTCCGTTCCACTTCACATGCTATGAAGTATTCACAGATACAGTGAGGTATTCACTGTGCTGTATTTGCAGCTCTTACAAACCAGCCTGGCTTACTACCCCCAGTTCTTAGTCATGGCTTCATTGATAGTGCAAATGGCAATGGAACATTGCTGGGAGGAATGGGACAATGCAGAAATCATAGAAATGTGTATTGAATGTAGCATGGTTGGAGGGTTTGTATTATGTGGAGTTTGTAAAGACAGGACCTACTTTATCACATACTTTCCATCATGTAACCTCTGTCACCTACACACAGTATAGACAGACTTGCAATTATAATTGGGCAAGTAAATAAATGACAACAGAACCCTACTGATTTGATTTCACTTCATATATTTTTGTTTATTTCAAATTGAATCGTGTTTTATGTATTTCAGCTCAAAGGGTCATTTTGTTTACATATCTATGTTTGATAATTGTACAATTTTATCGGAATACAAATAAAAACATCTTGCTGAAATGTGTGTGCTTTCATATATGGTATGAGTGGTCTGGAGCAGACTTGAGATTTGTTCATACATAGGAAGAAATTCCAGGTAAGAAGAAATTGATGAATTCTTGTTTTCATTTAGATCATATGCACACTATATGCAAAAAACATGTATACACATGAATAGTGAATCTGCCCTGGGGTCTTTATCTGTAACAGAGCAAAGAAAGATCCTCATTTTCAGTAGTGACCACGCCCCCTGGTTGCCTAAGTAGAAAACCGAGATCCCCATCTCACCATCTTTTTATTTTATTTGCAATAGGGTCACTCTGTGTGCTAGTACGCTAAGACATTATAGAGTAATTAGCACAACAATAGAGATTTTGATTTCATTTCACTTCAGTCAATGTTCCACTTCACTCCACAGAATGCTGTCATTGCTTGCCAGTCCGTTATTTATGTAAAGCTGTAGATCAAGTGAAATGAGATGGCATGTATGCCACCTAGACAAGTTATGGACAAGGCATACTACACAAAACTATGCAGGACAGAAACTAATAGTTTGGAATTTTATACAAAAATAACCAAAATGCACCAACGGTCTGAGTCTTCGCAAACATGCCGACGTTGGATACAACTCTGTTAAGGCCACACATTAAATTGCACTTATTTCCTGACATTCTTCTGATTCTTCTTCAACTCATTCTTAAATGTCCTTCCAATTACATCTTCACAAATTCTCCAGTACCCTTAACATTACTGGCTAGCCTTAACATTCACAACAATTTTGAATATTTGTAATCATCTTGTCAACCATCTTGAATTGGAAGACTCCATTTGACAGTTTTTACACTTGCCATTTGAAAAAAATAAAGATACAACAAACTCGCTGATCATGTAATCTACCTTCCTAAACTTCCTTGCAGAAAACTCTTCTAACAAGTGCATTTAGCAATTGTTTATATACTAATTTATAGAGAATACACTGTATACTCTGTATGTGTTTATTGAGTTGCACTTTTCATTTGTTGTAAGTAATTTGACTTTATGATAGAATAACATGGGGAAATTAGCATTCAAATAATGATGTCAGTCTAATATTCACATGGGAAAGGTGGACTGTCAGGGGAGGTATTGGTGTGAGGAAACGTCACCATTCCATTACCACAGGGTGCTCAAACTAGCCCTATAGGAAAAGAAGGGGCCCCTGATTAATTTTGTGGAGAATTAAGGTTTCCTCTCTTGCACACTTTGAAACCTATGTTGTTCACAGCCTCTTGTGGTGATGGGTTTGTCAATAAAGTCCGACTGGGAAGTTAATCTCACAGTTCCTAATTTTGGTCTGAGGGGAAAAAACGTATCCTGATCTTATAACATATTCTACCAGACTGGAGTCTGAAATTGCAAAAATATGAAAATCCTTTGCATTAGTCTTCAGATGGCTGCTAGGGGAATATTCAGAGCAGTGGATACATGTCCCTTGTGGTCAATCAAAGGTCATCCCATTGTAAATATTGATTTTTTTCAGAGGAACTACATTTGGGTACTAATCTGTGGGTCATGTTTAAACATCCCACCACTATAAAGCGTTGATGTATTTCCAGAAAATACATCTGTGTTTGTCTAAAAGTACTAATATTGGCTTCAGAATATGCTCTGTGTGACATTCAAATTGTTGATTTATTACTTAAGTCTTTGGTGTTTGAACCATGCCCTTCACGGCTCCATGCACACAGGATGAGATACCTCATCTTACAAAAATAAAGTAAAATCCTGGAAAAATTCATTGCCCTATTGTTGTAAGACCATAAATGTGACAGTCTATCTGTGTGTGTGTGTGTGTGTGTGTGTGTGTGCGTGCGTGCGTGCGCGTGCGTGCATTTTAAAGGGATAGGATTCAGATGATTGTACTGCTGATGTTGTTGTTGTGGAATATTGATGGGATATGGATATTTTGACTAGAAAGTTGACTGCAAAAAGAAAAAGGACTGTGAAAACAAAAGGTTGGAGGTGTATGACACCTCTTTCGAGGGACGAAACTGCCTGTGAAACTGCCTGTGATTTTAACCGCTGTTCCCAGGGTCCATTTTTAGCTCATACTTTTGAAGTCAGAGAATAAATGGACCCCTCTGCCTTTTCCAAACATGTACACATAATATCCTCACCCATTGAAGAATTCTGCCATTTGAAAGGAGCAGAGCGGGAGGGCGGGGGTGGGCTGTTATAATTAGTTGCACCTGTTTCCTTGAACAGGACTCTGGTCCCTCTACAAAGGCATGTAGATTACCCATCAAAGCAGCATGCGCTGCATCTCCTGAATGGCCTCTCTGTTGCCCGTTTGTTGGAGGCAACCCACAAAGTGCATGACAGCGCTGGCCAAGGAGCAATGGAACTTTAATACAGGGTTCTGGAATGACACGAAACCTGTGGCCTCCTGCCAGCAGATGAAGAGGAAGGAAATGCAAGTGGCAGGGTGAAAAACGTCTTAAGCATTGTATTTCTATCACCTACCAGATTTGCTTTGGCTGTAATTATGTATTGTATGTATTTGGCTGTAATTAAGTATGGGCGGGCAGAGCAGCTCTGTTCTTCTCAAGGCTACAGGGACAAGGGTATAGGCCCTACACTGCTGTGATATCACAGTTGCAGAAGTGTGAAAAACTCCTTATTCAAACCTTAGTAGTGGTTTGCAAGTTTGAGAGCCTGAGGGAGCTCTGCCAGGACGCCCTTTCAGCATTTGGGGTATTATACCGACTCTCTAACAGGGATAACGGGACTGTGTCGTGAGGCTGCTGACTGTGCTCTTGTGCAAGCCTTTTAAAAATAGGATTTCTCCATCTGATTTGCATTTATGATCAATCAAAACGATAAGCGTAGACCCTTCATACGGTAGGATTTCTTGTCAGGGCTCCGCCCCCTTAAGCCGCTGTGTTTTTGTTTTTCCCCCTTACCTGTGTTTTTGTTTCCCCTGTGTTCCAGCCCCGCCCCGCTCCCTGCCTGGTCTACGCCCACCTTATCCCCTCATTACCGGCACCTGCCTGCCTACTCACCTGCATCCCATTGCCTCGTTACCTCTGCCCTATATCTTCCCTGCGTGTCCCTGTCTCATTGCTAGTTCGTTTCAGTGAGTTCTTCCTGTCTTGTCCCCGCTTTAGTTACCTTGAGTCGTTTGCTGTTGCTGTTGCCGTTTCCTGCCTGTTTCCCGACTTCGTTTCTGCCTGCCGACTTGGATCCATCTGACACCATTCGCCCGCCTGGTTCCCGACTCTGCCTGCCCCAACTTCCGATCCTGGATCTGCCCCCGGACTGCTTCCTCGTGCCTTTGAATCCTGCCTGTCCCTGTACTACGAACTGCCTGTTGATTGTGATTAAACACCTGGTTCCGTTTATCCGGTGGTCCGCGTTTGTGTCCCGATCTCCGATCCTGACATTTCTCTATCCGCATGTACAGATGACTACAGATGTAGTGCATTTACTGTGCAGGGAACCATACTGTGATGGTTGCGGATTCTAATTGCATGTGGGGCATTGCTGTTGTGCTCTTGAGCAAGGCATCTAATGGTAATTGCATCACTAAATATTCAGCTAGATGAATGGATAGTATGCAAAATGTCAGCAATGCAACCTTATGTAATTACAGTAAGATTGTCGACTTAGCAAATTAGTCATATGCTTGTACTTTTCCTTATGTATATGTTTGTTGCCGTAACAGCTGTTAAATTAATTGTACATAAAGATAGAGCTGGTTGTGGTGTTAAACTCTTAATTACAGTATGACTATACAAATATTAGACAGGGACTCAGGAAGTAAAGTACAAATTGAGATTTTCTCTGAGAAAGACGTGGTAAGTGTGACCTCAGGAATAAGATTCCCACCAAACAACACCTGGCTGATGAGTTTATGGCGGTGATAACATTCTTCCATGCTAAATGGTGCTGGCAGTCATTTCAGATTTATCTTCCTAAGCACACAGACAGAGAGAGGTCATTTGTTATCGAGTATGTAGGCTTCACAAGCACTAATACAGTGTGAATATTATGTTCCATTAAATAGACATCAATATAGGTTCAGAATTTTCAGTGCTGGCATTGCTTAATTTGTGAATACTGTGTGACAATATCTGATGCGTATTAGTTGCTTCTATTGAAAACATTCTGACTGTTAGCATGAGCTATAATGTAGCTGTTTTCTAACAGAGAAAAAAATAGGAAATAGTATAGGTATTGTGCACAGTGACCAAATAGTATGAATTACTTTAGGGAGCAGCACTGTCTAGTGGCAGAAACGAAGAACTGTAATCATTTTAGGAAAAAAAAAAGTGGTTTTAGAGTGTGCTCAGTACTGTTGTTTATCCTCTCGGGGGCATGTTCACATGGGAATATAGGAAGTGGCTTAACAGCATGGCACATGGATCGCCCCTCTGACCACAGAGTTAACGAGGCTGTGCAAACATGGCCCCTCATTCCTGCATCAGTCAGAGTGCAATATGGCCTTCTTAACGAGGCCTGATTGTACTGGGCAGCAATGAACACAAAGGTATGTCCCACCACCGACCCATTGAAAATAATAAGGGAAGCACTGCAGCTGTCTCCTCAGCTCCGGTTATATTTAGGCCCACAAAGTGTGTAGGCTGGATATATGTCTGCAGAAAGAATGCCTACCATACTGTATAATACCATCTACTTTCAATGAGAGCAGCAAGAGTGTTTCTTTTTTGTGTGATTTTCGTTGTCATCCACAATCAGATTCATTTTGTTTGCACATTTGCACTGACAACACATTATCAGAGCTGATGAGGACTGATTAAGAAAACACCATGACAACTGGCACCAATCTTGAAATGATACAGTACTCTGATTACCACTTTGAGGGCTAAGAGTTAGTACTGAGACCCAAATGTTTCTTTTCTTATGTAAAAAATAACTGCATTCAAAGCCGAGGAGCACACAATTAAAGCGCTGATGAAACTGGACTTCTCACCCTTCAAATCATCTGTGTCCATTACACCTCCATTTTAAGCTCATATTGTCTTCCATTTAATTGCCTTCTACTGAACAAACAGCTTTCTCCCCAAGTAGGGGGTGTTCTGTGAAGCATTTCCCAGCAAATAAATTGGCTCCTACTCCCTTACACTTGGAGGTAAACACACTGGTAAATGAGATCTTATTATTACCATAAACCAACACTGAATCAATAAGTTACTATAATGTTCACTGATGCTTTCTTCGGGGAATGTTTATGCAAATGAGTCAAAATTACAGATTGTCTTCTGTGGTCTCTGGGAAGTCATACAGCTGTTTTCCCTCTTAGTAATCACTGTCATTATATTAGGTGAAATACTCCGCAGGTTTCCAAAAAAAAAAGGCAACTGATCTACACAAAGCATTGGTGAGTTCAGTTATTTTCCTTGGACAGCAATAAAGGCGATAAATGTAGGGCTGGGGAATTATATGAGGCTGCCCCAGGTGGCTACACAAGCATGCAGAGGGAGGCTAAGAGCCTGCATGGGGTTGTAGTGAATTTTGCACAGGTTTGCACCCTGGCACCCCTACAAAATTAGACTGGGATAGAGCAACTGCTGTGTAAAGGTGTTATAGTTATTCAGATTGTGTTTGACTCCATCGCAAACAACAGGTGAGAGGTATTTGCCTGGGTAGTCTATGTATGGGATCTGCATCCCATACATAGACTACCCAGATACTCTGTGTGGGTAGTTTCCTTCTGTGTGGTTCTAGTTTCCGGTCTGTGTGGAGCCACTCAGGACCGTAATGTAAATTTGCCAAGAGCTGCTATGGGGGACAAATGTCTGTAGGAAATGAATTTACACTAGCTTTAGACAGGGGGTGTTGAGCTTCAACGTCACAACTGAGGACAAGAATGGCTGACCGTATAGAATTGCCTTCCCAATTTAAATACACCTTGGCTCAAAAATCCACAGCTTGTCAACTCTTTTTGATGATTGTATCAGTTTCAGCTCAAGAACAAGAACAAGGACAACAACAACAACAATAATAATAATGATAATAATAATAATAATAATAAGAAGAAGAAGAAGAAGAAGGAAAAGAATAAATGTCCATTCACAATGTGATTTTACTATAAAGGGGATGGTGTGGGGAAAGGGGGAATTCCAAATATGTAGCATCTACCTGGGGGACACATGGCACTCTTGAAGGTTCACCACACATCAGCTGAGGTAGAGAGGGACAGGATTATTTTATCCTTTAAACTAGGGGACGACTGGATGGCCAGAGAGGCAAAGCCTTATTGGAAATTTGGTCAGGACACTGGAGAGCTCTCTGTTGTTGTGATAAGTGTGATCTTTAATAATCATGGTTTACAGTCTCATCTGAAAAACAGCATCTTCAGGAAAAATAAAATTGGATGACAAAGTCATGCAGACAAAGCAGCTGCAGCCAGTATAATAACCCTGAATGATCCAACACTTATTTGCATGCCCACTATTAACCTTGCAGTAATTAGTCATTTTTAAAGAGTGATGAATGTGAAATTGAATTTCACAGAAGAACTGTCTCAATCAAACCAAGGCACCCCACTCCTCATTTACCTCCACCTCCACCAGAACAATGCCATTGTAGGCCAATACACAGAGGCAACGCAATTACAACCTGCCCTGACATTCATGTTCTTGCCCTTTGCAGTTCTCTTTTGCTCTTTCTTCCTAACTATATTTCATGAGTTAGAATCCTTTGTCTGTATTAAAACACTCCTTGTGCACTGCCCCCATCCCCACCCCGCTCTTCACTTTACCTTCTGTTCTTTGGATATTATTAATTTACTGTCATAGTCCTTGAAAAATATAATTTGTTCATTACAAATGAAAAGGAAACACAATCAGCCAAACAGATAAAAGACTCAGTGGAGATGCCTCTTCGTGGGAGTGGAGACAGCTCCATATTTTAGAGGGAGCGGGAGGGAGAGCCAGGTGCTCACCTCCCGGAATGTCACTGACAAAGAGCATCAGGGAGATAGCCTGTGTGTGCATGTGTGTGCGTCGGGGGGGAGTCCCAGCAGCTTTTTATTCAAGGACTAATTAGAAAAATTAGATCCATGAAAAGCAGCGAGTGATCTCGGCCTTGAACCGTGCCTGTATACAGTGCAACACGAAAAGCAGGCGACAATGGGTATGAAGAAATAAATAATTTAATCCATTATCTGTTCTGTGAGCTCATCAGTGTTGCCCTACAATGTAGCAATTGAATTTCCAATTGCACTTCACCTCGAAGAGAGAGATGTCCATGCTCAAATTCATGCATTCAGCCCACTGGCAGTGTGGAGAGAGGGACAAGCACATCTCTAAGGTGTACTGTAGGCTAAAAACCTAACGAAGCACCCCGAGATCATTCACTTCTAGAACACTCCATTCTCCTTTGTAGTCGCAGATTGGTAATGTCAGTTGTGTTGAGATTTTTCATTGAGGTGATTTCTTAGAAACGAAATGATGGAAGAAGAACTTTTCTAGATCTTTTCTAATATATTACCCATTTCAGTCCCATTCTGCGACACTCCCAGTTGGTCTAGCCCATACCCTCACTTCATGGGTTCCATATTCATTCAAGAAAGTCTTGCAGTGTAGCTGGCTGAACAATGGCTGGTGAGATAGAAACAGGAAGAGTGGACAAAGAGAAAAAGGTACACAGATGAGAAAAAGGCACACAGATGAGAATTACCAAGAATCGAGAAGGTACATATCTGCCACTATTGTGCATATTCAGATGGATTCAGATAAGCAGTTTGTCACACGTCACTTGTTAAAATGTACAATAGTAAATTTATGTTATTTGACTGATATATTCTAGGTATACATTGTAGTTGAAGATATCTTAGGGATCTTGGAACTGCAAAAAGTTTTGTTTTACAGCTGTTAGGAAGGAAAGACATAACATATGGGTTGAAAATGGGGGTGATTATGTTGGTATACCTCCAGGTAAGTACAGCACCATGTCCAGCTTCAGTACAGTGCTTAATACAAGAACCATAACGCTCCCAGTGTTCTCTGATGAACCCCCAAATTTTGTGTTTGTTCCTGCTTTTTGCTATCTTTGATTATGTCTGAGGAACCAGCTGTGGAAAATGTGAGTCAAGCTTGGCTAGCATAAGTAGTCCGCACCTGCCCTAAGGTAGCCCTGCTGAGTCAAGTTATTAGGGGTTGCGCAGATGAGGTGCACAAGAGCAACCAAGTTTACTTTGTCTTCCCAGGTGAGCCCATAGAAAGGACAGTGTGAAAAAAAGCTTAATTTGTCCATCTTCCCAAAAAGTGACATTTTCAGTACAGTGCAGCAATTAGGAGACATTGAATTAAACTGGGGCCCTAAGGAACATTTGCAGCATATTGCAATCACACAACATACCAAAAACATGAGTTTTGTCCCTGGACCAGAAATGAAAAGCTTTATACTGAATACACAGAAACAGAGCTTTATTTATTCTGAACGATTAGATATCCTCATTCATTTAATTTGACATCATACAGACACATTATATCAGTGGGACCTGTTTAATAGCTATGACCTGTCTGAGGCTGTGTGAGGTAAGGAAATTGTTTGAGGAATGCCTTGTGATCACCTCTGCTGACACAGGCTCACCAGTTTACTGTCTCCCTCTAGTGGCTGTCTTAGAGAAGGAGGAGTTCCTACCACACACAATATGTAATACCAGAAAAGAAGTACGTAAAGGAAAAATGCTGTATCAATGTTTAAAACAACTTGCGTGTAGTAAGAATTTAGCTGGCACACAAACAACTGAACCAGACAGAGTAGGATAACTAAGTGATCGTCTGAAACAAGGTGAAACAAGGTGGTTTGATAAAGCATAGGGGCCACCTGGCCATAACTTCTTTGTAGTAATTAGAAAATGCAGGCACTTAGGGAAAAAAGCTTTTCTTACAGGGCTTCTTCCTTGCCACTCTTCCATAAAGTCCCCTTTTGTGCAATAGCTATGATATTGTTGACCCATGGACATCATTTTCAGCTGCAGCCACATCTGTAGCTTGCTTGGAGTGTTAGTTGGCATGACAGTAGCCTCTCTGGCAAGTACAATTCTTGCTTGGTGACTAAGTTTTTAGGGGGGGGGGGGGGTGGCCTGCCCTAGGCAGTGTGGCTGCAGTTCCATATTTCTTCCACTTCTGTATGATGGGCTGCACTCAGCTTCGAGGTATGTTCAGTGCCTTTGAAATGTTCTTGTATCCTTCCCCAGATTTGTGCTTCTCCAGTTAAATCTTACTTGTTTTGAATGCTCTTTCCTCTTCATTTTGGTTTGTTCAATGGAAAATCCAACCATACTGTTTGTCCTTATAGAGAGGGAAGGTATTTATGCTCATGAAGTAATTCAAAACAGGTGATTTGTTTACATTTGTAAATCTTTGAAAGGCTTTGGATGTTTCTTTTCATCTGTCATGAGATACAATACTATGCGGACCAGCTGAAAAAAAATCTTTAATATATTTTAAATTTGGAATCTGAGACAATAAATTGTGAAAACAATATTATATCGCACCATAATTGTGAATATTTTATTAAAAAGGGCATTTGGCCACAAATATGTGACAGCCTTTTTTTAATGAAAGTTGTTGTACTGATCTGTTTCCCCAGGGTAATGCCCTGGTGCAAAAGCCTCCATAAATGCTTCATTTTACCTATAAACCTGCTGGCCACCAGTTTTATGGGTAAAATGTTGAATGTAAATTTGCATTAAATGTGCACAGCCTGTTCCTCAGTCTTGAATGTGCTCTATATGGGAACCCACTTGGCAGACATTGAACTGTAATTCTGATATACTTCAACAGCTTGTTGTTTTTGCAGTACAAAATTTGGATAAAGGCTAAAGTATACTAAGCTGACAACAATTTGGGGCTGTTTGGTCTACTTCAGGACTTTCTGTATATACTATATGTTGAATAAATGAAATTTATGCTTGTTTCAATTCTGTTTGTTATTACTTTTAGCATAATAAATCACTATTTCAAGTGCTACTATTCAAAACAGAACTATTGTGTCAATAACACAGCTGTACACTTAAGTAAGTTGACATTTAGAGTATGGGAATGTACAAAACATGATATTTTCTGATTGGATAATTGGTGTAGGCTTCAACCCTTTAGTAATGAAGTTGATTAACTATGCAGGTGCAAAATGGATGTGAGCAAAATGCAAGAGGGAAAATGTAAACAATCTGTATAGCACTGTAAGGTCTATAATTTACCCCCCCTTTTTGTTTTTGTAATCTTTTAGTTTCATATTGTTCAACATGTACAATTGTACATTTTTTGTATTACAAAGTGTTGATAATTCCAAAAATGTTGACCTGTTTTTCTTACTAAACACCATTTGGATAATCCGAAATGATTTTTGTTCCAGCTTAACTGGAAGAACCACACAAGTACACAAAGGGATCCAGTTTATTTCCAAGGCATGGTAAGAACAGCAAAGTCAGGCGGCCACAGATGACTGAATTCGGTATTTATTTGAAATATCTTACGTAATTTGAAAAATAAAAGAACAAACCAACAAAACAGGAAGCTGGTAGTTCAATGGGTAGAACAATGACTAAAAAAAGATGGGATACTTTTGTGGTCTGGATTTCTCAGTGATTCTGATGAAGGCACTGTCGAGTTCCTCTCATTTTTGCCACCTCACTGCAGAACAGAATCCTGTGAGAACCAGAAACCACAGAAGGCGCTGCAGCATGTGTAGTCACAATCTATAAATTTGCAGATTATGGAGGACGATAGCTGACTTATTTAAAAATAATATGCTGAGAATAATTGTATAAATAAACAAACAAAAAATGTTCATTTATGTCTAAATTTCTATGTTTATTTATTTCTACTTTTCTAGAGTTATTTACAGAATTCTACGTTTCTACAGTTCCACATTTACTTATTTATGTATTTCTGCCTTCACTACGATAAGGTAGGTTAGTCTTACATACCATTGGTTTCTCGCAGACTCAAGAGCCAGCTCAATGACTCTTGGCTGATTTTAGAGTGACAATTAGCCAATCAGTCAACTTTTTTGCATGTTGTTGGGGAAGGAAGTGGACAATCATGTACTCAATGACTACGTTTTGTTTCGCCTTGAGGGTTTCATGAAAGATTTAGGACAGTTGTTGTTGAGAACAAATTACATTACATTACTTCCAGCACAAAAAGGAATGCTAAATGAATTTCTTCCAGCACAAAAGAACAGCAGTGTATCCATTCAAGTTGAATGAGCAACACTGTCACACCAGGCTAACAACACTCCCAGACCAGTGAGTGTGAGCGTAATACTATTCAAGCCGTACTAAAAGATAACATTTGCAACCTGACTAGACAAGGGAAGCCAAGTATACTACCATACATCACAGTCACTAGATCACAGAAACCAAAACACATCCCTATACTACACATCAAATAAACAGCAAATAATACAAGTAGCAGGTGTTAGGGGGTGGAACAGTCAACTGTCCCATGGTTGGACAGCGTAGTGATCTGGACGGTAGATACGATTTGAAGACCAACTGTAGGTATAAAGGGGTGTTCCATTCACTGTCCTGTATGCCAGCACCAAAGTTTTGAACTTGATGCGAGCAACAAGAAGCCAATGAAGTGAGGTGAGGAGAGATGTGGCTCAACTATGTTTAGGGAGGTTGGAGACATTGCGCAGCTGCATTCTGGATTGGCCGGGATAAAATATGCTAAACACAGAGACTGGAGAAAGAAAGCTTTAGATGTACCTTATCTTTTTTAGACTTAATAAATGGATGAGCCAGTGATATGGCTGGTCATGACTCAATGATTGAAATGTTTTCTGTCAGAAATTTTTTTTATCTGTTCTAAATAAACTATCACAAAGCCTTAGTTTTTGCATCAAAGCTGTCTGTTGTTGCTAAAGAAGCTAGCTGAAGAGCTGTTGTTTAATGTTATCAGTACTGCTAGTGACTTTACCGAACTGGGAGACATGGACAAAATTAACTTATAATTATCAACTTGGTCTGCCACATTTCATAGCATTCACAGAGTGATTAAGGAGTAGAATTGATTGTTGGTGGCTTCGGTCTGCTACGCCTATCCGTGCACACTGGTGGTGCGCAAGAATCATGTTAAGAGGTTAGGATTGCCCACCACATTAACATATTGAACACAGAAGTATAGTAATAAATAAATGTAGAAATATGGAAAAACATAAATAAATAAATGCAGAAATATAGACTTACATAATAAATGTAGAAATATATGAGTAAATGTAGAAATAAATGAACATTAACTTATTTACTCATTTATTTATACAGTCAGCGATCCTCCTCCATAGCAGATGAGCCTCCACAGTTTGAAGGTTCACGAGGTGCAATGAGCATAAATAATTGTGTGTGTGTATGTGTGTTTGTGAGAACCACATCTTTTGCTTATTGGCGGTTTGAATATTGCCATATTGTTGAAAACTCCAATTTAGTATTTGGGAAATGTGATGTGAACTTTACTGTACCAAACAGATAATATTTTAATATACCCACAACAATAAACACACTCCATGACACAGTTCATGCAGTGGCATTAAGTGTCTACTTGCTGGTTAATTTGTGAGTCTACTCTATTGGAGTCAACAGTAAGCCCACATGCTTATAGTACAGTCTGTAGCACCTGAGGGAAAACCCTATTTAAAATCAAAGTGTATACAAGCCAATTTAATAAACAAAATTTAAAATGTGAAAGTTTACAGATGCAATGAAAAATCTAAGAGATGAATATTTCTGTGTGGTGATTACAATGAATATTTGATGAGAATTGAACTGACAGTATGAAACAGAAGATATATTTTTAAAATTGTATTCAAAAGGTAATTGGATCCTTATATTTTGTATTTGAGTTTGCTAGTATGGTACAAAGACCAGAAATAATGGATCAAGCATTGTCTTGTGAAATGTAGTTGTACAGTCCGTTACCTTTTTGTATCCATTTGGTCCAGATACATAAAATATGCAGTATTTACAGCTGCTAATTTGTTTTCCCTCTAACTCTTTCTTCTATTATTACACTTGTAAACACTTTACAAAGCACTCTAGTAAAAAATATTTCTACAGGTAAAAGTATACAAGATGCAGAAAAGCAAGTCCCATTAATGTACAATACCACAATTGTTAGCAAAAGGAGGAAATGATGTCCACACAATCAATGTGTGAATAGCTTTTCCTCATCATCCTGGTGATGACTTCAAAAATGTGTCAACCAAATGAGCATGAGGTCACTGCCACTGATGGGCTCCTGACTGGATTTTAATACTGATCCTGCCGCATGGGAAAACAGTCTTGTTCAACATGATAAGGATCTCAGTCACAAATATTTTCTTTTCATGTTTTAGGTGATCAGATCACTTGCTACCTTGGAATTCTTGTTGATAACATCCCTCACTGACAAAAACAAACAACTTCCTTGATAAAAGAAAGAAAATGACAAAGGAAAATGACAAAGCAAATTAAGTGACTGGACTTTTAAAATGCATCTAGACGTGCAATGCTGCCATTTGGTTGTGCCTATTGCATGTCATTGGCGCACACCACCCATGGCTTACCTGGTTGGGACAGGCCAGGAAATGAAAAACAGACAGTCACAGTGTATGTCCAGGATGATGGAAGGCGATGAACTGGACCTCTACAAAGACTTAGCCGGCACTCATACTCAAGAGCAGGCCACTGCAACCTGGCGCAGTGGGCTGCGACACAAATGGAAGAGTCAATTTAATTGGTGGTATGTTGGCAAGGGCTTGCGGGCTGGTTAAAACTCCCATGAGTAGCACCCTCTACAGTCAGCCATGTGGTTTAAATGCAATGTGGTGTAATGGTTTCCTTCTTTCTTTTTCGCAGCAGTGTATGTGACAACAGTTTGAGGCTGAAGCTCACAGTCTTTTGTAAATGTTGTTCTGGTAATCCAACAATTTTAGCTCATTTTGGGATAGATCTTCTCATAGAAGTAGTTCTGAGCAAGAAGGTACAGCTCCCCATCTTTTTCCCGCACAGCATGTGCTCGGACAAATTGAAACTGCTCCAGCACGAACTCATAGAACTCGTTCTCCATCTTCCAAATGTCAGACTGCTGCAGCTTTGCAATAGACTCCTTGGTGGGGGGCTTCTTCTCACTCGTCTTCCTTAGGTGGGATTTCTTCCCTGGGACCAGACATTGTGAGATGCAAGGTCAGAGTTCATCCTGCACAACCGGCAAACTCTTTCAAACACTCTCCCCATGTTTAAATCAACCAAAAATGGTTCAAGTACTATTTATCAGGACACTGATTATCAATGTGATACTGACTCTGATTATCAAAATGAGCATACTGCAAATCTTATATGCAAATAAAAAGATCTGAAGAATTAGCATGTCTTTCAATTCTCCTGCGTGATAACCGCACATTGAAATTGTGTGGTTGTACAATTGTATAATGTATATGTATATGGTTTCATTTTGAAGGGCATGTTGTAAAGGGCAATACTAATATGGCCTCAAGAATGTGAATGTTTAGGTTAATATCTTTTGACAATCCAATATTTTTCTGCGTTCTTATGAATAAGCATGTTGAAGTGAAGTCAGTAAAAAAAATTCCACAACTGTGATAACTACAGATAAATATAACCATGTGAATCTTTAGAGATTAATTCTAGAAATGTGACACAAAAGGCTAAAGACTTTATTTAAACAAAATACCCTGCCCTCACCAAACATCTTTAAGTGTACCAAATAAAATGAATTTGCTCATACCGGGTGCTGTGGTCAGCAGTAAAAATCAAACTCCAAAGCATGGTCAAAGTCACATGCCACAGAAATGTGGCAGGATGGGCGTGGCTAGGGGCATGGTCTATGGAGTACCTGTGCGGTAGAGCTCTGTCGCGCCCCTGAAATAGCGTGGCAGTGCTGCCTCCAGCATCATGATAAAGTCCTCTAGCTCCTCTGTCACACCCACCAACAGGTACTTGTTCACCAGGTTGTACTTGGCCTGCTCCAGAGCCCATCTACTTCCCACGTTCCTGGAACCACATCACAGTATGGTCAGGTCCAATTGCATCAGCTTGCATTAGCATCTAGCCATCGAGCATCACATATTCTAGGTTGTGCTGAACCAGGTCCTGTACAATACTATACAACATAGACATAGTGGAAAGACACATTCCACAAATGTTCTTTGTTAATTATCATTTCAGTCATAAAGATTGGAAAATACTAATTACAAGCTATTGTGTACAGTACACTTAAATGGAAAGAGGCCTTTAATCTGATTGTGTTGTGTTATACACACGCACAGTTGTGGCTTCAAGCATCCTCTTTGTTGCTCGAGATGGAGATGTGAGAATCATTCCTTTTTACAACTGTAGACCCCTAAACATCCATGTTAATACAAGACTATAGGAGCCTGTTTTGGTATTTGTGGGTGTGTCTGATTCGCACAGCAGTCTGGTGCCCACCAGCATTCGGAGTAGTGACCACAGAAGAAGGGAATCTGGAGCCAAAGCTTCTCAGCAGCACAGTCAGATCCACCCGCAGACACACATTCATCGAAGGTCTGAAACATGACACATTAAGTATAAAAAGATAAATAATAACAATTGAAAAAAAAACATTATAAATAAACTTAAAAAGCACCATGTAAGCTACAGTATATAACATCCTGAATAAGGAAGTAATAAGAAGAACAATAAAATACGAATTACTTTCTTATCACCCTGCTTCCTCCGTCTCAGGCCTGGCCTGTAGTCATCTCCAAAGCGCAGGAAGTAGTAGTAAGACACCAGACGCTCTATGGGGTCCCGGATGACATTGATATAGATAGGCTTTCTCTTCACTCCAAACCTGTATTGAGGCCAGTCCATCACTCAGACTGAAACAGCACTGAAACACCTTATTAAGTATTATGGTCAGACTACATAATATAATATCTGTATTAATGATAGCACAGAATATTTAAGCAATCAGGTCACCAAAAGAGAGAACAACTGACATATTTGTAATTTGTGCAATGTTAATTTGTCAGTTTTGATTTGAGTAATCTGTTTGATAAATTCATTATAATAAATTTTGAAAATAATATGATTGCTTTTAAAAATGCATACATTTATTGCATTCAAAATACAATAAATTATGGAAAAAGCACTTCCAGTATTCTTGTTCTAATCTATTTTAATTAATGTAAATTATCCTCTTATGGGAACCATGCTTTCACATACGATGTGATTCTTATTTAGTTCTTGTAAAGTGGATAAGTTTATAAAGGGTTGTACTGCTTTCTCCCAAAGGATTTGATCATTATAAACATGTGGTTCTCTTATCAGGGAATCTTATAAGTGGAGTGCGCTGCATAATCTTTGTTATGCAAAAAGAAGCATCATAACATCATTACAGAAATAATGAGGCCATCATTATTGAGAGGATAAAATGAGGGTGAACGCATTACATCAAAGAGATGTGTTCAACAAATAAGCAAGTCATCTCAGCAGTGCAATTTCCACTTCACCACAAGAGGGTAGTAGCAACATGAAGTATTTAAAGGCTATTCAGTCAACAACATACGACTAAATTTCTTCTATTCTCCATGTCCAGAATGTTGTAGTAAATTAACTAAATCAAATTGTTAACATCATAGCAAAATGTATTTTGCACAGGTATACTGGATCAATTAAATGTGTTCAGTCAATCCACTGTTATAAATTTCATTACCAGGGACATACATAACACACAGATGTGCTAAAGGGTTTTGTAAAACAGAGGCTAACAAAATATCATTAATGAAGTAGTAACATAAAGTGCGCATGAAATAATAAGTGTATATTTGACATACATTAAAAGGATGAATTCACTGTAAAATTGTACTCTTTTTTGCATAATTTAAAATGCTTTTAAATGTAATACCATCCTCCTGAAAATCTGCATTTTAGTGTCCACAGAAATTGATCAGTTTCTCTTGACCAGAAAGACTAGTTACAGTTGCAATAAATGGGTGTTTGGAGACTCACAAATCTCTACACTGGTTGACTTTTTATAATGAAAGCAACATTAATTTACCTTCAAAAGCATGTGCATTTGGTATTTTTACACCCACACACATATACATCATGAATACATGTTAACTTAAATACATATTGTAAAACAGCTTGGTTCTCAGAGGGTATGTTAACTGGCAGTCATTATCCATAATTGTTTGATACGTTATCTTTCATCATAGTGTAAAAACAAAACCATACTACACATTTCTCTGAAAACAAAACAAAAATCATTTCTAACTGAAAAATGCTGCTGCGGAAAGGTTTGTAATACTGAAAATACACACTATTTTTCCAGAGTGCGGGAATGTCATTTACAGCTTCCCTTAACTCTCACAGCAAGGTGCACTGCTGTCAAATAGAGGGAAAAAATAAAACTACCTAGACTGCTCTCCTGTCAGGCTCAACAACTACCAAGCTAGCCATTCCTCTGTGCTACAGCTCAATATGCTTGTGTGCTGGGCACTCACTTTGTAAAATCTAGGAAGGCCACGTGTCCATGATAGAATCCTGGCTTCATCTCCCTCCAGGATGTGACGTTCCTCACAAACCGCACCTGAAAGGATAACTGCTCATCAGTGCACTGCAGACCCTGAACCTACGCATCACCTCCATTTTGTTCTACTTGTGATTCCTATAAAACGTTCAGTGGAAACACATACACTTCATTCAGAGGCAGCACCTCCAATGCCAGAAATGGGGATATATTGTCCATACACAGGACTATCTGCTGTGAAATTACAGACAGGATATTACCTTGGCACAGACACCAAGAACAATATCTTCACACCTTGAGGGTGTACATTTTGTGTTCTGAGCTGTAGTGACATGAATATCAATACAACACACTGGGGCCAGTGCTTCAGTAACACAACACTAAGAACAGAACTTTGTCAGTGGACTGTGTCAAAATGTATTCCTCTGTGAGAGGACCAGCTGAGCCTAAGAGGTCAGGTCCCGGATCTGCCAATGCACTTGAGTGATCAGCTTATGATGTCTGTTGTATTTTTGTGGAGGAAAAAAGGTGTTTCTAAATTAAACTCAACCACCAATCATGTGAGCAGAATAATCCTTGTTCCTGCATGTATTTGTTCATTCAGTGAAGCCTCTTATGAAATTCTTCATCTAGGAAAAAATCTACTATACAGTGCAGTGTTTTAAGGGTTTTTCAGGAACAGTATTCTTCTTAAGAGACCTACATGATCTGGAGTCACTGGCTGCTTTTTGGGCTCGTCAGGGCTCCACTCCACTTCTCCCTGTGTACATACATCTGCTGATGCCTCTGGACACATCTTCAGTGATGTTTCTGGAATCATCGGGTGTTTCGGGTCTTTCAACATCATACACCCTCCTCCAGGTGACCCCGCCGGGGCTGATCAGACCCCAGCTTGTGTCCAGATGGCTAGCTACTTCTGACTCCATGGCTCTCTTCTTTTTAGCCACAGCCATCTAGAAGCCCTCTCTGCCGCATCGGTGGTGCTGCGGATGGCTCTCCTCTTCCTCTCTCCCTCAATGCCCAAATGGCTGAATGCTCTGGCTAAGGAACAGGCTGCGAATCCCCTGCATCCAACCTCTACCAGGAGACACCTCGCTCTCCATCCAGCCTGCTGACAGTCGCTAACCAGTCCTGCGTACTTGGAGAGCTTTCTTTCAAAGGCCTCTTCCAAGCGATCTTCCCATGGGACTGTCAGCTCCAGCAGCACAGCTTGCTTGGTGGACTCAGACACAAGCACAATGTCTGGTCGCAGGGTGGTGGCTGCAATGTGGTTGGGGAACTTCAGCTGCCGTTTGAGGTCCACCAACAGCTGCCAGTCCCTTGCAGAGGTCAGGATGCCTGCAGATATTCTTTTGGCAGGTTTTGGCTGCTCCCCAGCTCTGACAAAGGCGATGGCCTGCTTGGAGGGTTGAGACCGCTTTGCCCACTCAATTCCTGCGCTGATAGCTTCAGCGATGGTCATCAGGACTTGATCATGCCTCCATCGGTATCGTCCCTCTCCAAGAGCCTTTGCGCAGCAGCTGAGGATGTGTTCCAGGGTTCCTCGCTTGGAACACAGAGGGCATGCTGGTGACTCTGCTTTGCCCCATGTGTGCAGATTTGATGGGCTTGGAAGCACATCATACACTGCCTGGATGAGAAATTGAATGCGGTGTGGCTCGGCTTTCCAAAGCTCAGCCCAGGTCACTTTCCTCTCAGTCGCATTCTCCCATCTTGTCCAAGCTCCCTGCTGCTTCATTCCCACCGCCTTGCAGGTTCTCGTCTCTTCCACTGCTGCTCGCACCTCCTCCTGAACTAGGCAGCGCCTTTCCTTCCCTCTGATGGTGTTCATTTGGGGAGTTGAAAAGGATCCTAGCCCAGCTCGGCCTCGTGTGACCGCTCCCACCAGCCTCTTGTGATGCAGCCTTGCCTCTGCTTCCTGAACCGCTTCCTCTGCCCTCCACTTCCTGCCAGTCCTCACTTGGATCCCTGCTTTGGCCACCTTTGGATCGCTTGAGTCCCTGTACTGCATCACTTCTCTGGTTCTTGCTACCTTGAATTCCTCCTCCAAGGATTTTAAGGGCATTTGCAGTTTGTTGTGGCCGTAGAGTGCAATGCTGCTCAGGCTCTTTGGCAGCCCCAACCATCTCCTGAGGTGGCTGCTGACCCCCCTCTCTAAGGTCTCGACTGTCGAGATTGGAACTGCATAGACGAGGAGGGGCCACAGGATTCTGGTATGATCACATGCTTAGTTAAACATTCATTTTTTGTTGCTGTCTTCTGTGAGCTAGAGATATTGTCATTTTCATGGTGATTACAATACATAAATTATGTATGACATGTCAGAGACAACTGCCAAGCAAATCTCACTGTGATCCAGAGAGACAGCTTGATAGAGAAGCACAGCAGTGTCTACCCATGACATCTGCTACAGCCTGAGAAGTGACATGGGCCAAGGTGAAAAGCACTGCTGACACATGGAGTCACACTGATAGCCATGGAGAGTGTCAAAGATGCTACCAAGAAAACAAAGCTCTCAAAACACGTTTTTCTTCCTGAAAAATGAAGCATGCAGATATTAGGCTCCATCAAAAAGGAATTTGTGACTTTTGGAGGAAAAATCCATTTTGAAGCAATTAACCATTCGAAATTTGCTTGTCATAGTTTCAAAGTGCTGATATCTTTCATTACATTACATTACATTATTGGCATTTAGTAGATGCTCTTATCGAGAGCGACTTACATCAATTACAGGTTTTTACAATGTTATCCATTTATACAGCTGGATATTTACTGAGGCAACTGTGGGTTAAGTACCTTTCCCAAGGGTACAGCAGCAGTGCCCCCATGGGGAATCAAACCTACAACCTTTCGGTTACAAATACTGCTCCACTATGCTACACTGCCACCCCTCTCTTTCTTGTCCGAACGACATCTGCTGGGGGGTGAGTACAGAACAACCAACCCTCTGGTTCGGGAAGTGCAGAATGTTTTGAATTCTTTTAATTTCTTTCATGAATTTGATTTCATATTCCTCCATAATCTGTGGCGATGAGAACTCATTACATTACATTATTGCCATTTAGCAGACATGCTTATCCAGAGTGACTTACATAGATTATAGTTTTCACATGATTATCCATTTACAGAGCTGGATATTTACAGATGCAACTGTGGGTTAAACACCTTACAATGGCAGTGCCCCAGCAGGGAATCGAACCAGCAACCTTCCAGTTATGAACCCTGCTCCTTACCACTATTACTGCAATGTACCCTACTATCAATTGTTTTAATTGTTACAGGTGAAAGTATCCTTTGTGTATTCACCTATAGGATCAAGAGGAAGGAAAAAAAATTACAAAAAAGAAAAGAGAAACTAACACGTTGTTCATCTCTTCTTGCTTTTGTATGTGAATGTGATGTGATGGCCTATAAAATAAAAGCAAAATATATAATATTTGATAAGTTAGAATACAGTTGGTCCTTTTTCTTTTATTATTTTATGTGTGGTAGCACAGGCCATCCAGCAACTCTAGTTTTCTCTTTAAACTAACATTTTATCTGGTAACCACTGACATCAATAGCAGGAAAACACCATCACAAGCAACTGTGGTTACTACTGGTCTCAGTTGCAACATTTGCAGAACTACATTACGTGACACAAAGAATGTGCTTCCTTTAAGGATCTTTGCTTTTTAACACTCCTGCTTCGAAATACCAACTGAAATCCTGAGTGTGAACCTCCCATCTGTTGTTTAGGACTTTCCCCTCTATTTACAAGCAGGTTTTCTCAACCATAGATCTGACTGATACTGAAAGGAACCTGAAGACTAAGGTAGCGAGGGGGCTACACTGTGTGGGACACGAATGACACCTTAGGAGTGATAAGCTTCTTAAGCAGGTGGTCTCTAAATGTGAAGAGCAGCAATACAGTTTGTGGGGGTGAAACAGCGGGTGCCTCTAACCTAAACTGACATGGTCAGACACTCACTTGGTCCTGCAGAGACATGATGGGATTGTTCTTGGTGGTGTTGATGTGGAGAACATGGTACTTGTTCTTGCCACACAGATCGTAGGCGATGTTTGTGAAGGAGGTGCTGGCTGTTTTGGGCACACGGTTGTAGATGATGACCATATCATCGCTCTCTTCCAGCAGAATATCCCTGCTGCCGTCCAAGGTGTGGTGCTGTTCAATTTCCCGCACCTCGTGTCTGACAATGGCACGTTCTGCATGGGGGAAGACAAGGGAAAATATGTGGTTATCGAATTTCAAGAATTGTTTGGGACAGGGACCACCTTTGGAGACAATAAAACAATATGTTCCTCTCTCATTGTATAACCCAAAACATACATACAATACCATGCACATGTAGAGCTGCTGGTGCTGCCAACAACTGATCCAGGATCAGTGTCGGTGCACAAAGTTAGCTATATAATATTACCAGAACAGCTCCGTCCCTGGAGAGCTCAGCCACAGGGATGCCCTCTGTGGAGCTTAATCTAAACCTTTCAGACTACACCTGGTGGCTTCACCACGCTGGTGTCAACACTGTGAGAGACAACAATATTTCATCTGGGTACCTTCCCTCCACTGATACAGTAAGTATAAATAAAAAATGGCATGATAAATGACACTAATTAGAATGCAAACCAAACTTCACAGAGAGTAAACTACCATCCACTCCCCCACCCTTTTCTTCCCCTAACAACGCAGGCAGATTCTGGAAATTAATGTGTGGGAAAATGACCAGGCAACTGGGACTGAGCAGCACTACAGAAATTATTCTACCTTCACTCTGATTTCACAAAGTAGTGTACTCACGCTGAAAATATAACCTTTCTCTGGTACTAACCACCACCATGAATTCATGTGGGAAAGTCCAATGGAGAATTCTGGTACTCTTTAAGAAAGAGAAAAAAACAACAGGCAAATGCAAAGTTTTACAAATCTGAAGGATACGTGCATCATATTAGAAATAGGAAGGACTGGAGAAAGAGGACACACAGTCTCTCACCAACACATTATAAAACACTTCCATCCTCTCCTGTGGGGACGTCATGGCTGTGCTCACTGCCACAGAGCCACAAGACTCTGAGTTTTTGTTTCAGTCAACCCCAGAGGCATCTGATGATTGATAGGAATCAAATGAGAGGTGGATCACTTTTTCTCCATCATAAAAAAAGCCCGGGGGAGAGCCATATGGGAGAGGGAGGACACTTTTAATCATCTGTGTGGCATTTAAACTCATTTTCTTGTCTAATTGAGGGCTCCTCTCAACTGGACTTCAAGGTCTCTTTTGCATATTTTTTTTTCTTTTTAACACCTGGGAACCAGTGACACAGTCTCAGGCCATAGTAAAACATCTCACATAAATGAAATTTCTCTTGAAGATAATGTAAAACTACTGAAAGGAATTATATTCATATTAAAAAAAAAACAAACATGTGGTCTGTTTGTGGTGAGGTTACTGTTGGCACTGCTACTGTACCCTTGAGTCATTGAGCTGTGACAGCAAATACCTGTAACACAGGTCAGTGTAAGGCTAAATGTCCATTTACCGGAACATGAGCATAATGCAGTGTTTCTTCCTCTCAAAAGATTCTGAGGTCTCTTAAGCAGCTCATCACAAGATCATAATAAGTTAGGCAGAGTAAGAGAAGAAGAGGATTGTGTCACAGCTGGTACAATCCTGTCCTGAACAACAGATGACTTTAGTTCAGAAATAAGACATAGTGATTTCCAGACCATTTATGCAAGAAAGCTACATTGTGCAGTCCAAAAGTCCCTTCATTGACTACGATACTTTGATAATGGCTTCATATAGCAGCTATTTCAGTCAGTGTCTCTCTTCCCATTGATTTGTCTGGCCTTGTCTCTTCTCACCTCCAACTCTAGTGATAAGGCACCACACTGGTGCCATGCTATCATTCACAAAATGACACACAGTACAACGCATGCAAATATACTGAACCTGAGTGTGCCACTATCAAACTGCACTGTAAAGGCACCCTGGGCCACACCTTGAATCAGAAAGTCTTCTAAAGGCTTCACCTAGGCCCTTTCCTTGGAGTGCTGATTTAATGAAAATGTTTCTAAGAACAAATAAGTCCTGTCATGCCCTCTGTGGCCCGAGCATGTAAAGTAAGAAGCAGAAGTTGGATCAATGCAGATTGCACCCCAGACTCAGTTGAGCTGATCCAGATCCCTGTCTCCCCTCGCAAGTGAGTCGGCTCAATGTATTTGTCGATCAGGCATGACACTTTGCCCATCAGCGAACAGGATGTAGGAATGTGTCCTTCACACCCATGAAAAGGAATTCACTGCCAAGCACTTGCCACCAAAAGACAACATAGCGGCACCTGTTTGACATCTGTTTTCAGTGCAAGCACCACAACACCTTCATTATCACTGACTTACTATTTACTCAGTTATTACCATTATTACCAATAATTGGATGTGAACACAGGTGCAATATTACATTTCCATCACTGTAATCTCAGAAATGGTCATATCACATCTTGTTCGAAATCATATTATGAAAACCGGTGGGTCATATCAGTGAACACCCCAGAGCAGAGGGTCATACATCAGTTGAAAAAATAAATAAATAATCAACTGCTCCAAATCCATAGACATCCAGTTGGACTGTTACTCACAGTGGCCTGTTCAATACTTCCACTTTGCAATTTGTCATTCTACTTGTTCAACTAACAAATCTGAGCAACTTTTACTTTTATTTACACATACTGAGTTTGTTAATCTCTGTAACAGCAGAAATGATACTGATCTAGTAAAAAAAAAGTTACATACACTTTATTAGGGGAGGACAAACCTGTCGTCAGTATATAATACCCCCTATGGATTTTAGTGTATTTTTGTACTCTTTTTTCCCCGGTTGTAATCTGTTATTAAGAATGCACTCATTGTTCACTTGGCTGAAACTGATGTGACATTTAGGTTGTTCAATAATGTACATCCAATCTATAAACTGAAAAATACAGACAAGGCAAAACTCAAATAGCATCACAATGAAAATGTGAGGAAAAGTCAAGGAGACCCTCAAACCCCAAACTAATAGATGATGGGATGTCCATTGAAAAAGGTGAGAGATGGAGATGGTGGGAGAAACATGAGGGCAGCATGTGTTTGTGTGTTAGACTGTGAGGATGTTGTTGACTTCTGCACAGTCTAATACTGTAATTACACAAATAATCAGCTTGTTAATAGGCCCATTCATCTTCTGTAGTGGAAGTCCACCAGTGCATAAAATTACCATCTTAAAGTATTGATTATAGCTTAATAAGCATCCATATTACATCCCATCTGAGGGCTTAAACAACATTTGCATATCACTTACTCACTATTTTAGTCTATGTAGAGCTGATGAGGTCATTAGTCTCTAACTCAGACTCCATCACAGCTATAGCTACTCAACGTGTGCAGAACTTTGTGTGGGACTTCATACCTACAGGTTGTAGAGAAGTACAGAATCATATGTGGTCCTCCGGCATGTTTGTAATACACTTTGCTCTGTCCTATGTTCCTGAGGAGTTACTCAATGACTTGATTAAATGTTCATATAAAATCGCAGGTGATTTTTTCTCTCCACAGTAAGTAGAATGCAGCTGTTTTATCTGAGGCACATGCTTTCCTCCCTCCCTCCCTGGCCCCTGACTACCCCCATGTTGTTCTCCAAGGAGAAGCACAGTGTTGCTGCAGCCTGAACAGAGATTTCACCGGATGTGTCATTGGGGGACGGCGATGATCCTTCGCACCGACTAATCTGCATATTCACGGCTGCACTCTCTCTCCGCCTCATTCCAAGATGGGAGAATAATTCTGCTCTCTTCAGCATGCAGATTAGCATGCCTCAATTAGCTGCACAACTCACTCAATCACGAGGCATAAACAGATTGCCAGGTGATTAAACGTTTGATGATGACATTTAGTTTGCAAAGGCGTAATTATAAGTGGCATTTTTGTGCTGCAGTCTGATGGAAGCTACAGGAATCCACTGGGGCTCCTCTCCACAGCGCAGCAGCACCTCGGCTGTACGTCATCATGCCACCCTTGAGTGACAAGCTCCAGTGAAGTGTCTTGTCAGCAAGAATTCCCAGTGGGTCTCAAGGATGTTTTTCAACCGTGGTTCTGACACAGATGGATGGATATGTTGCTCTCTGTCCCCATCACTGGCATTTATCTCTGATAGCCCTCAGAACATAAACAGGTGTATAACAGCAGGTTCCTCACTTCTGGGGAAAAACACCTACTGGATGCCAACTCTCCTATGATCAAGTGCAGAGAATAAGGCATTCCCCTGATATTTGGGGAGGACTGAAACAGTCTTTAGGAGTATGTATTATACGTCTGTGCCAATAGTTTGGTGAAAAACACTAAACCTTGTTTGTAACTCATATAATAGACAGACATAAGCAACAGCTGTAAAATCTAATACATTAAACATGTCATATTTTGTGAGCCAAACCCAACCTGAATTAGCAATAATTACCTCCAAATTATGTGAATCCTGACAGTAGTTGTGGTAAAGAACAATGACTAGTCCCATCTTGGCTACCCTATATGAAACGATTTCACTAATATCTGGTCCTGGTCTATGGGGCTGCAAGAGGGCCTGCACTCGCTAATCTTTAGTCTATTATCAAACCATGACTCCTACCAGACCACTCAGCTCTGCAACCTCTTTTTGCTTTTTCATTGCTCTCCAAAATAGTCCATTTTCTTGGTCATGTCTATTCTCTACTTTGGTCCTCCAGTGGTGGAATGAGCTCCCCACAACAGTCAGAACTGCTGAATCAATGACCATCTTCACTTCACTGCAGAACAAAAAGTCATCGAAATCATAAAAGTCATTCTGGTTGCACCATTTGATGTTTATTGCACCACCTGATTTTTCAAGCTCAAATGAAATCTAATAGGCATTATATTGGACATCTGTACAAACTGTTGAACTAAAGTTTTTTAGGGGTCATACCACCTGAAATGCTTTTCAAGTTGGGTTTCAAAGTTAAACCAACCTAATCATGACTGAAAAATGTAAAATTATCTAAAAATGATATTTGGAAACGTCCATTTTTCAAGCAAAGGTTTTTTCATATATTTTAATAGATAACTGTTCAAGTTGGACTTCTACTCTACTTTTCCTCATTTAAAAACAGTCTAACATAAAATCATGCTGTGCCATCTGATAAAAACTTTTGTATAAAGTAACCTTTTATAACACTGCCGACAGCCGTCGCAGTACATCAAATAGCTATTTTTAGCGCAATAATAGCTATCTCCGGTATCCGCTGTTAGGTTTCTTCCCGTATTGTTTTCCCTTTAGTCATACCTGATGTAGGAGCACACCTCCAAAGTTCGGTGAACTTTTTCTGGGGCAGAAAAATATCACTTGTATCTATATGTTGGTTAACTTACCTATTAGCTTTGAAAAACACATAGCATGATTTTACTCTTTATCTTTGTAGCCATGTGTTTCTATCTACCACATGGAAGCAGCATAGTGCCATTGCTGTGATATCAACATTGAATAGATATGACGAGAGGCGTTTCTTCCCCTGGAAGCATTCCACATGGCCTCGGAAAACTGGAGGTGTGCTCCCGCATCAGGTATGACTAAAGCATCCCAGGTTATGCTAGTCTATTGGATACTTAATTGCTACTGCAATGCTGCACGCTGGACATTGTCATACAGGATTGCTCACTACTACATGTATACTACTACACGACCATTATAAAATGTTGACATGCAGTATGAGCAGGGTAAACACATTTGTCTACCTCAACTGTCTCACACTTAACAGTTAAGCATGACCAGGAGCCTGTTGCATGGCTTAACAGTGACCCCCTCTGGCGGGCTGGGACAGTGGTGGTTGACAACACGTGTTTCAGGAGAGCGCATGTTAGTCACTCCCTTCCAGAGGTGGGTATTGTAGCCACAGCGCAACTATGATGAAATTGGGCATTTAAATTTCAACCTAAATTTGATACATTAGTCCTGGCTCTACCAGTGACAGAGGGGTATAAACAACAAGGTTGTTTGGCTATGAAAGCTGTGTTCAATGGGCAGAGTGGGGGGCAAAGAGAGGGCAAAGAGAGGTAATATAAGGCATGTTGATTTAACTGAATATAGACAGATTTATTGCCTATCAGTGATAGCTGACACACTGGTGGCACGAGGGATGGGAAAGGGTACAGTACATTATCTCACAAACCGTGGCTGAGAGGAGACCCTGTCTGACACAATTTCACTGACGGGCCACTCACCTTCTCTCTCATTAAATGGAAAAGATACTCCACTGTGGACTCCAATGACAACTTTTTTAAACATTTGATTCCCTCTACCTCTGCCTTCAAGCAGACTTCGGTGAAAAGTCAGCCAATTAGGCCTGTTTATTTGAGTGGTCTCAATTTAATTAAAATGACTGAAAACAAGAGTCAGCTATAGGCAGGAGAATAAGTGCAGTCTGGCTGTGTACATGCTTATTAATCAGAGCTCTGGGATGAATGTTGGAAGTGTAACAATCTGATTATGTAAAAAGAGAACATGCACATTACTGCAGGTTCAGACTTGTGTATTTCTGTCTGAAGCCTGCTACAGACAGACTAGTTCATGATTTAGTGTGACAATCAAAGTTTGTTGGGGAAATCATGTAAGTGAGAAGCGCACCTTTTCTGCTACACATTTTTAGAGGCAAAGATTTACAAATCCTAGGCACTTGGCAGCAATTCTGGCTCATTTTTCGTAACTAACATAATTCTTTCTGCATGATATTCACTTTTATAGCATCAAAGCAAATGTCACAGTAACATAAAGCAGGTAAGCTGCAAGTAAGTGCAAATGTTTTCCTGTGATGATGGAACTGGATTCCATCAGCAGATTAATTAAATGATCAAAGCACCTGTGCAGATAAAAATAAACCATGATGAGCCTTATAATGGGAGTCAACCCACACTGCCTGCCCCTCTGTCCATTGACAATCATCTCTCTATATTAAATAAAATTTAAAAATACAAAGCTCAACATCACTCAGGGAATGAAAGAGCATGCACAAAGGTCACACGCTGGCCTGCATACACAATTCACTCATGTGAAGACTCTGCTGAACTGCTACTGGAGACAGCTCTGTGGAGCTGCAAATGGAGATAAGGCACCCGCCACCCTCCATGACTTGACCCCAGGCTCCAACAGCAGCCAGGGTAAAAGCAAAGTTTTTTAAGAGGTCATTTGGGCAAGAGGAATAAATTATACTAATGCTGGCCATATGAGTGACTCAGTAACTTGTAAACATCTTACATTGGATTGTGAGCGTTTTATGAGAATGGATTCTGAGGGGAAAAAAATAAATAAATTGGAAAAATAAATTTGGAAGCAAAATGACTTTTTCACTTCTTCCCTGTTAAGGTTTTAGTAACTCACATATCTCACCGCCAGACTGTATTTTTTCTTGTCAGAAGTGCTGAGTGATAAAGCAGCCACTGCTATAGCAATGAGGCTGCAGTCAAATGCAATCAGAATTATGAGAATGAGCTCCTCACCATCCCCAAATTGTGTCACCACACGATTTAATGCACATGTCTGAATGTGCAGCCGATTGTGTCATTAGCATGAGACACACAGACTTGCATGTAAAATGATTTGAGAAAGCTACTCCACTTTGTCGTTCCTTGAAGAAAAATAAGGTTTGCTGAAGAACTGTGATGTAGACAGATTCCACTGCCGTGTGCTGATCCTTAATCATATCCACCTGTAACAGAACATGTTTCGGGCTCAGCATTAGTGATGCATAGGCTGATACTGGAATAGAGGACAGAAACAGAGTTTTCCCTAGGTTTTCAGAGGGCTTAGGTGCTGTCTGGGTTCCAGAGGGTGGTGGTGGTGGTTGGGGAGTTTAAAATTATTTGAAGGAAATTTGAAGTTATTTTAGTTTTTTTTTTTCACATTGTTTTCAACAATTATCCTTACCATATTTGTGAAAGAAACCTGGCAACACTTATTGTACTTACAGTCAAAAGTCTATCCATTTCACCAAACATGTTTGAGATTTAATGAAAATATATGTGGATTACCTTACCTTGTACACATGGGAAGAATAAACATGTTGAAATACATATGTAATTATTTTGAAAATGCAACCAAAGGACATAAAGGAGACAAAATGTCTTGGTTTATTTCAACATTTATTTCATCACATGACAGTTAAAGTGTATCACCAATATTCATTTGTGGAGTAAAACTAGACGGGTCCTAAGAGTTTCTGGTTGGTGTTTGTGTTTATTTCAATCGCTAGCAAAACTAGCCTGTTACCTAATGTTAACTCTCGGTTAGTATAAGTTATGGTAACAAAGGACACTCTCAACTGCATTTTGGAACAGCATTTTTTTTTTTATATGAAAAGCAGTTGTCAGAAAAATACAGGAGAGGGCACAGCGGCTCATTGACTATGTTGACCATGGTGACTACAGCATGTGACTGACTCTGGAAGACTCGAAACGCCCCCACTGTACTGAATGACCTGATGTACTGTTGATAAGTTCTCAGTACAACAGTTTGTGCAGACTCAGAAGATCCGGTGAATACAAAGACTCTAAACTCCCCCTACTGACCTGATGAACTGTTGACAAGTTCTCAGTACAACGGTTCGTTCAGACTCGAAAGATTCTCTGACTATGTTGACGATGAGACCCGAAATGCCCCAAAATGTTCTCACTACAATGGTTCCATATGACTCCAAAGAGTACAGCATGAACTACCCTCTACTGACCTGAATCACTGTTGAATAGTTCAGTAAACTACAGTGGTTTTGTGGATTATTTTAATTATGATGCTTAGACTAGGCTACATAATTGTAGCGGTTGATAGTTAGCTACTGCTGCTAAGGAAGTGTGTGTTCCCATGATTCTTTTTTTGTTGTTTGCTTTTCTTTATGATTAATGATCTTCCTTTAAGACTTATGTTAGCTATGTTACTTTGTTACGCAATTATGTTAGGTCGTGTGTGTGTGTGTGTGTGTGTGTGTGTGTGTGTGTGTGTGTGTGTGTGTGTGTGTGACTGATTGTTGATTGGCAGGTCATTCCTGTTGCCATCTTACCTTTCCGTTTGAGATTATTTTTTTTCTTTTTTTAAATTTTTTAGTCAGCACATCGAACTGTCACCGTTGTTTTTACATTCATTCTGATGTGTTACCTAAATGCCTTTTTACGTTCATTCGGCTTAAGGCGCGCCTCAAAAACACTTAGGCGCAGCACCTAAGCCTTTCTATGGTAGGGAAAATCCTGAGAAAGTGTCGGGAGCTAGATCAATAGAATATGAGCCATGCAGTTCTTATGGATTATTATAGCATAACATCACAGAACATTAAAGCTGCATTTCATCATTACAGCCAAATAGCAAATCCTGTTTACTCTGTGGAACACACCAGATAAAGGACAAAGTAAATCATACCTTTTAAGAAGGTTTCAAGACTCATTCGCTGCAGTGTAAGATTTAACTACCAGGTAAAATTAATTTACTGCAGTCCTCTGTAAATTGCATAAGCACCTTAGCCTCGGCTTAATACCACACAAAACTGAAGTACACCTCCTATTGTGAGTTTTAATTTTCAAAACTGATATTGCTTTAACCATATTGCCTGCTGGACATAACACATCACAGCTCTTTTTGTTCCCAGGGCTAAAGATTCACAATGTTTTCTTTCATCGTCATCGTCTTTGAAAAGACCTCAAAGTGGTAGTTAAGCCACCCTTGATGTTAATGAATTGACATCAAATGTTCTCTTGTCACCTCTTTGTTGTAGTAAATAAATAAAGTATATCAAGAACCCATTATGACACAGTAATCTGCATGCCGCAAGAAGCGTGTGTCTGTGTGTCTCACCAGAACAAACTAACCCATGTGTCTTTTTTAAAGCTGCCTTGATGGGCTCAGATCTGATAAAGGGAAATAGAGTATGATGGTATTTATTATAATTCTGAAGATGAAGTAAAACACTAAGGCAGAAGGTCCTATATAAGTCATCACAGCATCATTAGAGTACATTTACCAAATGATAAAATACTAAATGAAGCACATCTAGCAAACATGATTGACACTCCACTTCGAGCAAGATTTTCCTCATTAACTTGCAGCAATGATTCACAATTCACGAGAATAAGGACACTCAGCTTATCTTAATATGAAACACTGTCCTCATACACTACAACCATACCTCATTACAATGTAAAGCGAGCATGTTCCACTATGTCCTGTGGGACCAGCATGGGTTTTACTGTAATAAGTGTATAGCCTGTGAAGGTTAAGATGACCTTGATGCACAAGATGTGTATGTGAGGCTGCCATTTTCCTAGTTTTGGAGAATACTCACTTCCATAAGTGTCATTTTATGAGTACAACCAAATGTTATAACATTTGTCAGCATCATCTACTGCAAACTGATTTCAGCCCACTCCCTGAGAGGGATGGCAGACAGTCTTTTTGGATGGCTTAGCCTCTAAGGATGAGCCTCTTGAAAAGTGCCATAGGACAGAAGGACCAGTTGCCCAAAGAGAGGCCTTTAAAATGCTTTTAAATTCAAAGAAATGAATGAAACAGAAAAATGAAACAGATTTTCCATCTGATTACATGTCTCCAAGCATTATGGTTTCAGTTTTGAGCTGGATGTGCATCATGATTTGATCATGATTCCCCCGCTTCCCTACACATAAGAGGAAGATTACATTACATTACATGCATTTAGCAGACGCTCAAGAGCTACTTCTAGCACAATAGAACATAAGTGTATCCATTCAGTTTAAACAAACAACAGTGTCAGACCAGACTAACAACACTCCCAGATCAGTGAGTGTGAGCATAACACTATTCGAGCCCTACCACAAGTTAATTTGTGCAATCTGACGGAGGCCAAGTATACTATGAAACAACAGACCATAGAATGCAGAATCCAAAATGCATCAAAATACTGCACGTAAAATAAAATATCAAATACTTGAGGTATCACGTGCTAGGGGGCGGGGATTGAAGTGGAACCGAGATGCAGTCTGAAGAGGTGGGTCTTCAGTCTGCGTCTGAAGATGGCCAGTGATTCTGCTGTCCTAACCTCCGTGGGGAGTCCATTCCAGATACAGATAGTACAGACAGGGATTATGTCTGAGAAGAGTGACCCCGTCTGTTCGGGACAGTCAGTTGCCCTATAGATGCAGAGCACAGCGATCTTGAGGGAACATAGGGTTTGTAGAGTGGTCGTAGGTAGGAGGGGGCTGTCCCATTCACTGTCCTGTATGCTACCACCAAGCACCAGCACATAACAAGAAGCCCACAAAGTGAGGTGAGGAGGGGAAGATTTAAAGATCTCCTGAGTTCAGTGACCTAGGGCAAAGAAAAATACGAAATATCTGGCCTGCATTTACTTTTATATACTGTTGAGTAAGACATTAATAGTGTATTATTTCAAACAGTGTATTATTTTAAACAGTACAGATACCACTGCCTTTGAGTTATGATGGCAGGCAACATGGGAATAGTATCTATGGTGGAATGGCTTCATCCAGATCCTTGAGGCTTTGGCAATTGGGATGACCAGTGAATGGCCTGCGCTAAAATACTTCAGCCTTTCAAATCCTGCACTGTCTCTTGGGAAATACAATTATTAGAAAGGCTAGAAGGACTGATAAACATTCTTAGACAAATGGTTAAAATTAGCTGTACAGTATTAAGGTCCACATGTACTCAAAAGAGTTTGCATACTGAAGTTTTAAGACTTGCTTTCAGCTGAACTGATTTTAAAAGCATTTGCTTTTACAGCCTGATAGCTTCAGTTTGAAATGCTGTGGTATTTATGTACGCTGTGCTTTATTTACCAAAAAAAAGTAATGTTTATTTCAATCTAATATCTGAGTGCAGATCTTTTTATTGCCCGGGAAGGAATCAATTTGACAATCAACAATCAAGAAATGACTCTTGAGAGCAAGAACTGAGGCTACACACTGAGACAGTATAAATGGATATATGAAAACAACACGGAAAAAGGTGAAAATCTTCATTATACTGTTAGTGTCTTCTCTTTAAGTCATGTCTTTTCTCCATCACAACATTTCACATCGGACCACATGCTCAGATAACTGAAAACACGCAGCTAAATTTGAAGACTTTCAGCACTAAAGTGCTCGAAACACTGTATAGATGTGAGAACTGGTATGGCACAGAGAAACAATGAAAGCTTTCATTTTTTTCAGTCTTACAGTTGTGAAACAGCAGAATGGTGACCCAAGCACTGTTCAACGAACTGAGACAAATTAAACAGTCATCTATCTATACACTTTTCCTGTCTGATGGCTGACATCAATGAGCCACCTTTATCCCACACAACACACAGCCTACCTCAAGAGGTAACTATATTGCCAGAAATGCTCCACAGTTGTTAGCGGGCCACTTGCCTCTGAGCCACTCCATACAGGGAGAGGTCAGCTTGTGATTAACAGGGGAAAGTAAGCTGGGGTGACTAGATGGTGGGAAAAGAAGATGCACTGCCATTCCTGTCGACAAGCCAGCCCTGTCTCTGTCCAACAGACTGTAACCAAAATCCCCAAGGGTGGATAGCAATCAGAATCAATTGACGAAATGAGTGCACATTTAAACCACATTATTCACAGCCAAGATGTTCTTTCAGATGATCTCTCATGCACACATACATAAAATGTCTTGTACACACTCATACGAAAAGCTCACACACTCATGTGAAATGGTCGCACACACACACTCACATGAAACATGTTTCATCTGTGTGTGTGAGAATTTCACATATATGAATGTGTCATTTGTATGTGTACAAGCCAATACTTTGGGTATACATGCAAGAGTTTCATCTGTGTGTGTGCAAGTGTTTCATATGACTGTGTGTCAGGTATTTCATTTGAATGTGTGTGAGCATTTTATATGTGCATGTGTGAGCATTTCATGTCAGTGTTGGCAAAGCTACAGTTTGAATTATGCACCATACAGTGCTTAAAAGGTTACATTGAAAGACTAGTGAATGTTATGGTGTCTTCATGTCATTGAAAGGGCTTGAAACACGCTGGTGGTAACATCATATTATGGGGTGTTTTCAGCAACAGGGACTGGCAGTCTGGTCAAGATTGATGGTAAGATGAATGCTGCACAATACATGGACATTCTGGATAAAAACCTACTACCCTCTGCCAGAAAGTGTAAACTAGGGAGGACGTTTCAGCAGGACAACGACCCAAAGCACACTGCCAAAGCAACACTGGACTGGCTAAAAATAAAGAAAATTGATGTCCTTGAGTGGCCCAGTCAGAGTCCTCACCTTAACCCCATTGAACATCTGTGGAAAGACCTCAAAATTGCTGTCCATTGAGCAATTTTGCAAGGAGGAATGGGCTAATATTGCTCCATCACCTTGTGCAAAATTAATAGAGACTTATTCAAAAAGACTGATGGCTGTAATGGTTGTGAAAATCATTTGTTACAGTTACTGAAGAAGCAATATTTCTTGGGAATAAGCAATGCAGATTTTTTTTAGATCAGTGAAGTTCTCTGGAAATCTGTGGGTCTTTATTAAAGATATTAATACCTGAGTTAATCTCTTAAATTTGATTACACCTATGCATATTTTGATGCCAAAACCTGTAAAACTCCTTCCACTTGAAAGTTATGCATGAAAATGGGACATTTTCCCAGAAAATAAGAACTGTTTTTGACTTGGCTGTGTCCAGTTCACTGCATGCAGCATTCATTCATTTCCACGGAGATTTGTCTTCCAATTTCATTCTTCTCACCATCACCAATGGTTTGTTTTTTGAAAATGTCAGGCATGACTGTTTTGTTTTAGCAATGCCATACATCATCCATAAATGAGAAATATTTGTGCTGCATTTGCATATGGGCTATGGAATTGCCCAGGGGAGATACATTGGGAAGCCAAAGATATGTTGGCTCTCATGTATCTTTATGCATACTCTGATAAATCTTTGTTCCCCAAGTGAAAATTCCATGTATTGAAGAAATCTGATGTCAGTCCCCTCAATGCATTCAGTGGTTAGGGTGACCCCACCTTCTCAACTCTGGCAGCTGTAGAACTATCAAGTTAGCAGGAATGACAGGTCCCCTCTAATGCTTGTTCCCAATTATAAAACACCACACTCTACCGTATGTCAGGGGGCAATACACACAGAATTTTAAATTACAGCCATCAAACAGAAGAATTGGGAACAAGGGAGTCAAAATCTCTCTTTGTGCTGCAGCCTAGTTTGCAGCCATGTTCCCCAGCCTTAACCATTCTGCATGGAGGAAAACGCCAAAACTGCGCAATAATCTGTGTAATTGTTCCTGAGATAGATGCATTTAATTGAAAATCATAACAGGGGTTGGACAGCGGTGCAGACATGTGTAGGAAATGGGATCATGCCATTTACCATGAAAAATTTCAGCTGTACAGTATCTGCTGAAAACAACTCAGGGGCACTGTTTAGTTATCATTGCCAGTACAGCATCACAGCTGGCTCATGATAAAAAACCCAAATTATGAGTCGCAGCTCCGGGGTGTCTGCTTCCCCCTTTGAGTTTTCTGCCCATTTGAAGCTATAGAACCCAGTGCATGGGGGCTCATCATCAACCATCACCACGCGCCCCACGACAGTTCACAGGTTACCACAACCTGCAGGTCAGGCAAGAAGTGCTACGTTCCTCTCATTTACTCTACGGAGCTACATCGAGGTAACATACGGAGATTAGGACAACAGCTGATGGTCAGAGTGGAAACTTGGCACCAGAGGTGGTGCTCTTAGACAAGTAAGCAAGCCGTGTGTCTTCTGTGTTTGTGTTGAGTGTTTAGATTTAGAGACGACAAACAAGTGGTTTCCTCACAAACAGATTAGTCACTCCTCCATAGTCAATGTTATAAACCACTTTCTTTTACACAGCTGGGAAATACCCATAACACCAAATTTAAATCACTTAATGATTGCTGAGCAATCTGTAGTGGTAGGGCACTGGTTTGTGGATATTAGTGTTAGTTGTAGGTAGAATTGTAGGTGGAGCACTGCTGCTACACCACTGAGCTATGCTAAGTTATGTTATATAAATTCCTCATGGAAATACCCAGTTATATAAATGGATTGCTGAATATGAACAACATATAAATTAACAGCATAATTTCAACACTGACAAACCCTGCACTAAGTTCTGTCAGGTTCTTCTCTAGTAAGTGGAATCACTGGCATTTTAGTCTATGTGTAAATATATGATATTTTGGATGGATGTCTTTTTTTTTCCTCTTTGTATTTGTTTCTTTTTGTTTGTTTTATTGTTTGTTTTTTTTTGTGCCATGGGCCGTGTATGTGTCCTTAATAAAGCTTTGATATGATATCACTCTAGAAAAGGGTGCTTATTCAGCAAATAAAGTTTAATTGATTTAAGTTTAAAATCGGGGGGGGGGGTGTTTTGGTATTAAAACTGCAACTGCAAAACTCTGAGACATCTATTTAAAACTTATTAAATGAACAAAGGCTGGCCTTCAGAAATGTTCTTAAAAGTGAGAGTGACATATTGTGAGCCTATGATTGGAGGAGATCCCAGTTGATTCTCAGCATGAAAAATCAATAAGCAGCATTATCTGACACAGAAAATGCAGAACACACATATAGTATGATTGCCCACTTCCCCATTGTATTCCAAAAATCATTTAAGAGGCTTGGTGGCATAATTGAAATTCTCTACACTCCATTTAACTTGGAACTTTATAATAATACCATAGCTCGTTTTAATGTCCTCATCAGAAGAGGAGCATTACTCAGAGAGAATAGCTGTCCCTCACTGTGTCTTCATTGGCCAATCACTGCTTTCTAACAGAGTGACCTGCACCCATCCAAAATAGCTTATTAATTTCTGATCTGGATGGTCGTGAGGTGTCTGCCCAATGCAGATGACATCTAATTCCTAACAGATGGCAGTTTCTACCAGGCATGATGGGAAGGACATAAAAGGAACTTAACACATGTTCACAAAAAGGAGCCAAGAAACAATGCCAGAGCTGAGATGGAAGGTTTTTAGCAGAGGACAAAAAACATGAAAAGAAATATCCTGGAGGTTTCTTTTAAGACCTCCAACATGTTGATGCCCATGTCTCATAAGGTATTAATGACCTCACCAACTGGATGGCTGAGTTATCAGCCAACTGATATAGGGTGTCAACTATGTCATAAAGAGCCAATCAAAGACCCAATCAAAAGTGTTGAAGGATGGTGAGTCCATTCCTTGGGTGCCCCCAACAGTTAATCCTAATCCTAACCCCATCCAAAACATTATTTAGATAAAAACTGTGATTCAAGGTCAACCCCTTCCTACACTAAAAGGGAAAAAAAATTACCATTACATTATTAGCATTTAGCAGAGCGACTTACATCAATTACACGCCTTTACAATGTTATCCACGTATACATCTGGATGTAACTGTGGGGTAAGTACCTTGCCCAAGGGTACAGCGGCAGTGCCCTCGCGGTGAATTGAACTGACAACCTTTTGGTTACGAGCCCTGCTCATTAACCATTATGCTACACTGCCGCCAATAATTACATTAGAGGAGTCACTATATGACGTGGTAGAAAAGATCATCTCTGGAAAGCAGGTGTTTCCAAAAGTTGCAGTGGTCATTTATGCATCAGACAATGTCTACATTACACAAACATCCACACACAAACAAAAGCCTTTGTCAACGCCACATGGCTAACAACACAAATGTGCATCTGGCCCAATACATGTGACACATGGCCCAATAAGTGTGACACAACGCACCCAACAGGTGTTGTTTGGTATGTTAGGTACCTAACACATTTGTAACGTACTGGATCACAGTAAGGTTTTGTATCCAAAGTACAACTGAAAGAAGGAGGGTGACTGGATATGAGACCACAAAGTCTTAATATCTGTGGCTACTCTCCATGTTACCCATATCCACAAACCATCTTAAAAAAATGCTTTTATCAGCCAAGTTGGAGGCCTGTTGAGATGGTCAGAGGAACTTTCAGGCCACAGCTGATGGTCCTCCCTTTTTAAATGTTTTGTTTCAGTTAGTTTTTTTTTTTTTTTTTCTCAAAAGTCCAACAATTAATGATATTCTCCAAACTAGGGATTTTCACTCCTGCCATTTAACCACCACACAGTCCCCTCTTTGTCAAGCATGGAAGAATACAATCTATTTCATGAGGGCAATGGCAAATCAAATTTCAAATTAAATTGGGCTAATGTGCACAGTGATAACTGCAAAACAGAATATTCCCAGTTCACAGTGAAAATTAACTGAGACAAGGAGTGTTTGTCCTTGCATATGATTGTTGAGTGTACCCCAGAACTTTCAGAGGATAGAATTATTGTACCTCTTGGAACTTTAATATTTATCTTGTCCCAAGCTTATCAAGATTTTAAGTATGCATTTGCCTGCTATATGTACTGGTGAAAAGGGCAATAATTATGGATGATACATTTTCCAACAGTACAGTTCATTTAAATTACAGATATTCACATACTACCTCACTGACTATGGTGTTTAGAAGGCATCATAGTCAACTTAAAGCAGGAGAAAAATAAAAATAAATAAAGAGTTAAGCATAATGTTATTCATATAAATTTGACATGCACCTTTACAAAAGAGAATCTTGGATGTGGGTCAATTAAGTCAACTTAGTGGTCATTTAAGAAAAACTTTTTTTTCCAGTAAGTTGACAGATGTCCTTCTATTCTCCCTTATGAAACATCAGTTGGTTGCGTCTAAAAGTTTAAAAAGAAAGGATTTGGTTGATTATTGTGTTCAAATGTCCCCATAAAGCAATGTTAAACTGAAGCAATGCTTATGTGATTGCTCCTTTTCTCACTTTAGACAAATTGGAGCACAGTTTTAAATAACTGTAGCTTCATTACTGCCTTGTGAAAATGCAAGCAAGTGCACTGCCAGTGACCCTGACACTACAAGTGCACCCCTGAAGAACAGGTGGCAGCAAGATAACACCAGATGACTTTCTACTTTGGCAATTTATACAATGTGACACCACGTCAGGATTCAGCAACAACTGCCACACCATAGAGTGTCGGCCACTGGTCAGCGATGCAGCCCTACAAATTTAAAAAGCACTTAACTTAGAAATCACCACACGTCTATCAAGCTGCCTGGCTCTTTCTTTTGACTTATGTTTCCATTGTTTGTCATGGTGATTGTCTGAGGGTGGGTGCAATAATCCCTATGCTCTTACCACACCTCACCTTAACCTCACACTTACCCTCTAGCTCAAACTCAAAACTCCTCAGCTTTCCTTACTGCCCAATGTGTATTCTTGTTTTGGCACTCACAATGATCAAATTATATTGACATTATTCCCCTGATTTCGTACGGCTTTGTATTGTGGAACTACAGGAAACATCTTTCAGAAAAAATACAAGGACACATACACACGTTTTTCATCATTGTTGGCAGTTCCTCATGCTTCATGGAACCTGACACTGAGGTATCAGAAAATTTCAAGCATGCCTGAAATCCATTCACATTTCACTGCTGCTTATGAGAGCAATCATCTTCGCCTGTAGCCAAATAACACAACCAAGTATCTCTGTTCAGGTGCACTATCAGCCTGCATACAAATGTACCACATAATTCTCACATAATGTCATAATTGCTATTAAAACAGATAAATCTAAAAAATCAATGCATGTACAGGGCTTTATGGAGAAGGCTGATGGGCCCTGCCACTTCTTTGGGAAGATCTAATCCTCATAAAAACAGGCTACAGCTGGAGCAAACCATTTAGAAAGGCAGAGACACTGATGTATGAGGGTATGTCCAGCTGGGACCGAGTACACTGAAAGTGAGTACATCACAGCATCTAATACTAGACAAGGGAATGGCTGCATGCCACCTTCTTGGTTTAAATCAGAAATAAACCAATACAAACAGAAATCTCCCATCATCTGGAACCTCACAGTGGATCTCAAAACATAGTTGCTTGGTTAACAGGTAGTTGTGGTGGTATAATCTTATTAAATACTGTTAAATAATATATTAAATAAATCAATGAAGTAAATCAGATATGCAACTGCGAATTTAGGATTGCTGTAATTTAGGTGTTCTGTACATGTGATGAAATGTGGAACAAACTACTGAGATTTGAATCTAAGTTGTGAGAAGCCTGACAAGTGCTGGCTAAAATGATTAGGCCCATTTCTCCTCAGCTCGCCTGCGCCACCAAAACCATCAGGGGCAAAGAATGGGTGAGAGGTAGGACAAAAAGCAGTGAAAGGATAGGGCAGAGCTTTCATGGGACAAAGCTAAGAGAAGGGAGGACCCTTAACATGGTTATAACAGCTGTTCATTTTTCACATTTAAGATATTTAGCCAAATGAAAAAAAAAAATACATATATACATAATGGACAGCAAAACCTTTCCAATCTAAACAATATAACTGTGATTTATGGGTATCACCATTCAGTTTCAATTAACCAAATTTACAGTTTGTTCCAGAGAAAAGTGTGGTCACCGTGGTATATCTTGCACTTCACATCCCTTCAGCAGGTTGGGTAATGATGAGTTTGACAGCAGCTGTAATACTGTATTCTCCTTCAATGACCCAGGATTGCGTGACTGACGGTGGATGAAAGAGTGGAGATATTGACAATGCTGGAAATCTAAGCATGTGGCCTTTTTCAGTTTCTGCTGTCTGCTTTATTCTAGAGGGACTAACTAGAGGTATGACACTATTCTCCCTCGACATCCCAGACACAATTCCTAATGCTTTTTGGACTTTCCCCTCAGATGGCTTACTGAGACAACTGGAAAACTACAGCTTCACAATGGATAAACACAGACTGGTGAGTAAATCCCTGCAGAAATTAAGAAGGCATGATTTTGTAAGACACCATCAACATGTGCAATCAACTCATGTTAAATGGATGAACTAATTTTTGCAGCAACTAGATTAACTGCTGAATTTCAACCTCCTTGCCCCATAGACATCAGGATGTAAAAGGCAAGTAGTAGACTTACAGTACTCACTCCAACTTACTCAAAGGAACAAACATACACTAATTCCAGCCATTTCTTACATCATGCAAACTGATGCCCTCTGCAGTGACATAACATTGGCTCTCTGTGAGACAGCAGGAGTCGCTTTAACCTGAGCAATCATTTACATCCATTTTCCCCTGTTTTTTTAATATTTGCAGTTGCAGTGAATGAAGACCTAACTAAATGACATGCGGCCTTGTTAATGTACAGTAGAGACTATTTTAGAAAAAGCTGTTTTTTAAACCCTTCGTGACACATAACAGCATTGTAAGCGGTTGTGTTCCCCCTCTTTCTGCCCTCTGTCACATCATCTCCATACGGACTATAAATGAAGGGCATATGGGTAGAATACTCTTCCTAGTACCCACAGAGGGACAAGGCTTACAGAATCATTTGCACCCTGACTTACCAAATGGGACACAGAAGCATGAGAGACAAAAAAACTACAGACTGGTTTTGTCACAATACTCATCCATCTTTGATTGGTGAAAGCAGTAGGCAACTTTGAGATCAGAGATATTAATGGAACAGAATACTTTATGTGTCTGTACACATAAGACGAAAGAGTTCTGCTCAGTATTCACCAATGGTCAGGAAAAAGTCCCCCCATCAATGAATAGGAGGTGCTTGTCAATTCCTTTAAAATGGCCTTAGAATAGCACACAGCTTAACTATAGGAAAACTGATTGAAAACTGTCTACTGACACAACCGAAAAACAGTCATCTCAAGAGTTCATTCCAAAATTCCCTTAAAAAAGACTGCTACAGCACTGTAGGCATCAATAAATAATAATACATATGTGGAATTAAACACACAAGGCCTATGAAAATTTTGCAAAACTAACAAGAAAAGAAACTGAAATACAAACTTGAAGCAGGTGAACTGACTGAAAGCATCTGACGCTCATTCAACTCACCTCTGACTCACGGTTCCAAGGCCCTGGGGATGACTCCTTTATTTCAGTCCGTTGCATTGGAAGGAGTTGCATTACACAAACCAAAACCAGCAACACTTTGTAAATGCACAAAGTGGTGAAATCCTCACATAGTATTTCATAGTACATGCTTTTGAACAACCCTGGAACGTCCTAAGCTGGACCAGAATAGTTTTATCCTGATTGCTCTCAAGGACTGTCACAGACTGGACAGATATCACCACTGGATATAGCTGTTCTGCCACACCTGCTATGCCAAAACCAACATAAACCAAGACATCAGGCCTGACCCAACTTCAAGAGTCCAGGTATGCACAGTCACTAAAATAGAAGAAATATGACAGCCTGGATGACCCTTCCATGTGATAGATGTGAGCCCTGAAGCAAAACATAAGTCACCATCCACCCCTCCCATTACACATCCATTATCTCCAATGGATAATCTCCGATGAGTATCCACTAGCTGGAAGAATATCTGTGTTCTATTACACAACAGGTAGTATGTTGTCGAAACTCCCCACACATATAAGAGCAATTGGTCTAACCAGCTATAACAATCTTCCTTATAAGAATAAGAATAAGAAATACTTTATTAATCCCGAGGGAAATTTGAGTGTCACAACAGCCATCCAGCACAAATCAAACACAACAATAGAATAAAATAAAAACAATAAAAAGGTTGCATCTGTCGGTCAAACACAACAATAGAATAAAATAAAATAAATAAAAAATAGAAAGGTCACGAAAGGTTACTGTCCATTGTGCAATGAATATATACATAGTGTATGACATATGACCCAAATATAAACAAGAGTAGAAATTATTGCTATTTACAATGAGCACAATAGAAAAACACTGTTATTATTATACTTGTGCATAACGATAATAATAACTGTATAGTGCAATTCTTAAACCAGTTAACTGTGAGAGGGAGTGAGATAGGTAGAAATAGTTATTTTAATTGCGCAATGAATATATGTGCAGGGGAACAGCACATGGCATCAAGCATCAGTCTGATCCATGTTGCGGCAGAGAGGGGAGGAGTTGTAAAGTTTGATGGCTGCCGGCAGAAACGACCTTCTGTGTCTCTCGGTGGAACATTTGGGGGAGATCAGCCTGCCACTGAACGTGCTCTTCAGCTTAACAAGCCCGTCATGGAGGGGATGGGAGGTGTTGTTTAGGATGCTCACCAGCTTGTTAAGCATCGTCCTCTCCGCCATCGCCCCCAGTAAGTCCAGCTCAATTCCATCTCCTATGACAAAGCTGGCTTTCTTAACAAGCTTGTTCAGTCTGTTGGCATCCCCAGCTTTCAGACCACACCCCCAGCACATCCTCAGGGTGTGTATACACTGTCCTCAGGGTGAGATGTGGTTTATAGAAAAATCTGTATTGTATCTAAACATTATGTGACCCAGTAGTATCTTTAGTATTGACTTCTCTGGAGACCAGCTTTAACTATTCCTTCTTAAATGTCCTAAGAAGCTTGCAACAAGGCAAGAAGTCCAACAACCTATATTCACATTTTGTCAATTCAGATCCAAAGGTTAAAATGCAACTGTACACAAGAGAAAACAAACATACCAGAATGAAATGCTCTTCAAACTAGCACAAACTTAAAGAAATGTTTCTCAGCACAAAAAATCAACAGCACAGTGCAGCCATCTTGACCAAGATGTCCACAGAGAAAATCTCCATGTGCCTCTCTTCTGACAAATTAGTCAGAAACGGTAATAATCATGACTTCTGATTACAGCACACAAGCCTTCATCCTGTCTTTAAATCATCTGCAGCAATGGGTGGGTTAATGGGTGGGGATAATGACAACTGATATCCAGTTTTGTCCTAAAGTTTAAAAAATTATCATTTCAATCAGCTACCAATCCAGGGCACAAATGCCCAGACATGGCATTGTGTGACTCTGTCTAACAGTGGCTGCTTCCAGTCAATCAAACATGTTTCAAAACATGGTGCTCACCCATGACACATGAAACATGAAGAAACCTTCAATGAAGGTTTCAGCCTAGCCTGGTTTGCCCATAAATGTTAATAGAAAGAAAATAAAGTCCAATCACAATACAAAACTGCAATCTCCAATCATTTCATTCATACTGAATACATTTGTTCAACTCAAGAAGGTCTCATTAATTTACATATGAATAAAGAACTAAAGTTCCCAACTATGCTCATGTATACAATTGCAATAATCGGATCTTCTCTTAAAGTTCTATTCCTTCATGGCTTTGCCCTGCATAAATAAGTGCATGCACCCCTACAGTGAACATCTGACAATAGTGGCAATAGGAATAGTGGGCATAATAATAAATCCAAACAGGACTAGCCCAGCTAAATTAGGAATATATTTTACAAGCAGGATCAGTCTCAAGCAGGCAGAGTTCATGGTGTAGTCTATCCTTCTCTACTTATTCAGTCTCATTTATTCATTCTCCATGCTCCCTTTTCCTTCTGTTCAGTTGGGCTCTCCTGCAACTACTGAAAGTGCAAAGCACAGTGGGTAAGGATGCCAGATGATTACACTATACAGTGGATGATTCACTTGATTGTACCATTATCAACATTTCCCCTGCAAAGGTTCAGTAGATTCATGCTGTCATTACACGTGGCAACAGGTTATGTACACTATCTGACAATCATGTCACTTGAACCAGGATGCAAACAGAAAACACTTTTGGCTTGTAATGGTTTCTCCTTCACAGCTTAAGCAGTTTTATCCTTGCAGTCCCCTCTTACCACCCTTACCTAAGTATTTTCCTAATGCACAAACTAATATCTGCTCAGTGAAATGATTGCCATTTTCACGAGATATCACAAAGCTACCCCCATACTCCATACAATAGTTGTTTTACATCCCCTTAGAACAAACCTTGCGGAAGGACTTTTAAGACACCCAATGTATATTGAAACCAAACTTCATGCATGGACACTGGACTGCATAATTAATTTTAATGTTCACTAAAGTCAATCTTTATATATTTATTAAAAGGAAGCAGCCACACGCAGGCTTAATAAAATTGGCAGAATTTCTACCTTGTTGAACAGTTCTGTTCAAGTCAAGTTCAAGAAGGTACAATTTGAGCTTTTTCCTGTTTGTAAGTGATCAGTTCAACTTCAAGTCCACTTTTTGGAAATTGACAGCAGCATAATAACAACTGTAATCACCACTGATCTATCCAGAACTAATGTTAATAAATAATGCAGTGTAATAAATATGCTATTCCTTTGCACTTCGTATACGACTACAATAAAGAGGCCACTTTTGAGGTTGTGCAAACATCACTAAAAAAATGGCAATGCAGTGCCCACTGAATACTTTGCTTTTTCTGGTATTGCCAACATGACTAATTTATTAGTTGCCCAAAAATATACCACAAGGACATTACAGGCTGCTAATGACCTTTTCGGATTCCTTGGGCATTTCAGATGTTGACAAAATGTTGTAATGCTGGAACGTGAGAGACAGGGATAAAGAAATTTATACAGCTGTTGAGAATGACCATTTAGAGTCACTGTAATGATTCACTTTTATATCCATATCTAAATATTACATAGATTCACGGATTCAGATGCCACTAACAACTCCTTCAAGCAATGAAAGCTGAGTTTGTACAATCCAACATCATACACGAAGAAAGGAGGGACCAATTATTCAAATGAACTGCAGTGAGCAGACCCCTGATTTTCAGCTGCCACTGATAAAGTAGCTGAAGTGAGCCCAAGGGTTAAAGCAGCTTGTTTAACCTTGTAGGTGTATGATAAAATGCAGTGACCTTGCCCTACACTCTGCAGCAGTTCTGGGATTTTGTGTGAAGAATAAAGGCATCCATCACTGGCTTGCCTCCACAGCACACAGGAAACAACGAATGCCAGGAAAATCAGTGGCACTGTAAGAGCTGCTCTTGAAAATGCCATCAGAGATATGTGCCAGGGCAGAGTAACCTTGTTAAGTAATCTCCTGCAGGAGGATGAGGAGAGAGGGAAGCTGTCACAGCTGAACCAGGGCTGCTTGAATCAGAAACACTCCTGCTTTCCCTTTTTGCCTCTCTATGAAGAGGCCAGGGAGCCGATCGACAAGGGTTGCTTATATGCAGCAGTGTACACATGGTGTTTATAATGTGATATCGGGTATGAACCTCCATTGTTGCTAAATGTTAAAATTGTTGCTCTTCAATAGGTGGTTTTGAATGCATAAACCTGCTAGGAATACACAATTTATCACATAATCTATGATTACCCTGAGTATGATCAAATACTCAGGGTAATCATAAGAAACACAGTATGTCACCTGTCCTGTTTAATTTGCAGAGAGAAACAAAAAGGAACACAGTAAAAGAAAGACAATCTGCCGGAGCATATTCCAATTCCAATTCAGGTGCCTGGAACACAGACATACTTTTATTGCCTGCCCCTTACGTAGTAAGTTATGCTCACTAACAACAATGATGCCTGAAAAAAGGTGTTTTACTGGATAGTTTTTTTTATGAAATCAGTTTTACTCCTTCCATAACATAAATATCAGTTTTGGCTGTTATCGGTTTACCCTGTTTTAGATCACATTTTTAAAGGGAAAAACAAAGATCTGTTTGAAAAATGTTTGAAAAAGCACAAATTTCCCCACCTGGTTTGTGACTTGCTTGTTATTTGATGTGGCACATTGTCCTTCGCATTCCATAAAAGCTAAATGCCACTTCTGTTGGACTTCTGGGTTGAGAGGAAGGATAATAATAATAATAGGTTATTGTTTGCCATTGTTATTTGTTTGTTCTACTTTGTTCTGTTGTATTGTTGTTCCATTTTGGTTATAAATGCAAAAAATTACATATATGAAAATTGGGGCAAATACTCTTGCAGCTAATCAAATGCCATTTTTGCTAGTATGCAGTTTTGTCATAATGGCAGAAAAACCATCTGACAGGCAAGGCTTATGTAAAGTATCAAGTATTCATTTTGGAATATACATCGAATGTGTTCTTGAGATGGAAACATGCCAGAAGAATATCCAGGGATAAATCTGAATCTTATGACAGAAAATTATGACAGCTATCAAAATTTGAGTGACTGGTTGGGTCACCATTAAAACAGAACCAAAAGCCAATTTTACAGGATCAAACAGTGCAACCCAGGCACCACCTAGAAAGCTATGAAGAGAGACATCCAAACTAAGGTTCATAAATACAGAGCCATTATCATTCATGTAGCAGAAATCTGGTTCAAAAAGGAAATGATTCATCTCAATGAAGGGAGAATATCTGCTCCATAAGACCTTTCTCCCTTATTAAAGTCACATTAACATTCATATGCATTTTGACACTGGAAAAAGCAATATAACAAGCATTTCCTGTAGTACACAAAACCAGTGTATCAAATTTAGAAAATAACTGCAATGTGAAGAGACAAAGGATAAAAGCAAGCACTTAAATATCTAACAGACAGGCAGAATAGAAGCACTGAGTGGAACTCAGACCCCCAAACCCACAAAGGGAACTACCTTGAGAAGGCACACAATGTATTTCCACTGAGCAAATGAAGTAAATCCTGCTAGCGGTGCAGATTTTCCGCCACACTCTCAGTGGCGTGCCCTTGTTCTTGTGCCTCTATAAACATGTGTGCAGTGGGAGTTGGGGTGCAGTTGTACCCCACGCTGGTCACAGTCGGCCGACTGCACGGCACAGCAAGGGGGCTCCTGGGCACAGCTCCACCACACTCACATTACCGCTTATCTTCCAGGACAGAGACATCGCCACTGGCATGTGCCATGACAGGCCTTTGTTTGTCTCCGTGAAGGGTTTGATGAATTAGCTGCTTCTCTGCTTTGGACAGGAGCATAGATCAGCGAGTTGGGAGTAGCATCCCTCTCGAACGGTCCCTCCCCATGTTCCTCTCCACCATCTGTAGACATGTTGACTGATGGCATACTCCTCTCTCATCACAACTGCTACATGCCCCTCTATCAGCACTCCACTATGCTGTGTTGCTGCACATCCTCACATACCACTAGGGAACAAAAGGTGCATGGAGAGGTAACAGACAACTCCATTATGTGGGCTTAGTGCAGGAGCAGGAGTAGGCAGCTGCACTTTTACATTTTTTTTATTTTATTTTAATTTAGCCTTTATTTTACCAGATTGAGATTTACCAAACTGAGATTAAAAATCTCTTTTTCAAGACAGACCAGGTTAAAAAATAGCAGCACATGAAATTTCAGACAATGACATACTTACAATACAAACACAAGGCATTACAATTTAAAACAAGACATCAGTTTAGACACTGCGTACAGTCAACATGCTCAGTAGAGGTGTGGTGCCACTACAGGTTAAAACAGTTAAAGACTCCAGTTTCAATTTATTCCATGTTTGAAACCATAACTTTAAAGTCATTCAGAGGGACAAGCTGATGCAATGTCATGCCTCTCTGTAATCCATTCCAGGAAGAAGGTGTGAGTACTTCAGCTTGGTGTCTTGCTTGTGTTGTGTTTCTCTGTCTTCCTGTCTGTCAGTGTGGGTGTGTCTGTTTTTGTTTTTGCGTGCATGTGCTTTTGTGTTTGTTTACAGCCCCAGGTGCCTATCTGCGTTCTGCCACACCCACCACCTGAAGCCCATCCTGCTCACCTGTTCCCTGTTAATTCATTAGTCTGTGTATAAATATCCCTCTATTTTCTTTGTTCTCTGCCAGTTTGTCTCAGTGTATTAGCCTGTTTCGGTTCTGCCTGTTTATATCTGTATGCCTTACAAGGTGAGATAATAATCAAGTATTATATTGCCGTATTTATTTGGCAAAGTGTGACTGAACACCACTGACTGCCAAAGATGCAATGAGGCATGTGTCCACGTCCTGCTCCCACTAAAGTATCAAAGGCAAAGTAAATTAAATTCAGTACAAAGTCACACCTGGCAAACAAGGATCTTTTCACACACTTTTGTTCCATCTCCTACCAAGGCTTAAGAATTGGTAGAGAACTGAGATCTCCATCCCAGAAGCACATCTCTCATATAAGAACTTAAGCAACCCATGTCTGAATATGTTTAGTGGTAACAGCAGATTTTATCTGCACTAATCTCAAGTCTAAATCGGCCCTATAGTGAGCTGTAATGAGCTGAACTTTCAGATATTATCAAGTTCATATATAAAATATGACTAGCTTTTCATAACTAAGTGTTTTTTTATAGACTGTAATGCAGAAAAAATACAAAATTATGGACCATAGTATACGGTGGCAAGTATCCAATGGATAAGTATAACGGCAACATAAAAATGAAAATCAAAAAAATAATTAATGTGCACTTCAGTTCTTATGTTAATTAATGGTGTATAATTTTACCTGCATCAAAGGCAAGTGGCAGAAAAGGCAAGCGGAGAAGAAATCCTGAAAATATGGATATTATTAGCTATTTCAATCAATCAATCAGAATTTACCAGACAAAATATTTTGCCATCTTACTCATTTCAAGCACAGTCCCACTTTATTTTCATGTTTGACATCATTTCATAAAAGTGTAATTCTCTTGCATAATGTCATTTCTCCTCATACAACAGTGAACTTTAATCTGTATTAAAGCTACTGTGGAAGTTAACTGTATGGGAGACGAGACTCTGGTCACACTTGTTTTGTCACTTATGACCATGCTTTCCTCCATTTGACATATTTACCCCAGAATCCACCAGAGTTTTTTGTCTGACGTTGCATTTCAGCAAATGTGACTGATTCTCCTGATGTTATTTGTAGATGGGTAGAGCAGTCAGAGAGATGTGGAGGTCAGGCCTCCTGTGTCACAGCCTCATAAATCATGGGGTAGCTGTCACAGACACTTTTTGTTTACTGTTGTTCATTTCCACCATTTTTACAAACATCCTGCCACCAATCTACTTATGGACCATCAACTGTGGAAATCCAGGGCGCTATACGCTCAAAGCACTATGTTGCTCACTTAATTGAATGGTATGTTTACCACAATATACCTCACAATAGACTGAAACATTACAAAAAGAGTATTACTCAATCAATTGCCAAAATAGTGGTCAGCTATGATAATTCAAATAGTAGTTTATTTTTTGAAATGTACCAAAAATAAAATGACAAATGACAAGTACAATGGTGATGCACGTTTGACTGTCTGTCTGCCAAACAGAATTAGAACTCCTATTCTGCGAGGTAGCACAACCCAGCAGTTTATTCCGTATTTGAAATAAAGTGACAGGTGCCAACAGTAATGTTACTGTGGGAATGCTGAGTGAAAACACAAAATGTTGCAGGAACAACACTGCCAGAGAACAACTCACTCAGTGCACTGGGGATGTAACTACAGTTAAATACATATTCAGTTAATCCATTGTATATAAAAGGGGTAAATATTATAAACAAATTGGCTTTACTATTTACATAAAGTGAAGCATAAAAGCATAAAAGATAATTCACGTTTTTTTCTTTAGTATCACTACATTTTACTTCTTAAGCAGCATATCACTGAAAGCATTTTTCTGTCAATTAGAACTTTTAGCCAAAAATATTTGTAACTGAAAATGTATCTTGCCAGCCAAATATCTTTGTTTCCTTACAAAATATTAGCTAATGAAATCTTAATATTCCACACAGTGCTGCATTTGCACAATGTTTTAAAAAGTGTGATAGTGTTCTGTTTGTGAGAAATGTGGCTAAGTTGACTAAAAACCTTTTATATTATTTCTCCTCCTGTTCATCTTGTTCATCTTAGAAAACACAGCCTTTAAGGTATGGGACTGATTAAATATTAAATTTAAGAAACATGAAATGAAATATTACTTTTTAAATGAACTTGTTTGCTGTCTGGGGTTACCGACTTAGACAGCCATTAAGCCTTTTACCACCACACCAGTGCATCTCATTGTTTTATTGGGCAAAATGTACACAAGTATTTCAAAATCACAAAGAATTTAATCATGGAAATTTAATCAGAGATGGGCAGGGTCAAAAGATGGTGAAAAAGGAAATATAATTGATGTAAATGCAATGAAATTTTGTAGCTGAATTAACCTTATCACCACCTGGTGAAAGGAGGAGTGAGGGGTCCAGAGGAACACTGCTCCTGCTGCCATATGTTAATTTATTACAGAGAATGCATTTCATTTGCATGTATTTGTCAAAAGGAGCTTTTAGAAATAACAGAAAAAACAAAATAACAGCATTAAAATAATACCTGAGACCATTTTTATGATAATTATTAATGAGACTGCATGTGCACATTTGTTGATTTCATTAAAACAATAACTCTGCCTTCTGAGTCCATATTTCTTCAAAATAGTACTTCCTTGGACAGTCTAGATGACCCTAATTGTTTTTAAATGGTTTCTAAAAACTTAGCATAGCTTCATATGAAATAATGGATCATCTAGCCATTTAAATACCAATGCCTCACAAATGCTTGTTTAATCCATATTGTTTATGAATACATGATGGCAGTTGACTGATATTACATGCGCATGGCAAAAGTATAGGAAGCATTGAGGGTAATGTAAGCAGTAATATGAAAGGGATCTACTCTTAGCATTGTGATGCACTCAAGGCCGGCGCGTCCATATAGGCGAACTATGCAATTGCCTAGGGCAGCACTTCGGCAAGGGTGGCAAAATGTGGGCCAACCAGGGGCCAACTATTCAAAAAAGAATTGCTGAGGAATGTGTCAATCACACTGCACCTGCAGACTTGTTTGGTGTGTTATTTGTATATGGATCCGCAAAATGCCCATATATTGCGTCATGCATACTTTAATATTGTTGACACTTTGAGCGCACTAGCGTTGCACTAGACTATTTGCGTTACGTGTATGGCATATTGGTGTTTGTGTGTTGTTGCTGGTTTTGAGTATGTGCTAAATGACGTAATGCAGTGTAATGGATGTAAAAATCACACAAGACTTCAAAGCAAAACCAACCTGATATCACTTATCATAATGTACTAAAAATACTTTCTACTTTATCAGGGCAGGGCAGATGGAATCTTTTCCCCTCAATACTTTCAACTTTCAAAACTGAGGGATAATATTTACCTACCAAAAATATTTACCTACCCTGCTGCTCAGTTCCTTTTTTCTGTATCCCTCTCTGATGCAGAATTTCAAGCATCTCCTGATTTTTTTCTGTGTATACTTTTCATTCACTCCTGTCAGCTATAAACAGCTCTCCAAATGTGCAACCAGAACAAAAGTGTTCCAGCAGAAGTAAAATAAACAATATCTGAAAAATGGGAATGACAAATGTCTATGTATTGCGTGTCTTTGTAATGGAAATGCCTTTGAATTACATCTCCAAAGCTCTGTTTCATGGCAAGCCATTTTCATTGAAACCATTTCAGAGAACATGAATTATACAGGTAGGAATAGAATGCTACGGGGAAATGGGCTTTTAGTCCTAGCCACACTGCTGTTGGCCTCCAGCTATGCTACAGAACAAAACCAGACACCTGGTGTATCAACTTCCCAAAGTGTTTCCTCCAGCCGAAAGAGCCTTTCATAGTATTGCCTTTCTGCCAGCAGTGGTGGGGGCACTTCCTGTTCACATGCATTTCGCTAATTTCACGTCCACTTAGTCACCAGGGAGGTGCTTAATACAGAAACTCTCACACAGTGTGTACTTGTCATATACACAACACCCACTTGCACAAAAAAGCCAGAAGTAAGAAAAAAAGATTTCATGGACACTGCTTAAATGACATTACAGATACCAGTTTGAGGAGGCTCTCCTGAAGGATCCTCCTCAAAGCACAGACCTTCTCTTCCTGAATGTGCTGGGCGGCTGCTTCACAGTATGTAGGACTAAGCTTTGGTATGAATAGTGAAATGCCCAGGTTACTGGTTTCCACGGCAGTGACAGACATTACTGCTCACATCCCTTGCTCTACTTCACCTAGCCATCAGACTCTTCTGAAAGGGAAAATGATTACTTTTGTTTAATAATTCTGATCCAGAGTCAATCAATCTGACAAACAATGATTTTTTTTTTGTAATGTAAGACACATCTCTTTATAAGTTCCTTAATGAAATGACCAAATATTTACAAAGTATGAAACTCTCTAAGGCAATGTTTATGAGATCAAGATAATCAGACACAGAGTAAGCGATCACTAGGACCACTTCTCACTATGGTGACCTTGACTTTGCATTGCCCTGCCATGCAGCCTTGGGCTCCTAAATTTTCTTGATATGAGAACTGCAAATGGCACCCCATAGCTCTTCACCAACAATGTGAAACTCATCACCTAGGACTTTAGGAAAGTTTATTCCCTTCATGTCACTGGCTTACATGTATCCCATGACATTTGGTGAAAAAATACTCCAGTTGTACTCCAGTTGTACTTAATATGAATGAGAATCACATACAGTGATTCACATATCGTGATCAAGAACACTAGGACAGAATCGCTCCTGTATTAACATATTTTTAAATAATTTGTTCGTTAAGAATCAAGCAGTCTGAGGCACCTGCATGTCTGTGTGTAGGGCATGAATCCCACTGAGGCTTCCTCTCCTGCATTACAAGACTGAACTCTGCAGAAGCAGATGACAGCAGATCAACTGGAATACCGAGTGACGCTTTTCATTACCCTCTAATGGAGCCAGTCAACCACCTGATCACAATCTTCAAAAGCCACACCTTTCACCCTTAAGCACCGTAAGGAGAGTTTGAGGAGGTACGTCTGGGAAAAGCAGCATGAGAAACACATGAGTAGTGTTCATTTATAGTTTTGGACAGAAAATCAAAAGGGCCTGCTGTGTTTGCCTTCCAAACAGGTTAACTATATTGTCCTTTGCAGAGTTTCACGATAATGCCCATAAGTAAAACTGACAGTGGGCCCCACAAACAGTGTGGTAGCTGCAGTACCCAGCTACATTTCCAGAACAATAGTCTTGCATCTATCACAATTCTCAATCTAGATCACAACCTCAAAATGGCAATTAAAACTGCAACAAATATAACTGATAGTCTGGTCTCCATAAAAATAGCTGTGTGGGTGTTGCTATTCCCTCCCATAGCACAAGTTCAGCTCATCACTGAAAATTGGGAGAAATGGGGTAGATCTGTTCCGGTAGCTCTAACCTGCTCTTCCAAATATTATTATTTTTAGAGGAGACGATGTGTTCAAGGGCTAGGCCTTTCCTCCACTGAAAATCATAGGAAGGTCACCCCATCCTTAATTCACAAAAACCCCATTTATCAAAATTTCAAAAAAATGTTAATACCCATAGACACTGAGGCAACCTTTAGCTCTCTTTGTTGATTCAAGGAACAAGGAAGTTATTTACATAGGCATCCAGAGTAGCTGAGTGGGAGAAAAAATTAATTTGCCATAACAGAGCATGTCTTTTACACCAGAAATAGTAGGGGTCAGGTAAAGGGAAAGACGAGTCATATACCACAGCCATCAGTCTAGTAAATGCCAATACTGTCAGATTCAGGACTCTTGGACCAGACTCAATATCAAGTCATAAACATCCATAGGATTCTTTCAGTGTTCTAGGTAATGAGGGACATGCTAAATTCCAGAAGCCAATCCCCATTTACCCAGCCCGTAAAGCTTATCATTAGGGCTTCTAAGAGCGGATGACCACATTTATTTCTTGCCACGGGGAACACCATATGAATATGATGACTATGATGGGGCACAAACTCTGGTTTTCAACAACACTTGGCCTGAACCTGAGGAACAGCTCATCCATTCTCAGATATAAAAGCCTCACTTCCTCAGGCCTCCCCAGGAGACTGAAAGGAAGAAACAGATAATTCTTCCAAACAGAAAGAGAGGTGACATGTTCTTATTTCTACAATTACCCATTCACTGCTGAATCAGTTCCCTCTTGTTTGCACTGACACAGAAAGAAACAGCTCATGGCGAGTGATCAGAAGGCTGTAGTTTGTACTGCAAATAACATCTCGTTCATATTCCCCTTTGAAAATGGAATATTGTCTTCAGTTTATTCTTACTGGGCTCAAATGATTGATGAAAAATCCAATGACCAAAAAAATATCAAGCAGGTCCAGCCAGACCCTCCTCTAGTCTTCACAGACCCCTGCAGGTTTGGGTGAGATAAGGCCATGCTTGCTGAAGACATCACTAGCTGTGGGAACTCAATAAGTTTCTCCTCTCTCTTCAACACTATGTCAGGGTTTCAGAGACTTTTACATGCAACAAGCAGGTGTCCTTTTGAGTCCTGTTGCCTGCTACTTCCCCAATCTTCCTCCAGAGGGCCCTTCTTCCTGTCTGAGCCTTGCCTAATTTAGTTAACCGTTTTCACCTGTGTGTAGTTAGTCTAGTCATGTGTTTCGTGTCCTATATAAGCCCTGCTATTTCTTTGTTCAATGCGCAGTCTTGAGCTGCTCTGCCTTGTGTGCTTTCCTGTGCACTAAGTTTGACTGTCTCTACCCATGAGTAAAGATTCTTTGTCTTTTACTACCTATCTGTGTTATGTGTGATCTCTGCCACTGGAATCCACCTGCTCAACTGTTACACACTCCTCAATACTACACAAGGGAATCTCAAGGAAGTGAAAAATGGAAATCAGAAAAGCCAAACTAATGAAGAAAATGTAACTGAGTTAGATACCTGGATTTTAGTACATACATCTGCTGCCTTAAAAAAAAAAAAAAAAAAACGTATGACATATAAGAGCACAGTGTTTCATACCGGCCCTTTGCAATAGACAAACCCTTCTCATCCTTTCCAAAAAGAAAGATGAATCTTTTAAGAAAGTTTGGTAATGATAACAAAGAACACTACACCAAAAATAAGAGCAGTGTTTCTCATTTTGGTAACACTAATAATTTCACAATGTGAGGTTATGAATGCATGTTGATTTCTGGCAGCGACAGGCAGTATTCAGGGCCACAAAGAGTGGTATCATCATGGCTGAGGTGGGAGGGATCTAACAAGAATAAAGAAGGAATTGTGATCTCTATGGTGCCCTTCTCATTCCGACATTTGGCACAACATTCATGTGTTGGCATTCCAATTTCAGAGGAGTTATTAATATCTTCTGACAAAGAGAAGGCCTTCCATTTATTCATAAGGCACAATGGACATACAGTCATTTGGCCATATATAAATGTATGCAATACCAAACAGGATTATCCTGTCCTTTTAGGCACAGTGAGTCGTACTGAAACAAACGCTGCCTTCCCCCAAAAAGAGCATGCTCTAGTGTAAAACAGAATGCATGTGGCCCATGGATTCTGAGGATTTTCAACCTGGTGCAGCAAGTCTGTGCTTGGGAGAATCACTAAAGCAACTAGGCACTTTAGCTCTATAATCTTTCTATACTGCTCCACAGTTTGCGATCTAACAATCTTGTTGCTACATTTGCAACTTTATTCATTAAAGTGCAGCAAGATTAATACAAAGGCAGTTCATGCCAATCCCATTTCATTTTAAGACAATCTATCTTATATAAAATTATACCCAGAGGCATGGTGGTGAGAGAAAAGCAAACATTAAAGCAGTTACAGCACATTTTAAAACAGGGAGCTTCATGTTTGACCACCTGCTGTGACCATGGTTTTAAAGTACCTAAGATTTTAAAGTGTCATTTGCATACATATGCATGCATTTATGTATGCATTAAGCCTAAACGTTGGCTCATCAGTGGTGTTCCACAGGGCTGTGGAGGATACTCAGGATAAAGAAACTGAAATTTAATGCAACCTTTTGACAGTTTTTGCATCATGCAAAACAGGAGAGCATTTATGATGTTTAATGTGATATGGAAAAATGGTTTTATGATAGAAAATAATTTTTAAAAAAAATCTGAAACATGCTGTTTGCAGAATTATTCAACCCTCATGCTCTGGAAACTCCAAGTTTACAGAGGTGAAAACATTGCCCCAACAAGACCAGAACTGCCTTACCATTGGCCTACGCCTGTGAACCATTTAAGTTATATTCACATTTTACAGATAAAAACAAGACTCTCTTTAAGGATCATTGGTCAACCCGTGAATCGGAAGGAAAGGTGTGCAATTGAAGACTCAAAAGCATTCTACAGCAGGTAGCAATAAAGTAATACAAATGCATAAATTAGGAAAAGGGCACAAAGTAATATACAAGTGTTTGAATATCCCACTGAGAACTGTGCACTGTTTTCACTTCAATAATCAGGAAGTGAAAGCTGCATCACACCAATGAGGCACTGCCTAAAAAATACTGTCTCTCAAAACTCAGCATCCAAGCAAGGAGACTTGTGAGTGAAGCCACAGAGACACCAACAATCACTCTGAATGAACTATAGGGTTCAGTGGCTGAGAGTGAAGAAGAGGTCCACCAGTCAACAACATCAAGAGCTCTGCATAAAACTGGCCTGTAAATGAGGGTGGCAAGAAAGAAGCCTTAAACAGAACCACCTCAAAGCACGTCTGTAGTTTGCCTGAAAGCATGAATGACTCAGCTAAGATGCGGAAAAATGTTTTGTGGTCAGATGAGTCAAAGTTAGACTTTTTTATCCAAAATTCAAATTGCTATGTGTGACACAAACCTAACACTGCCCATGCCCTGAGAAACACCTTCCCTACGTTAAGTATGGTGGTGGCAGCATGGTATGGGGATGCTTTCCATCAGCAGTGACTGGGTATCTTGTTAAAATTGAAGGAAGAATAGATGAAGCACAATATAGGGAAATACTGCAATAGAACCTGGTTCAGTCTGATAAACTGAAGCTTTGGAGAAGGTTCACCTTTCAGCAGGACAATGATCCCAATCACAGGGCCAAAGCAAGAAAGCAACACTGCAGTGGCTCGAGAACAAAAAGGTCAATGTCCAACAGTGGCACAGTCAAAGTCCTGGTCTCAATCCCATAGAGAATCTGTGGCACTATTTAAAAGTTCTGGTCCGCAAACATGTACAAACTGGAATATATTTACTCCAAAAAACTAAAAGCTGTTATTAGAGCAAAAGGCGGCTCTACCAAATATTAATATGGGAGAGTTGAATATGCCAACAGCATATTTCAGTTTTTTCTTTTTATTTTCCTTAAAATATTTAACATAAAACCAATGTCACCTTAAAACAATTAATTTTGAGTTTCAATATTTTAAAATAAAATAGACATAGATGTATCATTGAATATATGATTCGGTACGATATATATCATACTGAATCATATATTAACCCTAACCCTAACCCTAACCGAATACTGTACAGTATAGATGAAACATTCATGGGCCTTATTCATTGGTTTTATTAATGCTTTGTTATTTTACAATGCATAGACATGATTATAATTGCCAAATCACACTTATTCATCAAGGCATTTCAATATAAACTAAGATGTCAACTGTGATAAATATAGCAATCAGAGAAAATAGTCTGGTGATTACATTGCAATTTGAAGGATACAAATTATATGACACCCGGAAATCAAATCTATTCTTTTTACCTGCTTCCAATACTCTTTTCAGTACACCTTATAACAGAGCAACAGTTGCTCTAAGCAGTACCAGACTGAAAATGATTTTTGATTCAGTTGGCCATGCTGTTGTGGAATAATTGACACAGTAGCAGTAAATTAAACTACAACAACACAAAATAATGGCCCACCTGAAAATGCAAAGAGAGAGAGAGCAAACTAATGGGGGTGGATTATAACATCGTTTATTTTCCAAACTATGTGCACAGCAAACATCAAATTCACATCTCTGCTAGAAAAAAAATAGCAATTAGTGTGTTTAGTTATGATTTCTATTTCTGCAACACTAGTTCCCACAGGTTGTTGTAAGAAGTTGCGGTCTTTGAGATAAGAATTCCACAGAACAAAGCTGACAGCTGTGAGGGGCGCCTGTCAATCACCCTTCCACCTCTCTCTCATGATGTGTTTGCCAGGGAGGGCCACCTGTCATCAATAACGTCTGCTCAAAAAAAGCAGTCAGCTACTTTGAAGTTGGGAAGGGAAATAAAGGGAACAAAGGGAAGGAAAAAAGAAAAAAAAAATCCATTGAGCTGCCTCCACATAACTCTCCCTGTAGTTTTTGTTCAGTTGCTAGGCAGTCAGTTTGAACACCCACTTCTTCTAAATTCTCAAAGAGGCGGAGAGGGAGCTAACATCCTACTTTCGCTCTGTCTCACCTTCCAGTTATTAGTCCAGTTATTAGCTGCAGGTATTAGTACATGCCAGCTGAATTTTACCAGGATTTAAGACTCTTGTTCAGACAGCAAGTTTACTCTAGTTAAAGCATACAAGTAAAATTGTGGTTTCTGTGCATATTTTAAGGAGGTCCATCTGCAAACATCATGGCAGCCTGAGCTCAAATGGTATTTAGGAAAATTATGTAAGAGAACAACATACACATTTTCGTGTTCTGGAGGTGAAACTGAGATTTGCTACCAAAACACTGCTCCTTCAGCCTTCCTTGGTCCATTTTAAGAGTAAAGCTAGTGATAGTGCAAGAGAAACAAGGGATAATTATCAGCTGTGCACATGCGGGAAACGTGCTTCCCAGAATCAAAGGCGATTAATACTATTAATCATGGAAGATTTGAAGGGAACTGATTTAAAGCACTGCACTGACATCATGTTCACTGCTGATGAGGCGCTTCTTGCAGAGTTACAAAAGAGAGATAATGCCCACTAGAAGTTTTACACATTTGCACTGAGTACACAGTGAGGCAGACACAAAAGGATTCACAAAGAATATACCTTTTGATTTGTTACCAATAAAAAAATTGATCAGGATTCCCTAGGATTACTAAATGGAAAGGATTATCAAGGCATCTGCATTGGACAGGATTTAATCAGCTGAAGCAGGAGAATATCAGCTAATGCTGCTACATGACTAGCCATTTTGGCAACAGTAGGGGCTGCCAAGTGATTGACTAACCATTCTTTTAAGATTACTGCAGTTATTTTTGTGCTTGTGATATGTCTGCAGTAATAAATTGCATAGCAAAACACCTGCTTTAAACATATTGGGAAACAACTCAGGTAAAATTCGACACTTTAAGTGAAAGTGAAATGACGCATTTCTCTGCTTCAGAACATTCGGAGCAGAGGGCATTTAAAGCAATTTAGAAAAAGTACCATCATCTGTAAAAGTTACAACATCAGAGTACCACCCAGGATAAAACCAATGGGTTATAAGTGCAGTATATAAGTTATAAGTGCAGGTCTTTAACCACAATGGCACACTACAATGGCAGTGTGCCCGCCTGTCCTGAAGAAAGATGCAAAGCACGCTTCATATATACTAAGTACATTTACTTCTCAGCCAGAAAGAACTTTTTTTTTTTTCAGTTTACCCACTTACATCACAAATTAAATATTCATGATTCAGACACAGGCATTGCTACCAGTTATAGCTTGACCTTTCTGAGTCAAAGTCCATAAAAAAGCTGAATTTCACTCTCCCTTTCTTTGCCCAGAGGCATGGGTGTCCAGTAAGGCAATAACCAAAGACCTCACATAAAAATATAGGCCTGGAGTGTAGACAGACACTCATAACATGATCCTTTCCGATTACAAAGGTCTTTACAAATAACACACGAGTGAGACAGCCTGATGACAATTCCTTATGGCTACAGAAGCTTGTTTTTTTTTTGTTTTTTTTTATCCCTTATCCCCCAAATTTACAGTGTTCACTATGAAGAGACTTCTGAGGCCTGTCTGCTCACAGCTCACAAGTAAAAATATAATAAGAGTAAAAAAAAAAACAACTCTGATTTATAGGTAAAGTGTTTTACTGTTTACAGGTAAAATGGTTATTTCCATTTTTCCATTATTTATTATCATAATAAATAGGCAGTCATCACAATTGAACTTATATATTATTAATCCCTACTAATACATTCACTTACCTCATTCTTAAACACAGCAATACCCTGTTCTCCACTGGTTAATGGCTCCAGCAATTTACTGGCTAAGTTGCTTATTTCTTTCCAGCACAACAGAGAGTGCCAAGGAAACCTGCATCCCTGCCAGCATGAAAAGAAAAGACTACACATAATGCAAGAGGAGTCAAAACTACCAGAACTGCCAGATCACATCATTTTAGATGCACTGTGCATTGTTTCAGGGTGCAAGGCTTTTCACAATTCACAGACACATACAATTACTTTTAGTTTCCACAAGAAATGACAGGAAGTGTCCAGGATTTAATACTGAATAGAGCTCTCCTGAATTTTCCATATCTAGAGCTTCATTTGCCAGCTAATAAGTGACCTGTCCTTGGCTATTCAGAGAGTGTTTGAACAGGGTGTCTAGCCTTGGATAGACAATTCAGAAATGGCCATCTGAATATAGCTATCAATTTTCTCCACATCCCCAAAATTAGGCTGTAAACATTTGCTGTGTTAACACATCAAGTGACAGTGCATGTCAGCTATCTATCTAGTTTTCACAGCAAGGATGCAGCCTAAGTGCCACTGGACAGAAAGTCAGAGTCCGTCCCAGCTTCTACTTCTGTTCCATCTCACCTCATTAAACACACATAATTCAGAACACATACTCCATAATGCCACACAATAAATTCTCAAAGCTTTCTTCCTTTTCTTCTGTATCTCACCAATGAGTTCCATTGTTGTCTCAATCTGGTTAATCGTTTGTCCATGTGAGGCACATGTGTGATAAGCCCAGCTATAACAGTTAGCTAAACAGGTGTTGTAGCTATGTGGGAAGATTGGCACTGAACTCACGACAATTTGTGCCTTTGCTTTGCATTTTTCTTTATTTGCATTTAATAAATTACATAGTTTTGGGACACTGTGAAGTTGAGGTGTAAAAAGTATTCGCAAAAAAAATTTGTTGATTTCTTAAATCCTTGCTCTTTCATGAGTAATACACTTTATACAGATTCAGGGGGGTGCCAGTATACAAGTGAACTCCTTTTTAAAGCCTTCACCTGGCAGTAGTACCATCGGCACACAATCAAAATCATATACATATTTCACACAGTAGCGCTCAACGTGGCCCTTTAACCTGCAACCCCATTCTGTCACCTGATAACGCCTGAAACTCCTTATAAACATCTGTTAGTTGTCATGTTCGACTCTCTGTTCTTGAAAGTCAAGTTACAGTGTAGGTGACCTAGTATTGTGCATGAAAAGCCTCCCTATGCCAGCCTTCCCTGTAGGATGAGAGCAGTATTTGTTTCATGAATCACTGTGGATGTAAAGAGCGTTGATGTGGGGCTTTGATAATGTATTTACTATTAGTATTTCACCTGGCTAAATAAAAGCAGGCTTTTTAGAGCTGGGTTCAGCTCCTGGATCCAACAAAAGCAACCTCACCACAATAATTCTGCTTTGACAGGGTATTGAATTGCCTCAGCAATTATAACTAAGATGCTCTGAGGACAGATTTTTTTCTATGATGCAAAGTCAGACAACAAAAATACCAATCCGCCCGCATAGCAGCGTTCCATTCTCATCCATGTGCAGTAATACACTTGCTCATTGAATTTACTCGGTTGGAATATCACAATACCACAAACAATGTCATTCTGATTTAAAGCAAAGGGTTACTATTCCAATCACCCCCCACAGCTTTAGTGACTAGACTGTATTCAGCTTTCCCAACAATCACATAGTAATTGTATGTATAGTAAAAGTCTGCCTCACATAATGGGGAAAATGCAAAGTTTTTTTTTTTTTTAAATGGCATAATGTTGGACCAAGTGCCAAGGAAATTCTCAATTCATCGCCGTTATTGTTCCAAGTTTCTTATCTTCCAACAGACACTGGATCCATCTCTAAAATGCACCCTGAAACAGGTATGTATTGGTAAAAATGACTTGTCATACACTATGAGTAGAAGGATCAATCTCCTCACAACAAGTTAGTCTTAATGCAGCAAAACAGGGTACAGGCATATAGAAGCTGAACATGCAAAGTCCACATAACAGGGTGATATACGCCCTGCAGAAGCAGATGGCACTTCTCAGCATACTTTACACTGTCAATTTCCTCTGTCATTGGTTATAGAATGCCTATTTATTTGTCATTATTACTGGGCTGAGGAACTTCTTAATACCAGGTCGCCTCATGGTCTCTTCATGGTCTCTACAGTGAAATTCAAATTTTCAACAATATACCTAAAATGAAAGTGCTTATTCTTAAAAACCATTTAAACTTTTCTCACCCCAATTGTGCCGTACAGAACAAGGGTGGAAAGTCTCCTTAATGGACAGTGCCATAATGTGGTTGTGTATTTGGGTCTAATACAGGTATTATGAATACAGCCTGAACAAATCAGTTCATTTCTTTCCTCTTCCATAGGGAAAGTAGATTTTATTGTAAAATGCTGAAGGAACCTTAACCTTTTCTGCCATGTAAAGGCATGTAAAAACCCTTCAGTCACAATGGTAAGTTCTCCATTGACAATCCTGGCATTGTTGCTGCACTGTGATATATGAAGACACATTGCCATTAATATTCCTTCCATTTACAATGTCAGCAAATCAGTGAATTATTGACATTATAGAATGAAGAGTGACCTGTAATAAGGACAAATTCAGTGCTATTTATCAGTAGACTTCAGTTTCTTTTCCATTAGGGTTATTAGACATAATTTACTTGCTGGTAATAAATGACAAGCAAAATTACACCTGCTTCAAGTGCACTTAGCCACACTAATAACAACATAATTATTCAAACCAAGAGTGACATCTTTCTGAGAGAGTACTCAAAATCCCAATCGTATTTTTTATTCCATTCAGTCATCTCTTCAGAAGAACTGGGAGTAATGGAGGTAAGCACGGACTGCCTCTCTCTCTAGAAAGAAAAAGCAGCAGTCGCATGTAAGATGGGAAAGGCTGGAGCACAGGATCTTGCAAGTAAAATACCTGCAGGCACCAAATTATAATCAGATAGCTTAGTAAAACAAATACCCTAGCAATTACTCCTAGTTCAGAATGCTCTTCTCTATTATCCACTTGAACGAGTATTGATGTTTCATTTTTAGTAAGATTTTTCCCTTCAGAACACACTTTCCTGCCTGAATTCTGCGGTAGACCTGGCAACCTCTTTACCTAGAGGCATGTTAAAACTCCCACTGTGTCAGAACTAAAGCCAACTTACTGCCCAGTGTTTTATGAATGAGCTCTACTTCTCACGGTCTTATTTCGAGACACAGGCAGCAACAGTTCTCACCACCAAGCAGGACAGCTCTATGATGACATACGGGCGGCAGTATAGCATAGTGGTTAAGGAGCAGGACTTGTAACTGAAAGGTTGCCGGTTCAATCCCCGCTGGGGCGCTGCTGTTGTACCCTTGGGCAAGGTACTTAACCCACAGTTGCCTCAGTAAAAAATATCCAGCTGTATAAATGGATAACATTGTAAAAACAACTGTAACCTATGTAAGTCGCTTTGGATAAAAGCGTCTGCCAAATGAATAAATGTAAAAATGTAAAACAAACAGAGTTTGCTGTAAGGGCCCTACTGCCTTCAGGACTGAAAAAGCCCCACTGTGTCAAAAACAACAATTGTTACATGGTTGGGGTGGACAGGGCCAATCAACTGTGCTTGTACTATGACTCTAACCACAGCAGTATGAAACAGTATCGTCACATTTATTGCCATGAGAAAGAGGTAGCCCAGGCGGACACTTTCACCCTGCACCAAGAGAATAGGAGAGATTTTGTGATACATTTCTTGTCTCTTTACTAAGCACCAAGTGTTTTCAAACCATGGATCTGTTGCTGTTGAGATTTTACTGCTTTGATATTTGTGGATTATCTTTATATCTAATGTGGATGTATTGTTGAAACAGTTCATTCTTCATTTTTTACAGATATATACAAATGACCAGAAGTTATATTTATTGTACAAATACACTGTACAGTGCCGACCCTGATGAAAATTCTTAGCCTCAAATGGGACTTGTTTATATGTGGAATGGCACCTAATCAAATTTGACAACCCACCATTACAGTTGACCCACTTTCTTGATAGAGAGAGAGAGAGAGAGATACCTTGAACAAGTATTGATTGTTAGTTTTGGAATATCTGGAGATTATATCCTTTGTTTTTCTTGCAAACGTAAAATAATTCATAGAGAATATTGTCCAAATCTATGCAACTCTCCTGGGAGAGTTTGTTTTCCAAATTTGTTTAATAAATGACATGAATGAATATGTACATTCTTTGTTCTAATCTCTGCGATGATCTGCACCACAACAGGACACGTATCGTTCATTCTTTATTTCACACAATTGTATAATTTCATTTTCACCCAACCATTCTCTTATTATTTGTCAATGTTTTTCTGTCACAGCCAGAACAGTTATTTTTTATTCTCAGAGATTGCAACAGGGGAGAAAAAAATTTCAATGTCAGACATCACCAATGTAACCATATTCTTGATATTCTTCATATTCAGTTTAACTACTTTTGTGACAAAAATGACACTATTTAACTGTGTGTTTTATTGATAACAAGGGAAATGTGTGTCCCATGACAGCAAGTCTTAAACAACACCACTGTGAAGGAGCAGCCCTTCACCCCACCCCAACAGACTAAATGTTAAATGTTGGTTGTTTAATTGTTAAATTGGTTGTTTGGATGTCCAGCTGTGTAAACTGAGGAACCTCATGTTGTCCATTTTCTATCTTGTGGCATAGGTGCTTTAATCAATCAACTACAGCTTTTGTAGACAGGTTTTGTGTTTATCGTGATTGATTTTTTAATAATTGTTTAATTGTTCAGACTTCTGGAGCCCATTTTGGGTGCTGGTGGCTGTAGGCTGGGGCTGTTTCTCAAAGTCAAGGATGCTTCCTTAGTAGGACGGGTCCTTCCAAGTCAGGTCCTTCAGAGGCTAGGCAAGACTCCTTCCTAGCATTTGGAGTACAGATAATGGAACAGTCTAGCGAGTGTGCAGGTGTGCATCATTGAAAAGGTCCCGCCTTCAATTACGCACCACAGACTCTTGTACGTGCGCATAGGATTGTGGGTGCTTTAAGGACGCTAAGGATACATGCTATGCATCCTTAAATTCTCTGAACGAAGGAACAGTCCTTCGGTGGGATTCGATGACGTAGCATCCTTGAAATGCAGCCATTAAGGATCCTTCCTTGACTTTGAGAAGCAGCAAGATTCTCCTGTGTTTGTGAGTGCTTTTTTAAACAGAAGGGCCAGACAGACTTCTGTTGAAAGAGGAGAGCAAGGGCCAGAGGGTATAGACAGTATTACAGGCCGCTGATTTTCCTGTTTTGCAACAGGTTCAATCTAGTGATGGGAATAACGGCTCTTTGAAGGGAGCCGGGTGGCTCCATTCCTTTCCAAGAGCCGTTCATGGTTTTTTTTTTTTTTTTTTTAAATCACTGCCCGCTGCATATTACTGGTTTATGTTCACTTAACTAACACCACTTTTCAAAAGCAGTTACATCCAACAGCAGACTAGCTAGGTTGAGATGCATAAAACCTTCATACATATGTACAACAAACAGAGCAGCATGTCATTTATGTATTGTTCCAATTCTATGCAATTTTGCTGGGTATGCATTTCTGAAAGTAACTTGAATATACACCAGGGAAATGTTTGTTTTATGCTCAACAGCCTATCATCACCAGTATCAAGGCATGCGAGAGCACAGTATAAAATATAAGGGTAACTGATCTGAATCTGTGTCTATTCTATAACTAATACAGTGTCCACATGTAAGCAACTAAAATTATTTCAGCTAATTAAGGCACTGATGACACAATATTTGAACACATTCACAATTTATTCATTTGCCATTCAGGATAAACTGTGATAAAACACGTTTCTAAAATAATAAGCAGCTTTGAGGAAATTCCCCAGTTGTGATAATTGTGCTATTACCTCTGTTAACCCCTTAACTAAACAATGGTGTGTTGATTTTTATTCAATATTTCACAGATTCAATTTATATTCCCTTAAATTATGGAGCTGCAGAGAAAAACATTTCACTCTGATGTCTACATTTTATAGTCTGTGTTTCTGATTACTCTGAAAACAGCTGCTACGTGTACCTGCACATGGGCCACTAGTTGTTTGAAGCATTCAACAAACAAATGAACACATAAAAGATTGTTGTTGCACCATTATAAAAACGGGTTAGACCTTTTCTGAATAACAACCATGAATACACATTTTGACTTACAAAGTTAGGAACAGTAGAGCTCCTGGATCATAAGCTGTAGTACTCATACATTCTCATACATACTGTGGGCCTCCACAAGATGATTCCTTTTAATCCCATTCAATTAGAACAAGTCTTAATGGACTTATGATCCATATCTTATCCATAACACAAATGTGACTCAAAGCTCAAGGCAGGAAAAAAAGACTTTAGTCTATACACTTTTTTGCTTGGATATTTCCACTCATTGTAAATAGGTCTCAATTAGGCATCTCTGTTGAAGAAAATGCCCCTCCTTCAACGTTGTAAACATAGTAATGCTTCACATCGAAAACCCACTTTTTTTTTAATCAACGGACTACATTTGAATAACAGATCATATATAATTTGGCAGCATTCACTTTTCAGGATTCATGGATTTACTCATATAGTATCTGTACTATAATACTGTAAGAAACAGACTGCATGTCTTGTGTAGAATTGCCATATTTTCCATCTTATCCCCCCCACAATAGGCTACCTCTCCCCCTCCCCCCCCCACCCCCCTTTTACATAAGAGGGTATGTATTTGAAAGTAAACAAAAGGGTGCAAATAAAATGCACTGATTCTAAGATGCTTCTAAATTTAACTTCAAAAACATCTACAAGATAATTTACCAACACAACAAGAGGACTTTGCATACATGGATGATTATATTACATTACATTACATTACAGGTATTTAGCAGACATTTTTATCCAGAGTGACTTACATCAATTACAGTTTTATACATTATCCCTATATATAGCTGGATATTTATTGCGGCAATTGTGGATTAAGTACCTTGCCCAAGGATGCAGCAACAGTGTCCCTGTGGGGAATCCAACCGGCAACCTTTAAGCTATGACTCCTGCTCCTTAACCACTATGCTACACTGCCACATGGCATCTATTTACTGTGAAGCAGGCACAAACAACTGAAGCAGGACACAGAGGCTGTAAACAAACAAAAATGCCAAGGAAGCATCATGGACGGTGGAGGAGGCCGTGACGCTGGCATACACTGCTGCATGAACAAGTGCAGGCACGTTTGCAACACTGAAACCTCTCTGGAGATCCAACACAATATCACTCAAAACCAACATAAAAACAGTCAAATCAAACAAGACAGAAAGCCACAAAGGAAATAACAAATAGCCTTCATAAACAAGTGCCTGGTAATTATTTTGCAAGCCAGATAGCCCATGAAGATCAGAAATTAAACAATCAGTTAGCAATTCAATTAAGAAGACATCATGGTCGAAGTGGCAAAAATGGCAAAGGACTAGACCAGTGTTTCCCAAACCACTCCTGGAGGACCCCTTGTCCTGCATGTTTTAGATCTGTCCCTGCTCCACCACAGCTGATTCAAATGATGAGCTCGTTATGAACTCCTGAAGCTGCCTAATAACAAACTGATCATTTGAATCAGCTGTGTTGGAGCAGGGAGAGATCTAAAATGTGCAGGACAAGGGGTCCTCCAGGAAAGGTTTGGGAAACGCTGGACTAGACAGATCCAAAGAAAACCATCACACTCAATCACAGAGGAAGGCCTACACTGGATACCAGAGGGAAAGAGGAAAAAAGACAAAGGATGACCTGGCACCAAACTGCTAAAGCTGAGCTCATGATCAGACTAGGGTTCACATGGAAAGCAGCGTCCAAAATAGTCCAGGACAGGAACAGATGGAGGGACCCTGTGGAGACCTTGTGCTACTTGGCACAATGGGTTCAAATTGTTATAGAGAAAAAGACACGTTGCCAGCAGTATATTGCAGTGTTATGTTATGGCCACACTGCTGTGTGTTTGCATCTGCTCTACAACAAAGTTAAAATATATATTTTTTTTTTTTGGTCCAGCACAGCCAGCTTTCCTCGCATTGAATGAATGAGAATTGACACCATAGCAATGAACAGGTGAAATGCAGTCAATCTACTCTCCCTTCCTTGATCAAACCTCTGTTTGCAGTAAAACTGTTCCCTTGTGTTAATTGTATCTAGTATACAGTGGTTTTGGGCAACATCAATAGGGACACCATTGCTTCAACACTGTCTATGTTATATCCAATATCGAGGAGCACATCCTCAAAAAACTCAAATTATGTGAAACCTTATCAATGGACAACTTTGTTTCCTATACTAAAAGCAAAATTGAGAGCAGATGCACTGATGCAAAATTTCTGAAATGACCAAGAAACAGATACATTGATTCTACATTCAATAAAAAACTAAACAAAAGTTAACTGGCAAAAAAGCCATTAATCTAAAGATACAGTACCTTTCAAAACAGATTAAATAATTTGCTTAAAATAATTGCTAAGGTAATCTGTACTTTGTTTTCACTGAGCCTTGGCAGGTAAATAACATTTTTGTAAAGTAGAATCATTATAAAGTAGAATAAAATGTGTAAAAAATAAGTGTCATGTTAGAATCTGGTCTGGCACCAGAGTGAGAATGTCTCACTCAACTGCAGGACTGCAAAATACATATACATTTTATACATACAATTTTTGGTTGTTCAGAGGTTTAAATAAATGCATGTTATAAATCATGGGTAGCCAACTTGTTGCCCTAGTGGCATCACATGGTCCTTCCAAACATTATGTGTGTTCCTTATGTGGAGGAAAAAAAAACATTCATTAACTGCTAAATTAATGCCATGATTAGCCATTGCTGGTGCTGTAAAATGTTAATGCAGTGTACACAGTAGCACTCTTAAGCAGGGAATGTTCAGGGTTGCTTTGTCATCTCACCAGAAACATAAAACCAGTAGAACTGAAACGTTTGGCAAAACAGCCATTACATCTCCTCTTCCTCATGTCAAGTGCAACAGTTGTAACATACAGCTGAATTAAATGGATGGATAATAATTTATAATAATACATGAATTTATGTAATAAATAGATTATATAAATACAAAAACAATCATAATAAAGTGTATAAATACACTTACTAGTAAATGTAATAAAACATGTTATGGTTCTCAATATAATAAGTTAATATTATTTTACAATTGTTTTGACAGCAGCGTAGTTTTGTGATAAGTCAGAGAGTTCGTAATTCACTGGTGTTGGTCCGACTCCCCACAGGAGTAATGCTGTCTAATGTTGTACCCTCTTGTATCTTTGAGCAAAGCATATTTACCTCAGTAATTATCCAGCTGTATAACTGGCAAATGTCAAAGAGTAAGCAATAACAGTTACTGTGGATAGGAGTATCTGCCAAGCAACTGTAATGACACCGGTAAATTCTGGTTCCTACTCTGGGTCAAGTTGGCCACCACTGTAATAAAACCACTTTATTAAGATGGGTAGATACAATCTGAAATGCTGAATTTAAAATCGATTTGCATGTCGTTTGCGTATGCATGAGTAAAATGACCACAATACCTGCAAGTATAAAGGAGCCGGGACTAAATGGCGCAGCTAGCTAACGTTACATACTACAAAGATAGTAACGCAGCAGACAACTTAGCTGCCTAACGGACACTTTACCGGCAGCAACAACTGGCAGCAGACAATGGTTAATCTGCTAGATACGCCCCTCGTGCACTTGCCACAGCCCTGGTTTGAGAGCCGCTCGTGATCCTTTCAATTTTGGGAATTAAAATAGTAATCATCTTGCTAGTTACCTAATGCACCTTAGGAACTACGAGCATTCTTCAAAAGCTGTACAGCGGGTTTATTCCCATGCTGTGTCTGTGGAACCCAAACACCATTCCATGTCCAAAGACGCTACGTATGTGCAACAAGCACTACAGCTGGCCTTTTCCAAAGCAATGTAGCTTGCAAGCCTGCCAACCAGTAACCTTGGTATCGCTGCTTAACTAGGTAACTGGCATGGGACTCTCACACTCGCATGCTATTCTACTAAGGAACCAGCCAGCTGGCTGACTACCTGGCGGAGCACGTCTTTGTTTATTTCCATCTCGCTCTCTAGCATGCTCAGCCCGGAGGTCTTTCGCCGGGATATGATCCCCTGCAGCATTCTCCTGTGCATAGTGATCTGCTGGCTACATGCAGTGAGATGCTCGTTTCGACATCCGGACTTACCAAGCTTTCCCCGGGACTCCTCCAGCTTCTGTATCTGGTTTTCAAGGAAGAGCATTGCCACTCCAAATACCAACACCGCCAGGAGCTGAAACTTGGGAGGCATCATAATCCTTAGGAGCCCCATCAAACTGTCTGATCACAAGTCATGTCGCGATTTGTTTAAAGAAAAGAAAACGGCAACAAAAATAAGAATGATGCTCAGCTCCAATAGCTAACGTTAGCCAGCTAGCTAGCTAGCCAGCTACGCTTTTTTCCTCCAGGTTAACTGACTGGGTGTGTAGCTCCTTCGATTACTGTAGAGCTAGTTTAGGTATCTGAGATATGACTATGGCTGGGTGAAGGTGGTCAGAGCAAAGCGGCATGTCGCTAACTACAGAACAGACGCTCCATGAGTCGCCTCCCATGTGAGTGGGGGAAGCGCTCAGACTCAGTTCTTCTCCGGAGACCCAAACGCTTTCGTGCTGGACACAGTCGCCTCTATCTCCCCGCTGATCTTATAAAGAGTGTCCTGCGTCACACAATAACCACACATGCACGCCAACGCCAATTAATATTCTCACCCAGGAATACAACTATTGGCTGTAGCTGCAAAAACACCATTTCTCATTTATTTGTCAATTGTAAGGTATATTACGTTTTTCTGCGCCGTGATTGGGTAATGTTGGTCATGCTGCCATATTCTACAGCAAAATATAGGACGCTCCGTATGACAGTCAGAGCTGCCCGAGTGAAATATAAAATTACACATTTTTACTGAGAATCATGCTTTCGAGTTTTAGAGTTCGTTATCTAGCTCGCTAACTAGTCTGTTAATTCATGTTTATAATACGGCATCCAGTACGGAAGCCGAGAACGGCCGTGCTTGCAATTATTTTTTTAATGCAGTTATCTCGAGATAACAAAGCTCGTTTTCTCGTGATAACGAGATAATTTATCACAAGAAAACGACTTTTGTTCTCTCGAGATCACGGGATAATTATGGACAACGCGAAAATGAGTGCCTGGTTCATTTGATCAGCGTTTCTCAAACCTCTCCTTGACCTGCATGGTTTAGATCTCTCTCTGCTTCAACACATAATTTAAATGATCGGTTTGTTATTAAGCAGCTTCGGGAGTTCATAACGAGTTGATCATTTGAATCAGCTGTGTTGGAGCAGGAAGAGATCTAAAACATGCAGGACAAGGGGTCCTCCAGGAGAAGTTTGGGAAATGCTGCATTTGATCACATCTGATTTCAGCCTTCAAGATCGCTGTCATAACTGTCAGGGAGGATCTGAATGTTATCTCTAACAGAAAGACACAATGCAATTTCTGCCTGTGTTAGACCTTGACTGAAGTACAGTCTGATGCGTTGATCAGTAATGGGTACTCCTGACATTTTCAGCTTAAATCAGTTGCTACAGTTGTCAAGATGCTATCTATGCATGCTGGCATGGCACTCCTGATCTCTGATAAACATTATAAGTAATAAGAGGAAACAACCTTTTGTTTCCTTGTGATAGGGAAACAATTAACTCGTTATCACAAGAAAACGGGCTTTATCTCAAGATAATGAGATAAATGAATGCGTTATCTTGAGAAAACGAGCTTTGTTATCTCAAGATAACGAAATAATTAACTCGTGATCTCGAGATAACAGCATTGGCGTCCGTACATCCAGACATTTTATAGTGTTTCACTAAAAATTAGAAACCTTAATATCATATGGATCAAACACAAAGGAAATGGAGACACAGGTAGAATTTTTAAATCAGGCATATTATTAAAGTGCCTTCCTTAAAAGGCCCATTCCTTCGTAAAAACCCTGTACAGATAAGCGGAAGATGTCTCCTATGCCTGCTATACTGCTAAATGATAGCCTAAATTGTGTAGAATTGTGCGGTTTAAAAGATTTTACTGACTTTATTATGGTTTGGAAGCTTTGTTCTTACATTATCTTAATTGCGATATTGTCATTTATTGCAATTAATGAGCCACTACCGTTGGCTGTGCCTCCCGACTCATCTCTCTTCCTTTGTAGCAACAATTCCTCCAGGATTCTGGACTCTTGTGATACCTGTCTCATCCATGTTCCATATATTGTTTCCCTCAAACCCATGCCTAGAAAGGACTGTGGCCAGCTTATTAAAGAAGGACACCACATTTGTTGGATTGAAATGTGTAGCCCTTGATAAGCTTGTTGCCTGAGGCCTTCTAATATAAAGTTGTGGATTCCTTCTCATGAAACTGGCAAACCAACTTTCACTTGCCATGCCATTTTCTATCCATTTGGAAGGAAAAGGCAATCCATAAAAACTAGCCAGGTCAAAGGCCAATTTACAAATCTGAAACAATAAAGAAATAACTTAGTTGGTAATGCAGTTGTACTAGTATAATTTAAGTTGTTTCATTGACCATTTCTCTAGATTCTACGATAACTTTGAATGACACCAAGACATGAAATATGTCAGTTTTTAGAGCACGTATTAAAGATTACAACAATCGAAGTTCAGTTTAACAGTCATATAAGGAAAAGAACTATTTAATGTGAAATGAACATGGTGAAGTGAAAAACTTACCTGTGAAAAAAAACTTTTGCCGATATCTTCGGACCGGAGAAGCACACGAAGAGGACGCTAATATGCATGTGCTGAGCAAAAATCACAGATTGGATTATATTTGTGAATTATGTAGTGATGTAGTAACAGGGTTGGACAAAGTATCAGTGTATCTGCACATGTTCTGGGCTATGAAAAATGAAACTTCATTTGCCTGGAACATCTTTTATTGTAAGATGGGTTTTTTGTTTTCTTGAATTTTTTTTTTCCACAGAAAGCACTAGCGAATTGGCCATACTAGAACCACTGTGCAGGAATTGAGCCTCTACTGTTCACAACTTATGTTCTGAGTATTTGTAGACATGCAAGAGTTGCAAAAGCGAATGGGGTAGAAAATGTCAAGGTGGACAAAGCAAGAAACAGCTGCTATTCCACATGCAATAATAAGCAAGTAATTAAGTTGTACTTTTAGGATATGCCTATGTATACAGGTGCAACCAAGCCTTTGGAACATCACCTTTTGGTAGTCTGGAACAAAATACAGTCCCATGCACTTAACCATACTTACTTACACGGACATGCACATGCAATAACTGTGTCAATATGTAAAATAAATATAAGAGCCTGGGTGTTGGTGCAGCTCTATGCAGCCTGAGAAAAGATAGTATAGTGGATGATGTATGATTTTGCTTTTGTAGTTCTTTGAAGCTATTTGATTGAATGACTTGATTAGTATTTGGATGGGAGACCTGGGAGGACCAAATTGCTGCTGGAGGTGGTGTTAGTAGGCTCATAGGGAGCATTCTTCGCTCTAGCCAAAGTGTCAGCGGCAAGGCTGTCACTCATTGTGGTCATTACAGTTCCTAGACTGTCAGTGCAACAAAAAATTCTCTGTTCTCAGTTGACCATTAAATAAAAAATAAGAGACAAGCTTCATATGTGTGCTGCCTTTGTACACAATATGCACAGTCTTCTGATTGGTATAGTTTGCCCATATGATATGTCTAGGCTACTCACAGATGAACACACTTTGCTGGAGAAGAGAAAGATGCTACTTCATGATGTGATACACATAGTTACTAATCTTCATATAATTTACTGACTATAATCAGTTAACATACAAAAAGAAAACTGTGGTATGACACAAAATATAATCAGGAACAGGAATGTAATCCTTTGGAGACATTCTAGGCAGGCCTCTAGTAATATATTTTTTATATGATTCATTAGAGTTTAAGATGTTGACAATAATCCATATCTTCAAGGATTATGTGTTTTATGATGACTCTGATAAGAACACTGTACAGGTTTGTGGGTAGTTAGCCGAGTTGGTTGTTGTGGCAGCACCTACCTAGGGGAAGTGTGTTTTTGTCCGAAGGTGATTCAAGTGGTTTCTCCACAATGGTGACCGCAGGGTTACCACTGATGGCTGGCATCAGTGGACAAGTTCACACATCTGTAGCTGTGCTTGTTGAATAATGGGAGGCTAGGCGAGATATCTGGGCTATTGTTGTAGCAATGGCTACGTAGGAAATCATATCTCTGTTTTATTTAGTTTTTTATGCTGTTATTTTAATGTTTGGCCAATGAGAAAGCAACAAATGCAAGCATTGGCTCGGCAGCAGCAATGATCAAAATAAAAATATGTGAAGAAGGAAAGTGATATGTTGAAGCATGGTTGTGATCCAGCTAGATCTGCCCAGGTATCTTTAGGTTGGTGGTAAAGAGAAAGCGGGGACAGGAAGTTGTACTGTTATTTTGGTAAAAGAAAGTAGAAGGACAACACATACTTGAAACAAAAATGATTTTATATAAGGTATAATAAATTGCATAAAAAAGAATAAATTATTGAGATGAGCAATAGATTTGGTTTAGGAAAAAAAAGAAAATCTGATTAGAGTGCTCTACATGCATATATAGGTTGAAATATGTTTTCTTGTCTTGTTTTCCTGTCTGCGAGGTATGTCTTACAAAAAACCCACTAACAGCTAACCCTGTGCATTTACAAAATTACCCTTTGCACATGTTGATGTTTGCATTTATACCAGTACTGGAATGTAATGATGTATTATGAGTATAGGTGATGATATAATGCAATGTGTTCTGTTTTTAACCTTTCTGTATAGTGATAGAGCTCTGAGATGCCAAACAAATTTCTGTGAAAATCAACTATTCTCCTATGTCACCTTGCCATTGCTTGTGGCTGCTGGGCTGCATAATAAGAGTATAGTAAAACCTGGCACCAACCCTGTAGTATTTATACTTAATACTTATTCTTACTAATAACTACATGGTAGCCTTGGTGTCTCATATTGAATTATAACACCCCTGCTTCCCAACTCCTTGCTGTTGTCTACCACTACTCCCACTTCTACCTCAATTTAAATATTACATTTACATTTACATTTATTCATTTGGCAAACGCTTTTATCCAAAGCAGCTTAAAAGTGAGACAGAGTACAACACAAGTGAAAGCCTTACACAGAGTCACAATATTAGAAATGCTGCATGACCAAGTTTCAATAGTTGGCCAGACAAGGTACAAGCTAGCTGGTAGAGACATAAGTGCAGAGTTGGATAACAGTGTAGGAGTTTAGGACATAAGAATTTGCTTTCGCTGGTAGTGCTTTAGGTGATCAGTACAGAAGAGTTGTGTCTTCAGATGTTTCTTAAAAACAGTGAGGGATTGGGCAGAATGGATGATGTGTGGAAGGTCATTCCACCATCGGGGGACAACGGCAGAGAAAGTTCTGGATAGTGATTTTGCGCTGCAATGCAACAGGACCACCAAATGCTGTTTTGTAGCAGGTCGTAGTGGTCGGGGGGGAACATATGCTTGTTGTAGAGCATTCAGGTAGGTAGGTGCAGATTTGTTGTTTGTTCTGAAAGCAAACAACAAGGCCTTGATGCAGGCAGCTACAGGGAGCCAGTGGCGTGAGACAAAGAGAGGTGTAACATGTGCCCTTTTTTGCTGGTTGAAAACCAGACACACAGCTGCATTTTGTATCAACTGCAGAGGCTTAATGGTGCATGCAGGAAGGCCAGCCAAGAGAGCATTGCAGTAGCCTAGTCTTGAGATGACAAGAGCCTGGACAAGGAGCTGTGCAGCTTACTCAGATATACATATGTTAAGGGAGACAGTAAAACCCTAAGCAGGTGTTTACATTACAGACTCTAAGGGATAGACAACAGGTAGGTAACAAGAACTGTGAATATGAACCAAAACATTGGGCCAGGGTAACGACCCCTTGCTAAAAGACTCTCTACAACTGATGGTAGGAGCCACAAGTGCTGCTGAGGTCTATTTCTAGTTGCAGGTATTTCAGTCCAGTTCCACCAGGACGTGCCTTCCCCCTATAGACATCAACAGCAGGGTCCTCTGAAATAAATTAGAGTCATGTCGTGGATCGCCAAGTTCATGTCAGGAGCTTTTGTGCCTCTACCAAGAGCCCAGGATCAACAACTCTGCAATTCTATGGACATTGCTACTTCTGTAAAATGACAAAATGATTTCTTGCGGTGGTAAATATAATTCACATGAACTGCATAAAATTTACTAATACCAGTTATTAAAGAAATTATACCGAGCACTCTGAGAAAGCATGATTGCAACATTGATGGTCCTGTGATCTCAAAATTGGTGAAAAATCTTTGCCAGTTAAACCCGGCAAGTGCAGCTTTAGGGGTTGATGGACCTCTTGGCATGTTTTATAGGAGAGGTCACTTCCTAAAGGAACATTTTTTCCATCATGGAGCCAGTTGAATACATGCTTGATGACACAAAAACATACCAGTATATGCCAATTCTGCTACATTATTGTCACAACTTTTGAACAAAAGAAATATTCAGGACAAGGTATTCCAGAACAGAAGGCATTTTGAAGTTTCACCTGGATACAAGTCCTTTCGTGATGGCTCACACTTAAGAGAAAAACATTTTTTCATCTGGAGTTAAAATTGTCAGTCAAACTCTATATTGATGATTTTCAAGGTGGAGGAACTCAGAACAATTACAAATATTCTTGTGAAGCAAATGTTTATGGGTTAACTGTATGGTTACCTACAATGTCTGCTTTAACTCAGAAGAGCCAGGGGAGGAATGGCTGGAACTAAGATCTGGCCAAAACTGGATACTCTGAATCGGGTACATTTTGATTAAGCCCACAATTCTCTTAGTAGTTATTTTATTTGGTGTAACAACATTTGCAATGTTATGGTATATCTATAAAGCCTATGGTCACTCTAAATACATCTCCTAACAGACCCACAGTATCGAGAGGAAAAGAGACGCAGTCATCCAAAGCCTCATGGAGTACTTTGAAGAAAGTAGTGAGGAGCTTTTCCAAGATTTTCCAAGACTTTTCCCAAGTCCTTTAATATTGCTTTGTTCAACCAGATGATACAATCACTCAAGAAATTCACTAGGGTATACAATTCACTAATGTATGCAGTGAAGGCTCAGGAGTATATTCCTGTGTGTGGACAGTGAAAGAGAAACTCTACAGAAATGAACAATTCACATACTTTCACTTTTACTCACGTGTTACATTTTACCTTATTTTTAACAGGAAGGATGACCGAGATGAACACACTCGGTACATCCTAAAGATCCAGTGCTCCCTCTACAGCAGATGTTGCCCTCCCTGCAGCAGGGAAAAATACATTTTCAAATGATTTCACAACCCATTGCACAAAAATAATTGTGGCTTGAGGAGACTTCAGTACACTTAAATAATAATAAAAATTTGTTAAGAGTATGAATTAAATCAGAGCAATGGTGGTATGGGTGAACATTATGACCACATAAACAAGTATCATTTATAGTACTATTATAAATATGGGGTACAATTTGCCAATCACATGCTTAAGCTAACGATGACCCTAACCCTAACCCTAATTTTGGTTTTTGACGGTGTTCCTAGACTTGAAAAAATGAGTGAGGAATGAAGTTGGCAAAAATAAGCTGAAAACTGCATATGAGCGGTACACTTGTAAATTAATTTACTAAGCACTGTCATAGATGCTAGGTCCTGTTTTTGACATTAATAATGTAATAATAGTCTGGCATGACAAAGTAACAGAGAGCTGTTAGTATGAATTATTCCAAATCTTATATCCTTATGTGCTGTGGCAATACTGCATGGTTATGTGTACATGCAAAGGCTCAGCTTCATCAGAATTATCTGTTAGAAGTTGATTCTTATTACAAAAAAGTCCTTTAAAAACAAAAGAAAGGAGATGGAAAAATGTTTTTATAAGTAAATAAGACAGGGTATAGCAGATTAAACAAGTTTGAGGACAAGTGAAAACAATAATAAATACACTCTTAGCTTTTTAAGAAGGACCATTGTTTATTCACTAATATAATCATATACTGAATTCTGAATTCTGAATACTGAATTCATTAGATGATTGTTCACATAGACATAAGTATGTGTTGATGTATAGTGTTTGTAATAATAGTAAAACATGTGGAGCTACATAATGTCCTTAGGTCAGACAGGAGCAATAACTGTATTGTATGTCAGGAAACATGGTTGCAAAATCAACATCGCTACTTACTGCACTTCTGATTAGATGCTAACTGCATTTTGTTGCCTTGTACTTGTTACATGTGTAATGACAATAAAGTTGAATCTAATCTAATCTAATCTAAACAGTAAGGGTAGGACAATTGGGTGGAACTGTGAATTGTAGAATAACCTAACTGAAAATCCTTATATAGTAATGTGTCAAAACAGAAGGAATCAAGAAGTATATGTGTTGGTGTAGCATTGATGGGGGCTCTGTGCTGGTCACTTTCCATTGACTACTCCTATTTGGGGCATCTGAAAATTGCAGGGAGATGTAATATTCTCTTACTTTGGCTGATCAAAAGTTGAATAAGTTAGGGTAAAGATTTTGTTTAAACACTGGCAAATGTCAAGATTTCAGGATTTACCTTTGAGGGTGATGACGAGCCCTTAATGTTTTTTGTGACATAGGAGTTAAAAAAAGATGAATTTTCCTGAATATTAGTGAGGCAATTAGTTTCTGCAAGATGACGCATTAATTTATCACCGTTCATCTTTTAATCACCCCATTACATCAAAAAATTGGTTATAATGAAGTTTGGTTTACTAATCATAAAGAGCATAGAATGTATTGACCCACTACATTTTTCAATTGGTTTTCCAGTGAATGACAGATGGAGAGATTTTACTGAGATTTCCTACCAAAAAATTTTCCCAAAAAGTGAATGCTGCCCAGGCTACACATGAAACGCAGCTACTACAGGTACACTACATATAGTATCATTTCACACCTTACTCATGGATCTGATGAATGATTCTCCCTGCCCCACTTAGACCTAAATGATGATTTTCAGGGCAGGGCTTGTAAAAACTTCTTGATTTGGAGTATGCAAAAAGATACATATCTGGACCAATACAGATCCATTAGTATGTTAAACCTTCCAAAAATACCAGTGTTGCCACAGCTTAGGCAGAAGTTCATTTTCTAAATGATAATGATTAAAACAACCTCTTGTTTCTAGTTCCTAATGTTATGTGAATTTAACATGGAAGTCAGAGTTATGATATCACAGCAAAAAGTGAATCATTTGTTTGGACTGACCTCAATAACTACATGCTTGAACCTGAAGGTAATGTTTTCAATTGATTTTTTTCACTTCAAGGTAAGATGAATCACAGTGCACAAATCTCTTGAAATTAGTTTTTTTTAGACTGACCATTAAGTGTGGCAACAGAAATACAGAAATACAGGTGAATGATTATTTTACTGTATTAACATTATAACAATTTTATGGTAGGAATATCAACAATATGCACATAACTTATAAACACACATGATTTTAAATGGTATAAAAGCCAAGTAATCCTTTCATCAGAACTTGAATGTAATCTCACATAAAACCATGTGGATTCCTTATTAATACTAATAAGGATTCCTTATTCCCAAGCAGATGAATTTCTTTATTTCAGAGATGATTACTCTCTGATGAGACAAAGCAAGGTTAACATTGTCTCCCTTGAGTGCAAACATATTCAATATAGGAAACTAAAGAATTTAATTAAACGATCCCCCACTAGTATGCTTTGTATGCTATATATAGCTAAAAACTGCTGATAGTCTGTGTGCTTTCATGTTGAAGCCTGGCTGGCACATTAATTTCTATGCACAGGAATGTACTGTACATTTTGAAAGGCCCAATTTTCTTGAAGATCTGAGAAGCATTAATTGTGTTGCATGTTTTGATTTTGTGTCGTCCATAAAATGGCACCATCCGTCACTGTTCTTCGACCACCACCGCTGCAGAACCATACAGTTTAATGGCTCTGGAATACAGCTGATCCTGCCTCATTAATTACCCCACTAAATGAAATTGCTGTACTTATGAGTCCTCACAGAAACAGACACAATAATTCTGTAAGTAGGCATACTTCTCACTGCCTGGATATACAGTGTTTCCCCAAGTGAATCAATTCTAAGCAAGACGGTGTGTACACATTGCTTTGTGTAGATATGGTGCAGCCGCTGTTTCATTTTCTTTGATACAATTTGTACGTAGCATCTAAAATAATTCATTCTCTTTGTAGACTTTGTAAACACTAGCTACGTTTTTAAATTTTTGGCACAGTTGCCTGCACGGGGCAGCTGCTGTTAGAACGTTCATGCTTTGCTAACAGAGAGCATATTGTACAGTGGCTTTGGAAAGTATTCAAAACCCCTTCACTTTTTGCACACTTTGTTGTGTTATATACTTTGTTGTGACTTAATCTAAATTAATGCAAGGAAAATAGTATCGGTGAAATTAACCTTGCAGCTCACATCAACAGTACTTTAAAATGACAGGGTGTGGAACTGCACAAACTGATGACAGTGAATTTAGGCAGAACTTTTCTTCTCATTGATTAAGTGACAGGGTACCAGGGAAAACTGTTGGTGGCATGTCAGTCACTCCTGGGATATGCCCGTAGGTGACCTCTTGTGGCAGAGAACAAAAGGATGACTATCATTCTCTGTGTCTCCCTGTCAAGGGAGATTGAGATTGTTCTGGCACTCTGTACTCTGATATATTCTGTCTTCTGTTATATATTATTTAGATAATATATAATATAGATATTCTGTCCTCTGTTATGCATTATATATCTGTATTCTGTTGTATTCAAACATGCAACCATGCTGCCATGTGTCATGAGCAGCACCTGTTCCCTGGCACTGTTGGAAGAGCTTAGGGTTTATCACTAATGGAACTGCACTGCAGTGACTCAGTATATAATTTATATGAATCTTGTGCAGGTTACTTGGGATGATGTCCCCATGTGGTTGTTCGCCATTTACCCTGGGTTGTGACACTATACAGATCCATCTTTATGCACCTTTGCACTGATGGGCTTACTTGATTTAATGTTGGGGGATGGGAAATTGATCAACTTATGACATTTACTGACCATTCATTGAAATCATATGGCTACCAAAATACATATACAAATTTAGTATTAATCACCAATCCAATCAGTTGTACAACAGACATATTACAATCATAAGTAGATTTACAATTACAATTATAATATTTATATATAAGCATATTTATATGCTGGAGCATTATGCAATCCAGACTACATTAATTTATAGACACCTAGGAGCATGGAAAAGGTTCTCTTCACTCTATCCTCAGTGTTGACCTCCACCTGCCATGTTTTCTGAACAAAACAGCCTCCAGAAAAGCAACAGTTGGCTTGAGCTGCTTGAAATTGATAGATTAAATAACATATTCAACTTCAAGTAATGTCAAAGCACCTTTTGCAAATATTATCTGTTGTTTGACAGTATAAGGTAGCTTTCAGGTGTGTGTGTGTGTGTGTGCGTGTGAGGTATTTGGATGAAACTGTCCAAAGCCTCAAGGCAGACTGCAATGAAGATTGCATTTGTATGTCAAGCAGCGCCATGCTGCTCCCATCAATGAATAAGATGGTACAACACCTCAGTTTTTTGGCAATGGAAGATCAATACAAGTTATTTTAAACAGATTGAAGCCACAGGCATCAATCTGAACAGTGAGGAGGATACACGCTGTGGAACCCCAGGTGCTTACGCCATGGTCCTTCTCTCTGAAATGAATATTGATTTCTGGAAGATCTATACATATCTTCACTAGAAACAAAGGGTAGTTCCTTCTGTGGGTGCTGTGAGTCACTTTTTGATGTGCTTGAAGCATTTTTTAAGATAGAATGCTGCCTTTTTCTCCATGACAAAAGATTTTCAGCTCACGCTGTGGAGCTTTCTTGTGAAGTAATGTAGAATGGAAAGGGGCAAGGCTTTCAACAAAGAAATTGGCTTTATTGGGTGGTCTGCAAGGATTTACAGTGAGAAGAAAATTTAAATACAGAGAATGTGGAGGAGATTACATCACTCAATATGTGGTGTTTGCAGCAGGGAGGATAAGGCACACAGATATAACACTCAACTGAAAGTAGCTTAGCAGTTACATTTCAATAATACATGGCGGTTGCCAACTGACAGTCATCACAAATTGTGCCTTCCATGTTTTAAAGGGTCTTTTTGTATGTGCCGTTTGTCATCATAATTAAGACCCGGTCATAAGACTTTATTTCAAAAATGCAAAGGGGTGTATTTTAATGAGTACTCATGTCACACGATTGTTGCTGTTATTTTTGAGTGGTTAGATTATCAGTGGTTTTTGCGCATCTGACTATATTTGCATTGTTAAGGGCTGTGTTAAATAATTAATATAAAACTGCACTGTAGACTTCACCATTATGCAAAGATAATCAATACATATTTGCGACCACTGTGTTCAATTCTCCCCTAAAACTCATATTTTCCTCAAATTAAATTGCAGTAGGCTGCATTCATCCACATTCTGTGAAATTAATTTTCCGATTCCAATTCATTAATTTTCCAGTTAATTATGAATCAATGCTGAAAACTGAAAGTCCAGTTATCTAACAGAAGAACTGTTGAATCTGACAAAGCTCTGCAATTACAGATGTTAAAAAACTACATGTACACAGATTTTCCACCAAAATTAGAGGCTTGCAATTTTAACATTACCATGCCAGGAGATGTAGGTGCCAATCTGTGAGAATGACACAATTTTGGTCACACGGGTATGGAATACAGAATGCAACACCAGATGATTATAAAGGAAATGGGAAGGGAGATGTGAAATTTCTGCCATTATGAGATTTTAGCTCAAATTTGTATACAGATACAGCGACAACAGACAAATGAGCAGATACTTTTCCACAATGTCCATGCATGAGCAAGGATGAGCATGAGCCCTATAGGAGAGACCTACTTTAGATTTGGTGTTTATCACGATGTATGCCTCTTGTTGAGGGAACTGCTGACTGACAATTTCATTGAGGTGGAAAATTCAAAACAGCTGAGGCTTCACACAGTCAGACACACAATAACAACTGTCTGATTGTTACACCGCGTTATTCCCCACTGCTGTCTGTCAGTTGAAGTTGAATCCCTCTACTGTGAAACAAACAAGCGCCCTCTGGTGTTTTTACTCAATAACCACACTCAAGACAGGAGAAAAATAAAATTTCGGTAAAAATGAAAGCCCCGTACTTCAGTGGTTTTTCTATGAGCCTGTATAAACTGACTGCTTCACTTCACCAAAAAGGTACATCTGGGGAAGTGTGATTTCATGTCAATTTCACTTTAAAGTAGATCAGAAATAATGCTTTAATTTCTTCAGGTTTTGACTCTTATCCAGAGCGACTTCCAGCACAAGAGAACATAAGTGTATCCATCCAAGCTGTGAGGGCAACAGTGTCAGACCTCGTTAACAACACTCCCAGACCTGGACCATCACCTGGATCCACCCAGAGCAGAGAAAATACATAGCCATCAGTGAAGACCTCCATGTTAAGTGTTTTGTGTCGAACTGCTAGCAATCATGAGGCTAGTGCCTGGAACTGGAATCTGGAGGAAGTTGTGACCAGATGCACCTGCCAAGTTTAAAATGTCAATGATCTTTCTTGAAAAAAGAAGATTCAGTCCAGTAAGAAAGGATTGGATTTGCTTCTTTTGAAACTGATTATAAAGTACAGAGATCCACGTAAAAGTCTTGAATGTTAGTGGATTTAACCTTCAGTCTCTTCTCAGGAGACCAAAAACAAAGAATGGGGTGAAATTGACTATTTATGTCTTCTGTTCTGATACACAGAGATGCAAATTCAACAAAGAAGAGGGGGGCAGAGTCCCACTTCAATGAGCCCCAACCAGCACTAGAGCCATATTTAGTCTAATATGTAAGGAAATAAACCCATATTCCCATACATATACAGTGTAATGTATGAGCATATGTAACCATATTCCCATACATATATAGTATAATATATAAACTCTGTATGTGTGTGTGTGTTTGTGTATGTGTGTCTGATTCATGAGTAAATCTCCACTAACTGCTTACCCTGTTCCTCTCAGCCTGGCTTCAGTCCAAAACCACACCTCCTGCAGGTACAGGTAGAACAGGTAAATCACTCCCACTCTCTCTATCTTTCACAAATGCAGTAAAATGGCTCAAGCTGGAGATCTACTGGATCGGGACCAGTTAACCTGTCCAATTTGTCTGGATCTGCTGAAGGATCCAGTGACTATTCCCTGTGGGCACAGTTACTGTAGTGATTGTTCGTGATATTTATGAGTAAACGCTCGGACTCATTCCTACACCACGCCTCCTGCAGATGTGGAGAGAACTAGGAAGTCACTCCCACTCTGTCACGCGATTTCAGAGAAACGAAAGTAAACTCCATGTCTATCATTATCTACAGTAAAATGGCAGAGGCCAGAATCTCAGTGGGTCAGGACCAGTTTACCTGTTCGATCTGTCTGGATCTACTGAACGATCCGGTGACTATTCCCTGTGGGCACACTTACTGTATGGGCTGTATTAAGGGCTGCTGGGATCAGGATGATCATACTGGTGTCTACAGCTGTCCCCAGTGCAGAGAGACCTTCACCCCAAGGCCTGTGTTAAACAAAAACACCATGTTTGCTGAAGTGGTGGAGAACCTGAAGAAGACAGTTGCTCCTTCTGCTCACTGTTACGCTGGACCTGGAGACGTGGCATGTGATGTCTGTGCTGTTAGAAAGCGCAAAGCTTCCACATCCTGTCTGGTGTGTCTGGCCTCTTACTGTGAAACTCACCTCCAGCCTCATTATGAATCTCCTGCTTTTAAGAGGCACAAACTGGTCCAGGTCACTGGAAACTTGCAGGAGAAGATCTGCTCTCATCATGACAAGCTGCTGGAGGTTTACTGTCGTACTGATCAGCAGTGTATCTGTCTGCTGTGCATGGTGGAGGAACACAGAGGCCATGATACAGTCTCAGCTGCAGCAGAAAGGACTGAGAAACAGGTAAGGATTGGAACTCTTGGTCTAACAGCTCAGATACTGACTATAACAAGAGAGAAACTGAACATGATTCATGTGAATTAAAATAGGTTTTCAACACCGTAGTATAGATATCTACTATTATTATGTCTTCTGCTATTTACTTATTTTATTATAATTTTTATTATAGTGAAGACTACTGCTTATGGCGGTGTTTATATTCAGGGATCCCCAATACAAGTGGGGCATGCAATATCACCAAACCTGCATCTAATACTCTCCTAGTGCGGGTGACCGATCGGCTGATACATGACAGGCCCAGGGGCCGGTGCTCTGAAGCTGGATAGATGGCAGAGTGGCTCTACTGCGGCCAGCGAACTAGACCAGAAAAAGAGACGCATGACATCATTGGGTCCTTACAATACCTCTCCCATCACAGTTTGTCCCAATATCACAGCACAAGAGGAGCGTGACCAAAAAACATAATCACAAAATAATTATTTAAAAGCAGTTCTCTAGTCCATACCTTACAGAAAAAACAGAAAAAACAACCGGACAAAACCAGACAGACAAAAACACCAGAGGAAATAAAACAAGAAAATAACAGAAATAACAAAGAAGGGAAACACACACACACACACATACAGGAAAAAACAAACAAACCATATCAATATAGATGTCCATCCATCTATCCATCTATTCATCTTTATATATGCAGTACCGGTTAAAAGTTTGGACACACCTGATTAAGATACATTTTGATCTAAAGACTCATGCTTAAATGCTTGAATTTTTTTCTTAGATAAATATAAATTGTGAAGTTGATCCCTATGTATGTATTTCTATACAAAAGTTAAAGAATATATTGGCTATTTTTAAGAATCTAAAATATAAGATAGTTTTGATATATATACACACATGTATGTATCTGTGTATTTGTACACATGTACACTAAGCCTGCACGATATGAGGAAAATCTGCGATGTGCGATAACATTGTTCAATATTGCGATGACGATATGACTTGCGATAAAAACAAATATTGAAGTGTGCATATTAGCTATACAGTTCCTATGTCTTTCTGCTTTAATAGGTACACTGCTAAGTACATAGACCTCACACATTGAATAGCCTATGCCCATTGAATAAAGAAATGAAATAAATTATTTCAAACATGCTTTTATTGAACAAATTGGACATGAATACCCAACCAATTAAACAGAACATTAATTTAAAGAAGACATTATAACTATAAGAAATTAAAGTTTAATTTCCCCTGCTCCCTAAAATATTTTCTTCTAAACCAGACATGCCCAAATTCTTTCCTATGAAGGGCCAAAAATTAATCTGGATGGAGGGCTGTGGGCCAAAAATAAATGTTGATGTGATGGGAAATTACATTCTATAAAATATAATACATTTTAATGTAAAATTAACATTCTAAATCTAAAATAAAATTTCAAAATAATAAAATTATAACATTACTCTTTAATCTGCTTAATAGTAATTTTATTAATTTGCAGAGATGATTGTCAAAAACATAAAAACATGACAGAAAGTGCATGCAACTCAAGGTGCTTTAGAAAGTTAAGTTGAAGACAGCTGTATCGTCCACCTTTGTAATCAAGAGTGGAAATTTTACTTCAGCTTGATATGGTAGCTAATGAGCCACAATATCAAAACGAAAATGAGTTTCTCATTCACAGGGTCACTCGGAACGATTTTGGCTAACTAATAACACCAACAACAGATTATTGGTCGGAAATACAACAGAATCCGCTAACCCGGGCTTCCAGGTTTGGCATAATTGTTTTTAGCAGTGATATCGCACTGACTTGTGTGACGGAAATGACAATAGTTTGGAGTTGGAGATCGCGTCAACTTAACAAAATAAAACGTGCACTTTAGCCATCAATTTCAACACTCGTTCCTGCGCAGAATTAGCTACGGTTTGTTAGCACGGTTAGCAGATTATTGTAAGTATTCACTTGGCAGAGTGGTGTTTGAGTGCTTTTTCCAAAGCGAACCTTGTCGGCAATCGGTTTTGATAGCGTGCAACACGATTTCAGCTTTTTATGTGACGTCACTTGAAATCAGACTAACAACCCTGTCCAAATGGCCGATTGTAGTTTATCACAAATGCACGCTTTAGTGCATTTTATCAGCGTTCGCTACGCCCCTGCCCCTGTCCGCTCATTGGTGGAACATAAGTTTTAAGGGACGCATCATCTTACCCGGAAGAACGTGGCGGCGGGAGCACATAGCTCATGGCGGTGCGAAAGGGAGTGAAATTGGGCGGCTCTGTGATAAGTCAGATGTTCGCATGCTTAGTGTGAATGCATGGCGCGTGTAAGTAAAATGATTTTTCTTATTCATCGCGTTTCAGGCAGTCTTTGGCGATGTGTTTATTGCGCATGTTCATATCGCGATGACGATGAAAATGCGATTTATCGGTCAGCACTAATATACACACATTCCATCAGGGAGTTCTGCCACAGGCTCACATGTTACTGTTAAAACAGTGAGGTGGCAGTCACCTTAAAGGGTTCCCCTTTAAGAAAATCACCCTAATAATTACAGTATATCATAATATAACATGAAAAGCAAGCTGTAATGTAATGTAATCTCTACAGAAGCATCTGGGGAAGACACAGAGCAAATTTCAGCACAGAATCCAGGAGAGGGAGAGGAAGCTGAAGGATCTGAGACAGGCTGTGGAGTCACTCACGGTGGGTACTGACCAGAGAAGACAACAGCTGGCTGCTGGAAGATTCATTTCAAAGCTCAATCAGGGCTCTCCTCCAGTCAGCCAGTGAGGAGCCCAGTTTTGGGCTACTTTCTAGCCCCATGTGGGGAACAGTTACAATGAACAGCCCTCGTCTTGTTTCCTAACAGTGTTCTGCACAGGCAGCAGTGGAGGACAGTGAGAGGATCTTTAGTGAGCTGATGCACTCCTTTAAGAGATGGCGTTTCGAGGTGAAAAAGCTGATCAGAAATCAGGAGAAGGCTGCAGTGAGTCGGGCTGAAAGACTCCTGGAGCGACTGGAGCAGGAGATTGCTGAGCTGAGGAGGGGAGAGGCTGAGCTGGAGCAGCTTTCACACACAGAGGATCACATCCATTTCCTCCAGGTAACATCACTGGCTCACTGACAGTTTACAGTATGTGCATTGTAGATACATGGTATAGTATGTTGCACAGATTACTATTGCTATTATTTCCACAGGAATGTGTATTGAGACTTTATGGTTCTCTGTCTGTCTCTCTCTGTAGAACTGTCAGTCTCTCTGTGCCCTGCCTGGTTCTGGAGACTTACCCAGCATCACTGTCAATCCACACGTCTCTTTTGAGGCTGTGAGGAAATCTTTCTCTGAACTGAAAGAGCAACTGGAGGATATCTGCAAGGGGAAATTAGAGAAGATCTGTGAAACAGGTTTGTGCAGCAGAAATATAGTTCCTAATTTATAAAGTATAGTTCCTTTTATAAATATAGACTCTTAAAATTCAGGAATTCTTTCCAGTAATATCAGGAACCTTTGTAATTGGTTGTGATACAAACTTATGCTGATATAGTCCACATACTGTCCATTATCTCGAATTCAAGTTCAGATGTGATTTTTTTGCTATAAATGTTCCTGATTTGATAGAACTGAGACAATACAAATCTGGAATAATATTTTCTGAAACATCAGGTTCTTTTTGCAATTTTATGTGATCTAAAATGATATTTATTCTATCTATATTCTAGTCTCTCTAAAGTTCAAAATTATATTCATTCATAAACATCTGCAGTTATTGTCAAAGTCATTTCTATTTCTTTGTGACCCTCAGTAGGTTAAGGAATTTGGATTTACTATGCCACCCTCACAGTAAGGGGTGAGGGAACCCTATTGACAGGCTGACTAAAAAGCCCCACACAAGCCTTATTTAATTAAATAAAACAGATGGATGCTGATTTTTCTAAGAATACAAAATTCTATTTATTGATACAATTAATTAATTCTGTTCACATGGAATCACCGTCTAATCCGTGCTGCACATGAAACGGAGAACAAAGATAACTATGATTTAGAGAGATCTACCGACAATACTTTAAAATTGGTATGCCATCGACAGCTTGTTTTAACTGACCAATCTAAAACAATAAAAAACCTACTTTAAAAAGGTCCGAGAAATGCCTTATTTCCACTGTGCACAAAGAAAGCAGGAATGGGATAACAATGTGGTTTTATTTTCGGTCTTCTCTTTCTTGGCTTCTCTTCTGCCCAAATGCACGGCTTAGCACCTGTAGCAATGACATAGGCTTATCACAGGTAAGGATGGCATAGATAGATCCCTTTGTTAAGGTTAACCAGGTGACTAAGAAGAAGGGCTCCTGGGTCCCAATGCCCTGACCATTACATCTTTACATTACAGAATCACAGCAGTGACATGATAGAAGTTTTTTGTATTTGTTTAATGATGTGTTTGACTCTAGCTGGCAGAGTGTAGCTGTCCTGAGCTGAAGCTGCTTTGTGTTAGTGTAGGTTAGTGTAGTGACTTTCAGGACCAGCTGACTGAGGGGACTGGGCTGAGCTCTTGGGTTTGCAGGGCCGTATACTGTGGAGTGTCTGATGGAATTCCTCCAAAATGATTAATTTTAGTTCTCCTATTTGGATGCATAGGATATCTAACACCCTAATTCAGGCCTGCAGCCATTGTTAGGGGTGTTCCTCAGCACTGGCAATATGTTTTTGCAGAATTCTGCATGCAGGGTTTCAGATGGATATTTTCCCCTTTTATTGCAGTCTTTTGCCAACAGAGTGGACCCCATTCTTCACTTCCACACATTGCAGTAATCTGGAGAATGCTGTCAAAAGTGGTTTATATGTGGTTTTCTTTGCTGTCTCAGTGTATGTACATATGTACTAGTGCTGTCAAAATTTGCCAAAAAAGACATTTGAATATTCCCTCTAAAAAAACACAACAATTCGGACCATTCGGACGCTCACGTGCGCTGTGTATCGACTCTTGTGTCCGTCATGCAGTGCAGCAGTGGTTTACTCCCACGCGAGAACTCGCTACACAGCAGCAATATATTTTTTTTCCTAAATAATATTTATTTATACAAACGAATATTAATTTTAACATTCGAATATCTGTTTCTGTCAACAGTTCGAATTTATATTCGAATTTAGAATATTCTTTGACAGCTCTAATATGTACTGTATCTGAAACAATTATTATTAGAAATCATGTTACTCATGTTACTTACTTGCACTGTATGTGGTAGCGGCATACTGACACATTAACCCCCAAATGAATCAGAAAATGTGGAGTTTCTGTTATTGCTTATTTGATGTGATGGTTGTGTACACCTCTGTGTCAGTTAATGAGACACCTGTCTAAAGACAATAACCTCTCTGTGAGTCGCTAAGGAAACTAATAGAATTTGCAACATTGTTGCAGTCTCAAACTCTCAGTTCCAACTGTCACTGCTGTTTAGTAAACTGCCGAAAGTACTGAGCTTTTCGCCAAGACAATTACACTTTTACACTTAATTACACTTTTAATTCATGTTATTATTGTTGTTTAGCAGTGGTAGCTGAGAAATAAATTTATCTTTTTATGTGAATTTATTTCATCCTTTCATCTTTTTGCTCTCTTTGTCTTTCCAGTGAAAAACTTACATATTCTAGAGCCCAGGACCAGAGAGGACTTCTTACAACGTGAGTCTTTTTTTAAAAAAAAGAAAATTGAAAGAACTGCATGATAATATGAAGAATTATGAAGAAAACGATCATTCACAATATTTTCTGTGTTTAAAGTAGTTTATCCATGAGATAATTCAGCTGCAGTTAGGGTTGCCATCTCTAACACAGAAGAATATGGAAAACTGGATTTTTTAAGACAGACGGTGGGGGTTTACCCCCACAAGGATTTTGTGAATTAGCAAGAGCTGACTTTTGAGATTGCAGTTTCTGACTATGAAACCTTTTGTGTTCAAATTAAAATGCCAAAAATCATCATTCTTGACAAGACATTGACACCAATAAGTCCACTGTTTTACTTTAGAATACTAAAATAGCCCCCTGATCAAACCCCCCTGCATTGATTTGGTTACCCTCTCCTGAGGCATGTTATTTTACTTTTATTTTATTTTAATGCCCCGCCATGGCCAACAGAGGAAGATCCAGCCACAGACTGTGCATTTTGCTTTGTAAGTGTTTCTGAGCCGTGGCTACTCCATTTCCCGTTCTCGACAGAAGCCATTTTTAAAGCTTGCGCTGGAAGTAGACCTACTTGCTTTGCTTTCGCACAAACAGCCTCTCCCCAGCATGTTCCAACCTGGTAGTTTCCATTTCCGTTTCATTTCCGTGTAGCTGCACATGTTGGAAAACTCGCTGGAAAACACAGGACAAATTACATTCAGGTTTCATTTCAAAACAGAACAACATTTTACTCATGAAAATGGAACTGTTCTGTACGTTAGCGAATGGGTGGCAGCCATATCTGCAGTCATCCTGGCATTAAACATGAACATTCATAATATAAATTATTAAAATACAGTATGAATGATAATATATGTCCAATAGAAACATGTTGTGTGAAGTAATTCTTCACGATCCCTGTCGAAACTGGTCCCTCAGTGGTGGAATGAACTCCCCATGGGGGTCAGGACAGCAGACTCACTGGCGATCTTCTGATGCAGGCTGAAGACCCACCTCTTCAGACTGCATCTTGGTTTCACCCAAATCCTTGCCCCCCAAACCTGCTAACTCTAGTATTTGATATTTACTTTACGTGTAGTTTTGTGATGTATTTTGGATCCTGTGTTCTAGCGGCTGATGTATGATAGTATACTTGGCTTCCGCTGCCTAGTCAGATTGCACAAATTAACTTGTGGTAGGACTTGCATGGTGTTATACTGACACTCACTGGCTTGGGAGTGTTCTCAGACTAGTCTGACACTGTTGCTCATTTAACCTGAATGGATACACTTATGTTCTATTGTGCTGGAAGTTGCTCTGGATAAGAGCGTCTGCTAAATGCATGCAATGTAAAGTAATGTAAATACCACTATATTAAAAAATGAAAGATCACATTCATAAAAAATTCAGTACATACAAAAAAATAAAAAGACAACTGAAATCAAATTAAAAATCCAGGAAAAAATGAAATTAACACAAGTGAAAAATAGGTTAATTATGTAATGTAATTATGACAACAGCTCTCTTCTCTCCTTCTCTTGCGTCAGATTCCTGTCAGCTCACACTGGACCTCAATACAGCGCATAGAAACCTCCGTCTGTCTAGACGGAAGAGAGTGGTGACACGTGTGGAAGAGACCCAGGCATATCCTGATCATCCAGAAAGATTCAGCTACTGGCCCCAAGTACTGTGCAGAGAGGGTCTGTCTGGACGCTGTTATTGGGAGGCTGAGTGGAGTGTGGGTGGGGTTTCTATAGCGGTCTCATATAAAGAGATCAGCAGGAAAGGAGAGGGTGATGACAGTGTACTTGGACGTAATGACAAGTCCTGCAGATTGTTTTGCACTCATTCTAATTACTTTTTTCGGTACAATAAGGAGCGCAGAGAAATTCCTGTCCCCTCCTCCTCCAGAATAGGAGTGTACCTGGATCACAGGGCAGGAACTCTGTCCTTCTACAGTGTCTCTGACACAATGACCCTCCTCCACAGAGTCCAGACCACATTCACTCAGCCCCTCTATCCTGGGTTTGGGGTTTGGACTAATGGATCATCTGTGAAACTGTATGAATTTTGATGAGGGAGAGGAAAAATCAGCTGTAATCAGAGAGGGAAAAAACAATGACAGAGAAAATGAGTTAAAAGTATATTTTAAATATGCAAAAATGATTTACTGAGATTTTGTTTTAAATAAAACTGGTGACAGTAAGGATTCAAAGACAGTGAGTCATATATTTATTGTTATGCTGATAAAAATATAAAACATAAATCAAAAGCAGTGGAACCTCAGTTATTCTTGTGTATATATGTTATACTGTGAATGATTTTTGAGAACTTTAAATTGAAAAATGTTTGTCATTTGATTATTGCCATCTCACTCTGAAATTCCTGTTGAATTAGATTATCATCAACAGGTTAATTAATAGATTAATAAATGTTTTTTTCCCCTTTATGCAATCCTGTATTTAGAATTGCAAATTGCATACTAGGCTAGTCTTACTGCAACAACCTCCGCTCATATGCACTCACATGAGTGGTGAGGTAAGACTAACGCAGTCCTCCGATACACTCTTTCGCAGCCAATGGCTATTTTTCACACGGCTGCAGCTCACACAGCATACCAGAGCAGAGTGGGAGCATAACCCCGTGAAGATACAATGCACTTTTTGATCTGGAAGCAGTTTCTTTCTCATTTTCATATAATACCCTGCTGCATCATTACACAATGATGGACCTGAAGGACGATTAAAAAATAATTTCCCTGGAGTAAATTACTATTGATATTGTTGTTCTTGTTGCCATCATTATTGTCATTGTATGATGCAGCAAACTGACCTGCCCTTGGCAGTAGCGCAATGTGTGAGATATTACAAATCCATACAAAATGTAAGTATGCACAGAAACATTCTCACTGACCTGGAGGCACACACATACATACATACACACGCACGCACGCACACACACACACAGAAAGAAAATAAGGTGGGATGCAGCATTAGTCCAAAGCAATGCCATAGCACGGGTACTGCTACAGACGCGCGTCACACTGTGAAATGTGAGGAGAAAAAAAGTACAGTAGCAGCAGTGATAGAGTAGCAGTAATCAGGACCTGTGTCAGTACCCACCGTGAGTGACTCCACAGCCTGTCTCAGCCTGTCCACAGCAGCTTTTAGGATGTCAGTGCTGGGAGAGAGGAGAGGAGGAGAGTCTGGGTTCAGGATGCAGTCTGAAGGGGAGGCTTCCAGGCTCTGCTGGAACATTTTCTTTATCTGTTCATTTAAAATTTGGAATGTTCACACTCGGTTCACACCCACAGCTCATGAAAGTCCCCAGCCCACCTGCAGCAGGTGTTTAAGATGGCCCTGCCTCTTTGCACTTGCGCCTGACCATCATGCACTGCACTAGATTGTTTCCACCATTAAAATCAGCCCCTGTGATTCGGGCATTCCTGCAAAACTTTCTTGATCTGTTTGTACAATGAATATGATTTTGTTACAATTAGGCTGTGCTTTCTGTAGATCATATAGCTTGTACAGAGCAACAGGACCTTTTATGGAAGTGTGCTGTTTTCGGATTCATCCACTTTGTTTGCCTGTCTTTTCTTCTCCTCTCTCTCCCTCTCCTGTCTGTCCAAAAACATTCTCATGTAATGTTCTGCATGCCGCTGTATGTGTGTGTGTGTGTGTTTGTGCATTTGTGGTTGTTTGTGTGTGATATTTATGAGTAACTCTCATCTCAAACTTGCTTCAGTCCAGCACCACGCCTCCCACAAGTATAGGCAGAACTCGTCTGTACAGACATTTTGCATCCTCATAGTTAGAAAGAAAAGAAACTTTGGTCAGTCTCTCAAATACTTCCTATTTCATGCATACAGGTTACACCCTTACCTCTGTCTCAACCTGTCTCTGTCTATTTGTTTTTTCTCTGGATTTTTGTTTATTGGAAGATCACATTACAGATGGAAAAAGTCTGACATTTACATTGTTGTTATTTTTGTCTTTACATTTCAAAAACCTGCAATTTCATAAGGGTGTGTAGACTTTATACATCCACTGCAGGGCAGGGTATCCACTGCTTTTCATATCTGTCGTTGAACTTTGTGATGGAGTGCCGTCACTACGGTTGAGTATGCGCTCTGACTGCCATACCAACGAGCCTGGCTCTTTGGCGTTGCGGTCAAAGTCGCATGTTTGATACCCCGTAGACCTGGGTTTGAGACCGGGTGGGGTGACTGCTCTGGCCCTTCGCTACAAATGGTGTAAGAGTGGGATGGCTTGCCGTGAGGCCATCGGAGGCATGCCTGGTGTGTGAGCTGTATGAGGGACCCCCAGGTTCAGTTGACCACGGTGTGTGAGAGACCCCAGAGATGGGTGAAGCACTGGTGAGTGGGGCACCCTGGGATGGGAGAAGTATGGCAAGAGAATGCGTGAGGGACGCCATGGTGCGTGAAGCGCGGTTGAGTATGCGCTCTGACTGCTATACCAATGAGCCTGGCTCTTTGGCGTCGCGGTCAAAGTTGCATGTTTGGTACCCCGTAGACCCGGGTTTGAGGCCGGGTGGGGTGACTGCTCTCGCCCTTCGCTACAAACTTAAACACCACATGTAAGTCACAAATCAGATTCAACCATTCCCTTGCACTTTGCTTTATAAGTACAATGTGAACAATATTTCACAGTCTACAGGGTCTACAGAAACTCATATTTCAGTCTTATTGTATTTTTACTCTGTAAGCGCAAAGACAGTTGCTGAAACAGTGACATTTTGTTTTGGGATATTCAAACTGTCAAAGGCACAGATTTAAAGAGAATATGTTAATTAATGTAGTACAAAATACTGTGTTAGTCTTTACATAACCATTTTTATTACATATGAAATGATTCTGTTGATGCTGTACTGTACCTGTTACCTCTGGATATGACATAAATGTTTTTTCACCAACCACCTTTTGATATTAATTTGAAATATTATTTCAAGCCTCCAGTAAGTTCAGTATAACACAATTACTATAAACAGATACATTTTTTTGGATCAGTCAAGGACGTTTGAACAGAATCAAGTGCCTCAGTGTTTCTGTTCATACAGATAAGGTGTCAGGGGGAATCAGAAAGTCCTGGAGAACAGAATCCAATCGTCTGCACTGCCCTTTACAAGTAACATATCAGGAATAACCAGAATGACACGCATCAATCAATAGAATGATAAATACTGTATCATTTGAAATAATTGATTTGTTCCTAAATGTATAAATGCATGTATCAGACATTTTCTGCACAGACATATTGGAGGAATGTGGTCTTTAACTGATACAGACCTTCCCAAGAGGTCTTATTATTAATACCCTTTTCCAAAATGGAATTAAATTCACAGACACTTTAGGAGAAGTTGATAGATGATATTTATTGAAAAACCCAATGAGGGCTCTGAGGATGCTAAAACAGAAAGGGGAGAAGAATAGTCAGGAGGTGCAGATCGAGGAGCTGTAGTGTGGAGGCAGCGCTAGGGCAGAGACAGGCAGGGTGACTGGGGCTGTCCACACACTGAAGTATTCTCACTGCCCTGGAGTGAGAGAAAGGGAGAGTGTTAGGGTTAGTGTCACGGAGCCTGAGACAGACAGACAGACAGTCACATGTGAAAGCTCTGTGTATCAGATCAGGTGAGACCTGTGCTGTACCTGTAATTGTCAGTGCAGGTGTGTTTAAATCCTTCCTCCTTCAGGATCTGCTGCAGGACTCCCACACTTTCAGTCCCACAGGACTCCCTGTGATGGGGAGAGAGGAGACAGGGCTGGGGTCAGCTCTGCTCTCGTCTCCATCTTCACACTCCTCTCTGCTGTTCATTTTGTGCTCCGCACAGCCCTGTGTGTGTTTGCCATGCTGTGCTTACGAGTGCGACCGTTAAAACCAGAGGAACGCCTTCATGGTATTGATTACAGAGAACCCCTGGACAGCAGTCGGGTAAACCTGTCACAACTGGATGACTTTTTTAAAGAAATATTCATAAACTCCATGTAAGATGTCTCTGTACTTCCGTGCAGTGGAGAACAGACACAGTCTGTGAATGACTCTCTTATAGCCAATTTCACCTCTTCCCTTACAGAAATATCCTGTAGAACTCCTGAGAAAGCACACTGCTCTCAACTGCACCTTTCGCTGGATATATTTTAGGGGGAATGTATCGTGGAAATTACCAAACCAAATACTTTGCCTGACCCCATATTAATGTTAGTCTAATATAAAAGCATGTTATACAAATAACACATTGTATTAATAACTCATCAAACTCACACATCTGGGCCTCCAACCTCATCCATTATCCAGATCTGTACTTCAGAAATGTTGTCTTTTCTTAAATACGGGAGCTCAAATTTTGCGAAAAAGCTGTGGGTAGAAGAATGAAACATTGTTAGCTTGCGTATAACTGTTAGCATGTTTGTGTGTGTGTGAGTGTGAGTCAGTACTTGTAGCTCGTAGCCTGTGTTTGTGTGTAGTCACTGTGTATGAGTACAACAGCTGTCGTGATACAAGCAAGATGGATACCAGTGGGTAGAAACCGCAGGTAATTGTGTGTGTGGTTGAGTTCTGTTCAGTGCTTTATAACCTTACAGGACAGCATCAGTGTCCAGCGGACAGCACCATACGGCTCTGACATCATTACTGAGTACTGTGATGGTCGAAGGCGCTATGACTTCCTGAGATCAAATCTCTCGCAATTCAGAGGTCCTGACGCCGCCAGCCCCACAGGGGCATTCAATACACACTCCGAAGGATCACCTACAGCTGGCTATTTTCACACATCACAACACGACGTCCTTCACTGGGCACCTCTGTGGGTTTGTAATGTGCAGGCTGGTCATATGACTTGGTGTGGTGGTATCACACCTCCTCAGAGTCATGGAGCAGAGCATGCACAAAGCATTACATTACAGTACATTCATTTAGCAGACACTGTTATCCAGAGCCACTTCCAGGACAAGAGAACAGAAGTGTATCCATTCAAACTGAATGACCAACAGTGTTAGACAAGGCTAACAACACTCCCAGACCAGTGAGTGTGAGCACAACACCATTCAAGCCCTACCACCTTTAACTTTTGCTAACCTGAGTAGGCGGTCTAGAAACTAAGGGAAGCCAAGCACACACACTACCATACATCACACTACCATACATCACACAAGCACACACACTACCATACATCACAGTCATCACAGATCACAGAATCCATGACTCACAATCATTGTTGACTCTGTTGCCACTATTTTTTTTTATTTTTACTGTTTTAGTGGTTACATTTACCTGATTCTGAGTGGCTCTTGTGTGGGACACTTTATCATAATTCAGTACGGAGTAATTGCAAATATTCCTGTAGTGTTATTTATTATTTTGTTAGTTCAGAAGGTAAGTCAGTTGGATTGGATTTAATGGATTGTAACACGATCCATTCATTCTCTATAAAAAAGCTGATCGGTAATAAACTCTGACAGTTGCCACCAAATAACTTTATATTATTCACAATCTAATGAAAACATGCTCCCATACAAACTAAAGGAGATGCCATTAATGTGAAAAAAATGCAATGATTGCTAAAGAACTGGCATAATGATCGCACTGGCCTATTATCGAAAGGGTTCCTCAGAGCAGATGAGCATTTTCACATGTGATGCAGTGGCCTCTAGTGGTCACAATGACACATTGCAACAGGGTTTCTACAACAGGAGTCCCTCCAGCAGGCTCTCAGGCTCTCTGTGAAACACAGTCTCCGGTCGGGGTAGGATGTGAAACTGGTTCAGGTTTGAACGGCACCAGGCGAACCCCGATTTCACAGGGAACACTTTCTGTGGTGCTCATGCATGGTGAAGTTACAGGACAGACGCCAATGACTGACAGGTGCGAAGGGGGTGATTGACGGCCCTCACCTGTTCTCTGGATACGCACCATCAGTGACGGAGCCATTCAGCATCACCTGGATGACCCCAGAGGACAGGCTGGCGTACTGCATAACAACACAACAACATAACAACAGCAGCACCATAGAGCAGAGACAGGCACATCACAGTGTGCTCTAACTGTGCTTGTGGTCTTACTGTGGTCAATGGGATCATTCCATTGCAGGATAACTCTATCCGTGTGTGTGGTCTTACTGTGGTCAAAGCAGTCAATCCAGAACAGTATAACTGTGCTTGTGGGCTTACTGCGGTCAAAACAGTCACTCCAGAGCAGTATAACTGTGCTTGCGGTATACTGTGGTGAAAGTAGTTATTTCAGTGCAGTATAACTATGTACGTGGTTGTGGTCTTACAGTGGTCAAAGTGATTATTTCAGTGCAGTATAACTCTGCGCGTGTGTGTGGTCTTACTGTGGTCAAAGTGATTATTTCAGTGCAATATAACTGTGTGTGTGTGTGTGGTCTTACTGTGGTCGAGGCGATCCTCCAGAAAGACTCCACCGGGTTATGCTCGCATTCGGCTGTGGTGGGGCAAGACGTGTAGTCCAAACCTGCCAAACAGTGGAAGGAGTGACAGGAGAGTAACTGAGGAAAAGTATTTCAGATGTTCGTAGGAGTTACCCTGACTGGAGTCCAGTTCTGCTTCCCCAGTATGCATATATGTTTAAAACATCATTATCATGTACCACCCCAGAAAGCTGGGGTTCAGTTCAATTACCACTTATTACAAAGGATATGATTTTACATTTACATTTATTCATTTGGCAGATGCTTTTATCCAAAGCAACTTACAGGTGAGGCAGAGTATAACACAAGCAAAAAACCATAAGGAGTCAACAATATTAGAAGCACTGCATGACCAGGTTTCAAAGGCTTGCCAGACAAGGTACAAGCTAGCTGGTAGAGATAACGAGCGCGTTAAACCATTAGATTACATTTTCTAATAGTTTAGCAGGAAAAGGCTTTGAGACATGAGAAATTCCTGTAGGGGGTAGTGTTTCAGGTGCTCAGGTGAGAGCGGAAGAACTGTGTCTTCAGATGTTTATTGAAGACAGAGAGGGACTCGGCAGAACGGATTAAGAGTGGATTTTCATTCCACCATCGGGGGACAATGGCAGAGGAAGTTCTGGATAGTGATTTTGCGCTGCAATGCAACAGGACCACCAGACGCTGTTCGGTAGCAGAGTGTAGTGGTCGGGAGGGAACATAGGCTTGCAGTAGTGAGTTCAGGTAGGTAGGTGCAGTTTTGTTGGTCTCCTGTACGCAAGCATCAAGGCCTTAGACATGATGCGGGCAGCTACAGGGAGCCAGTGGAGAGAGATGTAACAAGAGCCCTTTTTGGTTGGTTGAAAACCAGACGTGCAGCCATATTCTGTATCAGAGCATTGCAGTAGTCCATTCTTGAGGTGAACAGAGCCTGCACAAGGAGCTGCACAGCACACTTAGGTAGGGCCTGATTTTCCTGATGTTGTACAGTGCAAATCTGCATGATCTGGCAGTCGTCGAGATGTGGTCGGAAAATTTTAGCTGGTCATCAATCACAATATTACACCTTATTATCACACTGACTCGGGGACACTGAAAATATGAGCTTTGAATCAAGTGTACACTTTCAGTAAATCTTATTGTGCAGTAAAAACTGGGGAAAAATGGGAAGGAGTTAGAGAGGGCTCTGGTCTGCTAATGGGGACGACTGTGTAGTGTGTGGCATCTGAAGCTGGGCACAGCCCTACCATCACCAGAGGAACTCCCACACCAAGTGAGGTCATCTCCTAGCCAACCAATCAGAGTGTCTCCCAGGGGCATCATCCTGCGTGTTGCGTCAGAGTACCTGTGAACCAGCCGCTTGGTTTTCTCCCAGAACAAGGCCTGTAGGGGTCAGTAGAGAGCCAGAATAAACACAAGCTCAGTAAGGCCTTCAGGGGGCAGTAGAAAGCCAGAATAAACACAGTCTCAGTAAGGCCTTCAGGGGGCAGTAGAGAGCCAGCTTCCTCTGTAGTCTTCATGGCAGAATATCAGTGCAACCTTCCAATACATTTTAAATATGCTGGCTTTACATGACAAAAATTAATACTACGCATAAAAACAAGACAATGAAAAATGACCACACGCACGCACACACACACCACACACACACACGCGCACACACACACACACACACACACACACACACACACACACACAGGGAGAGATACTACCTTGTTAGGTGGGACTTGGTGACTGGCCAGGGAGATGAAAGTCTGGTAGTCAGAGGGTAGCACGCTGCAGGCATTTCTGTAGATAAAGGCTTCTCTGAAGGCATTCCATATGGCAGTGCAGTTCCTCTCCCTGCATCCAGCACCGTAAGATTACAGTCAACGCAAATACACACACACACACAAACACACACACACACACACACACAAACACACACACACACACACACACTCACACACAGGACAATGGCAAATTAAGGCAACTCTCTGAATGTAGGGTGTAGTTCATGTGATGGAGATATTCAGTGTGTTTGCTCAGTAATACTGGCATATAACACCAAAGCCATATATGCTGATTCATGAGGTCTTAACAAATGCAAAACATTCACTGCAGATGGGTGTGAGGACCACGAAAGTTGCATTCTAAAGACCAAATGCTGCATGCAGCCTCAGAGTACAGCATTCTGTGTGCCCAGCTGGCCTATTCTGCACATCTGACATGATTTTAACAGCTGGGACCTATGGCTCAGTTTCTTGCTTTCACTACAGCCAGCACAAGCTTACGGCTTCAGAGATCCTGGCATATGTGGGGACTCGGGTTGTAGGTAAGCGGTTCTGTCAGCTGGAGTGGGGAATCCACTCTCTCAGTGACCTACCCAATGCTGGGGTTCACCACACGGATGTAATTGTAGCATCTCCCGACGATGACTTCCTCTAGGTTTGGGGTAGTTCCATCTCCCAGCCAAAGCCTCACGACCCGCGGATCAACTGTCCGAGAGAAAAGTGCCAAAGCAAGGATGGAGGAGAGGAGATGTGCACACATGGTTTCACAGACTTCTTGACCTTTTCGAGAGAACAGTACATCAAGCACTCATCTTAGGAGGCACATAGGACAGAAGTGTGTTGTTTGTCTGTCTGTCTTTGAAGTTAATTATTTACCAGTTCTATTTATAGGTATGAGGAAAGTCAATAATTAATACTTTACAATGTTTTGCCTTGAAGGGAATGACAGAGCCATCAAGGAAAAAAAACCTTAAGTTTTGTCGAATAGTACAATATTTTTTAGAAAGAAGGTTCCTAGGTATTGGGACACAGAAAAGGTGAGCTGTAAATGGATAATACTTACTAAGGAAGAAGGTTATAAAGAATAACACAATATGAAATGCCACTCTGCTATTTCTTAGAACTGTTCGTAAAATGTTTTACAATAAAAGTGTGACTGAAAGAAGGTCCTCATAACTGAAATTGGGAATTTCATTGGTCGTTTCGTCACGTCGGCAGTCAGCGGTGAGGAATGTTCAGCAGATTCAAGGACAGTTCATGGGTCATCCCAGCAGCAGACAAAGTCGTAAAATGATTACAAACGTAAGATATCACAGCACCACTCCAGTCAAATGCCTTCGATGCGTAAAGGAAAATCGCCTGTGAACTGTGAGGGAGTGGCCTTGCTTGAAACATACTCTAAAATGGGATCACATTTACATGATTGTTCTTAAAACAAAAAAGACAATGTTTAACTAGTGAAGACATTAAATGATGTCATGAATGAAAGATGAAAGAAAGACCCTGAGGAGTCATGTGAGTGTTTCAGGTGCTTAGGTGAGAGCGGAAGAACTGTGTCTTCAGATGTTTATTGAAGACAGAGAGGGACTCGGCAGAACGGATTAAGAGTGAATTTTCATTCCACCATCAGGGGACAACGGCGGAGAAAGTCCTGGATAGTGATTTTGCGCCGCAATTCAACAGGACCACCAGACGCGGTTTGGTAGCAGAGTGTAGTGGTCGGGAGGGAACATAGGCTTGCAAGGCCAGTGCTGAATTCATGAGAGCAATGGTGAATTTCCCCAGCAACCAAAACATCACTGGCCTTTTCTGTTACTCTCCATTACTCTGTGTTATTCTCTGTAACTCTGTGTTACTGTCTGTTATTCTCTGTTATTCTCCATTACTCTGTGTTACTCTCTGTAACTCCGAGTTACTCTCCATTATTGTTATTCTTTCCACACTCTCTCACTCCGTTATGACAGAACAGAACGTGATTACGGTGTAATTCAATTCCCTGTTGGTCACATGTGGCAGTGACAATTCTATGTACATCACTCGCACCCTCAGCTGTTGTCAGAAAATGACATTACACTACATTACATCATTGTCATTTAGAGGTCACTCTTATCCACAGTGCATCTGCAAAGTGGCATGAAAAGTTGCACAAACAACATCACTAACCACACATGAATGAGCACCAGTGCCAAACGTAGCGCTGAGATCACAGATGTGTGCCTAGATTGACATGTAAGCGCAAAACAATATGTATGACTTAAGGACTGTACCATTACCATTATAACGCTGACACATACCACATGCATGCTAGTAAACCACCACATACCCAATTACATAAAACTATGAAGCACACTTTTGGGCCACAAGGTCATGTTTAGGTAGGGGGGCTGAAGTGTAGCCTGAAGAGTTGTGTCTTTCTGTAGTTTTCCTGAAGATGCGTATTTAAAGACGCCCATTATTTACGCCTCTTTCTGGACAGACAGCTCTGATGTTATCATAAAGCAGAGTTAGTACGTTCAATGGGATATGCTACCCAGATGATCTGAGTCTGATGACACTGAATTTGATTCAGCATAATGCTTTTTGTGCATTATGCAGCATTTTCCAAGTTAAGACGCCCAGAGTGCCAAGATCCTTCGTACCCGTACGCATAACGTGTCACGTAGGCATATCAACCCTTGTCACTTAACAGGGGAATACACATGGCGGCACTCTGAGAGGCTTCATGTTTCCTGCTCTCCGTACGCATACCGTGTCACGTAGGCATACCAACACCTATAACGTGACAGTAGAATAAACATGGCTGCTCCCTGAAAGGCTTCAAACAGTTCTCCGGGTACTTTCTGCTTTGACAGCTGATCTCAGATCAGCTTATCTGCCCCAATCCAGAAAGCAGTCGTTTAGCGTAAATTATTTTTGCAGATTCAGGATCAGTTTATGAGGGCACAACGCGCCTACCCTAAACCGCAGTAGCGGATATTTGTATCCAGCGACGGCAGGAGCCAGTGTTGTTTCCATGGGGTGAAGATGGCTCCCTTCCCCGACGAGGTGGATGTTTTCACGGGCCCGCACTGGCGGATGAAGCAGCTTGTGGGTCTTTATTGCGAGAAGGTGAGGCTCATTTGAGATTTTTGGACGTCAAGCACGGATCGCTAAATTTAACAGGGTGGGAAAAACAAGGTAACGATTAGGATTGCAGATACCTGAACAGGCTACGCGTTACTTAGCATAGCTATGCGTAGCTGCTAGCTGTGTTATAGGGCGTAATGACTGACGTTAAATATCTCGCTAGTTTCGTTTTTTTTTCCCGAAAAACATTTTCAGGATGGGTACCTAGATGCCAGTTTCAACAAATCAGGCTAATCAGTAATCTTATTACGGTTCGCTAGCTGTTTTAGCCAGCATGTGCTGTATTTGCGGTGCAAATATATATGTACAAACATGTGTATGCGTCTTATATATCTATATAAATTATTTGTATATGTATTGCAATTATGTACGTGCCCTGTTTGCCGTGCAAACAGTAGAGCAGTGTTAATATTTATATATGAATTTATTTATTTACATTTAAATAGTCTAACTTAACGTTACTAGCTAATCAGCTTGCTTGCTGGACAGACGTTGTACGTAGCTAACTAAGTGATAGTAATCTTGCTATCTAACGTACATGTTGCTATACGTTACTTATGTTTAGCTACCTTGCTAACTTGCTTACTGTCAGCATGTTATTTTTTAAACGATCATGCCTGCAGTTAACTAGGTAGCACAGTACTGATCGCTGCTGTCTGGACAGGAATACCCATGAGCTAATAATTTAAGAAAATCGCAGATTAATCTAGCTAGCGTTAGGCGGGTGCATGTAAGTGTCTGTTTAGCTGAATTGGTTCGCTTGCCAATTGGATCGTTTGTTTTTCTTGTAGGTTAGACGTGTGTTTGGTTTAAGGCTTGTGACGGCTAACATTAGCTTGCCCAAAAGCTGTAAAACTACCAAGCACAAGTTATCGATTGCCAAACAGACGCTGTAGCTACAGCCATAGCTTGATAGCACACATGCTAACTAGTTAGAGGTAATGCAATCTTGTTATATAACCCCGATCGCAGGTGTATAAGGCAGGTAGGTGACGTTACGAACGTGCGTAGCTATGCATGTTTGCGAAATTAGATGGCTTTCTAACAGTAAACTTGTGACGTCTTGTTAACAGTTGCCCAAAGCGAGGCAACCGATGCGTATGAGATAGCTAACGTTATCCAATTTAGCCGCGTTACTCTCATCCTCGATCTTTATTCATCATCATTATTGCAATGCGTAATTTGCCAGCGCGTCCAGATCAAACACGTTATCGCTCGAAAGTTTGGAGTACAGCTAGCTGTTGCTGTACCTAACGTTAGTATAATGGGGCTGACATCAATGGTTGTCTTAGAAAGTTGAAGTCACTTGTGTCCGACTCGAGACACTGAGTGCATTAAGGGAGTTATTTAATCTCAAGACTTGTTAAGAGATAATAAAACGATTTACAGCTCGCGTCTGGGTGCAGCACACCATTGATATCCGCGAATAACGCAAAATGTCAGTGACGCAAAATGACAAATGACGTCATCCATTTAACGAATACACTGTGCTGCACAGTGGGGCCGGTCGGATAGTGCATTGAGGCGGGTTAATTCTACTTCTAATTCTGAAATTAACGTAGGACAGGTTAATATCTGCACCTTGGTTCCTGTCCTTACTCCAGTGCTGTTTGTCAGCCTTGCAGGTGTGAGCCTGACAGGTGTGTGAGGGGAGGAGCTTGCCCTCTTTGCTCTGTTGGGGGAAAATGACATCAGCCCTCCAACAAATAGTCACTGTGCTGCACAGTGGGGCTGGTCAGATATTAGATTCCATTACATTATTGTCATATAGCCGATGCTCTCATCCAGAGCCACTTATGTGGGTTACAGTTTTATTTGTTTATACAAGACATAATGCGTGGTGTTATGATGTAATGTATCTAGTGAGTTTGTAGATATGGCCCTGAAATACAGCAGCGGAGGGATGAAGGATTTTTACAGCTGGGTATTTACTTGGGTGATTGTGGGTTAAGTACCTTGCCCAAGGGTAGAAAAGCAGTGCTCTGTCAGGGAATTAAACCAGCAACTTTTTGGTTACTAGTCCTGCTCCTTACCACTACACCACCCTGCTGCCGATGTTTGCTGGTGGAGTTGAGTTATTAGAGAACTGGTGTTGTTACCAGAAGGTGTCAGGCTCCAAACCTGGGGGAACGCTGCTTGTTGTCCGTTGGTTCATGACTTGAGTTGCTTCTGAAATATTCATCGATAGGAAGGGAAGACTTGCTGAAATGCTTCTGGCTTCTGGCAATTATGGTTGTATCCTTGGGCCAGGTACCCCATCCAAAATATGTGGAGAAATGTCCAGCTGTATTCATGGGTAATATAAAGACTGTAAGATACAGGAGTTGCTATGCATAAGAGTGTGTACTAAGAAAAAACACAAAGCATGTAACGCGTTCAGAGTAGTTTGATTAGGCTAGCTTTCTACACCATGTGGCAGGCTAGCTAGCTGGCTAGCTGATTTGTTATGTTGTGTTTTTTGCCTTTGTTTTTTTTCCTGTCAGCTCTCGAAGACCAACTTCTCCAACAACAGCGACTTCCGCTCCTTCCTGCAGTCGCTGTGCGTCACCTTCCGGGAGTTCAAGATGCACGAGCAGATCGAGAATGAGTGCATCATCGGCCTGCTGCAGCAGCGCAGCCACGCCGTCTACAACGTGCACTCCGACAACAAGCTCTCCGAGATGCTGTCGCTCTTCGAGAAGGGACTGCGCAGCGTCAAGGTGAGGGCCGGCTGTTGGCAGAGATGGCGGCAGATTTACGCAGGACTTTAAACACTTAAACACTTCTCGCGTGGTTTTTAATTTCTCAGCGAAGGAGCTGGTTTGGTCTGAGTGCCTGTCGGTGCAGCGGGAGCGTCCCCTTGTTGTGAAGTGCATTGACGTGGTGCGCTAGCTACACGTGTGTTTCCCTTCTTTTTACATTCGGTGACACCCTGTGTTTAATTTCCTCGGGAGTCTCCACTCAGCGTAAGCAGAAAATCAGTTCCAGAGGTGCACTCATGCAAGTCTGCAGCGTGTTAGGTGCGTCAGCCCTGTCTAAATCAGCTCAGTGATTAACAAAATGTAAGACTTGCGCTCTTCCTAACCTAAACTTTGTGTGTGAAGTTCAGGTCCCCTCATCGCTCGCGGATTTGCCTTTGGGCAGTTGGAAATATACGCGCCAGGCAGGACACCCTGGTCCTGAGGAGCTTGGCCTCAAGCTACCACCTGCACCCTCAAAATCATGTATTGCTAAATAATACCATTATTACGCTGTATTAAATGTGTGCTTTTTGTGCCAGGAACAAGTCTCCCTGAGAGAGAGCGAGAAAGAGAGAGAGAGAGAAATGGGAAGAGAAGAAGAGGCGGTGACAATGTGAGAGAGAGGGTAGAGAGAGAGAGAGAGAGAGAGAGAGAGAGAGAGAGACGAGGGGAGAGGAGGAGGAGAGAGGGGTAGGGAGAGAGGAGAGAGGAGAGAGACGTTCAAGCTGAGACAGAGAGACAGAATGTTGGCGTGGAACAAAGCGCAGTATCTTATGTAAAAGGAAATGGCCTTAGCTTTGTGTCCAGTGCTGGAGTAGCAGCGTGTATTTATAGCACAGAGAGAGGTTGTTTGGGGCGCGGTGGCGTTACTGTGGGTGGTTACCGCGGCGCTGTGTTATCGCAGATAATCCCGGGCAGCTCTGATGGAGCTGATGGACACTAGGAGAGCAGCACGCCTCAGTGGCTGCCTCCCCTCTGTCCTCAGTCAGACCGAGTGGCTCTGGCGTGTCAGCAGTGATGCCGGGAGGGGGAGAGAGGGTTGAGGCCGAAGCTGATCCCGGCTTCTGTGGTCTCTAATGGGGCGGGTAGTGAGCACACCACCTCTGTGGCTGCAGGGCCGTTACCCACAATCCCTCTCTTCCGCTGACCCCACGGGGGCTGGAGGTCCGAGGGCTGGAAGGAGGAGCTCTGTGTTTGTGGTGACTGAAATGCAGGCCTCTCATTGGTGGGAGTGAGGAGGTGGAGAATTGGGGGTGGTGGTTGTGGCTGTTGTGGAGTCCTGAAGGACAATGCAGATCACAGACCAAGCTGAGCCAGGGCTTATGGGTAACCCTGTCATCTATGTCATTCCACTGATGCAGCATTACACCCGGGTAGGGCTGGACTGAACTTTGGAGGTGTGCTCCTGCATCAGCTATGACTAAAGGGGAAAAAATATGGGAAGAAACCTAATGCCACATACCGGGGATAGCTGTTATTGTGCTAAAAATAGCTATACGATATATCGCGACGGCTATATCGTCCAGCCCTAAACCCCGGTCAGATGCAGCGGTGTGTTACGCCCTAGTCAGGCGCAGTGGTGCGTTACACCCTGCTTATATGCAGTGATGCGGTACACTCTTCTCTCCTTTTCACAGAATGAGTGTGAGCAGCTGAACTACGCCCAGCAGCTGAAGGAGAGATTGGAGGCGTTCACCCAGGACTTCCTGCCCCACATGAAGGAGGAGGAGGAGGTACGTCTGGAGGCTGACGCTCTCACAATGTGCTCACAATGCTGCTACAGCATCTCACCTTGGCCTCTCAGCCTCGGATGCTGGAGGGAGGGGAGCTATGATTAAAGCACAACGTTCTCTCAGCGTTGTCCCAACATTGTAGGGATGCCATAGCACATCTGTGAAGAGATGCCAGAGGGGTTGCAGCTAACAAACACCAGCGTCTTTTTGTGTTCTGATTTTAGGGTATCGTAACCTCAGAAAGGTGCCTAAAGGTCACTAAACCCTTCGCATAAACACTCGGTCCGGCGTGACCGGAGTTACTCAATGAAGGATTGTCACTTACTTACCCTCTGGTAGCGGTAACAGCGGTGCTGTCCGCGATCCTGTAGCTCGGTGCGGATGCTCTGTGTCTGACCGCAGTCCTTCGCCGGCCGTTGTGACCAGTCGGCGGTGTCAGACAGGACGCCCCCCGCGCGGGGCCTGCGGAGACGCGTATCTGGTGGGCGCGTAGAGAGTCTGTGGCCGGCGTGGTTAACCCCTGGTGTGCCGGCGGCAGGTGTTCCAGCCCATGCTGATGGAGTACTTCACGTATGAGGAGCTGAAGGACATTAAGAAGAAGGTGATGGCGCAGCACAGCCGGCGCGGGGATGGGCACGGGTACGGGTACGGGGACGGCCTGCTGAAGGGACTGGGCCTGTGGAGCCAGGCCGAGGGGCTGCAGAGGGTCTTCAAGTACTCCGTGCACGAGAAGGCGGACCACGGTGAGTAGCTATGATCCATTTCCCCTCCGAACCCCTCCGAACCCTTCCGAACTCCTCCGAACCCTTCTGAACTCCTCCGAACTCCTCCGAAACACCTCCATAACTCTTTGTACCCCTCTGTACCCCTCTGAACACCTCCGTTCCAATAGGACCCCCTCTGTACTCTGGATTGAGTAGGGGTGTACTGAAATCATGAAAGGTTATATTGCAATATAGCAATGTGATGATACACACTATGGAGCTGGAAAACGGTTCTGGAAAATTGGCTGCTATCTGTTTCTTCTAAGTATGCTACTCATCTCGACAGAGTACGTCCAAAATGCACTCTTTGGTTTTAGTTACATTGTTTTAATAGCAGAGGCTGCAGTAAAGAAGTAAACTTGTCTTAATAAGTTGTACTTTATTGTTTGCGCTGGAAAGCACAGTCTGAATGTTGGCATCTGCTTTTAAAAGCTGAGTTTATTCTTTTATTTTAGAGCTCTTTATCTCAAGAGATTCCATAATGTACAGTTGAAATAATACATTTTCTTTATGATTGTACCAAGACGTTATTATAAAAATATTGTTTTTTGCAGATTTTATTCCTCAGGAATGAACAAAGAATCTTGTTCAGTCATAACTTTTCGTTCAAATTTTGGTCAAAGTATCGTGATGGTGTCAAACCGTGAGCCCAGTGTCGTTTATCAAACAGAGCCATCAGTTGAATGTATTGTTAGACCCAGAGGACTGAGTGTCCCGCACCCCTCTGCTGGGTGGGACAACTCTCTCCCTGTCAGCGTAGCTGCGGTTGCTGCGGCGACGCTGATTTAACCCATCCTGCAGGGTCCACCTCGGGTGGGACGGGTGTTTCCCCACGGATTCCCGGTAGAGAGAGGCGGAGAGGTCGAAGGGGAAGTCTCTCTGACGACAGCCAGGATGTTGCCTCACAGTTACTGTCAGTGGTGCCCGGGGGGCAGATCTGAAACTTAATGTATTATCAAACGTGTTGCAGCTGCTGTAGGGAGAGATAGGAGAGGCAGCGGTGTCCATTCACCTGGAGAGCGCTGATCAAAGGACAATCCCATCTCCCCCGGGTCTGGCGTAGTTGCTCTACTCATTATCCATAATTATGGAAATTGCGTTACATTACCGTCAGTATTTTATCCAGAACAGCCGACACAGAAGGAAATTATTATAAATCCATGAAGCCCCCCCCATTACATAGGGGAAAGGAGCAGAATGTCAGTACTGTTGGATTTAAATTGATTCGCAATAATGTGCCTTCAGCCAGTGTGTGCCATCTCTGTCGGTAAGTTTCTCTTCTTCTTCACGTTTTGGGTGGGAAAATGGGGTTGTCATTTTCTGAGTGACACCCATAAAATCAATCCCAACATCTGAGAATGTGCTTCTGCGAGGTGCACTTCATGTGGATCAAGGCAGCGATGACAAAATGAACTGCTGAACTGCGAGAGTGGAAGAGCAACATGAGAAAGACACATTAATAACATGAGATTTAACTGAGTGGATGATTGAGAGAGCTTGGATCAGTGAGTCATCTTTGTTCCTTGTGTTACTCTCCACAGAGTGTTAGTAGTAATGAGTGTGCTTTTTATTTTTTTTGGTAAATTTATCTGTGCAACGAGCACGTTTTCATTATGACTGTTATTAATTTTCAGCTCTGATTTCTGCAGGCTGGTTTTATTCTGAAAGAAGGAAGGCGGTTGTGCGTGTTGGTGGTCCCCTGTGACCTCTGACCTTCCAGCGCAGCAGGTCTGAACCCCAGTGTGATTGGGGCTCATGGCTCTCTCTTCCCTGCGTTTTTTTTCTTCCCAGAGTTTGAGAAGAGCCCCGCCCCCGCCTTTTCCCTCCTGCCCCCGGAGGTCCTGCTCAAGGTGTTCCGCTACCTGAGCCCCGAGGACCTGTGCCGCTGCAGCCAGGTGTGCGCGTCCTGGTCCGACCTGGCCAAGACCGGGTCGCTGTGGAAACACCTGTACCCTGTGCGCTGGGCCAGAGGTAGGGAACAGCTAAGCGCTGACCTGGGATCAGCGTATACCGTTTTTTTGGGTATATGTTTGAGAGTCAGTAGTGGTGACTGGGCATGTCAGTGTGCGTGTGTTTGTGTGCTTGTGTGTGTGTGCATACGTTCGTGTTTGCGTGGATGTGCAATACTGTCTCTTCAGCAATGGGTGGTCTGACGTGTCCCTCTTCCACTCAGGTGACTACTACAGGGGGCCCCCGGATGACCTGGACCAGGAGCCAGATGACGAGTGGGTGAAGAGCCGGGAGGACGAAGGCAGGGCCTACCAGGAGTGGGACGAGGATGCAGACATCGACGAATCCGGTATGGTACCTGCTGCCCAGCACTGCTGAGCTTATGGTGTCTATGTGTGGACTACACTTCCCATCAGCACCCCTCGTGCAGTGTCTGTGTGTGGACTGCATGTCCCATCATGGGTGCTGAGTTGTGTCTTGGCTCTGTTTGCAGAGGAGGCATCGAAGGACTCTCCAGCGATCAGCGCCGTTCAGAGGGAGAAGAGGCTGCTCTACGGAATGATTCAGAACCTCCTGCCCACAGTCGGCCCCTCCGTCAGATCCATCGTCCTGGCCTACAGCTCCGCTGTGTCCAGCAAAATGGTACAATGGACGGATGAGTGAATGAAGGAAAGAATGCAGCACGCTTACATGGCACCTTTCAAGGCAGAGTGCTTTACAGTGAGGGTGGGGTTAATGACCACATGTACACATACTGGAGCACTACGGCCTGGCACAGTGTGCTCTGCTGTCTCAGTCGTGGTCAGTGTCATTGCGGTCTCAGTCACTGTGGTCGCAGTCGTGGTTGTTCACCCTAAATCTGCACTTACCTCTGGCTTCTTTCCTTTGCTTTCTGCTCCAGGTGAGACAGATACTCAGTCTCTGCCCTAACCTGACACACCTGGACCTCACCCAGACCGACGTCACCGACTCCGCCTTCGACAGGTACGTCCTCTGTGTATTCCAGGTGGATTTGTGTCCCCTGAAAGAGCTCCTTCATAAAGCACTGTACTGTTTAAGCTAAGATATGCCTGGAGGAGCATGCTGTTCACTAGGTAACGAAGCATATCTGAGATGTGAAATGCGTTAATTTTTGACATGTTTGAGCCAGCAGCTGTTGGGTTGCTTGGACACTCATGGAGAAAATAAAAAAAAATGCATTTCCAGTAGTTTACACAAGGTAATGAAGTGACATACAGTACCTGCTAGCTCTTTAAATGCTCCATCATCTTCTGTTGCTAATATGAAAACCACATGTTTTTGGGAGCGTTGCTGGGGAAACCAGCATGTAGTGAAAGCCTCTCTGGCGTGTCTCTCCTAGTTGGGCATCGCTGGGGGCGTGTCGGACTCTGGAGCACCTGGACCTATCGGGATGCGAGAAGATCAGTGACCTCACCCTGAAGAGGCTGTCCCAGGGCCTGGGGGACTTGGTGGCCGCCAAGAGCCGGCCCGACCAGCGCACCAAGCTCCCCCGCGGCCCGGCCCCGCCCATCGCCCCACGGTCACCGCGCTTTCGCCAGGCCCTGGTGTTCCGGAGGAGGCCCGGGGGCCGTGCTGGCGCCCCCTCCCGCGTGTGGGTGCTGGACCCCGCTGAGCTGGCCGACATCGAGGACGCGGCAGAGTGGCGGCGCAGGGGCGGGGCCGTGGAGGGGCGGGGCTACCCGGAGACGGACGCACAGCCGCCGGCCCCGCCCGGAGGGACGTGTTGCTGCAGGAGGAGCAGGAGGCGTGGCCTCAGGACTAACGCCGCCTCCTACTGGCAGCAGCTGGCACCAGCAGGAGAGGCACGGTGCGGACATTCTCCCTGCTGCGCGGGTGAGGCAGCCCCGAGGACAGTGGGGGTGCTTTGCGAGCCCCCTGTGAAGGGTGGTGCGGAATTTCGGACTAAAGGCCCTGAGGAGAGGGAGGAGCGTTGGCCTGGAACAGGGGGCCAGAGGACTGAGCGGCAGGAGCCGCGCCGTGTACTGAGGCTCCTCAGCCTGTCAGGCTGCTATCAGGTCACAGACCTGGGCCTCAGGTAAGGCTACACCCACTTCCCCAGCTCTGCCTGGGGTTAGGCCCCTCCCACCCTGCTTTCCCTCCCCCCATGCGCTAGTTTAGACTCCACACACCCTAGATTAGACTCTCTGACTGCACTCTACTCTGACCGCACCCAGCCAGTGATTACACCCCTCCCACTTGAGACTAGACCCCGCCTACTCTGATCGCACCTAGCCAATGATTACGCTTCTCCCACTTGAGATTAGGTCCTGCTTACTCCGACCACACCCAGCCAGAGATAAGGGGCATGGTGTCCCGGGCTGGAACTACCAGTCCAGTCTCTACACACACAGAGTGAGGGATAGATTAGGACCTCGCCCCCTACATTTTCCTTAATTGACCCCCTGTGGATTGAAGGCATCACAGTCCACATCAATTCTCCAGTTCCAGTCAAGGGTACAATAAATATTACAAATGAATGCCAGCTTCTCCAATGAAGCAAACAACATCTGCGTGTTGATTGGATGTTGCGTGAAATTAGTCGCATGATGTAGAATTACTGTCAATTTTGTGCAACTTGGTTGCAGGTGAAGGTGCAAATTAGCTACCTGGGGTGTCACAACACAGTCGAGGTACAGCTTTGTTGTAAGGGTTAAAGTTTCTGTGCAAGTTGCCTGGTGTAACATCATGGTTTATTCGTTGCTTATGGGGTACCCTAGGATCCTGCCAAGGGTATTTGGGATGAATTATGTTTTGGTTAATTTAATTTAATAGCTCATTACTTAATTAGTTTCTTGTTTTTAATAAGAGCATTTTGTGTAGGGATTCTCAATATGAAAAGGTTTGGGAATTTCTATGGCTAGGAAAAGGAAGTGACTCAGAATTTGTGTTTAGTGCGATAATTAGCTCAGTGAAAAGGTGAATCTGCAGGACTGTGGAGGACTTGCCTCCAGAGATGTCGTAACTGGAGCCAGAAGAAAGCTCTGTGGCTGTAATGCCAGTGACGTGTTTGTAAGTCTCACTGGTGCAGGGATTCTGGATGTTGCTCCTGGTCGCACCTCCCTGCGCTTTCTGGGTAACGGTGAGCTTGAGGCTCAGGGCAGGAGCTGGGTGCTGGGAAGGATGATGTCAGTAACAGGAAGCCGGGCATTTTGTAACCTTGTCAGCCTCTGTTTTCCACCATTGCGTAAATAAATCGTCACTGGCCCTTCACAGACTGTGTTTGCACAGGGGCATAATGAATTCCTCAGGATTCTCACACACACACACACAAACACTCTTCCACACTGACACACACTCATTCACACTCACCCTCACACATACTCACATGCAGACACACACACACTCACACTGACATACACATACACTCGTTTTTCGGAAAGGGAGGATACTGAGCCTTCCCCCGCTGTTGCTGAACAGCAGACCCCCTTTCATCCCTGTCCCATTCACTGAGGACAAGCCAAGTGTCATATTACACAAACACACAAAATAAGGCTGAAGTAGTCTTTAGGTGCTGGTGACCCACAGTGAGTCACACACTAGCAAAACAGCAGAGCCAAGAGCTACCGCTGTTTTAAGGACAGCCAGGTGACACTGACCTCAGCCGGCCTGGCTCAGGTACATTAGGAGACATGGAGAGAGCAGCAGATGCATACAGGCATTGCAATAAAGCCGTTCCTCTCACAGTAGCTGCTTATAAGTGGCATCAGACGCTGGTGTGTTGCACCATTTGAACCAGCAACATGTATCTGACATTGCATAAAGGCACTGTTACAGAAGGTTGGGTTAGTGAATGTTATATGTGGGAAAGTTTGTTTTGTATTGAATTTCTTTAAACTAGCCTGCCAGTTATGTGGCCAGAAGTTAGTCACACGTCATTTCGCGTGGAAGATGTATTTGTGAGGGCAGGTGAGTGCAGAATGTGAGTTAGCTGAACATGTTCCTGGTCTTTAGAAAGTGATGTAGTCTCTGCTTTTTATTGGGGGAGGGGCTCTGTGGTCTGCTGTTTGTTTGTCAGTGTGTATATTGTTTTGTATTTATTTTGTGTTTATAGTGTTTTTTTCTGGTGTGTATAGTGTCTCTGCTCAGGTGTGGTGTGTGTATGCATGTTGTGTGTGCGTGCAGTGTGGTGTGTGTGTGTGTGCGCGTGCGCAGTGCATTTGACAAGGTGTGTGTTGCAGGGCTCTGGCACAGCGTGGGGGACTCCCTCATCTGGAGCATCTCAACCTCTCCGGCTGCCTCTTCATCACGGAGGCGGGGCTACAGGACCTGGTGTCCGTCTGCCCTGCCCTCAACGATGAACACTTCTACTACTGCGACAACATCAACGGTAACGTACAATCACACATTCACGCGCACACACACACACACACACACACACAGACACACACACACTCATACTCCCACACATACACGCATACATACACACACGCACACTCATACTGACAAACACACAAACACACTCACACACACATACACAAGTACTGCAACAACATCAACGGTAACGTGCACACACACACACACACACACACACACTACTACACCAGCAACATTAAAGGTAATGTATGCGCGCACGCACACACACACACACACACACACAGCAGAACGGTGGTCCGAGTGTGAGGCATTTGGCTCTGAGGCTGCAGGTGATCAAAGTGGCTCCAGACAGGCCTCATTCTGAGGGCTAATCGTTGTGATTTACAATATGCAGCACATCACCTGACTTTAGACAACACAGAGGGAAAATGAAGCGTGATCAGTGAAGAAGTGCTGTGAATCTCTGTCTCTCTGGGTGTAACCATCACCAATCTACTGCTGTTGATGAGAGACGCCATGGAAGGCTGGTGTGTGTCCTGGTTTACCCAGACTGATGTTCAACTCCTATGTACATTTACATTGGAAGAGTTACATTGGAAAAATAACATACTTGAGTGTGTTCTTCAGATGTTATTTAAAAAAAATGCCATATCAGATAAATTATTAGGTAAATTAAAGTAGAATTAAAACCATTTTATAAATCATATGTAACTCCTTCCATCTTCTAAAGCAGGAAGCCAGGCCTATTTTTAAACAGATTAAACAGAACATCTGATTTGGCATTTTTTTGTGGTTCCTTGACCAACTCTACAGTTTCCTACATGCTCCAGAATGCATCTCACCATTCTCCAGGCAGAGAGCCATGATGTTGGAGGGGTTACTGTACATTTCAGCTGAATTCTTAGCACTGCTAATAATGTTAATAATAACACTCCCATAAAAACACACATTGCTGCGCTGGTCCAGGACCGCTGCCTGAAAATGCTCTGCGAGCTTGTGCTCAGATTCTGAAAATACTGGCTTCCTGCAGTTGGTAAGCGTCTCAGGGAGAGTCCTGGTGGAGAGCCGCTTTAGTGCGCTTCACCCGGAAACACACTGACCCGTGAGATAAAGGGCGGCTCAGAAATTTGCCCGCTTAGCGGCTGCATTACGAAACTGCGAGCAGGAGGAAAAGTCTTTGTACGCACCAGCCCCCGAGGGGAACCCCGCAGGGGTGTCGCTCTGCAGCTCTGTCACACACCTCTTCACACCCCTAATGCCACCCCTCTGTGCCAGTCCCTCTCCCAGATAGAAATGTCATTTCCTCATTTAACAGCTTTGTGTTTGGACTCCTGTGTCCCCATGACGAGAGGTAAGTAAGGACCAGGGTGGAGGTCATAGGCTTTGAAAAGTGTGAAAATCCTGAGTGAACATGTTTAATATTCCCTAAATTCTACATGTGGGGGAAAAGGCAGTGCTTTGCAGTGTTTGTGCCAGTGTAGTTGAGAACTACAGGTAAACGTTGCGTACAGGTTGCTACAGCCAGATTTTTAGAATTACATAACTTAATGAGCAATATGCTGTTGTTGCGTAGTCCTCTGTATATTGTTGCTCCTATCTTGTTTGATCAGGTTAGGGTAATATCAGATTTTTTTTGTTCAATGTGCCTCTCAATGCAAGTACAGATGCGAATCTATTCCATTCATCATTTACAAGCTATAAGTCTTTTTCTGAGTACAGAAAAGAGAGGGGAAAAATGCATGGAAGTATCTGGTTGCCCGTACCAATGGTTTTTGCTTGTGTTGTACTCTGCCTCACTTGTAAATCACTTTGGATAAAAGTGTCTGCCAAATGAATAAATGTAAATGTAATTTACCAAGGTCATGCACCTGAACGCTGATGACACAGCAGTGTACCCAACCAAATTCTTGCCTCGGGTTTGATTTTGTAGTATGTAGTATATACATGTATAAATTGTATAGTTTTAAAATGTATTTTATTCCAAACCTCTTATGTGTGTGATTGTAAATGAGGGCTCAAGGTTTGTAACATTGCTGTAATGTCGCTGTGGTGTTTGGCTCTAACTCTGGTGCACCCCTCTCTGTTGCTGCCCAGGTCCCCACGCCGACACGGCCAGCGGCTGCCAGAACCTTCAGTGCGGCTTCCGGGCGTGCTGCCGCTCTGGGGAGTGAGCTAGCCATGCCGCCCCCGCCGCCCCCCCCGCGTGCTCGGTGTAGCTCTGCCTCTTAAGGTTCTCCATCCGCACTTTAATTTAGGGCCGGCGTCCGCTGCCTGTCCCCCTCAACCCCACCCCCGTTTCCACACACGAAAAGGACTTCCGAAATATAAAACGAAGTCCCTAAATCTTCACCGTTTCCATCTGTATTTCTGAGAAATACTTGTTGAAAGAAAAAAAAAAAAGAAACTATAATGGATGAAGCACATGCCAATGTTTTTGTTTTTGTTTTCAGATTTGAAAAGGTAGATGCTTTACACTTTTTTCCCCCCTTCACAGTAGTAACATTTGCTTCTGAAAGTCAAAGCGCTGTTCTAATCTGTAGAGGTTTTTAACCATGTTGAACAGAAGGTGACATGGAGTAGATTAGTTTCTCAGCAAGTCCATCACTGCTGCTCTTAGTCTTAGGCCACTAACAGTGATCACCGCACTCATAGTCTGACTGGTTGCTTGATCTTCCCTTCAGTATAGATTCCAGCAGAAATACATTATTCATACTTGTGACATAGTCCTCTGCAGGTTCATGGGCATATTTCGTATTTGCATCTTTAATCCATGCTTTGCTTTAATTTCTTATGGCAAAATGACCATTTATCTGTCAGCGAGAAACCTCCAGGAGAGAAATGTAACACCTGCGTGAGGAGCTGGGTGAATAAAGTTTCTTCGTTACAGTGAAATCCGTGACTGGACTGGATGCACTTTGGCTCTGTGACTCATTACCTAAACTAAGGGATGCGCCTCAGTCTCCCTCACGACCCCGAGGAACAGGGTCATGTGTTTGATTTACCTTTCATTTAAAAAGGTGTGTGTGTCTGTATGTGTGTGTAAGAGATGGTAGGACTGGGTGTGGTCACACAAGGCCCTAGAGAGCCAAGAGGAGGGGGGAAAGTGTGCTGGTACCCATGGCACTGTCTTCAGCTAATGTTACTGGGCAGTGACCATCCTCCTCAGGGGTGTGTAAACCCCTGAGAAAAGGACCGAGCCTCATCAGAACGAAGACCACTGAGGGAGAAGGACGAGTCTCCCGAGCCAAGGTTCAGTTGCGACAGCTTACATTACCTTACTGGCATTTAGCAGATGCTTTTTCAAAGAGCGACTTACATCAGTTTTTTTTTTTTTTAACGTTATCCATTTTACATAGCTGGATATTTACTGAGGCATTTGTGGGTTAAGTACCTTGCCCAAGGGTACGACAGCAGTGCCTCAGCAGGGAATTGAACAGGCAACCTTTCGTTTTATGCGTCTTGCTCCTTAACCATTATGTGTATCACTAGAACTGCAGATCAGGTGGTTTTTGAGTTGCTCCACAGATACTCATGGTAGAACAGAACTCTGCAAGCTGGGCAATCACACAGAAAGCACCTGAAACTACGTCTTTCTTCCAGAGCATCGCATCATCCGGAACTCCATGCCAATGTGGCGTCGGGTTTTTCAGAACAGGAAGCAAGTGCATTAAGATACTCTGACACTGCTCTCTGACAGGCTGAGCACACTGAGTGACAGGCAGTGGGTGGGTATGGATGACACACAGTCAGAGCTGAGTAAGCAGCAAACAAGTGGATGAGGCATTGAGACTGATGGTCTACCTTTGCAGACTGCGTTCAGGCCTGTACAACACACTGTTCAACCTGCTTGGTGTCTCAAGCCGTGACGGTGACAAAGTGACCGATGAACCTTAAAACCTCAGTCACGGGGTCCTCACCACTGCTGACAAAGTGACCGATGAACCTTAAAACCTCACTCACGGGGTCCTCACCACTGCTGCAACGACCATGAGGAGAAAACAGTTGCTCACAAAGACCAGGGTTACCATTTGTTTTTATCAAGTGGTCATAAATCAGTGTTGCACATGACAATGCTCTGTTGACCTTTTGGAACAGATCAACAGCAGCAACAGGAGAGCCACTTTGAAAGCAGTGAAAACATTTTGTCCATCATCTCATTGGTGAGTTTTATCAGCTTTGACTAAGATGGTCTGTGGGTTCTTTATAGTTAAAAAATACACAGCTCACAATAACAGTAATACAAAAATATAAAAGGTAAGCTTCCTTGTGAAATCCCACAAATTACATTTGCATGTACATATCACACGTGTTAAAAAAGTGACTCGTTCAGAGGAGAGGTCCTCTGCTATCTGGTGCGGATGAGCGAGGCCAGGTAGACCCAGACGGACAGCACGTTGTTGGGGTAGGCCTGCACGTGGACAGCCAGGGCGAACTCCACGTTGGAGATGTCCACATTGTGGACGCCGGTGCTGTAAACGGCTTCAATGAGCGGCTGGATCTCGGAGAACGGCATGTGCAGCGGGAAGCCGGAGATCTTTCCAGAGAAAAGAGACACAGTGAGTGGCATCAAGCGGTGACTTGCGGGATGCAGCTCCAGCACAAATGCTCCCAGCATGCTCTGCAGCCAAACCCCACCCCTTAGACTCACTCATCTAAACCCTGCCCCTCAGGCTCACCTATCTAAACCCCGCCTCCTCAGACTCGCTCTGTAATCATCCAGCTTGCTCTGCAGCTAAACCCCGCCCCCTCAGACTCACTCTGTAATCTCCCAGCAGGCTTTGGAGCTCCAGGCGGTGCTCGTCCCCCACATCCCTTCCCCCGCTCAGCTCTAGCTTGGGCAGGAAGTGGCGTAGGGTGGAGGTGCAGTAGCGGTTCCAGCGGGTCGGGTGGCGGGGCCTCCACTCCATGATCTTCTCCTTCAGAATCTTCTCAATCCTGCATGGCAGAGAATAACTGCTGAGGCACGAGGAGAGATTCCAGCGAGCAGACCGGCAAACGGGCAAAGACAGGCAGAGACCAGCAAAGACACCAACAAACAGAAAACAAATACTTTGGAAAGAGACCAGCAAAAATACCAGGAAGTTGACCAGCAAGCACTCAAAAAAGACAAACCCTGAAACACACCCGCTAACAAACTAGCAAAGACATAGGAAAGAGACCAGCAAGGACACTACATTTCCTGCCAGAGTGGGAATAACAGCACTGTATGGGAGGTCAAGTGGAGGATTCATGTTTCAGAAGGAAACTGTGGATATGAATCAGTGAGGGAAGGCAAGTGAATGAGTGAGTGGGTGACAGGGTGACAGAGGGAGTGTGTGAATGCGTTAATGTCGTCTCTTGCCTGTCCTGGAGTTCCGCTGCGGCCACCTTGTCGGTGCGTCGGTACACCAGCTGCTCCGGCTTCCAGAGAATGCAGCGGAAAACAGCTCTGATTATACCACTCGCATTCAAATAAATGAAACACGACTTGTCCAATCACACACAAGTCACACATGTAAGAGAAATACAACCCATCCAATCACATACAGGCCATACTCACACATATGAAAATAAGAAACCTAAGTGCAGTGGTATGGTCTTTATGCATTAGGTAAAGGTGTGTAACTCTAGGGCAGTAGGATGCTCTTTATCAGTCACTGGCGTGCTGTGATGGACATGCCCGCAGCAGTCTCACCTGGATGCTGGAGAGGCCAGGGTTAGAGAGGGTCCGGGAAAAGAAAGGCTTCCACAGCTTGGATTTACTGATGTCAAAATTCATTCTCATTGGAGTTTCGTGCTCCTGAGTGTTAAACCACACCTGTGGAGCACAAGGGAAATGAAATAAACTGAAAACAAATGTAAGTCACATTAAACAGCTCTAGTATCATATTTACAGTGTGGGTAACAGTTAACATGCTATCTCTGCCATTGCTGAGGCTAATACTTTTTGGAATGTGTGCTTATGGTACTTGTATTAAAGTAAGACAAGTACCTGGACAGGTGTAATACAGGTGAGGGGAAGTGTACAGGTGTAATACAAGTGAGGGGGAGTGTACAGGTGTAATACAGGTGAGGGGCAGAGTACAGGTGTAATACAGGTGAGGGGGAGTGTACAGGTGTGCACACTCACGTTGTCGGCGCTGACGAGGCAGCCCACGCTCTGCAGGGGGCAGAAGGTATCGTACTGGCCGTAGTAGTGACTGCTGCTGGGGTTCCAGATGATGAATCGGCTCTGCTCATAGGTCAGCACATACGCTGTGGGGCCCTGCGGGACAGCCAGGCCACACCGACATGAAACTACACGCCAAACTGCACTCCTATGCGCCATTGTGCTCCGCTGGGCTCCGAGTGGCGCGCCCACTCACCTCTGGAATGGCCGTCCCAATCAGGAGCCACGCCTTCTTCCCCATTGCCAGGAAGTAATTACACAGCAGGATGGCGTGCTCCTCCTCGTCGCCCGCTAAGAGCGCCAGGAACTGCTGCAGATGGAGATATCAGCAGCAGCGTTCAGCGGCTCTAAGCTACACACAGGAAGAAGGAAACTTTCCTCTCCTCTCTCTCCCCTCTGAGATCTCTTTTCACTGGCTATCCTTGCAATGAATTAAAGAGAAGGAACAAAACCTTTTCATGTTTAAGTGCCGTTTTGCGCCCTTTCCGTTTCTCGTTGAATGCATGGGAGTGTTTCAGTGAGCACCAGAACCACTGATATCAGCTTTCTCATAGGCAGTGTGTGAGAGGTGGCCAATGACATCAGCTTTCTCACTTGCAGTGTGTGAGAGGTGGCCAATGACATCAGCTTTCTCACTTGCAGTGTGTGAGAGGTGGCCAATGACATCAGCTTTCTCACTTGCAGTGTGTGAGAGGTGGCCAATGACATTAACCCTTTCACCCAGTGTCTGAGAGAGGCATAGTTGTCCAGGCACTTCAAGCCAAATGCTAACCCTGGCCCTACCTGCATGGCACGGCAGATGTCTTATTCAAAGACTTCCTGAAATAGAGGTGTGTCCACTTACATCACAGGTGCTCCACAGGTCACAGATGCCAGCGAAGGAGACGCTGTCAGGCAGAGAGGGAATGAGGGACACATAGCGAGCCACCAGCTCCTAGAGGGAGAGGGGGAGAGAGAGAGAGGGGGGGGGGAGAGAAAGAAAGCGAGGGAGAGAGAGGGAGAGGGAGTGAGGGGGAGAGTGAGGAAGAGAGTCTGTCAGTGTGAGTATCATTTTCATCATGTTTGTGGAGCACAGCATGAACGCTGGATCCTAGGTAGGCAACCACGTAGGTGACCACAACCATAGGAGAGCATGATCATGTGACCACGGTAGAGCGCGCCTGAATGGCCGTGCTGCTCACCGAGGCCTCCTGGGGGCTGCTGGGGAAGGCGTCCAGCAGCTCCTGTGGGGGGCTGAGGGGGCGGATGTAACGCGTGATGAAGACGGTCTTGCCGTTGATGTCGATGACCGTGGTGAGGCAGGGCCGGCCGGGGAAGCGGAACGCTGCCTCCTTCTCAAACGAGTCCGCCGCCTGCAGCAGCTTCTCGTCCTCCTGGGTGTCAAACTGGGGGGCAGGGTCAGAGGTCAAACACCAGGGAGGGATACGACACAGCACCCTAATGGACAGGGCCCTGGCGCACCCCTCCTGGGGCACAGAGCTGCAACCTCCTGCAACTCCTGCATAAAGACTTGAACATCGTATCGATGACACGCTGTTTGTACAGTGGATACCTGCTCCTTACACAACTGGCCAGCTCTTTCCCTGTGACTTGCATAGATGCAAATACAGAAGATAAAGAAATACTAAATTTCATATTTCTTAATGGCATAATGTATTTGACAATTGATCATTATATGGCTTACAGGGCCTAACGTTCACACCTCCCATATAGCGACTGTGTAAAACTTCAGTGATGCCATGTAGGCAGACTCACTGCGGACTCTCTGTACACTTACTCTAGGGCAGGAAAATGAGAATCATAAATCAGTTGTCTTTTATGTTATGCACCTTCAGGAATATTGACAGCAAAGAAAAAAACAGGTCTTCAACTGTCTTCGTTTTCTGTTACTTAACAAACATGATGAACACTGCACTAAGAATTCATTGTTAAGTTAGTGACTTCATGGCCAAATATTTGGCCTCATTTGCATGTTCTCATGCATACCGATGTACATCCCCACATGCAAACTTACCCGGCCTGAACCAGCAGATTTTTCTCTACATGTGCACATGGGTAAACAGCAAACATATTGCTGTCTCAGGATGCCTATTATAATATTTATGGTAACATGAAACGGTGTCACAATTCAGATCACTGCAGCCGAAGACCACTTTCTTATGACACCTATTACACTATCATGACAATGCAGTTCAAAAAGGTAAAAGATCAAAGCCTGGTTTTTCTTGACGCCTAGTACACTATTTACTGTAACAGAACGCTGTGCAATCATGACAATGCAGTTCACTGCAGGCCAAAGACTGGTTTCTTATTACGCCTATTACACTATTTACAGTAATAGAACATTGCAATCATGACAATGCAGTTCACTGTGGGCCAAAGACTGGTTTCTCATGACCCCTATTACACTATTTACGGTAATAGAACACTGCAATCATGACAATGCAGTTCACTGTGGGCCAAAGACTGGTTTCTCATGACACCTATTACACTATTTACGGTAATAGAACACTGCAATCATGACAATGCAGTTCACTGTGGGCCAAAGACTGGTTTCTCATGACACCTATTACACTATTTACGGTAATAGTACACTGGGCAGTCATGACACAATTCAGTTTACTGCAGGCAAAAGCCCCCAGTAAACATTTACCTTAATCTCCTTCATCTACGCAGTGCAGCAAAAGAGGAAGGAAAAGCACAGAAAGAAACAAACGGTGAAACTACTCAAACTTTTGTTACACACTGCTGGTTCCTACACAGGCTACAGGAGACTAAGAACAGCAAAACACACAGTCTAAAAGTTACAAACATTTTTGCTGCTCATTGTAAGGAATTTGAGGGCATTTCTGTATGATTAATTCAATAATTCAGTACAATTCAACACAAATGAACTGAAATTTGGATTCAAACTGAATATGCATTTATGTTAACATAGCTGTAGTTAGCCAAATAAAACTCTATCATGGTGTATGATTCTAATTAAAATGAAAAGAGCACAATTCAAAAAGAAAACCACACGTATCTACAGTGAAATGTGTGTTTCCATGACTGAAATACCTTTCAGGCTTTTTATCATGTCCTTGTCTGTATGAAAGACAGTTACTGTCCCTGTTAGCGACTACAGGCAACACAGCAGAGAGGGGCACACTCCCTACAGAGCACAGCGGTACCTATGAGCCCCACAGAGGGCTGTGATCCCACCACCACCTCCTGATATACACATCGTCACTATAAGGACTCCCCTATAACCATGACCTGTATAACTATGACCATGAAGGGAGAGTACAGACTGAGACACAGATGGACAGAGAGACACGGGAGTGGAGTACAGACAGACAGACGGAGACAGAGAGAGAAGTACACACAAGCAGAGACCGAGACAGAAAGACAAGAGCTCAAACAGAGAAAGAGAGAGTATACAGACAGATAGACAGACAGAGGAGTACAGACAGACAGAGAGGAGTACAGACAGACAGAGAGGAGTACAGATAGATAGAGGGAGGGAGAGGGAGAGAGTGAGAGAGAGACAGAGAGAGAGAGAGGAGTATACACGAGCAGAAACAGGCTGACAGGGGCGGGCTGTACCTTTTCTCGGACCGTCTCCCCAGGGACCAGCTGCGGCTGGATGGTGATGAAGAGTGTGATGAAGGCCCCCTCGCTGAGGGAGCGCACGGAGTCGTACCCGCCCTCGCTGGCCAGGCTGCGCTCCTTACAGTATCCCAGCAGCACCGGCGGCGTGTGCACTTTAAATGTCCCATCAATCTGCGCCATGCGAGAGAAAAACCCAGAAATCACATCCCTGCCGAGGGGTCAACCGGCCAATCACATCCATACACAGTCAACCATTTCCCCCGGCAAATCACATCCGCACACAGTCAGCCACGTGCCCCGTGCAGGGGACAATAAGCCAATCACATCCACAGGCGTGTGCCCCGCCCAGGAATCAACCAGCCAATCACATCCACACACAGTCTGCCATGAGTGAGTGAATGAATGGGTGTGCAAGTGAGTGGGTAAGTGAGGGAGTGAAGTTGGTGACTGAGTGGATGGGTGAATAGGTAAGTGTGTGAAAGGGTGAGTGAGTCTGTGATTGGGCGAGTTTGTTGGTGACTGGATGAGTGGGTGGGGAGTGAGGGAGTGAATGGGTGTGTGACTGAGTGGGAGGGTTACCCGGGACTGTAGGTAGATGGTGGTGAAAGGAATCTTGACGGAGCCCAGCCAGTGTTTCTCAATTCGCCGAACACCACTCCCTTTGTCCCTCTCATCCTAGAGAAAGAAAAAATCATCTCCATCTCACACTGTACCACCTCTATAACACACCTGTCCCTCATCTCCATCTCACACTGTACCACCTCTATAACACACCTGTCCCTCATCTCCATCTCACACTGTATTCCCTCTGTAACCCACCTATGCCTTATTGTTATCCTTACCCTAAGCACCTTGTCCTTCTCCACCTCTAGATCACCTGTCCTCAGGTTCACCTGTCTCTTACCTCCGCCCCATCAAACACCACCTCGTCGAAGAGGTTGATAAAGACTTCATCCCGGACAGACTGGAGGCTAGAGGTGCTGTAGTCTCCATTGGGGGCGCTGTGGAGACATTAGAGCACAACGCAAGAAGTTTAAGCACTGCGGCAAGCAGCCTCGCCATCAATACTGTGGAGGCTTACTGAGGCCATACATGCAACGCTGTACAGCAGTGGTCAGTGCAGTTGGCTTTCGGTCTGTATTCTACACAGCAGTCAGTGCGGTTGGCTTTCGGTCGGGGTTCTACACAGCAGTCAGTGCGGTTGGCTTTCGGTCTGTATTCTACACAGCAGTCAGTGCAGTTGGCTTTCAGTTGGGGTTCTACACAGCAGTCAGTGCAGTTGGCTTTCGGTCGGGGTTCTACACAGCAGTCAGTGCAGTTGGCTTTCGGTCGGGGTTCTACATAGCAGTCAGTGCGGTTGGCTTTCAGTTGGGGTTCTACACAGCAGTCAGTGCAGTTGGCTTTCGGTCTGGGTTCTACACAGCAGTCAGTGTAGTTGAGTTTTGGTTGGGTTTCTACACAGCAGTCAGTGCAGTTGGCTTTCGGTCGGGGTTCTACATAGCAGTCAGTGCGGTTGGCTTTCGGTCGGGGTTCTACACAGCAGTCAGTGCGGGTGAGTTCTGGTCGGGGTTAGGGACACACCTGAAAGGCAGCTCCAGCTCCTCGTTCCAGCTGGGGTTTGGCCCATCTGCAGCTGTGGTCTGACGCACTGTGCGCTGGAACGTCACCTCCACAAAGGGCCGGACTAAAACCTGCACACACACACAGAAACAGCCAGACACCCAGACACACACACGCACGCACACATACACACACACGCGCACACATTCACATGTGCGCATACACACATGCACGCACACATCCACACGCGCACACACACATGCACATCCACACACACACACACACAGGTGTTTAGACTGGAGCAGGTCGCAGTGGAGCCAGATACAGGTGTAGGTGAGGTGCTCTGTACCTGGTTAAGGAGCCAGTCACTGCCCTGCCCGCCGCTCTGAGACGACTGTCCTGGAACAAACGCCTCTGTGAAGGACCGGGCTGATTTGGACGCCGCCGAAGATTTACTGGAACACATGCAGGAAGTACCACTGAGCTCAGATAGGAGGTACAGGCGCACACACCGAGCTTCTGCTCATACAAAGAGGATGTTGGATGCTTGGATGCTGATGTCATCATTGGAGAGGGACATACAGATGGTACAGTATCACAGTGTCACAATGGGCAGGTGGCATGTGGACAGGGGTGTCACTGGCTCAGAGAGTGATGATGGCATAGTTGGTACGTGTGTTTTTGGTCATGGATGTTGATGATATGCGGATGCTGGTGCTGGCGCACCTGGCTTGCGGCCTGCGGACAGGGATGTCGTAGGCGCGGACGACGTTGACCAGCACTTTGATGTCCCCGTCCGACAGGTTCTGTGCCGTCACCTTCTTCCTCTCCTTCCTGGCCGGCTTCAGCGGCCGCTTGGGCTCGGCCAGTTTGAACAGGTTCAGCCCCAGAACCCTGGCAGTCAGATTGGATCAAACTGCGGTTATCGCAGGGCAACAGGAATCCTTGTCACTTCTGACAGACTACCTCCATTTTCCTCTATTCTCCTTACTATTTTTCGCTTTGACTTGAAGCTTGAAATGGTGAACACAGGAGTGGGTGGATGATAAGTCCTTCCACACTGCAAAAAATCCAAATCTCACCAAGCATATTTGTCTCTTTTTCAAGTCAAAATATCTCTTTACACTTAATATAAGACACAGTCACCAAACAAGCAAAATTTCCTTGAGCTACAAGGACTTGTTTTTAGATGGTGCATCTTGAATATCTGTGTATTTCCACTAGTTCCATTGGCAGATTTTTTCACTTATTACTAGCAAAAAACACCTTGTATTAATTATTTTATTTCTTATTTTTGAAGGGCTATTTTTTGCAGTGCACTCACAGCGGCAGCTGACAAGCTGCTGTGTTATTTTTTTCGTGGTCAGTGACGTGTGGATATAACTCGAGTGTCAGACCATCTCTCTGTGAGCCTCAGCTAAATCCACACAAACAGAACAACACTCACGTCCAAACTACATTTTACACACAGTGTCATTTTAAGGTTCCCTTAATATTAATCAGACAAATACTTCAACATATTTGGTCTACACTGACACGCTACACTACCAGTGACAACACCACAGAAACTACCACCCCACAGCACATGAGCTAATCTCAATACACACGGACCATGAAACAGTACAAAAAAGCTGTTAAGAGCCTGTGGAACATACCCAGTGCCTGCACCACTAAACACACAAGGCAAACCAAAACAAGGACATGGGAAAATAAAAGAAAAAAATATATAAACGTGAGACAGAAGACTGAATAAAGATTCCAGATTGCACAACCAAATAAATATGCCAGAAGTACTGTAGCGCTACTCTTGCTACCAAAATCTGATTTAAGCACAAATTTGCTGATTATGCAAAAAAATGTCTTCACAGAACTTGCAGAGGCTAAACAACTCAACAGACTTACTTCGTTTATAACACTATGCTTTAACCAACAGAACTTGAAAACTCTATTTAAAAAATGAGTACGGAGACGCTGACATGTGTTCATCCTTGACCTTACTGGTCTTAGGCACAGACGTGATGCCTGTCAGGGACTGTGATTCAGCTGTTCTCAGAGCCCAGTGATGCCTTCAGGCACAGTTTTGAAAGACATTCCATTCCCCAGTCAAAGGAACACAGTGTCAGGAGTTCAAATGCCTCAGAGAAGGCCAGCCAATTACACAGGGCCAGCAAATCAGAGAGAGGCCAGCCAATCAGAGAGAGGAGCCAGCAAATCAGAGAGAGGAGCCAGCAAATCAGAGAGAGGAGCCAGCAAATCAGAGAGAGGCCAGCCAATCAGAGAGAGGCCTGCCAGTCAGAGATAGGCCAGCCAGTCAGAGATAGGCCAGCCAGTCAGTGAGGGGCAGTCTGTGGGGTGAAAGCCTGTTCTTTCTGCAGTATCCCTCAGGACACCTATGCCTCAGGGCCACATAAAAGGCAAACTGCACCATCAAGAAAACGGAGGGGTGAGGTGGAAAAAGCTTTCAGAATTTATCCAAGGCTGGGAACCATCATCAGAAGGATCGTCTTTTTAATGTTACCCGATGCTGGGAACCTCATCCTCTTGGACCAGGTCAGATAGGAGGAAGTGGTGTTTGGCAATCAGGAAGCGGTTGACCACAGCCTCTCGCACCTGAGATAAAGAAAGTTTGAAAGAGGAGGAGAGAGAGAGGAGGGGTGGGAGGAAAGGTTGGTGGGAACGAGAGTGAGAGACACAGAGAAAGGACGGCGGAGTGTAAAAGAAACAGAGAAAGAGGAAGAGCAATGAGGGTAAACATGGAGGATTATGGGGAGGCATCTCCAAAAAAAACCAAAAAAAAACAGACTCATCAAAATACATTGCTGTACTTTCGTGAGGTCATTCCCACTGATGTCCTCAACTTCTTTATTCATAGAGGAATGAAGTATGCAGTTTCCTGATTTCTGTCATAATGGTCTGGAAACTGTTAATATTTAAAATATAACAATAGTTAGACAGTTATGAGGGGCACTTGTATGGCGAGCATTACGTTTAATGAATGGAACCAGAGTACAGGTGCAGGTACACTAATTCATAAAACTCCTCAAAAGACCTGTAGATCCTTGACCAAAAAAACGCTACACAAATCCCTTTATGTCACACCACATCTGTAACACCAGGGCCTCATTCCAATGATATTTACACTCACCACGCTTTGAGGGTCTAATGTGAGGTCTTCAAAGACCATTCCCACTATTGCAATAATCCCATGAAAAAGTCCCATAAAGCTGAGTACTCCAAAGATGGAAGTGAAGATCAAAAAAGCTGAACTTTTGGACACTTTGTTCCTGCTTGGACACAGAGGTGCAGATGGTCTTGGCTGAAAATATCTGTCACTAATGCCTTTAGGCTGTAGGCATGAGCTAGAAAGTGACGAACATGCCAACCTTTCAGGAATTTCAGCGTGCTGTTATAGTAAGACACAGCTAGAGAGTTGGCAAGACAGAGGGACATTTATCTTTTGTTTTAAAGGAAAAAAGCAAACATTTTTTAGATTTCAGATTTTCCTTTAAGATTTCACCAGGTCTCAATGACTCTTCAAGGAAAAAAAAAGCTCACTGAGGCTTAAAAACATTACGTACATTATTCCAGTGTATTAAATAATTAATGTATTTTTTAGATATAACCGCAACAAATTATTGAGTTCACTGTATACGGACATTAATAATGAGCTCCTCTGCTACCACCGCATCTACCGCTGTGGTGTTTTCAGCAGCCATTAATTTAACAGAAGTTGAGAAGCCCGAGGCAATCGCAAAGACTTATGGGATACCCTACCTGGCGATGGACACATCGGATGCTGCCTTCAAATTTTACCAAAATAAGGCATCTTAGAAGGACGCATTTTATGATGACTTCGGTTTGGTACATGCCTACGAAGGGCAAGTGTGCAAAATTGTGAAAATCGTGAAAATGCTCCCTTCAAATGCTGCCTTCTAAGGCAGCTGACTTCGTATTGGGACACAGCTATAAAGACTTGAAACGAGAGCTAGCTGTGACGAGGTGACAACTCTCGTGCCTATGTCTGCCGGTCCCTCACCTTCTGCAGGTACTTGGCCACGAGGGCCCTGTGGGCGTCCAGATGGTCCTTTGTGTCCACGATCTCCCCTTCCCGAAGCCTCTTCTCATAGTCCTGTTGATGTGAAACAGAATCACCTGAGTTTGGACACGCTGAAACAAAACCACCAGTCTTCGCTTCAGAGCTGGATACAGTGGAGTGGGAGGAGTTTAGACCATCATCTCACTCTCACCTGGAAACATTTTGTCCATTTTCACCTGGGATCTTTGTCAAAGATCCATCCTATCCGGCAAAGATCTGTCTCACCCACGACACCTTATCAAAGATCTGCCTTACACCTGGAACACCTTGTAGGAGGCGAGTCTTACCTGGAACACCTTCTCAGAGATCTCGCGCTCCACGGCAGGCACGGCCTTATAGTTGCGGAACTCGGCCACCTCCTGGCTCCGCAGCGTCAGCAGACGGAACCTTCTGGAGCGCTGCAGCTCCTCGGAGGAGACAAAGTCAAACTCCTCCTGCAGTTGCTCCAGCCGGAAATACTCTGGCGCCTGCAGCTCACCACTGCTAGCCACCTGCACACAGAGAATACATTGATTGTGTAGCCTCAAACTCCATGGATACCGCACACTGCTGCCTCTCAAACTCAATGAGGACAGTGGATAATGTAGTCCATCACACTGAGGACACTGGGTAATATAGTCCCTTACACTCTCTGAGGACAGGGGGATAATGCAGTCCCTTATGCTCTCTAAGGACAGTGGGTAATGTAGTTCTTCATGCTTTCTGTGAGCAGTGGGCAATGTAGTCCCTAACACTCTCTAAGCACAGTGGGTAATGTAGTCCCTCTCACACACACACACACACACACACACACACACACACACACACACACAGGGGACTGTAGCTAACGTGTCCCCTCACACTCTCTGAAGACAGTGGTGAGTGCAGTCCCTCACACACTCAGATGATTGTGGGTAATGTAGTCCCTGACCGTGAGCAGCTGCATTAGGGCAGCGTTATTGGGATCGTTGGGGTCCAGCCGAGACTCCGCTGCCCACTTCCCAAGCTTCTTCATGTCGTTCAGCCCCGACGCACCGATGCAGGCGATGGCATCCATCTTCTTCAGAGCACTGCAGCAGAGATGTACTTCTCAGCTCTCACTCAGAAATATGCATGCGTGTGTGCGTGTGTGTGCGTGTGTGAGCACGCGTGTGTGTGTGTATGTGTCTGTGTGTGTGAGTGTTTGAGTGTGTGTGAGTGTGTGGGCATTACCTGTGCATGCCCACAGGTGGCTGTGCCACGGGTGGGGCCAGGGGGGTGCCATCTTCCCCCACCCCCCAGGACACACAGCAGGCCAGCTTCCCCGAGGTCAGCAGGGTCATCTTATTGCTGCCGTCTGCCTCGAAGGAGAAGGGCACATCTGCAGGCAGGCCAGAGATGCCGCGGGGGTCACGTGTGAGTACAGATCTCAGACGTTAAAGTACTGCAGCTTTCACACAGAGTCGCAAAATCCCAGGCAACACACCTCAACCCCGGCTCGACAGGACCGCAGAGTCTGCAGACTTTTTTTTTCTTTTTTCTACACAAAAAAAGGGGCTAGCCCTGGTCCTACCAGAGTTGCCTGGCAGGCACTGCGGCCCTCCAGGGCCAGGGTAAGTTGCTAGGTATGAACACAGTGGTTTGCTAAAGCTGTGGAAAAAGGGGAAAGAGGAGGTGGCGCTCGGGTACCGCTGCCGACGCCCTCGTGGTTGCATGCGACGCGCTTGTTGCTGCTGAACTCCAGCTCCTCGGTGGGGGCACTGCCCGTCAGCACGGAGGGCTCGGGGAGGGGCACAAACACCTCAGCCAGCAGGGAGGAGGACGAGCCGGTCACCTCAAACACCTGTGGGGGGAGTAGGGCAAAGACACAGTACGCCTTCACCTGGGGGGACTGAGGGCTAGCGCCTGTAGCTCCAGCCTCTGTGCACCTGTCCTTACCTGGTCAGTAAGATCAACATCCAGCCTGGCTACCAAGCCCCTGAGACCTGAAGCCTTACCACCACACCCCACTACACTGGGTACCCTACTGTATACTTCACTAACTAACTCTTTATGACTCTAACTTCATTGCCCTGGGATCCAGATCCCACTGTGTACTGCTTATGAGTCTGTACTAACTTCGATGAGCTAGAGTCAAGAATGTTTCATATACAAAACCCATTTCACTCACACCATTTAAACACCACAAATGCTGAACAGCAAGAGTTCTATTCCATTTTAGAGCCAAACACGATTACCCTAGTCCTAACCCCTATCCGTAACCCCAACCCTAAACCCAACCCTAACCTTAACCATACCCCCTAACCCTAACCATAACCATAACCCCCTAACCCCTAATCCCCAACCCTAATCCTAACCCTGACTCTAACCCAACCTGCCAAAGCACATTAGGCTGCTTGTCACCCTCAGTGCTTACCTGCACACGCACGCTCTCCGGCCAGTTGACAATTTTCAGGTTGAATATCTGGCCGAAGTGAACCCTGAAGTCAGAACCGAGGGCTCGGCTGTCCGTCCGTGACACCTCCTTGTCGTTGTACAAAATCTTGGCGAAGAGCGATCGCCTTGCCACGTCCTCTCTCCTGGCAAACTCCCCCCTGCCAAAGAAACAGACAGAGGGCTGGGCCTCGGGGCATGTCCCTGTCCAATGGGAACGCAGAGGAGGAGCTCATTTGGAGGGGCGGGGAAGGGGGCACAGGGAGAGCCTGTATCTCCCCTGTAGCCCGGTTTGAGTACGGCTCTGTGTGCTCGCTCACAGGTTCCATCTTGTGGAGGTGCATAGCTTACCAGTGAAGTGAGGCTAAACTGTCGTTAAAACACAACGCCTTTTAAAGGGTGAAATGACCATCTCACAGCGCTACCCAGTCTTTGGTCGAAGGTCAAAGGGCAACTTCTTCACCCTCTCTCAGGAATACACATCTCTCGCCCGCAGAAAGCACTCCTCTCACCCGCAGAATGCACTGCTCTAACCCGCAGAACACACTACACACTACTCTCACCCGCAGAATGCACTCCTCTCACCCACAGAACGCACCGCTCTCACCTGGGGCACTGCTGGCTGGGTGTGATGCTGCCAGACGCTGTGAGCTCCGGGACCAGGACGGGTTCCCCTGGCTTCCTGCGGATTCGGGCTGCTTTTTCCCGCACCTGCTGCTCCACGGCTGCCATGTCCTGCCTCTCAGGAAGGATCGGCTTCGGGGGCTCCTCCTCACTCTCCTCTTCACCTTCTTCCTCCTCCTCCCCCTCCTCCTCCTCCTCCTCTTCTTCCTTCTTCTTCTTCCTCTTCTTCTTCTTCCTGGCCTTCTGAATGGTGGAAGCAAAACTGAACTCAGTGAACCATAGTGTATCTCTGTGTAGCTGACAGACTGATGCTGAGAATGCAGCAGCCTGTATCACACTGCAGCACAGCGTATGAGAATGCAGCAGCCTGTATCACACTGCAGCACAGCGTAGGAGACTGAAGCAGCCTGTATCACACTGCAGCACAGCGTATGAGAATGCAGCAGCCTGTATCACACTGCAGCACAGTGTATGAGACTGAAGCAGTAGTGTGTATGAGACTGCAGCACAGCGTAGGAGACTGAGGCAGCCTGTATCACACTGCAGCACAGCGTATGAGAATGCAGCAGCCTGTATCACACTGCAGCACAGCGTATGAGAATGCAGCAGCCTGTATCACACTGCAGCACAGTGTATGAGACTGAAGCAGTAGTGTGTATGAGACTGCAGCGGCGTGTATGTGGCTGCAGCTGAAAGGGCAAGAGTGTGACTTACCTGTCTCCTCCTCCAGCTCTTCCACTCCTCCTGCTGTCTCCTGTACTCAGAGAGCTTCCTCTCGTACTCCTCCTCACATTCCTCCTGCAGCTCGGAGAGCTCCACCTGGATCTCAGCCTCATAGTCACGCTCATCCTCCACCCTCTGCATCAACTCCCTGAGAGAACGCCCATCAACACCATCAGCACCACCAGCACCGTCAAAGACCATCAGCACCACCACTGCCGCCAGCCCTATCAGCACCACCTCCAGTGTGTGAGTATACACTGCAATACCTGAGTCAGTATCAGACTGTGTGGGTGTAGGGTGTAATACCTGAGTCAGTATCAGAGTGTGTAAGTATAGGGTGTATTACCTCCTGAGGTAGAGCTTATAGGGGGTGTTGGTGAACCTCTGGAACTCTCGGAGCGCTTTAATCTCCTTCCAAACCTTCACAATGTTCTTCAGCAAAGTCCGGTCCTTCTCCTGCTCCACATCCCGCAGCTTCCGCGTACTCCTGCCCAACACAGCGCAGCCGTTACCATAGATACATACATGCGAGATGCAAGCACAGCCTCCCTGCGTACAGGTCACAGATATTCCACACACTGACCAGATATACTGACTGGTGAAATTTGCTCACCTGATTTCCTGTTTGTACTCAGAGATCCTCTGCTGTGCAGCAGGGTTCAGGCCCTGCCCTCCATGCACGTCAGTCATATTCCCAACAGCTTTCCGCAGACCATTCAGCTGCAACCAACCACCAGGACTGACATCAACCATCAACACCAGGAATGACATCATATGTGCTTTGTTATTTCCCGTGTTTAAATACACCACAATCATGCAGAAAAAAAATGCTGATGGACAAGGCCTGCGAAGCCTCTGAGAGGAGGAAGAGGGCCATAGTGAAGCGGCGGTGGTACCTTGTCGGTAAGCAGAGCGGTGAGGTTCTTGTTCTGCCGGGTCAGGTGCTGGTCGTACAGCTGGGCCAGCCGGGCCGCCAGGACGTGCTCACGGCTGAAGAGAGGATGATGGGAGAAGATAAGACCAGACACGTCGATGTCCAGCTGGTAGTCTCCCTGGGGGTCTCCCAAACCAGGGATGTACTGGCTAGCGTGCTTGGACTTCAGCGCCTGCAGACACAGTCAGACACCAGCCAGTGAGTCAGTCAGTCAACCAATCCATCCATCCACCAACCAGTGAGTCAGTCAGTCAACCAATCCATCCATCCATCAACCAGTAAGTCAGTCAGTCAACCAATCCATCCATCCATCAACCAGTAAGTCAGTCAGTCAACCAATCCATCCATCCATCAACCAGTGAGTCAGTCAGTCAACCAATCCATCCATCCACCAACCAGTGAGTCAGTCAGTCAACCAATCCATCCATCCATCAACCAGTGAGTCAGTCAGTCAACCAATCCATCCATCCATCAACCAGTAAGTCAGTCAGTCAACCAATCCATCCATCCATCAACCAGTAAGTCAGTCAGTCAACCAATCCATCCATCCATCAACCAGTGAGTCAGTCAGTCAACCAATCCATCCATCCATCAACCAGTGAGTCAGTCAGTCAACCAATCCATCCATCCATCAACCAGTAAGTCAGTCAGTCAACCAATCCATCCATCCACCAACCAGTGAGTCAGTCAGTCAACCAATCCATCCATCCATCAACCAGTAAGTCAGTCAGTCAACCAATCCATCCATCCATCAACCAGTAAGTCAGTCAGTCAACCAATCCATCCATCCATCAACCAGTGAGTCAGTCAGTCAACCAATCCATCCATCCATCAACCAGTAAGTCAGTCAGTCAACCAATCCATCCATCCATCAACCAGTGAGTCAGTCAGTCAACCAATCCATCCATCCAACAACCAGTGAGTGAGTCAATCAGTTAACCAATCCATCCATCTACATCTATATATAATTATGAACACATACACACGTAACAAACCAATCATATTCACCATATATATATAAATAAACACATGCACACACACAAACGGAGCCAATTTTACCAACATTATATATAAATCCTTTATGTGTGTACATAAACATATACACACAAGCACATGCTCTTATACAGTAAAACTGAGTGTCAGACTCACTTCCTGCTGAATTTGGCTCCAGCTTCTGCTCTTGATTAATGAGGGAGCTTACGTACTTGCAGAGTTTACCTTTTTTTAAAATGAAATGATAGATTACAGCTGCAGACTGCACATGTGCTTCCTCCCGCAGTGCGTCACTGCAGTATACCCAGGATACCTGAGGAATATGCATATAGCTACGCTGACAAATTGGACCAATTAGAGCAGGGTAAATGGTCAGAACAAACGCTGGTCTAATTTACAGGGCCTCATATCTGAGTACGAAGTGTACCATACATTTCCTGATAAAACTACCTCCAGGTTCCACTTCTGAGGCTCTCAGACCCCCTGTACATTATATTACATTATTGTCATTTAGCAGATACTCTTATCTAGAGACTTACATAGGTTACAATTCTTACAAAGCTATCCATTTATACAGCTGGTTATTTACTGAGGCAATTCTGGGTTAAGCACCTTGCCCAAGGGTACAGCAGCAGTGCCCCAGCGAGAAACTGAATCAGCAACATTCCGGTTACACATCCTGCTCCCTTTCCACTACACTACACCACCACCCATGGGAGGAAGTCAGCATTACAGATTTCTGTGTTACTTTGCATTATGCGAGTATCAAGTTTCGATGTTCTCACAGGTTCTGTCTTTACATCTTAAGGAGAGGCAGTTACCATCAGCCATTGTAGGCATGTCCACACTCCAGAAAGAGCAAGCCTCACAATCGCGTCTGAAAACAATGACAGCCAGTCCAGCTCACTTAGTGACCTCATCTGACAGCTGGAACCGTTTAACGTAATATCATATTCATACTAGTTAATGTTACTGACCATTAATTCTGCCTAGCAACAGTGTGGTTCAGGCCCTGGCACTGGCTCTGGAGTGAGTTCCAGGTTCTGTATAGGTAAGGGGTGTGTTTTTAAACACTGCAGGCTGGTCATCTCCCCACCTGCTCATTTTATTCTCTTTGAACATGACAGATTAAACACTGGCAGAGGAAAAGAAGGAAACGCTTTTCTGATCCAGGTCCAAGCGCTGGTGTCATCTTCCTGCTCTTTCTCTTCAGGTGTTACACTGCATAGGCAGCAGTACAGAGCAGGTTATGCGCAAACCCAGTGATCTTTATATTATATGTATGTAGTAGTTTAATGCTCTGTATGCCCCATAAGCCCATCTTGGTAATGTACACCTGCTTGTGAACACAGTCTTAAATTCCTGTAGATGGTTTGGAGGGTGGAGTCTAGATGTGTAACTTACCTTCCTGTATATAGTTTGGAGGGTGGAATGTAGGTGTTTGACTTACCTTCCTGTAGAAGGTTTGCAGGGCAGGGTCCAGGTCCTGCTCCAGGCTGTAGAGGGGGGGTCTGGTGGAGGACTCTTTAATGGGGTCAGGCAGAGCAATGACCTGCCCATCATCTCCAAACCACTTCCTTCCCTGAGCAGCGTGAAAAAATAACAATAAATGTATTGTCTATATACAGTACACACACATATATATATATATATATATATATATATATATATATATATATATATATATATATATATATATATATATAATTGTAAATTGATGTAATTACTATCAGTATTATTAATCGTCTTTATTAATAATAACAAGCATCAGCTCTTCAAAGCTGTGATGCAGCTGAGAGGACGGCTGTAAGAACAGAAAGGTGTGCTTATGTGGGGAGTACATTAAAAATTGTACAGACAAAAGTTTGATCACAAACACTGTGGTAAACCAGAGTTGGCTCTCATGTTCTGGAACATTTCACCTGATCCACAAGGTTTTTATGTATCCAGAGACAAATATAAGTGAAAAATAAATTCAGCAAAAATACAGATTTCAGATGAGGGAAGCAAATGGCCTCTGGAGACAGGCCTGGTGAGAGTCATACTCATTTTATTCCACAAGGTCTGCAGCTCCAGGATGGCTCAGGCAGAATCAGACAGACTCAGACTCGGGCAAACACGCATAGACACAGACAGACACGGGCAGACACGGGCAGACATGGACAGACAGGAGCAGATACGAACAGACACCAACAGACACCAACAGACACCAACAGACACGGGCAGGCTCAGGTTCGTACCTCCTCCTGCTGAAGAATCCGGTTCTCCAGGATGTTCTGATTGGTCCGGGACACGAGCGGCCTCTCCCCCACATACAGACCCTCCTCTTCCAGGTACCGAGGCTGCATGTTCTCTGGAACTTTTCTGGAGGGTGGCACTAGGGGGCGCACAAACATGTACATAACAACAAACATACATGCACACAGACGCACACAGCAAACTAGATATACAGCTATGGGTTAAGCATCCTTGGCATTCAATCAATCATGAATAAGTGGTAAATAATAACAATAACAAAAACAATAATACAAACATGCCAAGAGGACCCAATCAAAATGCCACTCTGGCGATGCCTATCAACAGCCTGAAAAATGAACCTGAAACTGGAAATTTAGACTTCAACTGAAGAAGTCCTGGAAGGGAGTGAGTGAGTGAGTGAATGAGAGAAGAGAAGGAGGGAGACAGAGAATGAGAAGAGGGAGAGGAGGAGACAGAGAAGGGGAGAGTGAGAGAGTGCAAGAGAAAGAGAGAGGAAGTTGTTAGAGAGAGAGGGAGGGGAGAGAGGAGCGGAAGGGGTGGTTAGACAGAGAGGGAGTGTGTAAGAGAGGAGAAGAGGGGTGGTTAGAGAGAGAGGGAGGGTGTGAGAGAGGAGAGGAGGGGGTGGTTGGAGAGAGAGGGAGGGTGTGAGAGAGGAGAGGAGGGGGTGGTTAGAGAGAGAGGGAGAGTGTGAGAGAGGAGAGGAGGGCTCTCTGCCGTACCTGCCCGCAGGCTGGGGGTGTAGAGGACCTTGCTCTCCCGCTGCAGGCGTTTCGTGTACCCCACATACTCCGCTTTCTTCACCTCCAGGAAGTCCCGCACCGTTGGCCCCATGATGAACAGGTCCTCATCCTCCGCCCCAACCAACGGGGCGTCTTCATCCTGCAGACATACAGACATGGTCACATTCACCAGAGACACAACACAGACACAGTCACATTCAACACAGACATGGTCACATTCACCACAGACGGTCACATTCAACACAGACACAGTCACATTCAACACAGACACAGTCACATTCAACACAGACGGTCACATTCAACGCAGACAAGGTCATATTCAACACACACGGTCATATTCAACACACACGGTCATATTCACCACAGACACGTCACATTCACCACAGACACAGACACGGTCAGATTCAACACACACACAAACACAAACACGATCCCAGTCACCACAGATAAAACACAGACAGAGTCTCATTCAACACAGACCATGAGAAACACACCAACACTACATCTGAGCGCTACGCAGCTGCTGGGTTCATACTTTACTCTCACAATTACAACATAACTGCAGCCTGAAGTTTCCAAAACTAGCCTAAAAAAAAAAAATCATCATCTTATCTGACAAAATCTGACCCCAAGCTAAATACACAAAGTATACTTAATACTAACCCTTTTACTGCTGGTGTTTGCTTATAACAAATTAGAAGAAAAAGGTTCCCTGGGTTTCTACGGTCTTTTAGAGTAAAACATACAGATGGTACAACACCAGTTTACAGCAGTTCCTGGGTCCTCATTCTGTAAAGAAGGAGACTTACCCCTTCATCTCCTTCCTGCTCCGCACCCATCTCTTCCTCCTCTTCTTCTTCCTCCTCTTCATCTCTTGCTCCTTCCTCGGTCTCTCTCTCCTCTCCAGCCTTGTCCCTCCTTGATGCCTTCTTCCTCTGGCTCTTTTTCCTTTCTTCCTGGGGTTCGGGGTCAAAGTTGAAAGTGAAGAAATTGTACGCCTCCTCGGCTGTGGGCAAGCCTGTGTCCGCCTGAACATAGGAGAAACAGAACACCAGCACACACGTGCACCGAGTCATGCAGACGCCAAAGTAACAGATGAAGAATGAACATATAACCCATACAAACCACTCAGCTGCAACAAGCAGCACTTCATAACAGTCAACCGTCAACACCAGGATTAATGTCAGACAGGGCTCGAGACCAAAAGGCTGCTGGTTCGATTTCCCACTGGGACCCTGCTGTTGTGCCCTTGGGCCAGGTACCTAACCCAGAATTACCTCAGTAAAATATCCAGCTGTATAAAGGGAAAACTTTGTAAAAACAGTAACCTATGGAAGCCACTCTGGGCAAGAGTGTCTGCTAAATGAAAGCAATGTAATGCAATGTAATGTGATGTAATGTAACGTGATGTAATGTAACGTGATGTAATGTAACGTGAGATGTCCCCCAGAGGTTACAGGACGTGTCAGAGTGGCATCCTACCTCTGTCCTCTGCCGCACTCGGAGTGCAGCCTCCCGGAACCTCACTTTCGCCGCCATGGGAGGTCCGTCGTCACGGCGACCAGTCCTGGGCTCACCCTCCACCTGGGAATGGACCGGAACAAACACAAACGCCTGACTATGAGTGGCAGGTGAGTTAAGCAGGTCTGACAGAGCAGCTAATGTCACTTTACAAACACACTCCATCAAGATACGGGTGGCTGGTGGTCTGAAAAAATACACAAATATAAAGGTATTTCTGGGCATTTTTTCCATTCATTCGAGCCCCTTATGGAAGGCCTCACCGAGCCGCCCAAACACCCTGGCGTCCGAAAGGGTGAGAGAGGGACAGCCACGACGGACAGTCAGGGAGGGCTGATGGTGGTGTGGGGGACGGGGGGGAGCTCACCTCTCTGTCAAACCTGGTCACAGTGTCCCTGTCTCTGAGACTCTGAAGGCGGCTGACGGACTCCAGCGAGGCCTCCTGCTGGAGCATACTCTCAGCCTTGGACTGAGGAGAGGGAACACGGTCACAACACGGTCACTGACAGATACAGGAGAGGGAACACGGTCACAACACGGTCACTGACAGATACAGGAGAGGGAACACGGTCACTGACAGATACAGGAGAGGGAACATGGTCACAACACGGTCACTGACAGATACAGGAGAGGGAACACGATCAAAACACGGTCACTGACAGATACAGGAGAGGGAACACGGTCACAACACGGTCACTGACAGATACAGGAGAGGGAACATGGTCACAACACGGTCACTGACAGATACAGGAGAGGGAACACGGTCACAACTCGGTCACTGACAGATACAGGTGAGGGGACATGGTCACAACTCGGTCACTGACAGATACAGGTGAGGGGACATGGTCAGAACAGTCACTGAAGCTCAAGCACACAAAAGATTTCACAGACCAACTGACAAAACACACACACACACACACACACACACACACACACAGAGGACTCTCTTTCCTGTTTAGGCAATTCTGAATTGCCTCTGGCACAAACAAAGCAATGAACAAAATTTTATCAATATTATTAACCCCCGGATCAATAACTACCTGACGGAGAGCTCAAACACACACAGGACATCCCCTCATCTACAGATCTCCCCAGACACTGTGCTGTAACTCCGGGCATGAAGCCCTGGCTGGACCCAGGGTTTCCTCTGTCAGAGGGAGCAGGACTTCTTGGTGACCTTCCCCCTGGAAATCAGGGGGACCAGAAGCATGTTTTATAGATGGTGGCTTACCCTGGCTGCCTGCAGCTTCTCCCTCATTCGCTGCCTCATGGACACCTGGGAGTAGGCGGGGCCGGCCGGGGAAGCAGGCAGGGGGGGCAGATCTGGGAGGAAAGGGGAGGAAACAGCTGGAGAAAGGAAAATTTACCCCTCCGTCCTTCATCCCTCTCTCAGCCCCTTCCCTACAGCGAGTTCAGGAAAACGTTAACATGAAATGACGACCCAAACTGGAGACGCATGTGAAAAAGCCCAGCAGCCATCCACATTCCTCCTCTACCTCCATCATATTTCAGTCATGCAGATTGCATTTTCCGTTTAGTGCATAATGCAAAATGTTGAATTTGCAATATGAATGAGCTCTGAACGTGCATTACTGAAGAGCATTACCCTGCCTTTTTTACAGCAGCAGTGTAGCACAGTGGTAAGGAACAGGACTCGTGAACGAAAGGTTGCTGGTTCAATTCCCCACTGGAGTACTGTTGCTGTACCCTTGGGTAAGGTACTTAACCCAGAATTTTCTTCTGTAAAGATCCAGCTGTGTAAATGCATAATGTGAAAAAAACTGTAACCTGTGTGAACTCTGGGTGAACTGCGGGTTGCACTGCTGCTGCTGGCCACCGATTCCTGCTTCCCCCCGTCGCGACGGAGACGTCTGACCGCCCGAACGTCCACCACCGTCTCCTCCTGAGCGTCCTCTGCTGAGGCATCCTGATGCAGCTGGGGGAGCAAAGGTCAGTCAGAGGTCAAAGGTGAAGTTCCTGGTAAGCAATGAACTTGATCAGTATCAAACCATTATACCCCATTTAGCAGGCTAGTTGCTAAATACCCCTATCCCACTGAAAAGCTGGAACCAGGATGGTTCACTATACCCCTTTCCCAGTGCAGAACTGGAACCAAGCTGGGTCATTACACTCCAAAAATCATTGGCACAGAATTACCACAACTTCATAACATCTACACCACTCGATGCAAAAGGAAATCCCTTAAGATCACTAAGGACACCAGCCACCCCGCTCATGTTCTGTTCTCGCTCCTTCCATCTAAAAAACGTTACCGGAGCATCAAATCACACACCACCCGTCTAAGTAACAGTTTCTTCCCACAGGCAATCAGGTTGCTGAGCAGACTGCAGCAGAGTCTCACCTTTTTCTTTCTCCTCTGCCTCTGCGACTTCAGGCTCTGTTTCAGAGTCTCCACCTGCTCCTCATCCTCTGCCGTCAGTTCCTGGTGCGGGAAAAAACACACCACACAAACACGTCACACCCTGACGTGTGTGAACGGTGTGTGAGCTTAGAAGCACGCACACCTCCCGGGAGGAATTTACTGGCATAGTACCGGTCACCCCTGCCCCAGCCCAAACCCCACCCTTCTGCTTTCACTTTGGGCTGGATTTGGAGGCGAAGGCCGGATTTCAGCGTGCTCAGAATGCAGCTGTCAGTGGCTGGTAGATAAGGAGGAGGCATGCTGGTGGAGAGGAAGTAAAAGATGGAAGGAGAGAAGGAGCGCGACAGCGTCCAGAGGAGAGAAAACGAGGGCACGGCACTCTGAGGGGCCCCCGGGGGCCACACACCAACCTCTCCTGCCCCCCGCTCCGTTTCCTTGCTGCTGCTCATCTCCGTGGCGACCAGAGCCTAGCGGGTGGAACACACCGGTGAGGCACGGAGTGCTGCGCTGAAGCTCCTCTCACTTCCCTCACTCTGTGTCCTTCTGTATGTATGTGCGTGCGTGTGTGTGTGTGTGTGTGTGTGTGTGTGTTTATGTCCAAATTTCTCTGTCTCTCTGTGTCTCTGCATGCCTTCCTGGGCTTGCTGAGGCTTGCCTAAAACAAAACCTTTGCACTTCACTCACTTCGTTCACCTGAACTTCTCATATTCACCAATCACAAGAGACCACCTTCCAGACACCACGCCCCCCTCCATCAGCACTCATGAGGGCGGCAGTGTGTTGTAGCAGACTGGCAGCTAGGCTGTTACAACCTGAAGGTCCTTGGTTCGAGTCCCAACCTGGGCAGGTACTTCACCTCAACTGCTTCTCTAAACAACCAGTATAAAGCCCCATAGATTGCATTCATCTGCTAAACAGAGTGATGATGACGCGAATTTTTATCTCGGGACTGCTGTAATCAACGCTTCTCATACTTTTACAACTTATGAATCTGTTGGAGACTTCAGGCAGCACTTGACAGCAATAAGGAAAAGAGCGCAGAATTGTACTTTGGGGATTTAGGGTTTGCAGCGCCCGTCGTAATCCTGTCTGTCAAACTAATCTGCTTCACTGACAGCTGCTCCACCAGGAGACCCATCGGCGCTGTGGCTATCTACCTGCTTATCGGTGCCATCTTTGGCTTTCACCAGCGACTCTCGCAGCGCCCGTCGCTTCTGTCTTATTTTCTGCCGCAGATCGCTGGAAAAGAATAAAGGATTCCCGTGTAAATACAGTATTTCTGTAGCGTTACCTTCAATGCATGTCAACGAAACTAAAACACCACGAAACCCATATCTAGCATGTAGAACTATGTGTTTTTTTCTTACATTTTCTTCAGTCGAGAAAGGCTGTTGCTCAGTTAGCTAATTGACTCTAGCGTTGCTGCAATTAATTCATGATTAAACATCCAACAGATATATGCAACTCCAGTTGTACTTGAATTACCTACAAATTTACAGCAAATCAAATAACAAGCAAATCATTTATCGAGTTAACTCGTTTTCATTAAATCGGGCAGCAAATTGCATTTATTTGCTTTGAAAAATTAGCCAACCACTTAAAATCATTTACAAAATGAAGAGTTAACTAACTTGCTAAGGACTAGCGTAACAAAGGTTATCTATTAAGACTAGCTAAGCAAGATACCGTGTTCTACAGTACCTTGATGAAGCCATTTGTCAGAGACAAACCATCAGGTCACAGACGAAGTCCAGGGTTTAAAATTTAAAAATAGTTAATTCGTGCTGCATCCAAGAATCTCCGTCCAAGTGATGTCCTGGGAGGGCAACATAATGTTAGCTAACTACATAACTAGCTGTTATAGCCAGCTAAATTAGGACTTCAGCAACAGCTAAATAACAGCAACGCGGACTAGCCTTTAAATAGGTGCTCGATTCACATTTCTCACCCTCTGGCTAACTTAGATATACAAAGGGGGGAAGAAACAGACAACAATACAATAAGGAGTAAAACTCAATATCTTAATTACAGTGTACTGCCTCGCCCGCTAGCCAAAAAAGGAGCCCTCGGGCAATGCTAAGACTAGCTAGCTGGCGAGCAAGCAAGCCAAATACACTGCTTAACTTGCGAATTAATTAGGGAAAACCCCATACATGTAGTTATGTATTTAACAACTTTTACTTGTCACATCCCTGTTCTTGGCTTTTCCGATGTACCTTTCGCGATTGATCGTCCGCAGCAATCCAGCTGCTATCACGCCGCCCGCTGCTTGGCAACGGGAGAAACTACTCCTCAACCATACATGAACAGACGGGGAAAGGCGGGCTAAACATGCCAGTCAGCGAATCCTCGAGTAGAATATTGTTTCCTTCGGGAAACAGGAAAAGGCGGGACATCGCGATAAAATTAGTTTTACTATTGAATATCTAACCTATCAGTCAGTGAATCCTCCAGTAGACAGCGGCTCTGTTCCTACGGTGGCTCGGAGTGGTGGTTCGACTTACATACGAATAAAGCGATACCGCCTTGGGAAATTGATCAATTTTAAGGAACTGCGCATTTTCAAAACAGCCCCAAATGTTATGAACGGATTACTAATTCACAATGATAATTTATAATTACTATGACGTTATATAATACGCTATACATCCCAAAATTGCATATGTTAAAGTTGAAAAAATCTGCTCATTTTAATACAACAAATATTTTGACATAATATGACTGTATTAACATATTGTCAGTGCACTACTCTGTGCACTACTCTGAGTCAAGGTTCTTGTTTTCTTAGGTTTATTTCCTGTTTTTTTTTTCTTTTTTAATAAAAGTTAGGAATATTAACTTGAAGCCTTCTTGCGTTATGTCTTAAACCATTCAACAGTCTTCAGCGTCTGTTGTTTTGCTCTGTCCTCTGGCATAGTTTGAATTTTCCCATTGGTTCATTTCCAAATATTTGGACATTTTGGATATTTGTTCCTAGACACGCAAAGTCCAACTGGTGGAACTCCAATAAAACACATGCACACACACACACACACACACACATAGAGCACCTACTCTCTGCTCTCTCTCTCTGGCACACACACAACATGGCTTAACCATGGGGGGAGTGATGATTAATGAGCACCTGCTCAAATCTGGTAAGGGGAGAGGAGAGGGTGTGGTCAGGGCAAGGATCAGGAGTTGTGGTCAGTGGTATTACTATAATTTCTGGGAGGATGGATGAACTGCACAGGTTCATTTTTAACTAAATATGGGAGGCAGATTGACTCTGTTGAAAAGGGAACACTTTCTGACAAAACAGCACTCTGTAGGGAACACTTTTTGGCAATCCTGAATATCATTATGCAGGAAACACTTACTGACAAAGCATTATTCTGCTGGGAGTACTATCTGGCACAGCACTAGCTAAGTGATAGGCTGTGTGCTGGTTTGGTGAAAGTTGTCATCAAACACTCACAGTTAAGCTGAACCCGAAGATTTCTGGGCTTCTCCCCTATCTGTCCCTGGAGCTGGTGTTTTCTGGAATTTGCAGGGATTGCTTGGGGCTTTAATATCAGTAAAAACAAACATGCCAAACACTTACTCACAACACTTACTTCAAAATAAAAAAGAGCAGGAAGTAAATGTAGTAAAAAAAAGCAGTTTCTGAAAAAAATCATTTTGTAGTCAGTACACAGATGTAGATGTCTGTCATTTCTTAAATTCAGTCATTAACTGAATTTAGTCATTAAAAAAATCTAACCTGTTGCAACTTAGGAAATTCTTCATTAAAAGTAACTGACAGCAGACTTCTTGTTAAAACCTAACACACATACTGAATAAATGCTCTGTACTTTGGGTTATAAACCAAGCCGTTGTTGAAATGAAAACCTTTATTTATGCAAGGTTGTTCTCATTTTGTTTCTCACGTTCTCTGCTGAATGTGTCAAAATCAAAGCTGTTTATTTATTGCGGAAAAGCACATCAGCCATCTGCAATGTGCTGTCCAAACAACTGCAGCATCACTCATCTGGCAAATACACACTGCTCTAAAAAACAGTAACAAAAAACACTTCCAGATGTGACTGTCCAAACAAGATGCGAGCTTCAAAAACCTGCAGGAAAAACAATCCAGACACATCATCATTAGCACCTGACCTTTGAACTATGACCTTGGATTTAACATCAACGGCCCTCAAATGGACACAGCACAGAATCTATCCACAAGTATTACATGTGGTCATTTTCCATTTTCTCAGGAATTTGTTGACTTTGATGTTGTTCACATAGTTAGACTATTTTCAGTGCCTCCCCAGGGACAAAGCAAGGGAGAGATTGGGTTAGGGTTAGGGTTAGAGTTGACTAGAACAGCCAATAATTACAGTCCCTATAAATGGCTGAAATTAATAATTCATTTAAAGTGTTTAGAATCAATACAAAGAGTTTGGAACAGCTTACAGCTTAATTCAAGTATTCTGTGTTTACGAGATGCATGCTACAGTCTATCTGTGTCACTTTATTTGGCATTGGCAGGTAATAATACGCCCTTTACTTGTTTGAAAGCATCATAAACAAACCCACAAGTCTGAATTCCCCAGCATATTCAGTTTCACATATACATATAGAAAGAGCACTGGAGGTGGATACAGTAATATAGATTTAGACTTCACATATTCATATAGCTACATTTTACTGTTATATTGAGAACTCTCACTGCGGACTGTTTCATTATCTGTATGATATGATGGATGAACTACATGTTTCGCACAACAGCAATTGGACTACATTTGGCCTTTGGTTTGACAGGTATGATTAACCTGACCATAAACACAAATAAAAAAACTTTATGATGTGCAGTTTTGACTCAGAGTACCGTGAACTTTAAGGCAGTGTGCACTGCATCGAGTGTGTACACTGCGTTGAGTGCGCACGCTACATTGAGTGGGTGCACGTCATCTGCTGTGACGTGAGCCCGGGGCTCTGTGTACCGCAGAGGGGGTTCAGCGACACGGTGACTTAATGATTTGAAGGAAACGCAATGTTCCGCTGTGGAGAGCCAAGTCGTGTGTGATTGGAGCCTGTGGTTAAAGGAGACATGGTAGCTCCATCCATTAGAGGAGGTTCTTTGAACTCCACTCTCCCATCACCAGTTGTCTCAGAGGACAGCGCGCTCTAGAGGCACCAGGTGCAGTAAGATTGCTGTTGTGTTCTGACACAGGATAGCGGTTTTCTTTAGTGACAGCACCGCGACTGCCCTAAGCGTAGTCCTCTGAGAGTGTGTCCAGGTAGTTAGTGTCAGCATAGAGCAGGAAACCCGAAAACAGGCTGTCAGCCCAGCCGGGGTCGGCGAAGAGGCCGTTCTGGTCCGTGTAGAAGATCTCCAGCCATACCTCATCCTCCGGGTTCAGGTACATGACGGTGGAGCCAGACGCCACGTCGTGGTTGCCTGTGTTGGCGTCAAAGGTCTTGATCTTGTACTGGCCGTTGTGTACCAGGCTGATGGCCAGGTGCTTGTTGGCCAGGGTAATGTCGTAGGAGAAGTAGTAGATGCCTGGGTAGGCACAGATGAACTTGCCTGTCTGTGGGTTGTAGTGGCTGCCCTCATTGAAGAGGACCTTGTTGAACTTGATGGGCACCCTCTCGGCGGGGTAGCTGGTGGTGATGCCCACGGAGAACGCCGCTTTGGGCACCAAGCTCCCGCAGCGGCAGATTCCGGGTGTTCCGCGCACGCCCCTCTGACCCTTCTCACCCTTCTCGCCCGGGGGGCCCACCGTGCCCAGCGGACCCTTGTCCCCGCCCGTACCCCCCGGGCCTCTCTTCCCAGGGGGTCCTCGCTCCCCTCTCTGCCCCATTTTCCCTGTGGCCCCCACTCGCCCCTTCACTCCTGAAACAGACCCATCCAGACAGGACATGTCAACGACAACACAACGACATCTCCCAGCATTCTACTGGTGGCACACTCAGGAGGGTCAGAGTGCAGCCATGTTCAAACCAAGTGGCTGATCAAACATTAATCACAAGGAATAGACTGTTTCTCAAACCAAAAGTGTATTTCAAATCTTGACTGGCATTTTCTTAAAGAATAATTTACGTTGCATAAATAATGAGCAGTGGTTAATTTAATGGTTTAGGCAGGTGGTCCTGGGTGAGGAGGGTGAGTGGTGGAGTCAGGAGGTGAGCTTTGGTATAGGGCAGGTGATTGGGCCATGGTGGGGCTGGGGGCGGAGTCAGGCGGTAAGCTGCAGTTTGACACAGTGGGGTAAGACTTGTCAGCTGGAACCTGAGGATTTTAAGCAAACAAACCATACAGTGCTGAAGGCAACTGTAACACGCTGGGGCCTGAACACACAGTCAATGGAAAATCAGAAGGAAACAATGAGGGCTTCAGTGAGAAATATGCACTATGTGATGTATGGTAGTGCATGCACTTGACTTCCCTTAGTTTTCTAAGCTGTCTAGTTTCAGGTTTGCACAAGCTTGTGGTAGTGCTTGAATAGCGTTATGCTCACGCTCACTGGTCTGAGCATGTTGTTAGCTTGGTTTGACACTGTTGCTTGTTTAACTTCAATGGATACACTGTTCTATTGTGCTGGAAGTCGCTCTGCATAAGAGTGTCTGCTAAATGAATGTAATGTAATGTAATGCAATTTCTATCATATTTTCCTGTCCAAGGGAGATGTGTCTTTTCTCCCTATTCTCCAACAGGCTCAAAGGAAAAAGTTTTCACAGAACTGTGAACTGTGTCACAGAATATCCCTGAGTGTGCTTTCATTGTTGGACACCACCTCCTCCAAAACACCACAGATGTACACAGACAAATGCCCTTACCAGACAGAAGCTGAAAACAATTTTTTTATATTCTATATAAACCGAACCGTTATATAACCAAACCGTTTATGCAGTATGAAGCCTTGTGCTGTTTTGTGCTGCTAGTTTTAAGGAATGTTTGCTTGAGCCAAGATCTCTGAGAGATGCATTATTCTAACTGCTGACAGATTTCAACACCACAACGGTATGCTCCCACATCAGAGTGCAAGAGAGAGGGAGCAAAACAGAGAAAGGGAGCTCCTTTGAGGTTCCTAATCAGCTTCAACACACATTACATTACATTACTGTCATTTAGCAGACACTCTTATCAAGAGTGACTTACATGGGCTACACTTTTACCTATGCATACAGCTGGACATTTACTGAAGCATTTATGGGTTAAGTCCCTTGCTCAAGGGTACAACAGCAGTGCCCCATTCGGGAATCAAACCAGCAACCTTTCAGTTATAAATGATTACAAGCACTGCTCCTTACCCCTACTTCACACTGCTGCCACCGCACATATGCACATACTGTATGTGTTAATAGAGACCAGGTGTAAATTTATACAGGGTTACACATTGTTCTATCTGCACCACAGTGTGTGTCATCAGGCGTGTTGTGTGTTTGTGTTGATATTTTTTTGACAGGGGAAGGAGAGGCTATTTTGAAATATTACATCCTCAAATTTAAACAGAAATTTTACAACGCACAAAAAACCCCAACATGCTGGGTTAGGAAGACAGATCACTGCCTCCACTGTGGTGCGTGTGTGGTGTGCTCCCAGCCAAAGCTGTTTGTGAAAGCCATCCCTCCATCCCGTTCACCATTGCAATTCTCCCCGCCGCCTTTGCCCCGGCTTTACTCAAAGGCACAAACCAAGAAGAATTACTCATTTTTGATTGGTTGTTTTAGGACAGTGTGATGCACTGTGGCATGACGTTTTCACTGTGAGTCATGTGACCTTATTATACATACTTTCATGTGTTCACTTACCTTTACTTCACTGCTGCAGCAGACAGTGGTGTTTGCCAAATGAATACACAAGTAAATTTAAAATATTAATAAATCATATTAGAGCACATTTGTCAGAGATATGGCTGTGGCCTCCCAGGTTGGCCACCAGATGGCCATGTAATGTCCTCTGTTCGGTGTCATTTAGTAAATGTCTTTCACCTGTGTTGATTAGTTATTGTTTGCACTTGTGTTCTGTTATTTAAGTCCTACCCTTTGTTCACATATTTGGTCAGTCTTGAGTTGCCATGCTTAGTGTATGTGAACTCTTGTGCCAAGCCTATTTTGTTTCCCCAGAGTGTCCAGTAAAGAGAACTTTATTTTGTGTAAACCAAACCTCTCGTGTCCTGAGTCATCTCTGCATCTGTATTCTCTGTGCTTTTTGTCGTGGTTATGGTATGATATTATATATTTATAAGCCGTACCTGTGTCGCCCTTCTCGCCCTTCTCGCCCTTTCGGCCGTCTCGCCCATCTCGCCCAGGGAGCCCAATGTGCCCATGGGGTCCTGGTGCCCCGCTGGAGCCTGGTTTCCCCGGTGCCCCCGGCAACCCCGGAATGCTGCAGATCAGTCGGGGCGGAGCCCCCTTCACCCTGGTCTCTTGCAGCTGCCCCCCCACACAGTGGCAGAGACAGAGGGAGAACACTCCCACAAGCTGCCACATCCCCACACCTGCGGAGGGAGGGAAAGGAACAGCTATATCCTGAGACCAAGAGGGAGGGAGAGGAACACCCACACTACAAATCTGCAAAGGGAGGAAGAGGAACAGCCTCACTACAGGCCAGCAGAGGGACAGACAAGTAACCATTTTCAGAGAAGCAATAAACCAAATACAATCTTCTGTTTGATGCTCCATGCCCCATCCATCCAATATGCCATTCTAAAGGGACCCAACATCTGACACAGATACAGTAGCAAAGAGACACAGATAACAATATGATTGCATTTTGGAAATAGTCTTTTAGAATACACAGGCATGTAATTCAATCCAGGGGTCAGAATGGTGCTAGAAAGAATCTGGTAACAGTACTATCTGCTTGAACATGAGTAATGAAGCACTAACTTTTCAACCAATTTATAAGGAGATTTAACATAGCAAGAGTATATATTCTAACCTTGTACAGACTTTTCTCATTAACATTCTCATAATATTAACATTAACTTTTCTCATTAAACATTAACAGTGGGTTTGTTAACGTTTTAAGCATTGAAAATGCACAAAACACGAGCACAGGAAGGAGGTGCAGCTGCAGAGGCACACATGGCGGGAAACTGAGCACGCGTGGGGGACAGAGTCGCTGCAGAGAAACTCAGACGCGCCCTCTGGGCCACATGCCCTTGCAGACGGGAGGCTCCTCCCCCTGTACACGGGCCCCGGGAGCCCCAAAACAAACAGCCCCTCTGCTCAGACAAGAGCTGGGCTTGGGCGCCATGACAATGCATGCCTCACAGCTTGCCCAGGAGGACAGTGAGGCCCGTGTGGCCAATAACTCAGCAGCCGTGGCACAGCAGGCCAATGATATTCTTATGTGTGATAATGTTGAGTGGTTCAATTCCCCTCTGGGGCACTGCTGCTGTACTCTTGGACAAGGTATTTAAACCAGAATTGCCAAAGAAAATATCCAGCTGTATAAATGGATACAATTGTGAGTGGCTCTGGATAACAGTGTCTGCTAAATGATAATAATGTAATGTAATAATGTTCTTCATTCTGTACCATGCTAGTCATTTCTCTTCATTCAGATGCAGACAGGACTGCTATCTGAGGAGGGAATATGTCACATTTCTCCTTAGGGAGAAAAAACCTTTACCTAAACATAACTCTAACCACAAATCAACCCTCAATCTATAAAACAATGGACCTGTCACCTAACCATGAATTAGGTCTGGCCCTTGTTCACACTGCTCAGCAATTCCACATTGCTTGCAGGCAATTACATATTAAATTACAATGTAATAACACAGTCACAATGTCAACTTACATTACATTAAATTATAGTCATTTGTCAGACATTTTTATCCAGAGTGACCTACAAGGTGTCTGAATATAAACATACTATAGATTGTGGCCAAAACCCCAAAGTCATGCCCATTGTTAATGCCTCCTTCAAACCCGAGTAGCAGGTTTGACTCAGAGCAGGTTAGCATCACAAACACACAGCACAAGCCAGAGCCCATCAAACCAGCAGGCCTGCAAGACGGCCCCTGTGTCGTAGAACAGGGGAAAGGAGCATGGATATTATCAGGATTACAGGCCTCTTCCTCCAAAACCGTGAGCCTGTTCCCTCCCTGCCTTGCACCCACTGCCTAGCTGAGAGCAATCGTATCCCACTTTTCTGGTGCTTTTTCTGGTTTTTGGGGTCACTTCGGCCAGCAGGGGGTTTGGAGGACAAACACACACAGAGTTCGGTCATCGTTCTGTGCTGGCGGCAGCACCTTGAAGCGGGCCAACACCCCACACCCCTCTCCCCACTCCTCACCCTCACCCACCACCCCTCCTCACAACCCCCCCCCCCCCCCCCCCCCCACCCCGCAGCATGTGATGTTTCACAGCCTCAGGTCTCGGCCTGTCAGTAAGGGCAACACCCCAGCAGCTCTCAGAACCCAATCAGTATTACTGGGTCATGTGAACCGAGCCCTGGCCAGGGGGGGCTCAGCTGGCCACCCGCCAAGGTCCATGCTGGGGGGGAATCTCGGGGATTTGGGGTGTTGGGGGTTGCCAAACCACATTTAGGAGGTTTTAGCCTGTGCTGGGGGCCGTGACTCATCTCAACAGAGAGAACTAATAAGACCACACGTGACATCACTGTGGATGACATCACCGCACATGATATCATGTCATGGGAAGACCGTATCGAGTGACTGAACTGTAAAACACTGTCTCTCCCTTTGGAAACCCTTCTGTGTTGTCTGGCATGATATGTCTAAACCACAGCTACAATCAGCCCTACTAATCAATTACACATTTATAACAACATCCTGCATCCCAAAAAATACAACAAGGCAAATTAATCTATCATGCATTAATAACAAAATAATCCATATACCATAAATGCAGTCAAGGATACTAATCAATTACACATTAATAATGATGTCATTTATTCCATTCTAATCAACCTCCAATTATTATCATCATCACCCTTCCCACAAAGGCCACCAGATGCACATGAGAGGACGCTGCAGCTACACTTAGGATACTCGCAACCGGCAAACAGACTGGACAGGCTTTCAGATGAACCAACGCAGGAATGCGCTCATTTTTGGGAATCTCCTTTCTGGTTCTCACATTTTGAGGCTCGTTTCTGGGAATCTCCTCTTTCTGGTCCTCACATTTTTGAGGCTTGTTTTTGGGAATCTCCTCTTTCTGGTCCTAACATTTTTGAGGCTTGTTTTTGGGAATCTCGTCTCTCTGGTCCTCACATTTTGAGGCTCGTTTCTGGGAATCTCCTCTTTCTGGTCCTCACATTTTGAGGC